>NW_028258146.1:1342735-2014102 GCF_053883595.1 Heterocephalus glaber | reverse complement strand
AGTGAGAGGATGAGAGTGAGCAAACGCACCAGTTTGAAGGCTGCTGAGACCATCCAGGTGAAGCATTGACATACCTGGGGATAGAGCAGTGATTCTCAGACAGGAAGAATTTTGCCCATTAGGGGACATTTGGCAATGTCTGGAGACAGCACTGTTGTTTACAAATGTAGGGTGTGGAATTTGCTGCCATGTAGTGAGTAGAGGTCAGAGATACCTCTCCACATCTTGTGATGCACAGAACAAGCCCCCACAACAAGGAGGAACTATCCAGCACAGAATGTCAATGATACAGAGTTGGAGAAATATTAGAATAGGATAAAGGTGATGTAGGTAAATTTTTTCTTCACTATTTTTGAAGGTAGAACTGACAATTTGCTGATGGATTAAATCTGAAGTGTGTGAGAAGGAAGGTTGTTAAGGTTCTTTGAATTTTGGCCACCACATGGAAGCATGGGCCCAGATTTGTTTATTTGTTTTACTTTGCTTTTATTTTCTCTGTTAATAGAGATGGTAAAGACTTATTAAGAAATTATTTCAGAGATGGGTATAAATCAGAATTTTGCTTTAAATATCTTTATTTCACATGCCAATTAGACATCCAGATGATGTCAGGTAAGCAATATGGAGAATTTTTAGTTCAAGAGAGAGTGGAAGTATAAATTTGAGAGTCTTGCCATAGAAGTGATATTTAAATACGTGACAGCAAAAGAGTTATTGTGGGATATACTGTTGATAAAGACAAAAAGAGCTCCAAGTCTTCCGATTTCTGATGTCCTGCTGCAAGAGGAATCAAAAGGATTTGGTCCTTTGGACAAAAGGCTTACTGTAGTTAGGGGGCAAATGAAAAGAGAATAGTTGTTCTAAAAGCAAGAACGAAAATGTTACTGCTAGGTTACACAAAAATAAGAAGGGAGAATTGATCACAGAACTTGGTAATGTGCAGGAAATTGAAGGCTTGACAAAGATGGCAAGATAGGGTTGAGCTGCAACTTACATTATAATTGGGCTCACAAAGTGGGACAAGTGAGGGTGACTGGGCTGAGTTTAGAAGGACTCATGGAGAAGAGTGACTTGAAGGCTGGCACAACAGATACTGGCCCCCAAATCCACCAAACAGGCCCTATGTGGCATTTCCTTTCTCATGCACTGAAGGAAGAAAATTCACATAGCCAAACCTGATCCAATTAAATTGAGTCCTTGAATCAAGTACTATTCATGGAGAATGTCAAAGGAGCCATTTCATTTTTACAGTAAAAGTGGTTAGATTTTTAAGTTTAAGAAATTGTAATAAGACATTAGAATCTCTCATAGTGCCCAGAGCTGAAGCCCTTTCCATACACTTTCTATGGCAGAGGGAAGTACATCAGAGGCTGTGGTCCTCTTGGAAGAGAAGTTCCGCTGAGCTGATGAAAGCTTTGAAGTGGCCCCACGTGGAAAGTCATTCCTTTCTTTAGTTTAGGAAGGCATTTTGTAATATTGTTGTACCTTGCTGACCTAACTGGAGACTTAGGGAAATCAAGAAAGAAGCCCTGTCCACTTCTTCTTTCCATTTCCAAGCTTGCAAAACCCACATGCACACACAGACCCGCAAACACACACACCACCACCAGCACCACCACATTACCTCATGTAAAACTGGGGGGGGTTATATACTTTTTATTGAAAGTTCTGCTTTGGAGTCTAACATTTAAATCTATGCTCCCACTTAGAACAGTTCTTCTGGACTATTAAAATTATATTTCTAAAGTGAGTGTTCCTACAGCTGAAGTGTAACAGCACACTCACATAACTGAGAAACCCTCAAAAAATACAAATAACACTGAAAAATTTCTCTTCTATCTAGTTCTGGCCATTTACCAGAATAAACCAGGAGCAGACTTCATGTTTTTTAAAAGCAACAATCAGCTGTATTAAGAAAGTATTCATTTAATTCAGGTGTTAAATTGACTAAAAAACTCTCATTTCTCTAAAATTTAATATCCCTGATGATCAACAATGGCCAGAATGTCCAACTAATTTGCATTTAGTTTCCTGAGATTTTACATTAAAATTTTTTTAAAAATATTTCAGCAAGAAACTTGGTTTTAAGATATGTATCAGTCATGGAAGTAAAACTAAATGAGTTTCCCATCTCCTCTCCAGGCCCTTTGCCAGAATTAGTCATTTTATTAGAGAGCTCTTTTTTTCTTTCTGGTTGAATTTTCCCTTTTCAAGGATAGGAGTGGAATGTGTTGGAAGGATTAAGACCAGGGCCCTGGATTCAAACTACCCAAGTTCAAATTCTACTTTTGCTCCTGACTGGCTGTGTGGCTTTAGATAAATTGCTTAACTTCTACATTCCTTAGCATTTCTTCCATCTAAAACAGGCTAATTATGGCAACAACCTCATAGAAGTGTGGAAAGATTTAAAGAAAATAATGCTATGTACAAAGTGCATGCTCTCTTTCTCTCTCGCTTTCTGATTTTCAGCATGAGCAGGTGCATGAATGCTTGTCACCATCTGTATAAATAACTTACTTGGAAATAACTAGAATCCAAGAAGAAATTTTTAAAATTAGAAAATAGCTCTATCTCTCAGCAATCATGACCTTGTGCTAGTCATTCTGTGTCTCAGTTGGTCCATTTGGACAATGAAGAATGGATGCTAAATTATGAGAGTTTCCTTGTACTATCTTTTCCTTCAAAAATATAACAAGTTCCTATCTATAAGTGAGGTAAGTAGAATAGCTGAGGCTGAATATTAAACACACTACTAACTCATCTTAGAGTCAGAAAAAATCAATTCCATGAAAACTCAAATTGGTATTAACGGATTAACTTTTCCAACGTACATATTTTCTAAAAGTCATTCTAATTACCAATTTATCACAATGAACCAATTGAGAATTAAGATTATATTAAAGCAAGAGGAAAGACAACTAAAATAAGGCTTTGTGGGTCAGGGATTTAGCTCAGTGATTCTGCCTCCTGCCTTGCAAGTGCAAGGACCCGAGTTCAATCCCCAGTACCAAAAAAAATAAAATTAATTAATTAATTAATTAAGGCTTTGTTAGCCCTACACTGTAAGATTAAGTATATAATTTCAGGGCCAGGGATTTAGCTCAGTGGTTCCGTTGCCTGCCTTGTAAGCACAATGTCCCAAGTTCGATCCCCGGTACCAAAAAAAAAGAAAAAGAAAAAAAAAGCGTATAATTTCTGACAGTTTTTATGTATATAAAATAGTTCAGAGAGTTTGCCACGATTTTCCACATCTTGAGGTTAGGGAACCCCAAGTTGAGAGCCTTTTTCCTATAAAACCCTGAATCAGTGCTGAGAAAGCAATAATGGGTTGGCCCTCTATTGTATAAGTAATAATGATATTACTAATCATTTACAAGAGCCCACTAGGGTCTTCGGAAATAACCTCAAAGCAATTAACTAATGACCTACCTTTGATTATATCTACAGCTTTGAAAGCAAGAGGTTAGGGTTCACACACCAGACCCACGCTGAGAGAGTGACACAGCATGTGGCCCCTCTCTTCCTGAACAGAGCACATAACTCCTACCTGCTTAATCTCCCTTCGGACTGTACTTCCAGAAGATGGTAATCTTTATAGCCTTTTAACATTTTATAATGTCCTCTTTTATTCTAATTATAACTATTGCTCAATGCAGAAAACTTGAAAACTACAGAAAGGCACAAAGATTTCTTTTAAATGTTATCCATAATCCCATCAGGCTCTTCCATATTCCTTTGAACAGTTTTATGTTCGTGTGTCCAATTTTTCCATGTATAAGTGTGTAATATTTTACACAAAAAGAAACTAATTTTAACAGTGTTTTTTTGTCTGCACTTTTTCAGTCACAGTATTTTATGAGCATGTTTTCATAATACTATGTATCTTACATGGTTGTGCAGTCTTTTCTTTAATTCCCTCCTGTTGGAGATGAAAGCAGTTCCAAATGTTTCACTATTGGAAATAGTACTAGGATTCTTTTATCTTATTCATTTATCAGTGCCTATTAGTAGGTATGTTTTCATTCAAAAAATGTTTCCACAAAAAAACCGTTCCCACTTAAGTGTGTATTTGATAATATAAACATCTTAAAAGGAGAATCAATGTTGATCATGTTTAAAAGCTTATTGTAGATATTTTCCCAAGAACAATTGTTTCAATTTTGTTCTTTCTAGAATTATATTTGAAAGTGTTTTCTCTTTTACCTCTGAGATATATCCTCAGCCCTCCGTGTTTTCCACAACTCAAGAGTTATCAATTTTAATATTTCAAAATTGGATATGTGACATTTCATAGTATATTCACTTGCATTTCTGTAGTTATTAATCAAGTAAAACTTTTTTAGACAGCAATTGGTGACTTGTACTTATCTTTTATTGAATTGCAATGTATGTCCTTTGAACATTTTTTCAACCAAGATATTAACCTTTTCCTTATTGATTCCCTGATTGATTTCCTGATTGACTTACTTTGTTGTCATTTTATCATGACCATCTCTATAAATGCATAGGTATGAAGCAAACATCTTTTATAAAGATCTTGTTTAAAATATTTTATGTATATATACATAACACAAACTAAATACTTTAAGTTGAATCGTATCATTCATGGTGGGATTTATAATGCAGTCTTCCTTTTTCCTTGCCTCCCTCCACCCCTGCGCAACCCTATTAACCTCTTCACTAGCATGCACAATAATCTACGTTAATAGCTCAGTGTATATCTTTTTTATTTTTCTCCATTTTTATAATTATATTTTAAAATATATACAAATACAATGTTGTGTCATTTATTGTTTTGTAATATGAAATTACATTAATCATTTTCTGCATTTTTTTACTGGATGCTATCTCATAAAGATATTGCCAAAGTAACTGATATAATTCTAATTTATTCTTTTTCACAGCTACACAAGGTTCCTTGATTTGTTCCCTGGACCATGATTTATTTGGCCATTTTTCCATTACTACCATTCACTCTGTTCCTAGTCTTTTGTAACTATGAATGGGGCTGTGATAAGTATCCTTGAGGAGATATGCTGACTTATAGATGCTTTTATTTTGATGGGATAGATTTCCGGAAGGAAAACTGCTGAGTTAAAGAGTATGATCAATTTATTTTCATTTTAACAGATATTGCCAAATTGCTTCCTAAAAAGGCTTTGACAATTTGTACTCCTATTAACGACATATAAAAATTTCCCCATATCTGCATTAACAATAGATATTATACCTCTTTTCAATTTTTATAAATCTGAAGAGTGAAAACATACCCGTGACCATTCATGAGCCCAAATGACATGGTTCATTGAACATTTAGATTCCACATTTCTAAGTCACAGTTTATTCCTTGGTCCATTTTTTCATGCCAATTTGTATAAGTATTATATATAATAACACTTGTCAGCTTCATTGCAAACAACTTTTTCTCCAGAGTTTACACATGTATACATACATTTTTTGTGTTCCTCAAATTGTCTATGGTAAAGACCCAGTGTTCCAAATTTTCCAATCCATAGCCAATCAATATTTCATACTAAAGTCATACATGTGGTTGTTATAGTAAAGCTAAATTTCTGTAAAAGTTTATAAATGCTTACTCTCCATTTTGCACTCACGTAGACATGAGTTGGTAACAAACTACAGACTAATAATGATCTACCAGCCACATTATGATTAACCGTGGATTGTATCATTGTTTTGTATTAAAATTTTTCACTTTTACATAGTCAAATATATTTTCTTCTATAGTTCTTAGACTTTTACTTCTTGCTTAAGAAAGTAGCTGAGGATTTATTTCTAAGAATTATACTTCTAAGTTTGCTCCATTTAAGTCTAGTCAATGTGAACTGTTTTCTAATTTTATCTTATTTTTATCTCATTGTCTGAATTTTTTAATAGAATGGGATGAAGCCCAGTGCTTTTCTTTCAGATGTCCTGCCACATAATCTTTGTCATTGTGGAAAACTTTATGGTCTGGCTAACTCAACACTACTCCTTCTCCCTTCTAGTATACCTTTTTATAATGGAGAGTGTGAAAGCTGAAATCCCATCTTAAGATCCAGTTGTACTATTGTTCTGTATGTAATATACATCCCCCAGAAAATACATACCCAAGCAACTTTTGGAACAGAGAGAGCAACATAGTAAGTGGCTGAATACATGAATCTTCAGGTATTGTTAAACATAGCAGAGTAAATATTTTATTCTCCTGGGGTAGCTGTTTGGGGGGGGGTCCTCAAGTCCCTACATCATAAATACCAAGCAACAATGTACTTCCATTCAAAAAGTCTCATATATAATAAGACCTTCTTGCTAGTGGTATAACATCCAACCATTTTTTTGTTTGTTTTTGTCTTCATAGACATTTTCTAGGAGCTACCTAACCCATCTGAATACATCTTTATCACCTGAATAGCTAGAGTGAATTCTGTTGTCTGGATCAAAAAGCCTTGGCAAAAATTATATATTATATGATATCATATACCGAGATACTTTACCATATTGACCCTTTTATTTTATTGACCCAGTTTGAATGGACCCATATGAATATGTTCCTGTCAATAACACATTGATCTGATCACAATGATGGATGTATTCTGAAATATTTATCTTTACTTTGTTTCTTTTCTCAGAAAATTATACATCCATTTGAATTTTGAATTTTTTTGCCTTAAGTCAGCAAACAGAAACACAAATCCCATCTAAGATACTTTCCTAAACCTCAAGTCACAATAGATGAAGATAAAAACAGAATGAAGAAATGAAAAATAACCCAAAAAGATGAGTGGAATCAAGCCAAGGGAACTCACAGATCAGTGTAGTAATTACTATGCTCAGAACCTTGATAAAGTGACAAATCGATGGTGCCAGATCTTGTTAAAGATTCTAAAGTGGTAAGATTTGTAAAAAAGTAAACCCTAAATACCCACCCCATCTCCAGAGAATTAGGCAACTACCCTTCCTTTTCCCATTTAAGAAGTGGAAGCCATATTCTCTGCAGAAAAACGTACTGCAGAAAAACGTACTACATAAACTTTGGGTTTGGTTCCACTACACACAGAAGAGATGAGGATCTTGCACAAGAATCAGCAAATCTTTTCTATAAAGGTGCAGTTAGTAAATATTTTAGCTTTTATGAGCTAGATGTTTCTGTAGTAACTACTTAGTCCTGATATTGTGGCACAAAGGTGGCACAGGTAATACTAAAGCAAGTTGGTGTAGCTGTATGCTAATAAACTTTATTTACAAGACAGATGGCTGGATTTGGTCAGCCACCCACAGTTTACAGACCCCTGGTGTAGGTTGATGTCAAGGGGACTAAATTTTAAAAGTCAACCTTCTGAACAGAGAGACTCTCAAACTTCTTCCTCTGGTCAGAAATTAGGTTTATCTCTTTAAGTCCCTGCATGGCAACACTAATGGGAAAAGTGAATCTCAGGTAACTCCAGAGATAAATGACAAAGAGAACAGGGATATTGTCAGTGGTGTAGTTAAAAGGTCAAGTCTAGAAAAATGCACACTTTTCTCAAGCATATTATCTTCTTTACCGCCAGACAAAATCTTTTCTCCCTCTGTGACATCATTCAAAACTATGACCCCATCTTTCAGTAGTTCTCAGAACAGTTCCCCATCTCTGACTTCAATGGGACAGCCCACAACTCAGGGTGCCCTGCCCAGTGGCTCTGACAAAGAACAGCCAAATCTTCTGCCCCATCACTCCTTAAAGGTCTTTAATTTCAACTCATCAAGTACTTCTCATTCAAGTTTGAAAAGTCCAAGCCACATGGAAAAGTACCTGTAAAAAGAGGAAACCAAAGAAAATCTGAATTCATGAAGCAACTGCACATGCCAGAAACTAAATTTTCAAAACTGAAGAACAGTGATGTTATGGAAAAGACTAATCATATTGAAAGTGTTCTTAAGTCAAATTTGCCGAACCTTGGAAACAGTGATGCTGATTTCAGGGATCTTTTCAAATCAAACCAATATGATCCAGGCATTTCTTTTTCTGTAATGTCATTATCTGACACAACGACACTTAGAGGAAGTAACCAAAATAAACTCAATCCCAGACCTGGAAAGGTGGTGATATTCACTGAACCTGATGTTTCTGAGAACAACATTGAAGTTTTCGGAAACATTCAGAATTGCAGTTCCTGGAAGCTGTCTCCAGTGGTGCTTATAAAAGTTGTTAGAGGATGTTGGATTTTATACAAGAAACCAAATTTTAAAGGATACTCCATCCCTTTAGAAGAAGGGAAAAAAAGAAAGAAATTAGGTTTATCACTCTCTTCTAGTGCTTATCCTCCCTTCCCCCACCAAAAAAAGTAAATTAGTTGAAGGGAGGGGAGGGGAATGGGAAAAAGAAAAGAAGAATGAGGACATATTATGTACAGCTACAAATTCCCTATGATGAGTGCAATCAATATGTATGAAAATGTGTAAAAATAAAAAATATAAAAATAATACTCTTATCTAGGTGACTTTCAATGGTTCCTCTAAACACTTTTCTAATCTCATTTATTAGAAATTAGCCTATTTGAATTTTGTGCCTCACGAGTCAAAGTTGGTGAATTACATTTTATCAAGAAATCACCTCTTTCTGCTAGAACTTTAAATGTATTCCCAAAAGAGTTGTGAAAGGAGAAACAGTTCATGGCAAGCAGAAGGTAGCAAGGCAACAAGAGACAAGACAAGTCCCCTTTTTGTCCCTGATATTGTGTCCAGGCTACCAGGACTAGGGCAGTTCCAAACCAATCAGTGGGCTGATACAGTAATCACCCACCCTTAATTCTAGCACCCTTAATCCTGTCATTGCTCTATGAATCAATCATACACTCTAAATTCAGCCTCCTCTGAAAATGCCCCACCTATGACTGCACGAGGCTTGGGCGGGGGGGGGGGGGGGTAGACACAAGCCATAACATCCTTGCTGCTATTTGTTTTCACTTCAATAAATATTGGTTGAATGAGCCATCACGAAATATAGCAGCTCCCCTGTATCCACAGGGAATATGTCCTAAGACCTCCATTAGATTCCTGAAACCACAGATAGTAGCAAACCTACCACATATAATGTGTTTTCCTACATGTACATACCTAAACCAAAGTTTAATTCATAAATTAATCACAGTAAGAGTTTAAAAATGACTAATAATAAAATAAGATAATTATAAATATAGTGTAATGAAACCATGTGAATGCAGTCTATCTGGCTGGCTGGCTGGCTGGCTGGCTGGCTCTCAATATTGCATCCTCCTACACTTATGCATCTTCTTGATGAGAGTAAGTGAAAACAGGGATAAGCTGAGACTATTGTAGCTACAGAAAATTGAAAGAAAATGTGTTGACAGAAAATATTAGAGATCAGGCTACCCACTCGGGACCCCTCTTTCCCCTCAGGAGCTTTCCTATCAATAAATATCTTCCTACTTTAAAAAAAAAAGAAAGAAAATGTTAGAGATCTCTCAAGAACACTGACTCCTGCTTGTTAGACAGGAAAAAAATCAGAAGCAAATGAGATTGGGACATTATCTGGTAAGTAGGAGGAAAAACCAGGAAAGCACAGAGTCCCAGATAAGTGTTTCAGAATGAGAACCTGGTCAACAGTACAAAATGTGCTCCAGAGAGGTCCCCTGCCTGAGGATGTAGACTTACCCATTCACATTAGCTATAGGTAGGTTGTGCACAGCCCTTGGAAGTAGTTTTGTGCAATGACAGAACAAAATCCAGATTTTAGTAAGTAGAAGAACAAAGTAAGAAAAATACAATAACTATAGGGAACTCCCAAAGGACCTTGGGTACAATAACTCAAACAAGAGATACAACAAAGAGGAAATTTTTAGAAATATGCAAACTTTGTGCATATTTAAAATGAATGTGAAGTGGCCAGTAAAAGTGGCAGGGGCAGTGCAATGCACAGATGCAACCAATCGGCTTCTGCATGAGAGGGACACCTGTTCCCTTATTACCACTAGAAGGAGGATGAGATGTCTGCAGGCCAATGTGGGCTACATGCTTTAGTAGACTTGATGGAAGAAGGTTGTGGAAGTTAGACAATTTCTATTTCCTCTATGAAGTACATGGCAGGGTATATTGCTATGAATTAGGAGAGAAGAGGTGAGGCTAGAAGTATCCGAAGGTAGAGAAGCTTTGAAATAGTCACAGTGACTTTGGGGAGAAGAGCTAACTTGGCAATTGCAGAAAAGTTTTTGTCAGCATTAAGAGGCTGCTCACGGGTGGAGACTGAAGGTAGAGTGTGTTTCAAAGAGCGGAAGTGACACGTGTGCATGGAAGGGTCCAGGGTTGCCTGAAGGTGGCGCAGTCCCGGGGCATAACTAATGTTTGCTGGGAGATTCTCACAGCTCCTTCCTCATCCCCTCCTCACCCTAGAAGGCCCACTCACAAAGCTTCCTCTTCTATCTTTATTATCGAAGGAAAAAAAAGTTTTGTTGGACGTATCAGAACAAACTCTCCATCTCTCAGAGTTGACTTTAACATTGGAGGCTAACAGGTGAAGAGGCCTGGGCTCTGTTCTCCCTTAGAAGCAAGTCCTCCCAGACACCCTGTAAGAGCCGCCTGGGTCAGAACTGTCCTTGACCCAGTGGAAACTAAAAATAAGAAGGGCAAGGGACTAAAATAAGTATTTGCTATATGACCAGGCTTTCTTTTTCTCTAGTAATTTAAACTCTACCTATTTTGACTTTGTGCTGGTTATTGCTCAATTTTACAAAAGAAAAAATACATATATGTATGTATAGCATATATAACTGTAAATATATGTTTGCATATGTGTGCATATTCTATGTAATCTTCCTTTGTACATATATACTTTATGCAAAGATCTAGGGTCAGTCTAACTAGTTCTTGTAACAAGACTAAATGATACCAAAAATAGTTAAAATGAGATTTTTCTCTTTTATATATCAGCAGTGAACATGTACTCCTTTGTAATAAGAAAATCAATAAAATGTCATCACGTTTGACCAAATACCGTTCTACCAGCCAATTTAAAAAAAATCTTCTCATTTTATTTCTATGCATTTGGGGAGAGCTTTTCAAATATGTCTTCCACATTCTTAATTTGATTTTTGTACAATAAACTCTGCTTTGAATAGATTTTAAAACTCCATTAGAGTATGTTTATTTATCTGAAATTCTTTTCTTACCTAATTTCTTTTTAATTTTTGCTTGGTCTCAACCTGTTCCCTTCTCTGCTCAAATTTTCTATAATTCATCTATCACCTCATTTGTCCATGTTTCCTTGAGTCTTGAGAGAAAAAGATACATGCTAGTACATAGTTCTGTTTACTGCAGTAATATTTTAAAATCAATATTTCTTTGTCTCTTTTCCCCCTACATTATAGAATCTCTTCTAATCCCACACTAGGTTTCTTATATTTTTCCGTCATTAAATGATGGGTGGTATGTTAAGGCTATGTATTCCAAAACAGAATGTTTACACTGTAAATGGATGCTATCAACATCAGAATCTGAGACCAGAGTTTCTGATCTTGAGCCAGTACAATAATGCAATGGTCCAGGAAGAATAAAGATGAACCTGGGGCCAAGGGACATTCCCCATGGCACAGTTTTTTCTTGATTTCAGGTGAAATTTCTCTGCTGGGGGCTTGATTGAACTATATAGCTCAGCTTCCTTTTTGTTGCTTTGGAAAGAAATCTTGCCCCAGTGGTGAGAAGACACTCATTGTCACCGTGTTCAAGAACGGGTAATGTCAGCCCTTGACTTCTTGGCCTCCGTAATAAATTGCCTCTGATTTCCTCTTGTTACATTCCAGTGTCAACTGCCACAATCTTAAAGAAAAAAACTACCTGAAGACCACCAAAAGTTACCCCCAGCCACTGCTAAGCCCTTCACCTGGTGTTGGTGCCTATGCCCGTAGACTCCCACACAGTTGCCCTTGGATCTGCCCTTCCTCTTGTTCCAGATGTCATCTCTGTATCCCCTCTTCAGTGGCTGCCATATCCCCCAGCACAACCTCCCAGAAGTTCAGCCTGCAGAGACAAGAGATTCCAGAACAAGTGTTTTCCCACCTTGCATCCTGTTTCCACCTCATCCCTTCCCTTTTTCACTTGAGGAGTGTTTATGGGATTTAGGATCCCTAATTTCTGTCATCTACCAAACCCTCTTAAGCTTCTTCCATCTAATCTCATCAATATTGTATCTAGAAGAAACTGCTTTACATTTCAAACATGTAAATTGTACTCTTCTAGCTTTTATTACAGATGCAGATATCTTGCCCAATCTTACTAACTTTTAAATGGGCATTATATTAAGACATTTTTATTAACTGAATTGACATATATTAGTGGATACAGTCAAATGTTTTCTTTGGTAAATAAGAAGTTTACTTCCCTTTTATTTCTATGGAAAACCTTGCAACTTCTGGGATGGACATAGTGGTACATGTCTGTAATCACAGCTAATGACGAAACTGAGGCAGGAGGATCATAAGTTCGAGGCCAGCCTGGGGAACTCAACAAGATCTTGTCTCAATTAAAAAAAATAATCCTTGTAAATTCTAATGGTCGTAGTCTCATTAAAACCACTCTAACTCTGGTATGGCATGAGTTCAGTGTCTTAAGCTCTTGATCTGATTTTTCAGACCTTTCAGTCTGTGGCTACCAATAATTTCTAGGATCATTGAAACTCACTGATTGAAATAAGACCTATTCAAATATATGATAGATACATTCTCTATCCCACTCTTTCGAGGGAGGATGAGTTTTCCCAAGTCTCACTGGCAGGAGGAATCTATACCTAGAACTGTTCTCTTCCACTTAGGGAATATTTGGAAAAAGCAATAATACATGTATATGTCCTTGGGATTTGAAAACACCATGTGAGGGTACAGTTGGGTCCTCTTTGAAGACTTTCAGCCTCTGCCCTGTAACAACACCTCTGCTACTTTTCTGCACCTAATCCTTTCTGCACCCGCACCTGAGCTGAGAACAAGGGCACGAGTGGAAACACAGAAGCCAGTGTCTGATTAGCCTCATGTGTAAAGCAAAGCAGTGGGCCAAGTGTCTCTCCACCTCCCTGCCAGGGACAGAATTCTGAACCATGAGAAAAGAGGCCAGCCCATTGCTATTAATGGAACAGCCACAATCCAATCAATGTAGATTTTGTTTGTTATTGGGTTCTTTGTTTGCTTGCTTGCAAACAAAGTACTAGAAATTGAAACCAGGGCCTTTGTACTAGGCTACATCTCTGCCCCTTTTTATTTTTATTTTGAGACGAGGTCTCACTAAGTCACCACGTTGCTCAGTCTGGGTCAAATTTGCAATCCTTTTGCCTCAATCTTCAGAGTGCTGGGATTACAAGGGTGCACCCCAACTCCTGTCTTTACATGGGTTTTAATGCAGTGATGGGGCAGAGGATGCAGAGCCCTCTGAAGCAGCCCAAGTGCCCATCAAATGGAAACTGGATAAAGAAGATGTGGTTTTTTTATAAAATGGAGTACTTCTCAGCCATAAAGAATGAGAAACTAGAGTCATTTATGGCTAAATGGATGCATATCGAGGCCATACTCTTAAGTGAAATAGGACACACGTGTAAATACTGAATAGTTTCTCTAGTGTGAAAACTGAAAGTGTAAATAAGGGTTAAAATGATTAAAATGAATTATTTATAATTTGAAATAGGAAAAAAGGTCCAAAGAGGTTGGGGTGAAGGGAGGGGAAGGGGAAAGGAAAGAAGGGAAAGAAAAAATTATGAGAAAAGAAAAAATAATGGAAATGATGTCTATGTAAATAGGGAAGGGTGGAGGGGGTGAAGGGTGCACAAGTAATGGGGAAAAAATAAGAATCAAGATACATCATGTAGAGGTACAAGCACCCAATGATAAATGTAAATGTATTGTATACCTAAAATGTACCAATAAAAGAACTTATGAATAAAAAAAAAAGTTACCCCAGCATCGCCCCAGCAGTGGAGCATTCAGGTTTAATTGCAGTGTTGGCACTTTGTGAAAAGTAAGTAGGTTTTGGGTTGCAGTTTGGGCACTTAGTCTCTAAAAGACTCACCATCACTGTTTTAGTGCAGATATTTGTGTGTCCAAATAAATTAGAATAATGAATAAATAACTGATGAACCTCCCTTGTGGAGGAGCAGGGATGAAGCCATCTTTGTAGGTCTGCCCCATATGTGTTACTTCTAGGAAACAAATGACTGACAAAACAAAAACAAGAGCAAAACAAAAAACTGGATTCCTTGCATCTCAGCAAGAGGCTTCCTGGTAGGGTAAGGGTGAAGAAAATGCTAGGAATCATTGCCAACTCCAGATCATTTTTGAGAGGAACAGACCCCACTGTACAGAACCTGCTCCTTTACAGTCAAAACCCGGTCATGAATGAGCCAGAGGTCTGTTTAGTAGCCATAGTTCATTGGAGAAACCATTTCCACTGAAATTTTTCAGAAGCCAGACCCCAACTCCAGGGCAACTTTATGAGGTGTTATGATAAAGTAGTGAGTGGATTTTTACCAAATGTTACAGAACTTACAGAAGCAAGTATTGAAAAGACCCTTTCGTCAATTCCCGTGGAGCCTGTGGCAGACCTTAATCCTCCGGTGGAATGTGAGGTTTTCAAACTGGCAACAGACAGCTGGGGCCAAAAAAGGTGAATTGGTCAGTGCTCAAGCCCAGTATGTAGACTTATGAAAAGATACAGCATCTCTACCATGAGAATACTGTATACTGCTTTTATGATAAATCAAAGTTAATTATTAAAAATCAAACTGATGTTCCCAGGTGACTCAAACTAGCCTTGAAAATAAAATGATAAACTGAACAGAGATGTCTGACAGCACCATTAGAAATCACATTTGGCTGCCCATGGTGATGATACTGTAGGGAAACTAGCTTCAAAAGGAATGCAGACATTTTATGTTATAAAGCTCTGAGAAGAGTCCTGAGATGAACATTCTGTTCAAAGACATTCTAGGGGCTAAGGTCCTCAGAATGTTGCTTCCTTGACTTTTTTTTTTTCTAAAAGGGGGAAAAGTTTATTTAGCTTACAATTCAGAGAGGTTTCAGTCCATAGCCGGCTGGCTCCAAGGGAGGGTGGTGTGGCAGACAGGGCTTGCAAAGGAGAAACAGTTCATGGTGCCCACAGGGTAGCAAAGGCAACAAGGAACCATAACAGCATCTCCCTGCCCCTTTTTTCTTATTCAGACTACCTAGAGCATATAGCACTCACGCCTTTAATTGTAGTGCCCTCAGCCCTAGCCCTACCATGAATCAACCACACACTCTAGATTCAGTCACCTCCAAAATAGCCTATGACTACATGAAGCTTTGGGGGAACATGAACCATAACATGGCATCTATATCTATATCTCCATATGTAGAAATATAGATATAGATATGCCCTCAACTACCTACTTCTTCCAACCAGACCCCATCTCCTAAGTTTCTACCACTTTCCCAATGGCACCACCAGCTGGGGACCACACTTACTGGGGTACATTCTAGATACACACCTACGGGTCAGGTGCAGTAGGTTGTATCTTTATTTCATCTCACAACACTGGGTCTAGCAGTGAATATAGCTGTAATGCCTGGCCCTGCACCTAATTACCTTACCTTAGCTGAATGGGAGTGGTCTGAGGGGGAGGCCCTTCTAGCCTACCAAGTATTGCTACCTACAATCTAGACCAGTATGTGGGCAAACCGAATGTCCCTTCCAAAAACAGAAATATTTGGGTATAAATTAAGAGAAAGAGAAATAGTAGCTGAGGGACTATTAATACAAGGGTTATGTATTATAGAAATTCAATATTACATTAACACTTTGAAAGAGGCTCAGAGAAAGAGATAAGATTGTCTCTCAGCTCGTTTATACTGAATACCTGAAAGAGTGAAGGTTCCTATCTGCGTAGGCTTTTGGAACCTGACAACATTGAATGGAAGCCTGCAGACCTGAGTGACGTCACTTGGGGGAGATATTTCATACAATGTGATAAAGGAGTACACTAATTATTAATGACTGAAAGGGATGCTAGTAATGGGCCACTATCTTCTGAAGTGTATTGTTTTCTTTCTCTTTTTCGGGGGGGGGGGTGTACCAGGGATCAAACTCCCCCGGGTCCTTGCGATTGCAAGGCA
Source organism: Heterocephalus glaber (assembly GCF_053883595.1). NCBI lineage: Eukaryota > Metazoa > Chordata > Mammalia > Rodentia > Bathyergidae > Heterocephalus > Heterocephalus glaber. The sequence goes on along the minus strand of NW_028258146.1, from coordinate 1,997,975 downwards.
AGCGGTGGAACCACTGAGCTAAATCCCCGGCACAAAATGTATTGTTTTCTTTCCTGTCCATGGCCAGAGAACAAGGAATGTCCTGTGATATCATGATATAATAAGAAATATGCACAGTATCTGGTCTTTGCTGATGGTTTTTGGCACACAGTTTCTGAAACCCTTCAGAACTCTGGAGTGATTCAAGGGGGTTTTTTGTACACTAATGACATGGTTGGTAGCTGGGGGCTCCTGGATAGCCTCAGTTTATTATTGAATTGTAAGAGTTCTTTGTATTTTTTAGATACATTTCTCTTATTAGATACATATGATTTTCTATCTTTTCACTTTCTTTTTCATCTCTTTTTTTTTTTTTTTAGCACTACTGGGGATTAGACCCAGGATCTTGGGCATGCTAGATATGGCCTCTATAAAGAACTATATCCCCCGGCCCTTTTTATTTTTTATTTTTGAGATAGGGTCCAAGTTGTCCAGAATGACCTCGAACTTGTTATTCTCTTGTCTCAGTTTCCAGGCAGCTGAGATTATAGGTGTGTACCATCACACCTGACTGTCTTTTCACTTTCTTGATCATGTCCTTTGAAGCATCAAGCTTTTAACTTTGATGATGTCCAATTTATCTCCCCCCCACACCCCGGCAATGTTGAGGAATCAAACCAAGACCCTCATATTTGCCAATAAGAGGTATAACCGAGCTACATTCCCATCCCCAATTTTGTTTGTTTGTTTGTTTTTGAGACAGGGTCTTGCTATGTAGCTCAGGCTGACATTGAACTCACTATGTAGCCCAGGGTGGCTTTGAACTTGCAGCAATCCTTGGCCTCCCAAGTGCAGGAATTACAGGCAAGTGCCAACATGCCCATCCCTGCCCCAATTTATATATTTCTTTTCTTCCTTGACTCTTGACTCACTCAAAGCACACACAGCATCCCAGTGGGTGCTCCTGATACTAAGGAGGACTACACAGACTAGAAGGAACCCCAAAATATAAAGAAATTAAAGAATAAAATGAAAGACAGATAATAGAAAATGGGGAAATGGATCTTAAGGGACCAAGAGATGGAGGGAGATGGGAGAAAAGCAAGGGCCAAAATTGTAATAAGATTTAAGATTCATATACATGTACACAACTCCTCATGACAAATGCAATCATTATGTAAAGTGACTAGTACTAATAAAAATTCAAATTTAAATTAGAACAAAAGGACTAGAGGGAAAGTGGGATCTGATTGGCTTCCCAAGGTGTGAGGACTATTTTCAGCATACCCCCAGAGCAGGAAAATGGATATCAAATGTTACTCTCATCTAGAAACGCCCACATAGACACACGTAGTACTATACTATGAATATGGCTCATCTCCTCTGAAACTTCTGTTGAAATTTGTTCCTTAATGAAACAATGTTGAGGGGCTTGTAAGAGGTGATCAAATTGTTCAGAGGGATTAATGCCTTTCTCTTGGGGCTGGATTCATTATCCCGAGAGTAAGTTTTTATAAAGTGAGATTGCCTCTCTTGTTTTGTCTCTTTGCTTGCCTTTCCTTTTGCTCATGAGTTGAAGCAGCATGAAACCCTCACCAGCTGCAGCAATCTAGTTTTGAGCATCCCGCTCTCCACAAATGTGAGCCTAAATAAACTTCTTTCCTTTACAAATTACTTAGTCTCAGGTTTCCTGTTATATCAACAAAAAAACAGACTAAGACAGGGCCAGGGCTTTAGCTCAGTGGCACCCCACCTGCCTTGCAAGCACAAAGTCCTGAGTTCAATTCCAGGTACCAAAAAAAAAGATTAAGACATCAAGAAGTAATGTTTTACCAAACATCTGGGGACTCTGTGGTCCAGTTAAATAGACAAAAACTGAAATTTCATACTTATTTGCTTATAGGCACACCTTTGAGGGTCTGTTCCATACTATAAAACTACAATTTTTTAAAAAAAATTTTTGAATAACAGGAGTCACATGAATATTGGTTTCCCAGTCCAGTGTATATAAAAGTTATTTTACGCTATACAGTGGTACTTGGTTCATGAATAGTTTTGTCTGCCAACAATTTGGTTCACAAACAGCAGCGTTTGGCCAAATTTTGTTTTTGATTGTAAACTCTGCATTGGGTGACAAATATAATTGTGGTCATCTTTCCCGCACAAACAAAAACATGACCTTTTTTTCCAAAATCATAGAACAAATTAAGTCAGTAAACTGAGGTACCACTATATATATATTTTTTTTCTTTGTTTTGTACCGGGGATCAAACTCGGGACCTTGCACTTGTGAGGCAGGCAGCAGAACCACTGAGCTAAATCCCCGGCCCCCAACTGTAGTATATTAAGTATGCCACAACATTATGTCTAAAAAAGTATGCACCTTAATTTAAATAAATTTTGCTTTAAAAATGCTAAATGATTATCTGAATTGTTGGAAAAATTATGTTGAGTCTTGTTCATTGTACAATTGCTACATATCTTCAGTGTGTAAAAAGTAAATGCAATATCTGAAAATTGCAATAAAATGAAGCATAGTAAAACCAAGTGTGACTGCAATGTAACACTTTCACACTCACAGTGCATGTCAATTCAGATTAACCACATTTGACTCACTTAATGGCCACACAGAGAATTGGAAAGGGCTAAGAATAGTAAATGTTCAGAGAAACCTTATAATAAAAAATCTCCTTTAAAATTATTTAATCCAGTAGTGAAAAACTTTGGCCACTGAACTATGTTTCTTTTTTTCCTTGCTTGTTTTGTGTATAGCACTTTGAAATATCAACCTAGTTTACAATTAATAAAGTGAGGATTCAAATATTAGACATAACCTATAGACAAGTTTGTTTATTTTATTCAGGGTAATTTTTTGTTATTGTTTTTGAGTAATTTAAGCTAGCCTTTAAAAATTGAGGAATACTTAAACATCTGGATTTCTAATTTCTCTTTTTAAATGGAAACATCTGCTATCACTGAATCTGTATTTCCTTGTGGCAACAACAGGTTAATGCAGTGTCCAGTGCCCTCTTTACAGTGGGTAGGGGTGGGATGAGCTCACAGGTACACACACAGCAGGGTGTACTCATTCACAACCACCCCAGGAATGCTCCAATGTACTCCTGCACACCTTCCTGGGCACTGTATATGTGTGAGTTGTCTACTTGCCCTGTGAACAGTTGAATACAATTATCCACCAATATCTGGGAAGTATTGATTCCAAGGCTCCCTATAGACACCAAAATCCACGGATGCTCAAGTCCCTTACAGAAAATGGAGTAATATTTACATATAACCTGTGCATATCCTCTTATATACTTCAAATCATCTCTGGATTAGTTATAATACTACCCAATGCAATGTAAATGTTATGTAATTGGTTATCTTCTATGTTATCAGAAAATAATGACAAGAAAAAGAGTCTGCATATTCATTACAGATGCAATTTTTTAAATGTCTTTATTCCATGGTTGGTTGAGTCTGTGGATATAGAACCCAAGGATATGGAAAGACCAAATAACTATATGCATCCCTTACTGAAGCTCAGTCATCCTGCTTTTCAAACAAATTAAACTTAGGCCCAGAAAGTTTAAGGTCAGGCACCTAAAGTCATTTCATTTGCTAGTGACAGAACAAGACTATCCACTATCCTGTTTCTCCTGACCAGTCCCATAGGCTACACTGAGGCTTCCCTCCATGTCCTGACATCCATTTCTACTTCTTCTGCCTCTGTACCTTAAGAGAGTCACAGAATCTGGGAGCCACAGACTTGCGAACTCTTCACTATTGCATTATGCCTGTTCAGTTCCAGTGACTCTGCATGATACAACTTGATCCTGTGCTCATCGCCTAATGAGATACTGACTTGAAATAAATCAAGGAATGAGAGAACCTTTGTGGGGGTCAAAATTTCCCACTCTGGTACTACAGATCTTCTCAAATTCCTTAGATAATCATTCAGTCTTCTTGTTTGGACTTAATCAAAACATAGTGTCCACTGTTGAGCATCCAGTCTCTCTGAGAGAATCCTACACAAGGCACCAGGAGATAGAGACTCTGGGCAGGATGCCAGAGCTGCCAGGGTTTAACTACTCCCAGAGGAAACTGCCTTCCTCCCAGCACAACTCAAATCTCCTATGACTGATTCTTATCTCAAGGCCAAGGCAAATAGCATTTTTTTCTACATAACAACAGTTAATTTCCCCAGGGACTTTCACCTACTTTTAATATGAGAAAATTTATCTAAGAATGTGTGGTGTGTGTGTGTGTGTGTGTGTGTGTGTGTGTGTGCTGTAATACCTGTTTCAGTGTGAAATTAAATAACCTTCAAAGTGGAAAACTTTTTATATTCTTTGTAGTTCTTGATTAGCTCACATTCAAGAAGTGATCTACAAAAGAAAATGGAGAAAAGAGCCAGATGTATAAAAGAAAGGTACAACTTATAAAGACAAAAAGGAGAGAGAGGGAGAGAATTAATGATATCCCAGCAGCTCTTTCTCTAGTCTCCTACTGGATTCATTCCACTGTGTGTTGAGAGCTAAGTGGAGAGATTAGAGATTAAAGACCAGAAACAACATCCTAGGATCATGGTATGTTCAAATGCAGACTTCTGTAGCTTTCCAAGTCTTTCCAAGAAGTCTTTTCAACTTCTTGTTATAACCCAAAACCTGAGCAGAGTTGCTTAATGATCCAGTAGACAAAATATGATGAGGGCAAGTATAGTGTATATCCTAAGCTTGGCCTAGAGATGTGCCTTCTTACCTCTGTTCCTTTCCTTGGCTGTAGTTAACCTCCTAAGTACTTCCAACCTTAGGAGAACTTTAGGATAAATTTTCTGCCCTTTTCCACAGCACATAGCAGCATCCTTCACTCACTAGTTACATTTCCCTGCCTTCTCTGGGAAGCAGAGTCCAAAGCAAAGACTCCTCATGTCCTCTGCTGAATTAGGAAGCACAACATCCAGGGCAGGAGAGAGGAAAGAAAGACCAGAGAAAGCCAGGAGAGAGTGTGTGACTGAGCTGGCCAACACCTGAGTGAGACTTGAAATCAAATGCTCTTTTGTGTAGGACACTCTTACAGGAGGGTAATAAGCAATTGCTTCTTAGAATAAGCACGCAAGATTTGTCCTCAGTTTTAGCAGAAAACATTCAGGGCAAAAGAAATAGGCCCTAAGTATCACCACCTTCATCTGATAATGAGGTGCTAGATCATCCATATAAACAATAGACCAAAATTACTGCCTTGTCTTATTATCCACCTCAAAGTTAGCAGTGGGAAACACAGAGAGTGATTAAGGAGAAAGGTTAGAGTATCAAGATTTCTTTAGAAAAGACAATGTTTCTTTTCTCTTAGCCAGGAAGCAGAGAAGTGGAATGCTCCTTCCTCCCTTTCATCCATATTCTATAAGTCAGCCACTTGACTTTTTCCTGCGTGGACACAGGAATTGGTACCTGCCATACACCTGAAAAAGAACTAATGGGAGGGGTCCAGGTGAAGGCAGGAGAATGAAGAGGATTGTATTGGGAGTTGTCTATAATTTCATAGTTTGGGGTAGGGATACATAAATGTTGCCTTGGGTCATATGAGGATATTCTGAAGGGACCCAGACATCAGACTATCGGTTGTTTGGAAATGAACAACACTTGGAATACCTGAAAGATCAAGGTGACCCCATCAGAGAGGTAGGCTAACACAGGTAACACAGGTCAGAAGATGACTCATCAGGAGCCCAGTCAATGAATGGAGAGAGAGAGAGAGAGAGAAGCATAGGCTTACATGATCTGTTCTGGGAGAGTCCATAATGGCCTTTGCACACTGCAGAGCTACAACTACCAGTGAACCAGTCTCTCACGCCAAGAAGCTGGAAGCTTTGGAACAAGAGGAAACAAGGACTCAAAACCAGTCTGAGACAGAAGGTCTAGAAGCTTCCTGGAATATCACTGGTGTGAGTCCACATTGAAAGGCTGAGGAAACAAATCTGATTTCCATAGGCAATGGCAAAAGCAAAAGACACACCTGCTTCAGCAGAATAGAGCATTTTAAAATGCAGATCTTCTTCCCTTTCATTGCATCCAGGTATGTAAGTCTATTGGATGATGCCAACAATATCAGGTCGGGTCTTGCCCCTCGGTTTGCTGGCCCACATGCCAATAACCACTGGACTCATCTCCACAGAAACACCCAGATATGCGCCTTACTAGTCAAGTTGACAATCACCATCAACCATCATGAGGTACCCTGGAGTCAATGAAACTGTAGGTAGTAAGTTCGGCAGCTTGCTTTTCTCTAAATTCACCACGACCTCCCCAGGTAGTAAATGAAAGGATAGGGAGAGGAAATGTGGAAGAAACCAGCTGTGTATCCTCTCATGCAGATTTCCAAGTCCAGTGTAGGCTCAAGCAGAGTGAAGTAAGAACTTTTAAATTGAATAAGAGCCAGAGTATTGATGGTGGGCTGGCCTGAGTTTTATCATCATTTTGCAAAGAAAAGTAACCAGTAAAGTTCTGGGAACTTCCTAGGGTTTCATGAAGAGGCAGAGACAAACACATGAAGAACAGGATGGAAAGAGTCATGCTGAAGAAGAGAGAAACTGCCTGTGTGTAGCCCCCTAAACAACTGAGCCAAAAAGCTACAGTAGCCAACAGAAGGACCACATTTGTGGGGTCCATCAGCAATACTATACATCTTATCTTGTTAAGAAGATGTCAGGATAGAAATTAGATGTCATTTAACCCCATCAATTATTCTTTTCTACAAAAGTTGGTTTATTTAAATATCACAGAAAGTCCTGGACATGTGATGTGCTGATTTAACAGTCCCATCTTGTTCCCCTCAACCTCTGTTGGCCTTCCCAGCATCCCACCTAACAAAGACACCTCACCAACAACAAACATCCTAAAATTAATTTCTAGGTAAAAGCAAACCTATTCTTGACTACAAGACTAAAATCTTTATGAGAACCAATAGAGTAGTTCCAAATTAAAACAACAAAAAGAATTTCAATTTGAGATCACAGAAAGAGCAAGACAAGAATAGAGTGATAAGCAAGAAAGAACAGGACCAAAATCAAAAGGAGGGAGGAAAGAGACCAGAAAGGTGTATATGAAGGAAGGGAAGTCTCATGTATTGACTACCAGATATTAATTGAAAGGGGAAAGAATGGAGGAAGGAAGAAAGGGAGGGAGGGAGGGAGGGAGGGAGGAAGAGGAAGGGGAAAAGGAGAGGAGATTCTAAGTGGACCCAGTGGTTTTCTATGGATTTGAGAATGTTATGAAGGGGAGCTATAAATTTTCCTTGGGCCCAGAGTGAGGGCAAAAGGTAGGTGAAAGTTTATCCCAAGCAGCCCCAAGAGGCCTCCTGGTAAAATGAAAGGAAATACATCAAAGCAAAATACTGAGCTAGTTATTAAATGTAAGGCTGGGGCTGCTGTATCTGTGTGGGAGCATCCATGCTGAGTCTCCACACTGCAAACAGGGGTGCCACCCCCAGAGCCACCAATGGGCCCCTCCTGTGCCAACTGGAAAAAAGAGAACCCACAAGGACAACAGCTATCAATGATGGAGGGAGACTTACAAAAAGACACCTCTCCCAGTCTCTAACACCTGGCTGGGGTTATTGCTATACAATCAGCAAAGGAAGAGATGAGGGGAAGGAGTCAGATAAAGAGCTCTGAAGGGACTGACTTAGCACCAGATTGGAAGCTCAGAATGGACTAAACTGACTACTTATTAGTAGGTATATGTTAGATAAGAATAGAGGTCAGGCTAGAGTTATCGAAACAAAGCTCTATTTCCACAGGGTGTGTCTCATGGGCTCATCTAACTGTGTAAAAATGATACATCCTCTGAAGAATACAGTCTTACTTATTTTTTTTCTCTGATGACAAAGAGAGGAAAGCAGGGAGTGATGGAATGGGCAGTTCCTGGCTTTTTCCACACAATTTTCTTCTTCCTCTTTCTTCCTTGATCACAACAGCAAAGAGGCAAAGACAAAATACTTAAAATATACTTTTTGTGATTTCTTGGATTTTTTTCCATGTGAATAAAAAGGCCTCCACCACATATATTCCCTTCCTCATAACTTTCTAGATATTAAAAGAGCTTGCATCAATTTATTTAAAGGCTATACATCCACAATCCTTAAATTCCTAGTAGTTTAAGAAGTCTCTGGCAGAATCTAGATTCTATATGAAGACATTCTTCTCTTTTTCTGAATATATAGGTGAAATAAAGCCATTTACAGAAGAAACAAACATATGAAATGGCAGTTTTCTTCCCTTATGAAATGCAGGATCTGTCAGTTATGGGATCCCATATTTAAAAGAATATTCAGGCTGCACCAATATAAAAGTGACACATCTTGACAGTTCCTCGAGGTTAATGGTGCAGAACCACCTGTATTTAACATTCTGGCTTCTACTCCATTAACACAGCTAACTCCATTTTCTTTATCTGCCAGGGAGAAGTGGAATGAAAATCAATAGCCTACCCCAAAAGCACTGATGAGATTTTATCTTTTCTCAAATCGCAAAGGAATGTCAGATCACTTTATGACAAGATTTTTTCTTAACAAATTGCAGGTTGCCACCATATAGAGCGATGTTGTGTGAAATCAAGAGTTGAAATGGTTGCCACCTCATTATTTTTTTCCATCCTGCAACATATATTTTATGTTTGCATTAGTGCATTCAGATGCCAAAGGGGTAAGTACTTTACCAATCCTAAGACAGAAGTCTGTGGAGGCGCTTGTTAATAGATTCAATACATTTCCTTGTGTTGCACATTTCAGCTTTCATATCTTTCCAAGAAGTTCCTCCCACTATCTGAGTAGTGGATGAAATTACCAGGCGGCCTGCTCACCATCCCCCACTCTCCTCCAAGCCCTGACTCTGGGCCAGCCTCGCTGTAGCACAGCCCACAGGATGGAATTCCCTCCCTCGCTGCACATTCTGTGAACATTGATCACTCACGCCCAAAGAAATGAGTGCACAAGTGTTTCCTTCTGCCGTAGGAATGGGATGGTAGATTCTCCTTGGTGACCTTTGGGTTACTCTAGTCCTTTAGGCATTCATGGTTGTTCTTACTTCAGCTACCTTCTTCAACCTCATCTTTTACTTACCTGAGTTGCACTAGCCGCCTAGGTGTCCTGCTCCAGCTCATGGCCAATCTGACTCTTGATATTTGCTGAAACCCTCCCCAAAGATGTTGCTGCCCTAGCCAGTCCTTCCCTGCCATGACATCTTCACCATTTAAAGTCAGATCTTTGGCAGACTGTTCCCTGTGTTTGATTTGTGTGCTTCGTATGTTAAAGCTATGGTAAGAAATATTTTCCTATAAAGAGCAGAAAGTAAATATCTTAGGCTTTATGAGACTTTCTGTCTCTGTCAAAACTCAGCTCTGCTATCCATGTGTGACAACAGCCCCAGACAATAAACTAATGAACTAGCCATGTTCCAATAAAACTTTATGAACAACTGAAACTTGAGCATTTGACTCTTAGCATCTTAAACATCAAATATTTCAAGATTTCATTCTTCTTTTGATTTAAAAAATATTTTAAATGATATGTTCTATGGAGAAACAATCCTTAGCTTATAAACTGCATGAAAATAGACAAAGAGTTAGACTGAGTACATGGGACATTCTTTGCTGGCTTCTGTGTTCAAGATTACAAATCTTCTCCCATAGCTGAAAACAGTGGATATTCAGAAAGTAGATACTATGTGCATGAATTTTAAAATTAAAAAGATTTAAAAAATAAGAGATGGAGGGAAAGGGAAAGGAGGGGAAAGAGATGAGAAAATAATTAAAATGTGTTATGTACATGTACCAATTCCCCACAAGGAATATAATCATTATGTACTGCAAACATGTACTCATAAAAATTATTAAAAGAAATAAAGAAATAGAGATGGAATAAAGAATTGAATGATAAATTGAAAGGATGAATGAAGAAATTAAGGAGTGAAATATTGTATTGGTCATCTTTGTGTTATTACAATGAAATAATTGAGGCAAGTAACTTTATAAAGAGAAAAGGCTGAGCCAGGGATTTAGCTCAATGGTGCTGCTGCCTGCCTTGTAAGCGCAAGGTTCTGAGTTCAATTCCTGATACCAGAAAAAAAAAAAGAGAGTGCTCATAGTTTAGGGGTTCTGAAGATCCAAGATCAGCAGGTCCCATTAGTTCAGCTTCTGAGAGTTCCAAATGGAAATGGTGGAAGCACATGTTGGCATGAGTGATCAAATTTCAAATAGGAACAGAGAGAAAAAAGGGTCTCATAGTCTTTTGTGACCTAAAAACCTCTCACCAGATCTTACCTCTTAAATCCCAATATCACAAACTGAGGGACTGAGCTTTTACACATGAACCTTTGGGGAATACCTATCCAAACTATAGCAAATGCCTATGAAAAATATTTGATCCCAAAGAACTCTGAAAATGTCTTCAATTATTTTCCTTTTTAACTCCACTCCCAAGTTCTACCTCTGGATTCTCTTGCATCTAATATTTACTTCCATTTTTCATAAATGAATTGGATAAACAGCACTTATTAAAGACCTACTAGCATAAGGTCAAGCCTGCTACTGGGTCCTGGGGGTAGAAGAACGGACAAGACAAGCTTCAACTTGGGAAGCTGAAGCAGAATCTTTAGTAAGTGACTAGGAATTATATTACCATGGAAATACCTGTGAAATAGTTCAGAATATGCTGGGATCACACAGGTTGTTACAGAATGTAGACAGAATTAGGCTTCACAGCAGTTAAGGAGATTAAGGGAGATGGGCCAGGTGAACACTATGACTTCTTCCTTGCCTTTTGATCAGATGAAGCCCACACAACCAAGCAAGTAAGTTCTTAGACACTCAACAGGATAGAGCTCAAATGACACACTGGTAATGAATGTGTTCCCAAAATTCATATGTTGAAATCCTGCTACTAAGTGTGATGGTACTAGAAGGTGGGGCCTTTGGGAAGTGATTGAGTCCTGAGATGGAGCCCAATGAGATTAATGCTCTTATTAAAAAAAAAAAAAAACAGAGAGGTGATTTTTTTCTCTCTGTTATGTGAGGATAGAAGGAAAAAGGAGCTGTGTGAAAACCAGAACGAAAGTGCTCTGCAGACATTGTCTATTCCTTGCTCTTGAACTCCCAAGCCTCCAAAGCTGTGATAAGTGTTGTTTATGTCACCTTGTCTATGGAATTCTATTATAGCAGCTTGAACTGAGATGAGATGAGGCTCAAATAACTCTCTCTGAAGTTCTCCTGGAAGCCTTCTATTCACTGATTTGTACATTCACTGGTTATAAGTCCCAAGAAGAATTTGAGATAAATTTTAATCTTAAAACATATGTAAAATATTTTCCCCAAAGAAAATCTGGCCTCAGATGTCATGTGTTTTAATGAAAGATACAGAAAGGTCCTCAAAAATGAACATTTCATGCACAGCCCTTAGATAAAAGCTAGGGAAATAGCATTAAATCTCCTTGTAAGGGAAACTTTTCTGGAAAGGACTAAGATAATATGGACCAGACAGATAGCTTTTTGAAGACCCAGCTCAATACTGGGCCTGAGCTCAAAGAATGCAGATGAATGGATGTTTAACATGAACACTCAATAGTCTCTTACACACATCAAATGTCTCTAGCAGCTTCTGGCAAGTGCTGAATTGCAGCAATTCATGATGGATTTCCCTGATGAGTTCCTGAAGTGTCAGTGGATCCTGCTTTAATCATTGAAAGGCAAAGGTAGACTTCTGGAGAGGTGGAAAGCGCTGTGCATAGTGTGATAGGAGAGGCAGGAAAATCCACTACCCAAAAACATCTGCTCACATCCAGGTGCCACAGAGCCCCAAGCCCTCCATTTGAGTGAATCTCATTGCATCACTGTCCTGCTCAGCTTTCTTCAGGGACTCCCCATCAACTTCTAAATAAAATCCACACCCCCTTGGAGTGATATAAAAGGATCTTCATGGAAAAAATTAAGTTAGATCTCTAGCTCATGCTTTAAAACAAATAACTTCCAGATGGGTTGAAGAGTTAAATGTAAGAAATAAAACCTAAAAGAATTTGAAAAAATACACACACACACACACACACACACACACACACACACAGTATTATTCTCTGATCTAAGGATTGCAAAGATTTACTGACCAGACAAGGAAAAAGGAAAAGATGAATAGATTGGACCATATAAAAATTAGAAAGGTCTATATATCATAAAAACTAAACAGGTGAAAATATTTTACTACATGACGAAGGGTTAATGTCTTTAAAAGGAAGCAGCTCTTTGGAAAGAAATGAGAGAAAAAAATATAGCAACAGAAAAAATTTCAGTATAAACCATGAGCAAAAAAAGAAATAAGAACTCATTGATTTATTTAAAAAGTATGTAAGCCAACTTTGCACCAAATTTGTCCACCAATTTGATAAAGTATTGTGATTAGAGGACACACAGACTGCTCAGCACAGGGTCCAACTACCAGGAGGGTCAACTCATGGAGCTCCTCCCAAGCACCTCCGCAGGAACTTCCTCTGGCAACATGGGGATTGTCTCTCCCAGCACAGGTCCCTCCAGCTGAGAGATTCTGCACCCAGTGACTGACCCAAGGAGGGAACCAACCTTAGGACAAGAAAAGTCTCAGGTCAACCAGCTCACATAGACCTGCACCTTGCCTACACCTGTTTGCTTAATCTTTCAGGAAGTGTCCCCAAGATCACTGAGAAGCAAACACTTCAGCTAGTTTATCTCAGGTCTGTTTCCAGAGAACCTAATGTGAGATAGGTGTTCAGCTTAATCAAGTACGAAAGAAATACAAATGAAAGCAATGAGATGTCCTTTTGCCCAGAAATTTATATATATATATATATATGTTTGGGGTTTTTTTGTACCAGGCATTGAACTCGGGACCTTGTGCTTGCAAGGCAGGTGGTGGAACCACTGAGCTAAATCCCAGGCCCAAAAATATATATTTTTAAATAATACCTAATAGATTTTTTACTTTTAAAAGAATTATTTTAATTGAACAAATTTATGGGTTACAGTATGATAATTTGATACATGTATACAGACTGTGATGATTAAATCAAGGTAGTTAATATTTCCATCTCCTTAAACTTTTTTTAAAATGTGGTTAATATATAATAATTGTACATGTTTATGGGCACAGTGTGATATTTCAATATATGTATACAAAGTGTACTGATCAAATCATGGTAATTAACATTTGTGCTTGGAGCCTTCAAGCTCCTCTCTTCTGTTTATTCATAAAATAGATAATAGCATTGTAGTTCTTAATGCTCACTGTTTATTAAGGAAATGGGCCCTTTCCTATCAGTCTAATAAGATGCACATTGGCATAACCTTTTTAAAGGACAATTTAGCAGCATGTGTTAAACTCATATGAGTTCATCCTCTGGTCCTTCTAATTCTAAACACTTCCTGTCATAGAAATATTTACCAATAATGTGATTTTCACTTTAGACATGCTAAGTTTGAGGAGAACACAATGAATGAGTCTAGATGTACATGTAAAGTGGAATTATTTAGTAAATTAAGATATAGGCATACTGTTCAGCCACTCTAAATCTTTTTATGGAATATTAAAAATGAGAAAATATTCACAAGGCTTTAACCTTAATAAATGGCTAACAAAATAACAAGTACAGTATAAGCTCCATTTTTACCATTGACATGGGAGGAGACTGCTGGAGTTTGGATTGGGAACGTCCCCAAAGCCCTAAGTGTTAAAAAAAAAAAAAAAAAGCTTTATGCCCAATTTGAGGTGCTATAGAAAGGTGGTGGAATCTTTAAGAGGTGGGGCCTGGTGTATGACTTTAGATCACTGGGAGCGTGACCTTGGAGGGGACTGTGGGACCCTGGTCTCTTTTTCTTTTGCCTCAGAGCCATAAGTTGAACAGTTTCTTCTGCCACATGCTCCTCTGTCATGATGCATTGAGCCACCATAGCCCAAAAAGCAATGGGGACAATGGACAATGGACTGAAACCTCTGAAACCTTTTCTCTTATTAAGTTGATTTGTCTCAGATCTTTTAGCCTGCATGTACATTGTCCCTTGGCTGAAGTGCAATTTAAAATTTAAATAACAACGTGAGTTTTTTTATGCTCATAGGGAGGATAGATATATACTCTCTATTGTACCACAGTCCCTGCCACTCTCTATTGTCCATGTGTTTCCTTTCCTAATTCATGAAAACATTGTTTGGGATTCAGATTTTAAAGCTGGAAGTAAAAGAAAAAAAAGCAATTTAGAGAAAAATATCTTTAATGCAGTAAAACACTTCAATGGGCTACTTTGGTTGTGGAAAGAGAGTGTAAAGGCAGGTTAATTTTTTAAACTTGAGTAAGTATATAGATGTTGGCACCATTCACTGCAATGGGAACAGTAAACAAGAAAGTGATTTCAGGGGCGGGGCGGGTGATGACTTCAAAAGGAGATGTTAAGTCAGATACACTTGTGGGATACTCATCTCAAGATGCCCAGTGTGAAGTAGGTTCTCTAGACTTAAACTTTGGAATGGATATGGTAGCTGCAGCTTTCAGAATGATTAAAATCATCACACATGCACATAATGTTAATAGAGGACATAGGCTCATACCCTGGGAAATGTTATCTTTCAACTCTCGTTACTTGACCAACAACAGCTGCAAAACTCCCTCCTTCTCAAGGAACTCTCTTCCTGAGATTTCAGAAGTAACTCTCTCTTGCGTTCTCTTCCTGAGTAGTAAAAGTTTAGAAAAGTTCAGAGGGGCTAATAAAAGAGAATGCTTCAAAATGCAGCTAATGCTCCACTAATAACACAGCAAAAGAAAGAGAGTTAAGGATTTTCAAAAGTATCCTTTGAATGTAGCAATAACCTGGTTTTTTGCAACCTTTGAAAGAATTGTGAGGGAGTAAAAGCTATCAGAAATTTGAGGAGAGACTGGGAGGTGAGGAAAGGTAATAGCATGTAAAGACAACTTCTTCAAAATGTAAATGAATAGCTTCATATAAATTTTGCAGGAGAACATCATAGTCATATGCACACATTAATGTTTGAGTGTGTATGTATGTGTATGTTCCATGTAATGGCTAAGAAAAAGATCAGCAAACTTCTTCTATAAAGGGCTGGTAAAAATTATTTTAGGCTTTGTGGATCACATTATCTATGTCATAACTGCTTTTCCTTGCCATTGTAGAGTTTTTACATCACTTTAATTTCTCTCATGCATCTCTTTAGAACAGTGGTTCTTGAAGCTTTTCCTTGCATCAGAATCAACTAGATGGCTTGTTAAAATAGATAGCTGAGCATCTCCTTGAGAATTCTAGGGTAAGGGTCTAAGAATGTGTATTTCTAACAAATTCCCCAGGATGCTAATGCTACTGGTGCAGGAAGTATACTTGGGTGCCCACTGTCCTAAGTTTCAGCTATGAGTGTTAGATGTCTCATTAAGACTGGAGTCATTAATTTAAAAAAAAACAGAACAAAACAGAACATGTTTTTGTTTCTTTTAAGGCTAATTTCACCAACTCAGGCAACTTCTTACAGCTCAGCACACACAAAACATAATGCTGTTGCCTTCCCATATAAAATCATCAACCAGCAGGGGTAGGGCTGATATTTAAATATTTACATTAGACATTTTTCTTCCCAGTAATAGACAAGAAGGTCTCAGCTGCAAAAACAGAAAAGGATCATTTAAATATTTCAATTCAGTGGTGTGCTGATAAATGTTTAATAACTGTCTTGGAGGGGTGTGGGAGATGTTAATTTGTAGTAGTTGTCAATTTCTGTTATGTAAACACTCAACATAGAACAACAGAGTTCTGGCTGACAAGGAGATGTCTCTAAATGCAGTGTTGGGAAAGACGTGCAACATCAACTTTCGCAAATGAAGGTAAGCAGGTTCCAGCCCAGAACTGTTGTCCATATCCTCTGCATTCCCAGGAAGACAGTGGAGGGCAGGAAAATCCCTGCCGCTAGCTCTCAGTGCTTCATTCGGTGGCTCAGCCCCAGGCCTGCCTGGTCTTCACAGTGGACTATGAATCACTCAGATGAAGCATGCTGAGACTAGGCGAGTGGCTCTTGTGAAAATCTACTTAAATTGTACAGCCACACCAAACCTATCCCAGGGGCCCTTCTTTCTCACCCACTCATTGCATCAGAGCAAGCACCAGTGGGTTCTAGATCCTTTTCATTTGGATGGCAGGCACTGAGTCAGTCCTTTGCACCTCTGAGGAAGAACAGCCTCATGCTCTGTGGCAGTGTTTCTCTTGGATCTAGCCACCTGGGTTTCAGAAAAGGGTAGAGCAGAGCTCTCAACCCAGCTGCTCACTTCAATCAATCGCATGGGAAGTGTTTGTTTTTTTAATACAGCCATGAGCACTTAACAACAGTGATACATTCTGAAAAATGTGTTGTTAGGCAGTTTCTTCATTGCACATTTTGTCAATGTACTTATTTACACAAACTGAGATGGTCCTAAGACTACAAGATAATATTACCTGGTTTATAACTGTACATTAAAACAACACCAACCCCAGAACTTCTGATTAAATTACTCTGGAGTGAAGAGTGTGCTAGAGTATTTTTAATGGATGTTTTTATGTGCAACTAGGATTGAAAACCTCTGAGATGGGATAGTGCTATTGACCTTCTGTCCAAAGGACTTAGTTCTGAACCTCACTTGAAAGATGGAAAAACTGAAACCCAGACAGAGAGATTTGCCCACAATAATGGATCTAGTTAACTGCACAAATTGACTTCGAATCTGCACCTTGTGACTTTTAGTCTAGAGATCTTTCTAGTGTCCCACATTGATCTTTGTGATCCAAAAGGCAATGACACTAAAGTCATTTGGCCTGCTTGAATGTTCCTATGACAAAGGCTTGAGTACTCGGGTACTCAATCCAGAGCCATTTATTTCCATAAGGAAGTTCCTAATGTTTATATGAGAGGTACACTAACAAAGTTTAATATTTCTCCCCACATTCATCAATAGTAAGCTATCTTCAAAACATCTTTTCTCCCTCAATGTAAGAGAAACTGTTATCTTGGTATACTCACAGATACAAAAAAAAAAAAAGATTATATTTGCTTTTAAGTTACTAAATGCACCATGCAAGTCTGTAATTGACCATGAGAGTGTCAGGAAAATATGATCTATCCTCTATAAATCAGCAAAATTTAAACAGGCTCTCTAATCGTAAATGCCGATCCTGGCAGTGTCCAAAAAGGCCCATGTTTATAAATTGTTCCCTGATGTTTTAAGTGTGCACAAACACAAATCATACTAAGGACTTCAGAAAAGACTTAGCTGTGTGGCAATTTATTATAAGCAGTGTAATTTTCATCAGTCAGGCAACCATAGACTGTAATTATCTCTCTACCAAAAGAGTTACAATTGCTTTCATTACATTTTCCTAGCCATGTGCACCTCAGGATTGCCACAGAGACACTGGATGGAAAATGCACTTATTTATTGTTAGTCCTCTTAATGGCTTGTTACTTAGTTTCTAAAGATGCTATCAAGTCACTTGCTTTCCCTACTCCTCCTCTACCCCCACTGGTGGCATTTATAGAAGATTAAAGAGACACAAAACTTGAAAACCCTATGCTCATGTGGATCATCCCAAAACTGCAGAGCATCCACAGATAAGCAACTCTGGTCAAGGAGTCCCTGATAGGGTGGATAAAGTTCAAATGCTGAAGATTAATTAAAACCACACATCACTGAGCACAACTACTAGCCTTGTGGTCACAACTGAAAAGAAACCACATTTTGTTCCTTATAGTTAGAGCTGTATGAGAACACTGAAAGAACTCAATAAGTGACCTCCAATCCTGACTCCCACGTGGGTGGATGTACTACTTAGAGGGCATTGTCACACCTTGGGACTGGAAACATGCAAGAGGCAGGAGACATTTTTATTTCTCTCCTAGCCCGTTACCTCCTGACAGGTGAAAGAGAAGACTAGAATCAGAATGGTGAATTTGGAAGGTGGGAATGGATAGATTGAGGGTTGAAACTATGTCTGTACAGTGATGAATGAGTTTTATCAGGCCAAAGCAGTCTTTCAGTCATTGATGAAGGGTCTGCCTCTTGTTTAGAGAAAGGGACAACTCGAGGTCACATGCCACAGAAATTTCCCCAGGGATCTGTGTCATGCTTGCAGCCTTGAAACTCAGTAGCTAAGACTTTGAGCAAGCTGCTTAACCTCTGTGAACCTCTGCTCCCTTAAGGCCTGGCAATGGGAGTCAAGACATGGTTCTCTCAGCTGTCAGGTCAAATTTGGAGCACATAAGAAAAAGAAGAGGCCACATACAAATACCAGGAGAATTTTCTTTCTATGTCCACATCTTTGCTTTCCTTATTTAAATCTGTGTCACTACATACAGAAGTAACAGCCACACTTAGGAACTCCTCATTGATATTGTTGAGAAAAGGAAGGACAAACTAAATAGTCTAGAACTACAGAATGCTAAATCTTTAAATCACGGAAGTATGTAAGCAATATTGCCCTCCCTACTGTTCTTATTTTATAATATGAACAAAGTCCCAGAGAAGTTGAATAATATATCTGAGTCACAGAGGTGCTTAATCACCAGTACTCCAACAATCAGTCCAGACTCTTTCCTACCAAGTCACCCCTCCCTGGTACATTTGCCTGAGTGAACAGCCTGCTGTAAAGAATGTCATCCACCTGACATTGCCCCTGAACATCACAAGGTACTGATCTTCTCAAGCATGTACTGGCATCAGTTTAGAATGAAGAACTAGTAAATGTTAGCAAAATCTGAGTGCTAAGTCTTCCTTCCAGAGTCCTCTTAGAATCAGTCTATGATATGGGTGTAGGTATAAAATCACACTTCTGGTACTATGCCAGCCACATAGCATAAGCAGTGACTTATCTTGTGTGTCCACCTTGGGCTCAGATGCTGGGAAGCTTAGGAGTGATCTCACACCTCTTTGACCCACTTCCCATGAGAGTGGAGGACAGGCAGTATATTATTCCACCCCAGTGACGCCACATTGGTAGTGGGCTGTCAATGGCACAACTAGTTAAAATGAATACAAAACGTTCATCAAGGACAGCTAGACATAAACTAATATTGTATAATTCTGGTTCATTGAAAGTAAAAATTTCTGCTTTGTATGATTTGTCGAATGGAAGAGCTCTTGCTGTTGGATATATCTGTCACTGCTACAGAAATCTTATACCCTTCATTTCCTCCCATTTGCATGCATTTCACAAATGGCCACATCATTTTGTCAAATTGTAGAGCCACTTGGAAATTGAAAGTAGAGTTTTGCATAATCATTCATGTCATGCCTGTGACACTCTCTGTGATTATATATAATGGTCTCTGAGGAGTCACTATGCAGGGGAATGCTACCTGGGCCACCTTAAGCCAAGTCTCATTACAACTATTTTATCTAGAGTGAAATATTGAGGAAAACTGGCTCTATCAGTACAGAGCCCCTGTATAGACAAGCAGGAAGCTCAACTTAGTAGACTCATCTAAAATTAACCTTCTTAAAAATCATTTCAATTAAATTGATCTGTGTCTAGACATAAAGGTCTTATTTCACTAGCAGAAAAAATTTAACTTTTGTTTCAGGCAGTTTATGTTTATCTTTGGAGACAAGAATTTAATCATTTCTTAAGAATAAAAAGATGTGATTAATGGTAGGTACTGGGTAACACATATGTAGAAATTCATTGCTATTGTCTCTATTTCTCTGAGTAATTAACATTTTTCATATTAAAGCTTTTTTAAATAAAACCTAGGGTATTTGCTTGTATTTTTCAAATGTTTGACCAGTGTTGAATTCCAGGATACATAAGAAAATAAATACATCCCAAGAGATTCCAAAGAAGTAAAATTTCTAGAAACATGAGGGGATGAAAGGATAGGGCATTTGTGCCTCATTGTCAGGTCTAACCTCATAGTGGTGGTAAGTGCCAAGGAAAGAGGTGAGATGGTATATCAGGGTGCATGAGTTTTATACAGTCTTTCTCAGAAACCTCCCTTAGTAATGGAGATGCAAAATGAATTGCATACATCTGGAAGTAGCATAGGAGTTATAGAAATAGCTGCTAGATTTCCTCCAGTGAGGGTGGCTGGCTCCTCTGTCAAAGATGAGGTAGCTGACTATGTCTGGAGTTGTTTCTACATCATCTAATCTATTCCACTGATCCTCAGGTCTGTTTCTTTGCCAGTACCATGCTGTTTTTATCACAGTAGTTTTGCAGTATAGTTTCATGTTGGGGATTGTGATACCCCCTGCCATGTCTCTGTTGCCTAGAATTGCTTTTGCTATTCTAGATCTCTTCTGGTTCCAAATGAATTTTTGGATTGTTTTCTCTAGTTCTGTGAAATATATTGTTGGAATTTCAATCAACATTGCATTAAATCTATATAGCAGTTTTGGAAGTATGGCCATTTTCACTATATTGGTTCTTCCTACCCAGGAACAAGGGATGTCTTTCCATTTTCTTATATCCTCTTCCATCTCTTTTTTCAGTGCTGTAGTTTTCAGCGTAGAGGTCTTTTGCTTCCTTTGTTAGATTGATTCCTAGGTATTTCAGTTTTTTGGATGCTATTGTAAAAGGAATTGTTTCCCTAATTTCTCTCTCAGTGAGTCTGTTATTTGTGTACAAGAAAGCTATTATTTTCTGAGTGTTGACATTTTATCCAGTTACTCTACTGAATCTGTCAATTAAGTCTAGAGGTCATTTGGAGGAGTTTTTTGGGTCTTCTATGTAAAGTATCGTATCATCAGCAAATAATGACAGTTTTACTTCTTTCTTTCCTATCTTTATTCCTTTTATTTCTTTCTCTTTTCTAATTCCTGTGTCTAATGTTTCCAGAACTATACTGAACAGGAGTGGTGATAGTGGGCATCCTTGTCTTGTTCCTGATTTTAGCATGAAAGTTTTCAGTTTTTGACTATTTGGTATGATGTTGGCTGATGGTTTTTCATAGAAAGATAGGCTATTTAATAAATGGTGTTGAAAAAACTGGATTTCAACCTGTCAAAGATTAAAACTAGACCCATATCTATCACCATGCACTAAAATAAGATCAAAGTGGATTAAAGATCTAAATATTAAAACAGAACCACTAAACTTGCTGGAAGATAAGTTAGGTAGAACTCTTGAAAACATTGGCATAGGAAAAGACTTTATGAACAAAACTTCAGTAGCACGGGAACTAGCACAAAGAATCAATAACTGAGATTTCATCTTATTATAAAGCTTCTACACTGCAAGAGAAACCACCAACAGAGCTAAAAGGCAACCTATAAAGTGGGAAAAAGTTTTTACCAGCTGTAACTCAGACAAAGGTCTATTATCTAGAATATATAAAGAACTTAAAAATCAGACCCCCTCAAATTTACAGACCCAATGCAAAAATGGGTATCTGAAATGAACAGACATTTCTCACACAAAGAAGTAAAAACATCAACATCACAGGTTATTTGAGAGATGCAGATGAAAACAACACTGAGATTCCACCTCACCCCAGAAAGAATGCCTGCTATCAAGAAATCAACCAATAACAAATGCTGGTGGGGGTGTGGAGAAAAAGGAACCCTTCTCCATTATTGGTGGGATGTAGACTGGTGCAACCACTGTGGAAATTAGTATGGAGATACCTCAAAGAACTAGGACTACAGGTCCCATTTGACCCAGCTATTCCTCTACTGGGAATCTTCCCCAAAGAATTAAAAGAATCATACCACAGCAATATATGTGCACCTATGTTTATAGCAGCACAGTTTGTAATAGCTAAAGCTTGGAAACAGCCCAAGTGCCCATTGACTGGAAACTGGATAAAGAAGATGTGGTTTTTTTATAAAATGGAGTACTACTCAGCCATAAAGAATGAGAAACTAGAGACATTTATAGCTAAATGGATGCATATTGAGGCCATACTCTTAAGTGAAATAAATAGGACACATGTGTAAATACCGAATAGTTTCTCTAGTGTGAGAAACTGAAAGTGTAAATAAGGATGAAAATGATTAAAATGAATAATTGATAATTTGAAATAGGAAAAGGTCCAAGGGTTTGGGGGTGGTGGGAGGGGAAGGGGAAAGGGAAGAAGAGAAAGGAAAAATTATGAGAAAGAAAAAAGAAAGGAATCAAAGTCTGTGTAAATAGGGAAGGGTGGAGGGGGTGAAGGGTGCACAGGTAATCGGAGAAAAAATAAGAACTAAGATACATCATGTTCAGGTACAAACACCCAATGATAAATGTAAATGTATTGTATACCTAAAATGTACCAATAAAAGAATTTAAGGGAAAAAGAAAGAAATAGCTGCTAGACCAGAAAAAGCCATGCAAGGCAATAAGAAACAGTCTCAGCAAATGTTGTATAGCCAGGTGACATTAACAGCACGATGTGCCAGCACCTCAATATATCCCCAAGAAATGAGAAAAATATTCCTGAATCGATAAGCATTGTATTTCCAATAGCCAGGGTGTAGAAACTGAACAAATCAAGTTACAGAAAAATAAAATTACATTTATCATGTACTTGAGTATGTAGACTTGGATTAATCTCTGCTTCCTGTGCCTGCACAGGAAGCCACCATATCGCCACATTTTAAATGCTACTTTATTCTCAAGCCACTGTCTAAAAATCACCTCTACCAGTACTCTTCTCTGAAAACTTAATTGCTATTCAATTCTTCTTTCTCTCCCCTCCTGATTTCTATAGCATTCTTCTAGCTGCCTTGCTCACTCTTGTGATAAACTTACCATTCCATAGACTGTAAATCCTTTGAGAGCTGGGATTACGTTGTATGCTTTTACAGTTTCCTGGGCTCAGTTTAAGACCCATCTTTAGAGTGCCACCTTGTCTAGTGAATACAGTCTGTAACATCCTCCTGTCTGACTTTTTTAATGTTCACATCAAAGTTAACACATTGGGATAGTCTTGTTATTGGGCCTATTTGAGATTGTGTTATGATGGGCCATAATATCTTAATGCTAATGAAATGACAGCAAGAACAATGCCTGAGACACTGTGGGAAGGGAGGTTTGCAAACACTGTCATCTTTCCATTGCTACTCCTGTTCTTGGCCCTTGTCATTCCTATTCTGGAGGTGAGAAAAACTCTATGTAGATACAGATTTAATTTATGATGATTTTATTTCAATTTAATTTAGGATAGTTAGAATGTTTTGACATCACAATAGTGTTGAAAGGATATACGTTCAATAGAAACCATACTTTGTGCAATTTTTATCTTTGGGAGAAAGACATGTAGCATGATCTTCTCACATGATGCTAGGCAGTGGCAGAGCGCTGCATTTATAAGAATGCCCTGTGATCAAGCCCACTTTCTATAGCACTGTGTTGCTAAGTTATGATTGGAAGGCTAGGTGTAGCAAATGCATTTTTACTTAGGATATTTTCAATTAATGCTGGGTGTGTTAGGATGCATCCCCATCGAATGTCAAGGAGTATCTGTATTTCCTTTTTAGCCTCCCTTGCATCTAGGAGTAGATAAGAGACACCAGCTTGGTTAATAAGATGGAAGAAGAGCTTCCTGGGGACTTCTGATATGGCTTTTACTTTTCCCAAGAATGAAAACAAATGTTACAGGCAAGCCTCTTCTCCTTTATCCTACCTAGCTAGTTACCTAAAGTTGGGATAACTACCTTGTGATCATGCAGACAAACCAAAGGGATAATAGAATTGCTGGGCCTGATGTCACTGAGCTGGTGAACCAAAGTTAACAACCACATATGCACAGACACTTTCCTGTGTGAGAAAACACACTTTCATTTGATTAAATCACTGTTGATGAGAATTTCTCTTACTTGCTACCAAAAGTATCCTACCACAGAAGATTTCATAGATTTAAGGGCATCCTAAAAGTACATAGAAGATTTTTTTAAAAAGATGGTGGCATGACAAAGAGAGTTTAACATAATCTCTAGAAAACTGATTGAAAATGCCAAAAGAAATAGCAAAAGGGGAGGAAACCCATTATGATTGGGATCCAAAATGTCCCCCAAAAGACTCATTGTGTTGAATGTTTGGTTGCTTGCTGATGGGCTTTGGGGAAGTAATTGGGTCACCAAGCCTCTAACTTCATCTGGTGGATTAACTCATTGATTAGTTCATTAGCCGAATGGGGTGTTAAGAAGCGGAGGCGAAGTGGAGAAAGTAGGTTACTGGGGGCATGCTTTTGAAGGATATACTTTGTCCTTGCCCTTTCCTCTCTGGCCCTTTCCTTCTGTCTTTCTGCTTCCGGGGTCCCATTAGGTAAACAGCTTATTTCTGCCACATCCTTCTGCCATGATGTTTTCCTTGCCAGAGACCCACAGCAGTTGAGTATGGATTAAAACTTTTGAAACCATGAGCCAAAACAAATCTTTCCTCCCTTTAAGTTGATTTTCTCAGATATTTTGTCACAATGATGGAAAACTAACACGAAGCCTTTATTAGTACTGCACTTCAGACAACTTGTTCTTCACATTTCATAGAGTTTCAACTCAATGTAGTACTGTTCTGAAGAGACTAGATTGAAATAAGTTGCTGTGGGCAATGTTCACCTTCTCTTTCCGCAAAAGAGTATCATGGTCTAGCAACTAAGGAAAAAAAAAAAAAAAAGAAAGAAAAAACTCTTGACAAGACCTCACTGCAGAAATTCTATAATTTACAGGAGCAGGAGTGAGCCATAAAGGAAACGGGCAGTAGTAGATGAGACAGAGATTTTTTAAAAGAACTAGGAAAAAGGATATCAATCGATGTTAAGTGAAATAAATCAGAAACACAAACTTAAATATCGTATTGTATCTCTCATTTGAGTGAGGCAAAACAGAAATAAGGCAAAGTAATGGATTTGTAGAAGGAAAGAGGCAGACAGATCCTTTGCAAATGGACAGGGTTCCAGGAGACTGCGGGCAAGGGGAGGAGCAAGGGGTGGGGGAAAGGGAGTAAGATTTAGGATGAGTCATGTATATGTGTCAAGTACCCACAATGAATGTAAACATTACAGGTCATAAGCACGAACTGAAAATAATAAGACTAACAGTAAGAATAAAAACGGGAAAAAGATGTAGAGATAGAGGAAGGGAAGTAGGCGGGAAAAGCAAGAGCGTTGCAAAGAGAATGGAGTTATGTTATGTATATGCACCTATTCCCTAAGATCCATGTAAACTTCATGTACTGCAAATATGTACTAATAAAATAAAATTTTTTACAAAACATACCAGGCTAGCTGGACATAGTGGTGTGTGCATATCATCACAGCTATTCATGAAGTTGAAGCAAAAAGATCACTTAGGTCCAGGAGTTCAAGGTCAGCCTGGACAAAGTAGCGAGATTCCATCTCAAACAGATAGATAGATAGATAGATAGAAAGATAGATAGATATCATATAATTTAGTTGTGAACTTAAATAGAAATTAAAACTCCATTATTTAAAGAATAATACTCTTTATTGGGAAATCGCTACATGTATAATTGCTTAGAAAATATTCTATATTATGATAGAGCTCCACAAACTAAATTTGTCAAAATTTATAGAAAAAACTACTAAACAAGATTTTTTATTGTGAGTTATACTTCACTAAGGAAAAAAAGTCTACCCATAAGATCTAAGCCTTAAAGAAAAAAGAAATCCAGAAAGATTAATAATAATAAAGAGATTGAAAAAGGCACATGAAGAATATGCAAACAAAAAGAAAACAGAGATTGTAAATAATATTAGGAAAATTACAATCTAAATTTAAAAGAAAAAAAAAAGAAAATTAAGTGCAGCAAATAAATCCTTATGAACTTAAAGCTCTAGTGACAATCATTTTGAGAAAAAAACAATAAATTGATAACAAAGATTAAGTGGGCTGAAAACAAGATTATAAAGACGTTTAATGATGTAATCAATAAGGTCAAATTTATTTACCATTTATCAAATTCTGAAAATGAGTTACAGAACTTTCACTAAGGATATATAAATATTGATCATGCATTGGAGGCATCATTCAGCAAGTGAAGTCTCAAATATTTTAAAGCCAGCTCTGTTTTCTGTTTACCATACCATGAAACCCAAACTTTGTTTTTCAGTACTGGGGACTGAACTAAGGACTTTCACACTGACCTACATTCCTCAGTCCTTTTTTTGTGTTGAGACAGGCTCTCATTAAGTTGCCCAGGCTGGGTTCAAACTTGTGATCCTCCTGCTTCTGCCTCCCATAGTGTTGGAACTATTGGTGCATGCCACCATGCCAGGCTATACCCAATATTTTTAATAAGCATATTCGTTAAAACCACTTGGAAATGTGAGAAGGGAAAGAAAAGCAGTTCATGTAAACTCTTGGATGTCAAGTGTGGTTGCGCAGTCTTGTAATCTCAGCATTCTGAGATGCTGAGAGGTAGTAGGATCACAAATTAGTGTCAACTTAGTGAGACTTTGTCTCAAAATTAAAAATTAAAAGGGCTGGGCAAGTAGTTCAGTATTCCTCAAGTTCAATTCCCACTACCTCCCTCCAAAATCAGTCAAAAAGGTACAATAAAAACTATAACTATTAAATATTAGAAAAATCCTTCTAATATGAAGACTGCATATTAAGCCTTTCTATACCTGCTGACACTACAGAGAAAAATTTCTAACTTTCATATGCTTGCCTTACAAAATTATACTAAATTATATATATATATATATATATATATATATATATATATATATAAAATGCCATCCCCTAAGGGAATTAGGATAAAGAAGTAACAAGACAAATCAGATGGAAGGAAGGAAGGAAAAGAGAGAGAAAGGGAGAAAGAGAAATGAAAGAGAAAGAGAGAAGGAAGGAAGGAAAGCAAGGAAAGAAAGAAAGAAAGAAAGAAAGAAAGAAAGAAAGAAAGAAAGAAAGAAAGAAAGAAAGAAAGAAAGAAAGGAAGGAAGGAAGGAAGGCAGGCGGGCAGAGGGAGGGAAAGGAGAGTGAGAGGAAGGATAGAGAGAAACAATGAAACAATGACCTAAAAATGATAAAAGTAGAAATCTTTGAGTTAGAGAACAGAGAAAAACCAAACTTGATAACTAAGAAATATCAATTTCATATACAAGCAGACTAACCTTTTCTATAAATGGCCAGACAGTAAATATCTAAGCCATGGAGGATCTCTCTCACGTATTCTTTTTTTTTTTTTCTCTCACTTGTTAACAACATTTAAGAAATGTGAACACTGTTCTTAGCTCCTAGGACATACAAAAACAAGCCATGACCCACATCTGGCCAACTGGCTACAGTGCTCCACTTCCTAGTGCTCCTCAACGCTGGCTGAACATTAAAACTGTAAAGTATGGTTTAAAAAATCCTATGCCTGAGCCCCACCCTACACCAATTAAATTTAAATCTCTGTGTTGACACTGAGCAATAGTGGCTTTGCAAGGCGCTCCAGCCAGTCCAGGGCCAGCCATAGCAGAAAGCTGTGGCTACAGACTATAAGATATCAATGTGTGGTCCTATGTCTACAGCTCAGCATCCCATGGGAACTTGGGCAAAATGCACATTCTTGGGTCCCACCAAGAAATAATGAATTAGAAATTCTAGGATAAGGTCAGCCATGGTTTAACAAGCCCTCTGGTTGATTCTTGACACCACAGTAAAAGTTGAGAAGCACTGTCACAGACACACCTGTAGACAAAGTTAACCAAGAGATGTGTCTTCCAAGAAGACTTGATCCTAAGTACTACATTTGCTGGTTTGCAAAATTACTACAGAAATAACAAAATAAATCATGTCACAATCAATCCCCAGTAACAAAAAAAACAAAAAGAGAAAAACCAAATCATATCACAAGCAGGCAAGCACAAAGAACCCCCAGCATAAAACCTGAAAATGCATTTTTAACAAACGCCTCAGGTGAATTGTTATGATTTTTTTTAAAAAACTAAGAAATATTAATAAAGAAAAATACACACACACATAAGAAAAAAAGTGATAGGAAACCACAGACTCAGATTTGAGTTTTGAAATTCTTAGAAATAAGTGTATAACTGAATCTAATAAATTTGAATTATCTCAAAGACTTACCCCTCACCAATCCCCAAGTAGCTCAGAATGTTTTAAACAATTTATTTTTGACTTTGAGAAACAGAAAATTTCCATGTAGAGAGTCTAAACTAAAGCTGAGAATCAGGCTACTGGAATTACCTTTATCAAAATTAGAATCTGTCAGTGTCAAGGTTAAGCAAATAACTTGAGGCTTCAGTCCGGAGAGAACCCGAACAATAAACAATACAAATGATGTTGTAGAACCAACTAGGTGTCACAGAAAGGCAGAATTTTATGAGAAATTGATCTTTTATTTTTGCTTAAATTCTTTTATTGGCACATTTTAGGCATACAATACATTTACATTTATCATTGGGTGCTTGTACCTGTACATGATGTAACTTGATTCTTCTTTTTTCCCCATTACCTGTGCTCCCTTCCCTATTTACATACTTTGTTTCCATTTTTTTCTTTTCTCGTAATTTTTCCTTTCTCTTCTTTCCTTTCCCCTTTTCCTCCCACTTCCCCTAACCCTCTATTTTTGATGTGAACTAATCATTTACAACTATTTTAAGGAGCTGTGAGTTTAAGAGTCTGTGGAGGCTTTGGGATTGAGCACTGGCTGCATAGGAAATGAAGTCACCTGGGCTCATTTTGTGAAGGTAAGTATAGTGATGCATGATAGTAAGTACTACAGGCAGGGAAGCAATTAGGAAGCTATGATTTCATTGAGGAAAGCCAAAATAAGGCTTAGAAATGGACATGAGACAATTTTCAGTTGTAGAATTAACAAACACGGATCACTGGTTGGACGGGAAAAGAAAGAGAAAAGGACTAAAGTAAAGATCATTTGGAGTCATCTGTTGTCTGGGTAAATGATGTTATCATGAGCCAAATGGAACATAGTACATTAAGGTAGCAGCATCTAATATGAAAAGTTTCATATATATCCTTCTCTACCAACAATCCCACCAACTACTCATTTAACACTGATTTCCTCTGCATATTTATTCCCTGTTCGTTTTCTTTTTCTGCTAAGGATGTCATTCTTCTCCTGGAATTAAAATTTCAAAATCCTCTTAACACTTCCCTTTGTCTCTTCTTCTATAACATATCATTTACCAAAAATGCTCAAATTAGTTTTTTCCATAATTTGTATTATATACCCTCCCACCCCCACCCTCCCCATTCTCCAATTGACCACCATAGCTTCCCAGCTAGTTTCCTAGCATCCGTTTTTTTACTTCCTTCATGACTTCCTACCAGGCTCATCTCCCTAAACCCTCATATCTCCCCCACTATCAAACTCTCCTTTACATTTTCCATTACTTCACATCAACTCTACATCATCCAAGGACATTTTCTTAACTAACTCTAAGGTCTAGCTCTAACTTACCTTTCCAATTTTATCTCTTGATATTCCTTTTACTTGAATAAGATTATATTTCCTAAACTTATTTTTCTCAGTCTGTAACTTTGTTCATGTTTTCTCTTCTCTGTGTAAGGCCTTTCTCTTTCTTTTTCTACTGATAGGATTTGGCTGGCTGAGACAATAGGAACAACTGGGCTCCTGCCTCACATTATCCAGTAGAAGAGCCTGGACTTTTTTTGAAGTAGAAGTAGGGTTTCTAAGAACATTCAGAGGCTAAGCCCCAGTGCACAGATGCTTTCTAAGTCTTTGAATGCCTCATCATTGCTAATTTCCAACTGTTCAGGGCAAGTCAAACATCCAAGAAAGATTCAAACAACAGAGATACAGCTCCACCTCTTGATGGGCAATGTATGTCCTTGCAGTGGCCCATTGCAAAAGTGTTAACACAGGAACAGGTGGAATTTGTGGTCACTTTTCAAACTTCCACAGAAAGTAAACCATGAAGTCACTCCATGAAACTGAATTTGGAAAACACTGTGCTCAGCTACCCTGATTTGTTCATCCTCTGTCTGGATAGATGGCTTTTAGCCCACCCAAGGAATATGTAAGGAGCCAACTATGTCCAAATTTTTTCTTTTCTGTGGGCTTCCAGCTGAATAAGTTAGTAAAAGTGACTCTGTGGCCCAACTAAATAGGAATTTATCTTGCATCCCCAGTCTTGGCCATCTGTCCTAATACTGCCTATTCCTTTAAAATGTAGCATTTAGCAGATACAGACCACTGTGCCATCCACAGACCTTGGAAAGACAGGCTGCCTTTCAGTGTTGTGCTTTCTGCTGATGGTTAGAACAATTCAAAGTGGGATAATTTAAAGCTCTTATTTGATTCAAAGAATTCATTTGTCTTTTGATCCACCTTCCACTCTGACAAATGCTCCCTTTCCTATCACATTCAAACACACTCCCCCTTCAGAAGCTAGTAAGTCATCCCCTGCCAAGGAACAGATTTTCCTCATATTGCTCTATCTGTGTGATAAAAGGGTTTAATGTCCCAAGTTCACTTTTCAGTAGCTAACTCAGATATACCCAACACAGCAAAGTGCCTAAGCTTTTTCCACAGTTATTAAATTGTTATCCCTAATTCCTTCGGAGTCTCAACCTAGCAGCCATGATTCTGAGGGCACTTCCTATTAAATCTGCATTTTGCCGAGGGAGATAACACAGGCCAGCTCAACCCTGTTTACAGGGATGACAAAGGAGCTCCCACATAGTACTGAGGCTGTCAGCAATTTTACTCTCTCTAGAAGGCTGTGCATGATGGTCCCTCACCAAAGGAGGCCCAGACACATTTGCCAACTTTATCAACTTTTCTACAGCAAAGTCACTTCCGGGGCAGGACTTCAGTGTAGCCTAACAGCTCTGAGAGATAGTTGTGCTGCAGGCACAATGTGAGCATGCTGCAAGTGCAGCTAAACTTCAGGAGTCAGGAGACCTTTCCAGACATGTCTATTTGAAACCAAAGTTAAATCTGGAAGAATGAAAACTTGTGATGTATGAAAGGAGTCTCCACACTACGCACATGAATCCAGAAGGGGATATGAGGTGAAGCAATGATATACAGAAACAATACAGTCGTGCATTCTGAAAAATGTAGGTTGATTCTGTTGGCAAAACATCACACAGTGAACTTTCACAAACTGAGATGGTATAGCCCACACTACACATGGATTCTATGGCATAAGCCATTGCTCTTAGGCTACATACCTGTACTGCACACAGCAATAAAGAGACTGTAGGCACCTGAAACACAATGGTAACTATTTGTATACCTAAATATATCTAAACATAGAAGAGATACAGCAAAAATACTAAGCAGTAGGAATTTTTCATCCCCATTATAATCATATAATCATTGTATATGAAGTCCATCACTGACCAAAATGTCATGCAGCTCAGATCACGGAAATATCGCTTGTTTCTTATTTATCTCAACATTTGTCACTTCTATTTTGTGCAAGTTTTATATATAAAGACTAACCTTGAAGGTACATGGTGAGACATTTTTAACCAATGAAGGACACACTCAACTTTCCAAGTTATAAAAGAAGCTAAAGATAAGAGGCAACATGTATACATCCCGAAGTAACTTGCTTATAACCTCAGCCCCACAAACTCTAAATCCTTACTATTTACCATCCATCACCAACTAAGAAAGTAAGATGGAATAAGAAAGGTATTAGAATTATTTTATTTCTTGGATATATTGACTATTTCTTTAAATTAAACCCTATCATCCCAGGTTGCCTAAAAACTATTAGAAATTTTTCAAGAGTAAGCATAAATCAAAGTTTGGTTTGCCCAATGGTGATAATCACACCACCTCTACTACGATCAGAACTTACTCTACTTCCTAGAATGAGAGTCCTCTTCCACGAGCTTAATGTGTATTAACTCACTGACTCCTCACAAGAACCCCATGAGGCATTGTGGGAGACAGACATTAAATATTGCCCCTATGACACTCAATTCTTGGAGTTCATATCTTTGTGTAATTTCCTCCCAAACTCTACATGCAGCAGGACCTATGATTTGCTTCTAACCAGTAGAATACAGCAGAGGTGAACTGATTACATGTATGTGACTATGTGATCACATTACATAATACTGTGGCTCCCAACTCACTGGAGTGTCTCTTTTTTCCAGGCTGCTTTTCAGAAACCAAGTGACCATATTGGACACTTATGAGGTAAGACACTGAGGGTGGCCAAAAACCAACAAGAAAAAGAGGCCACTAGTCCTACAACCTCAAGGAAATATGTTTGCTTCCAAGTGAGCTTGCAAGTGGATCTTCCCCCAGTTGAGGCTCAAACTAACTTCAGCCCTACAGAGGACCGACCCAGGACAGCTATGCCCAAACTCTTAACCCACAAACACTATGAGATAATAAATGTGTGTTGTTTCAAGTTCTAGGTTTATGGTAATAGATAAGTAATAGACAAGTAAAACAAGTATGTATACTTCTCACCTATGTTAGAGGTGCAAGCTTAAATAGATTGTGTAGTTCACACTGTTAATAAAAGGCAGGGCTAGGATTTAAATCCAGGTGCAGTGGTACCTCACTTTACAAACTTAATTTGTTTTATGACTTAGGGGAAGATGAATGCATTTGTTTGTGTGGGGAAGATAGCTATGGTAGTATTTGTCACCTGATGTGGACTTTATGAACAGAAGCAAAATTTTGCCAAACATTTTTGTTTGTGAACCGAATTGTTAACAAACAGAAGTATGTGTGTATCAAGGTATTACTGTGTCTGATTCTAGAATATCAATCTCAACTACTACCTTTTCCTGCATATATTATACTTACGTGCTCACCATACATTGCTATTTTCTCACTCCCCCTCTCTTCAGGGTAGGGCCCCCTATCCTGAGGGCACTGTTATGGTTTGTCCTCCAGGGATTTGTGGAATGGAAGATGGGTCTCTGATGTAGAAATTGGGAGGGAGTGGGGCCTTTAAGAAGTTGAGCCTAGTGTAAACTGGTTAGGTTACTGGAGGTATCAGCCTTGGAAGGTATTAATGCTGGTCTCCTAGAATGAATTATTTCCCACGAGAATGGATTGTTATAAAAAGTGAGTCTGATCACTGAGAGAGAAATAGGACAAACAATTCCTTTCATAATAGCATCCAAAAAACTGAAATGTCTAGGAATCAACCTAACAAAAGAAATCAAAGACCCCTTCTCTGAAAACTATAGCATTTTGAAAAGAGAGATTGAAGATGATATCAGAAAATAGAAAGACGTCCCTTGCTCCTGAGTAGGAAGGATCAACATAGTAAAATGGCCATATTTCCAAAACTGCTATATAGACTCAATGCAATCCCAATTGAAATCCCAGAAGCATACTTCATGGACCTTGAGAAAACAATTCAAAAATTCATTTGGAACAAGAAGAGACCCAGAATAGCAAAAGCAATTCTAGGTAACAGAGACATGGCAGGGGGGATTTCAACCCCAAACTTGAAACTATGCCACAAAGCTACTGCGATAAAAAAAAAAAAAAAAAGCATAGTACTGGCAAAGAAATAGACTTGAGGACCAGTGGAACAGATTAGAAGATGCGGAAACAACTCCAGACACACTCAGCCACCTCATCTTTGACAAAAGAGTCAAATACCCTCACTGGAGGAAAGATAGCCTCTTTAATAAATGGTGCTGGAGAAATTGGATTTCAACTTGCCAAAGACTAAAACTAGGCCTATATCTCTCACCATGCACTAAGCTAAAATCAAAATGGATTAAAGATCTAAATATTAAAACAGAAACACTGAACCGGCTGGAACAGAGGTTAGGTAAAACTCTTGAAGACATTGGTGTAGGAAAAGATTTTATGAACAAAACCTCAGTTGCCCATGGACTAGTACAAATAATCAACAAATGGGATCTCTTCTTACTAAAAAGCTTCTGCACAATAAGGGAAACCACCAGCAGTGTGAAAAGACAAGCCACAATGTGGGAAAAAATTTTCACCAGCGGTCCCTCAGACAAAGGTCTACTATCTTGTGACTGTAAAGAACTTTTAAAAATCAGACCTCCCAAATTTAAAAACCCAATCTGAAAATGGGCATCTGAAATGAACAGACATTTCTCACACAAAGAAGTAGAAATAGCAAAGAAACATATAAAAAAAATGTTCAACATCACTGGTCATTCGAGAGATGCAAATGAAAACAATCCTGAGATTCCACCTCAGCCCAGAAACAATGGCTGCTATCAAGAAATCAACCAATAAAAACTGCTGGCAGGGATGTGGGGAAAGAGGAACCCTGCTCCACTGCTGGTGGGAGTGTAGACTGGTGCAACCGCTGTGGAAATTAGTATGGAGATACCTCAAAGAACTAGGACTAGAAGTCCCATTTGACCCAGCTATTCCCCTGCTGGGTATTTTCCCCAAAGAATTAAAAGAATCATACCACAGTGATATATGTGCACCCATATTCACAGCAGCACAATTTGTAATAGCTAAAACTTGGAAACAGCCCAAATGCCCATCAACTGGAGACTGGATAAAGAAAATGGGTTTTTTTTATAAAATGGAGTACTACTCAGCCATCAAAAATGAGAAATTAGAGACATTTATTACTAAATGCATGCACACTGAGGCAATACTCTTAAGTGAAATAAATAGACCACACATGTGTAAATAACGAATAGTTTCTCTAGTGTGAGAAATTGAAAGTGTAAATAAGGACTAAAAGGTATAATAGATAATGTGAAATAGAAAGAAAAGGTGCAAAGGGGAAGGGGAAGTGGGAGGGGTAGGGGAAAGGAAAGAAGGGAATTTAATTAATATGAGAAAATGAAAAAATAGAAACAAAGTCTTTGTAAATAGGGAGGGATGGAGGGGTTGAAGGGAGGGTAGCGGAAGGGGGAAAAAATAAGAGCCAAGAGAGATTATGTAAAGGTGCAAATTTCCAATGATGAATGTCATTATATTGTATACCTAAAATGTACCAATAAAAGGTTGCACAGTTAAAAATATAAATAAATAAATAAATAAATAAATAAATAAATAAAGTGAGTCTGAGCCCTGAGCCCCTCTGGTTTTCTATATTATGATGTCATGTGCTCTCTCACACATCCATCCTGGCACAGTGCAATCAAGCATAAAGACCTCTCCAGACTGAGCAGATGCTGGTGCCATGATCTTGAGTCTCCAAATGCATAAGCTAAATAAATTTCTTTTCTTTATAAAGTACTCAGCACAGGGTATTCTGTTATAGCAATAGAAAATAGACTGATATGAGCACCAAAATCAATTCCTTAAAATCTCTGTGCCTAGATCATGGCATGCCATTTGTGCTAGCACAAAAGAGGGAGCAGAGACTAATGAGTCACAGTTGCTCCTCCACAGCCCTGACATTTGAAGGAGCAAACTTAGAAGCAGACCAAAGTCTCCAGCTGTCTGTGGCTCTGAATAAGCACTGCAAATAACTCAAGTTTCCCCACAAATAAAGCAGAAAAATAAGTCAGTGTGTGTCACTAAGACAGTCTTGGCAAGAAAGTCAGGAGTCTGAGGCACTAACCTTGGCTCTGCCAACTATCAGGCCATGGGAACCTAAGGAAGTCATTTCACTGTTCTAGGCCTTGTCTTTCTCATCTCCAAAGGGAGGGCTTTGCACTGGATGATTTTTAAAGCTTCCCCAAAATTTTACATAATTCTAAGGTACTGTTGTGGTTTAAATTTATTTAACTCCTCTTCCCCCAGTTCCGAAATTGAAAGGGCCTTCATATCAGCTGCCTAATTTTGAAACCCAGGTGACATATTTCTAATGGACAGTAATCAAGGGGAAAAAAAGAAAAATGAAAGAAACCTCATGGGGTCAGATACACAAGGAAGCATGGAATTAATAGGTGAATAGAAGAAATTCTTGCCAAAAGCTATTGAAACCCTGAGCCTTCAGCATAGGCATTTTCTGCCTGCCGTCAGTGCTCAGCCACCAGGGCTCCTGTGTGCTTGCTTTCCCTTGTAGATTGAGTCCCAGCCTGCATGACAGTCTCATTTTTCACTGAATGGTTGCACTGAATGCTAAACTGTAATCTCTTTTTGCATGCTTCAGTTCCAAATTCATAACTGGAGGAGCAGACCCGGTTGTCTGCAAGCGATCACTGTTAGCCACGCTGCTGAGCAGAGCCAAGCAGCCCTGCAGTCCGACAGCTTTTTCCCTTCTTCACACTTTGTCAAAATGCATCATGAGTCACATAAAGAAATGGCCACTGGAAACTCCCCATTTTACAATCCTTTTACTATCTAATTGTTCTTCTTCTTCAAGCCTTGGCCATCCTTAAAATAGGCCAGAGTCCCTGCCTGGATTGTTTCCATTTTAAAGCAGAATGCATTACAAAAGGGAAGCCCTTCCCACAGCTCTGAGCTCTGTGGCACTCATTGTCATTGTCTTAGACTCTGCATTCTGTACCCTGGGATGCTGATCCTAGCCCCCAACCCATGATTCCAAGTGGCCCATCTCTTCCTGCAACTCTTCAAATGTGACCCCATGAAGAGATCCTATAAGAAGTGAAGCAAGTTTGACCTCCACAGCATTAAGCTCCAATTGCCCTTGAGGAACTTATATGACAACATGCCCTATATGGCTTCCTTTCCTGTCTCACTTCTCCATTCCTCTGGTGGTATCTCCTGTCATGACCTTCCAACAACTTGAACCCAAATCCTTGTCTTAGGACTTGACAATCCATTATAGCAAGACTCTACTCTCAATCGTTTATTCTCTTGCTGTTGCTTTTTTCTAATTCCTTTATGACTCTTAACAATCTCTGAATATTGTTTTCCTATTATTTATTTATTTACTTTTTCTTTAATTGACTGTCTTCTTAACATGGAGAATTTAGCTCCATGAGAGGAGAGAGTTCTTTTTCTGTGTCTCAACTATGCCTGGCACATAATAAATACTAAAGAAATGTTTGCTAAGAAATGAATGCATGAATAAGTGAATGAATGAATTCATTTATAGCTGTATTAGTTTGTTTTCCTATTGCTCAGACAAAATACCTGACACAACTTAAATTAAGAGAGATTCGTTTTGACTCACAGTTTCCATGAGTTCAGTCCACGGTTAGCTGGCTCAAAAGCAGAAATGGCATGGTGAAAGAATCTGGCAGAGAAAAGTTGTTTATGCTAGATGGGCAAGAAACAGAGAAAAGGGAGGTGATGGAAGCAAGAATATACCTTCCAGGTCATTTCCCCAGTGTCCTGCATCTTCCAAGTAGGCCCCATCTCTGAATAGCACATTCAGCTACAAACTCATCAGTAGACAAATCCACTGATCCAATCACCATCTCTAAAACACATGAGACTTTTAGAAGACATTTTTAGATCTAAACCATAACATTATCTTACT
The DNA here is from genome assembly GCF_053883595.1 of Heterocephalus glaber. Classification (NCBI taxonomy): domain Eukaryota; kingdom Metazoa; phylum Chordata; class Mammalia; order Rodentia; family Bathyergidae; genus Heterocephalus; species Heterocephalus glaber. Next base: position 1,960,694 of record NW_028258146.1, on the reverse strand, counting down.
GTGGTTTTAGGCTGCTCTTTTGTATGTCAATCAAATTCCCAATTTAAATCTCAAGGTATCCTACAGAGGTTCCCCACACCTCTGGCATTTCCCCACTAAAGGAATCAAAGCCGCTGGAGAGGAGAAAGAGAAAATTTGTTTCCAGTGCCTTAGATACTGTACCAAATCATAGAGGCATCTAAAGCATACTTGTCCTGGTCACTCAGTCATGTAAGACATATCTACACAGAAAGGGCAACATAAAAATGAGAAATAGAATTTTGAATTCTTGGATCAATGTAATTAAAGGTACTCTAGACTCTTGCCCTACACTTAACTCATTTATTTTTGCCAAATGAAAAGCCCATTTTCCCAAGTGGCTGGTCTTTGTCCTATAGGATTTTCTCTGTGGTCAACTGGATCTTGGATTTTATTCTTCAATCAAGGAATGAGGTTACTGGCTAGATGATTCCTAGAAGGCATTTGAAGGAAGCCAAGTCTCCTCAGGTAACCTGATATTTTGAATGTGGCCATCACAATGTGTGCCCTCACACATTTGCATGTGTGTGTGTGCACTCGTGCACAAATGCATGTGTCTACCATCCCTGAGAGTGCAATGCATCCTTGATACTGTATGCTGCCCATACCCACTCCTTACCTACATTCCCCATTCCTGGTCCATTCATCTAAGTTCTCCAGAGTCAGAGCACCAAATACCATGTTTATTTGTCTATCATTGTGTCCTCACTGTTTACCATAGTTACTGTGTACAGTGGACAATCAATAGGTACTCAGTGCCAGAATGCATACATGAACACAAGAATTTCATTTTTCCCAGAGGGAGAGCCATGAAAACTCTTTAAAAGAATCCTGAGGTGTATTGGGTCTGAGCAGAGTCTTCAGGAGCCCTCTATGAAGAAAAATACAGTAACAATGATTAGTCAACTACAAAAGGTAATAGTATCAAATGGTAGCAGATAAATGGCAGTTAGAGAGAAGCACAGGATTGCTACTGGGTGATTTTTTCACAGCCAATCATAGTGTAGCTATAAAGAGATAGCCTAATTTTAAGAAAACTCCAAACCAGAAAGTTATTGTCAGAGCTGTGTTCTCTGCCAAAAATGTCTAAGTTATTTTGTGACCATGAGGGGAACACCCAGGTTCCTCTTTCGATGTGCCAAGTTACTAATGGGTAGTGAGTACTAGAAGATGCCTTGGAAGAGGGACTTGGCCAAGGAGACTGGAGGCTGCAAAAACCACCCGAAGAATTGAGCATGATGATGTGCTGGAGGCATTCTGTAAACCATAAATTTCTTTACCCACACTGTGTGTTTTTATGATGATGATAAATATTGCTGCTAAGTGTGTTCAGTGGATAATTAGTCCCAGATGATGCCCCACTGGAAAAGATCTGTATGGACAAAAAGCCAGAGTGAAATCTTTTTAAAAACATAAGTCAGATCATGCTACGCCCCTGCTTGAAACTCTCCAGAGACTGCCATCGCACAAGAACCAAACTCAAACACCTTACCACAGACCACAATCCCTCATGGCCCATCTGCTCATCTCTGCAGCCCTGTCCTGCCATACTTGCTGCTTACTATTGCCACCACGATGGCTGTCCTGCTGGGCCTTGATGACAACCTTATAGTTAGTTACCTCATAGAATAGTGGTGGTGAACCTATGGTACCTGTGTGGCAGCAGGCTGTTTGTATCATTGCAAGCTCTAAAAGGTTTCATCATCACTGTCATAGAACGTCTTCATGTAAAATCTAGATTGGTCAAGCAAAAAAAAAAAAAAAGTTCATCATCATTACTAATAAACAGGGAAATTCAAATGAGACCCACAAAGACCCATGCTTCCTATTAGGTTAGCTATTATCGAAGGAAACAGAAAGTAAGTACTGTGAGAATGTAGAAAAATTAGAAGCCTTGCACAGCTTCTGCTGCTGCTGTTAATCTTGGCATAGAGCAGCCTCCATATATTTTTAAATTGACTTAAAAGTCTTTCCATATATAATGAACTGTAACTAACTTGATATGTCAACAGATTTTAACCAACTCTTATAAAAAGTAGCCAAGTCTCAGCCAATCACAAGGCGCCAACTATTCAAACTATGTTTAGAGAAGATAGACATGAGCTCTAATCAATAAGGTTGTATCTGTACCTCACTTCTGGTTTCTGCAAGTCATTTCCTTTTCTCTGGCTATAACTATAACCATGTGGTAAGGTGGGGCGTTCTGAACTATTTCTGGTCCAGACTGATGTGAGAAGGAGCCACCACCCAGTCAAACCAGCTTCTAGCCTGCTTCTGCACCTTGTTTCACCTCAGCACAGAGGCAACTACAACCAACCGACCTGATTGAGGATGACACCAATACCTCAGGAGAATAATCAGCTACTTCAGGGAGAAATAACAGATGGATCAGAAGTGGTAGGCCCAAGAAAAATCCAGGGTTGTTGTAAACTACAAACATACAGTAGGGCATTACCCTGAGTTTGACATCTTCACTGCAGGATAGAGTAGGAGAAGTTCAAAGCAGCAGAGGCCATATTGCTACAGAGAGTTTAATCAGATCCATTTTCAGAAAAGGCTGATTGTGTGGGACGGAGACACAGAACACACATACTACAGCTTCACTCCAGAACTGAAGTGTTACCCTACCACAGTGATTGGGTGAGAGACAGCTATGTGACACAGATGCAGAAAGGGTGAGGGCCAGACATAGATATTCAGAGATCCCCTAAGAAGGTCAGACTCCGGCCAGGAAGAACACAGGGCCTGCATTCTGTGGTGGGAGGCCAAATTTGGCAGTTGTGGCTTTCAGAGGTGGCTGGATCTGAATGTGATGACATTGAGTCCAGCACACTGTTTAGGCCCCATCCCCACTGCCTGCATCCAGCAGAGACCAGTGGTCTTATCACTTTCCTCTGTACCACTGTAAGTGGGGATGTAACTCAGCTTGAACAGTTGTCACAGTCTGGGGATTACAGACAGGGGGACCTCTTGAGCAGGAGGTTCACCTTACAAACCCACAGGGTGGAGAAGCCTGTGACTTGCTGGATTCCAAGACTGCAGATCCTGGAAGGGAACCACTCATTTGGAAATACACAGAAATTTTTGTGACCCAATTTTTTCTCCTTTTGGGGAGTAGGGGGTGTTTAGAGGTTTATTCCCTAGATTCTTTTTCATTTATTTATTTACAGTATTTTTGTTAGTTTATTTTGGTCTTCTTTTTGTTCTCTTTTCTCTCTCTTTAAATAAGCTCTCTTATTATTTTGTCTTTTTCCTTTCGTTTACTCTGTCTTTTCTTATTTCTTTTTTCTTGTAGGATTCAATACTATTAATTTCCTTTTACTCCTTAATAGGATCTTTTATTTTATTTTTATCATCTCCTCTCACCTTTCATCAATTAAATTTTCAAATTTTACTTTTTTCATGCTCCCATCCTCCAAACCTTTTATCTTTACTAGTATAACCATTAGACTTTATGAATCTATAGATAGTTAAGTACATGTTATTACGGTTGAACACTGTTCTATTGTTAGTGGCAGAAAAGTGGTTTCCATTTAGTAGATATTTACTATAGATCAACATCTGCTTTGTCTTAATGTTTATACTATAATCATAGATCTCTTTTTACGGTTTAGGATAGTATATTACTGGCTCTCAGGATCTGTAAATATCCAGTTTGTATTTGACACTATTGTCACTGATTTTATTACTATGGCAAAGGTGACATAGTTGTTGCTATCAATTGGTTTTCTCTGTATGCCAATATCTGGATCACCTGGGTGTCATAAACAATACTGCAGCCCATTCCCAGACTGCTGGGTACTGGGCCAAATAAGCTGCAATCTCCTCACCACCACCTCCATAAACAAAAGCGGCTAGAACCTGGGACAGAGGCAAAGGCCAACAGTTATCCCTGCCCAGAAGATATTGTTAAAATGTAGACATTAACTAAATAGGTCTCCACACTAGAAGCAAAGCTTTCTACCACAGTCAACCCACAAAACTTAACACAAACATACAAACAATCAAACAAAGATAGAAATATGAGAAGACCAACCAACAAAATGAATCCAAAAACTGCCAACTTCCCCAAACTGATCCATGAGGCATCATAGGGGAGGAAACCAAAACCCACATACCCAAATTATTCAAAATGATATCAAGAGAGTTAACAAAACAGACAAAGAAAGTATTTGGAAAACTCACAGAAGATAATAAGTAAAAAGATATTAGGTTAAATAAAAAGAATGACCAGTGAGTCTACAGAAGACACTAACAAAAATCTAGCAGAGCTGAACAAAATGATGCAAAACATGAATGATTAGCATAGAAAAGAAATAGAGTCCATAAAAAGGTTTCAAATAGAAATTCAAGTGATTAAAACTTTTATTGAAAAACAGAGTCAGACTGCATATATATTTATGTTTTCTCTTCTGGAATTGACTATCTTTACAAATTACATGTAGTAGGTTTTTGTACTCTTTTGATGACTTCAATTTTTAAATTAAATTAACAAGTGTCACATCTTAATTTTTTTTTTACTTTCTCTTCCTCTCCCCCTTCTTTCCACTCATTCTCATTTTTCTGGATCCTTTCCCATTTGCAAAAGACCTGTCTCTTTGTTTCCTTCTATCCATTTTTATTTTGCTCTTTATTTGTATTTTGCCTTACTCAAATGAGAGATATCATATAGTATTTAAGCTTATCTGATTTATTTCACTTAACATTATATTTTCCAGGCATATCCACTTCCCTAAAGATGTCTCAATGTATTTATTAGTCTCTATAGCTAAATAGTATTCTATTATGTATAGATACCACATTTTTTTTATCCATTCATCTGTTGATGGGCATATAGGCTGCTTCCAGGATTTAGCTATTATGAATTGTGCTGCTATAAACACTGGTATGCTTGAATCACTGTAATATGAGGTCTTTACTCTTTTGGGAAGATATCTAGAAGAAGGCTAGCTAGGTCAAATGGAATTTTTAATTTTAGTTTACATTCTCACCAACAATATAGAAGGGTTTCTTTTTCACTACAGAAAAGAAAGTGAAAAGATTTCAGTTGTGTCACTTAAATGTACAAAATACCCACAATGAATGTAAATATTATATGTCACAAACACAAACTATAAATAATAATAATAACAAAAAGAACTAAAATGGAGAAGGGAGATTTATAAATAGAAGGAGGTGGGTAGGAAAAAGGGGATTAAAAAAGAATTAAAGTGTGTTATATACATGTACCTACCCCTAAGATGAATGTAAACTTTATGTATTGTAAATATGTACTAATAAAATTTTTCAACTGGCAAAATCAATAGGACAAGCTCTTTAAATGAGAGGAAAGAGAGGGAGAGAGAGTAAAGTGGAGTCAATTGCCTTCTGGCTCATAGGAAAATCATGACAGTTGTGTTCTCAAGGGGCTTTGAGCTGCTATTGGTGTTGAGCAGAGGTGGCATCATTGCTGTAGCCCCAAAGAGCAGCCTACTCCACCCATTTGGACATCAGTTACCAGCTACTATGACTCTGTCTCCAAGCCGTATGACTCCATGAACTCCATGACAGATTCTTTGCTGGTGTTTAGACAAAGCTAATACCGGTAGAAATGATGAGCATGGCCTTGCAGGATATGTCAGAAAATTAATCACTAACATTAAAATTTTCTTCAGACTGTGGCCAAAAACACCACCAAACTAAGACTTGTCCATACCATTGCTTTTATCAGAAGCTTTTAATGGACAAGTCTTAGAACCTTTTGCTCTGTGAAAGAAATTGGACAGTAGAGTACTTATTCAGTGATCCCATTTAAGGATACTCTGGAATAGGTAAGACTCATCTGTCATGAAAAAATGACAACAGCTTTTGCTGGAGAGGAGGAAATGAGCACAGGGTTGGGATTAAGTAGAAGAGCCCTGAAGGAACTTTCAGAACTAAAGGAGATGTTTTATATCTGGATAAAGGTATGAGTTACATGACTGTATTTTCAAAACTGAAACAGTACACCATATTTATTCATTTCAATGTATGTAAATTTGACCTTTAATGTAGAACTATAAACAAATATTGAACTCCACTTAATGTTTGTCATGAATGCTGAAGTTTTACTAATGAAATGTACTGAGGTTTGTAGTCTACTTTGAAATGAATCTGAAAGTAAGCTGAGTTGGTGTATATGGAGAAATATGTGATGAGACTAGAATAGAAGACTGGTAATTATAGAAATTTCGGTGACAGGTATATGGGTATGAATGCAATAATTCTTCCAACATTTCTGTATGTTTTAAAACTGTCCTAAGAAATGTTGACAAAAATAAAGTGAAGTTCAAAAAAATTTTGAACTACTCAATACTTATAGTGTTCCAGCCAGGATCAAAGAGAATATTAGAGCTGTGTGGCCATTTGATAGCACCTAATATAGTGATTGTCAAACAGTGTTTCATAGAAACTTTCAAGAACCTTCTCTCCTCCAAGCAAAGAGCTCTTCTTTAATATATTTCATGTATTGTAGGTACTGTATATGATTTTTATTTGAAAAATATTTCCACTATTCAAGATAATCAGTGTTTTTCAATGCTGTGTTTTCAGCTTTTGGGAGTGGTAGGACTTCACTGGGCAAGATTGACCCTCACATTGCTGTGTTATAGCATCTTTGGTCTTCAGGCACCAAAAATCATTAGCACCTGCTCCATCATTGAAAAAAATGTGAATTCCCTCATAAAGTTTCAGCTTCCTCCTCACCTCCATTGATTATCTGTAGGCACTTTGGAGTTAGAACCAAATCTAACAAATATTGTATGAGTCAAACAGAGAAAAATTTCCCACAATTGTACATTGCCTGAAACTCAATTTCATTCTTTCCCCGAAATCCTTCCTCCCTTGCTTTCCTTCATTCCTTTCTTCCATCTTTTCTTCCTCACTTTCTCCTCCCCCCTCTCTCCTTCCTTCTCTCTCCTTTTGTACTGGCAATTGGACCCAGGGGCTTGCAGATGCTAGCAAAGGGCTCTATCACTAAACTATACCCCCAGCCCCATTGCCTGAAATTCTTCTTAAGTGTTAAAAATCTTAAAAGAACACTTACATATTGCTTTTCTCCATCCAAGTACAATTCTCACTTAAAGAAGCATGAGGATTACCCCCAACCCATCTTTCCAGCCTGGAATAATCCTCTGTGCTGGTAAAAGAATAGTTTCTGGATATGTCTTGAACATCCACATATATTTCTTAACTTCAAGAAGAAAATTACTGAGTGACCACACTGCCATTTATGCACCGAGTCTATGTGGTGGTTCTACTTGCCTTTGCAAATGAATAAATTAAAACTTAAAATTTAATTTATCTGGCATCTAAAAACTTGAAATTAAGAATGATCTCTCACTGTCCATTAACTTCCTAGTGAAACCCAAGCAAAGTATCGGTTTTTAAAGGAGATCATTGTCTCCCACCCTATGTTGGGGCAATCATCTGAGGAAAGGGCAGGGATCAGGTAGTACTCCCACTCTCCTCAGACAAACTGCTTTCACATTGTTTTCTTCTAAGAATGTGCAAATGGAAAATGTGCAGAAAGCAAGCCAGAACAGATGTCTAATATCATTAAATCTGGCTCCAAAAGAATCCAGATCTCAGTTTGGTATATTAATGTTCTATTTATCTTTAAGCACAGATGGATATTTTTATTGGTATTACTTTGTTTATCTGGTTTCCAGAAAGGTTAGTCCAGGGGGCAGATGCCTCGGTTATGAGAGCACATTCCTGTGAGGGAGTTAGAAGAGAAGGGCAGTCTTTTCCGTAGAACTTTAATTAGGAAAACCAAAGTTATAGCTGTTGGCAGTGCTTGCTTGATCTAATGAGGCCAGTTGCAACAACAAACAGAAAGACAAATAGGACATTGGCAAGCTTGAGCTTTCCACCTCTCCTCCTCACCAACTGAAGAGGAAAACAACATACCACTGCTTCATTCCCCGTGTAAAATACACCATGACAGAATCCAAATTCTCACAAAAGGGTCACTTTATAAGCTTCTGGTTATCACCTGAGCTACCCAAGAGCAATAGGTCTAATACTAATGTCCTAGTTATGAATATATGTATCATCCAGAAGCTTCTGGGTAAAGAAATTTCCATGTGGCTTATGGATTTTATGACATATTATATGATAGCCTGATACTTGGGGGGAATACCCAGTCTCTCTCCACAATCATTACCTCTACATTTGTTTTTTCATTGAAATTGATAGCTAATTACATCTTGTTTTTTGGAGAAGTCAAGTAGGACTATGGCTCCACATCCCCAGTAAATTTCTGCCTGGATTGGATTAGGAGAGTTCCTAAGCCTCATGGCTCTCTCAAGAATAATTGCGAACATGGATTCAATGTGTGTGTTTTCTTCATCAATGGCTTCACTTTTTGCTACTCACCTATGTCTTGATTCTTTTTCCTACCACTTTCTCTATACATCCATATGACCAAGTACAAGCATATAAGGAAAAGTTAAGGTAATCAATTATATTACATGCCCTGAACATACGAACACACATTTACCTTCTCTCTGTCACAATTTTCCTACCTATGAAATGAACATCATTGTTTCAATCTCACCACCTTAAAAAGTTGTTTTGAACCTAAGAGTTTATCTGGTTCATTCCAAAACAGTCATCCTGCCTCTTGGAAATCATACTTCCTAGCTGGGGATTTAGCTCAGTGGTTCTGCTGCCTGCTTTGCAAGAGCAAGATCCCAAGTTCAATCCTCGGTACCAAAAAATAAACAAAACATAAATCATACTTCCTAACTGCTCATCTTGGGATTTTCTTAGTTTCTACTTTCCCTTTGCCATCAAGTCTGTCTACTCTCTCTCCCAAGTCCATTGTCTTCTCTCTATTCTGAATTTGTCTATTTCAATCACTATCTTTGCTTTCAAAATTGTAGAGACTTCCCCAAAAAATCTGTCTGCCAAATTCTGTTCTCCCACTCATATGCTATGCACTGGTCAGGTGAACCTACCTGACTAAAAAAACTCTAACATATCTTCTGCTCAATGGCTTCCAGTGATTCCTATTAGTGTATTATCTCAGCTTGACTTGATTTGATACAGTACATGCACAATTACGGGTACACACATTAGCCTGCCAGTCTAGAATTACCTGGACATAGACTTGGGCCCTCTTTCCACTATAATTGATCCAAACATTCCCCTTTGTACAATTCAAGCTTTAGTCAGTTGGAACCCTCACCATTTCTCCTTTGTGCTTACTGCTCCTCTTCATGGAATGCCTTTTACATTCACCTCTTCCACAGGTCCTTTTCCTCTTAAGGCTCAGCTCAAATGCATCTTCCATGAGGCATTTTCTTTACCCCATAACTGTTCATTATTTGTACCTCTCCTATTGTGCTTTCTTGAATTCCCTACCATATGTTTATTCACTGCATACAAGTTAATATCATAAAGTCTGTGAAGGGAAATCTAGTGTCAGATTTGTTTTTTAGTACCAGAGTAATTAGTACAGAGCAAAACCTCAGCAAGTACAACTTTGTCTTCAGCATGTGTCTGGACATGTCTGGCTTTTCCAATGCTAATGTGCATAAAGAATTAAGGAGCCTTCTGGAAAATCACCTATCCTAAGGGAGAGAAGGTAAGGCTGAAAAGCCTGGCCCCATAACAAAGCCTTAGTGATGGTGGCAGGGGCTTGGATTTTTAAGAAGAGTACAATGTTTGCCTTTCAGCTTTGTCTGCCCGCCCAAGAGCTGTTTACTGAAAAAAAAAAAAACTAGAAGGCATTGGAACACAAACAGCACAATTTTAAAAATCCCTATGAAAACACTGAGAGTAGAGAGGAAGCTTTCTCCTGACTGTACAGAACATAAAATGCTTTTACCTCAAAGGGCTCCAGAGGACACAGGGCTGTCACTTTGGTGTCTTCAAGATACAACTTGAAAAACCCTGATGGGAGCAGTAGAAATGAAGAAAAATAATGCAGATGCAACAAGAGACCTAACAATTTATTAGTGAATGCACATGAGGTCCCTCTGGAGACCTCCCAGAAGTAATTTGTGGAGAGCAAGGAATTGTGTGGCCCAGAGATCTTGCAAGGCAGGTGGAGACACATTGCAAAGGAGACACACATAACGTATTTCAGGAGTGTGGAGATAAGAGGGTGAAGTAATGTATACAAAAGAATTTTTTCAAAGCACACTAGCTCTCAGGTTTGGGTTGTTATGATTCATTGGTTCTGTGGGGTTTTTTCTTGATTATACAAACACAGTTTCACAATCTCTGAGTCTTGTCACTCTAGGATTAACCTGTCTCTCAGGACCATCATCCCCTCTTATATTAAATTTTCTCTTTTGTTCCCCCATCATTTCATCCTTATATGTTACATCTATTTACATCATCCCCTCTTGACTGCCATAAATAAGTCTATTGAGCCAAGGGGGCTCACTTCAAAGTCACAAAGATCTTTTGTCATTGCAAATTTTGGCTATCAGATACAAGCAAAGGGGAAAAACATGATGTATGCCTCTGGAGTTTGGCACTCGTTTAAATGAAGGTAGAGGAAAGAAAGGGGAATTGGAAAGATAGACTATCCTGCACAACTGCTCCTCATTTCTCAGCCCTGATGATTATTAATTACATTCGTGCATTGATACAATTTGCTAGTTTTCTGAGTAGGTGAATTGCGCTTAGTCATCTTGGCATTTTTAAACATAAATGAAAAATCACCCGATGCTCTGAGCCAGAAGCGAGAAAGACAAATAACACCAGGAAGCTAGTCGTTGCCCGTCTGTCATAAAATTTCATTAGATTTGACAGCCTGTACAACATAAGCAATGAATGAATACTAACTCTACTTCCTCGTGCGTCCATTTCCATAAGTTGCTAGCACGGCACAGGGCAAAGGAAGGGCCATCTGATAAGGTGCTGGTAAGGGACAGTCAGGCATTAGCATGCTGCAGAACCAGGCAATGCACTGGTGACTTCCACAGAGGCTAGGAATTTGATCAGCCTAGGGGGACATGAGTGTGGTTTATGGTAGCCATATCACCCACAGTCCTGAGTGAAGCAGAACCCCTAGTCCATACGGGACAGCTCCCCTCACCTGTGCTGTCTTTTAGGATTCATCCATTAAGGAAATATTTTTTGGTATTTCATGTGCCAGACACAGCACTGAGTACTGAACATGTGAGAATTCATGAGACACACATTCAGATGGTATTGTTTAATGCCTGGAAAGAAGGCATATCAGAGAAAGAAGAGAGAAGTTCCTGGCCGTGGCTGCGTAAAGGACAGTGGAAAGTTGTCTCACTGACCACAGCGCTATGTGGGCTTTGAGTTCTGGAAACTAGAGATAGTCTGGGGGGACAGGTGTCCTGTGGTGCCTGACACAAATAGAAATAAAGGATGCCTCAGCCTCTATTTTTACTTCCCTTCTTCTTCCTGGAATGCTTCAGTCTTAAAGTCAGTAAGGATGAGGAGAGAATCCCTTCACAGGTCAGCTTGGCATGGCAGGTCAGCACCAGCAAGGCAAGGAGAGAGCATCCACCAAGGCACGTCTTGGCCTGAGTGCCAGAGTACAAGCACAGTAAGCAGAGCATGGGCACATAGGGCAGCCTGAAGCACAGCACTAAGACCTGAGGATTGTGCAGCTGGCTCAGTGCAGAACAGCATCTGGGTGAGTGGGCAGAGCCTGAGCAGGGTGAGAAGGGGAGTCTACAATGGCCTCAAGAAGAGCAAGGGGTTGGTTATATACAAAAGGGTGGATAAAACATGCAAATAAGGAAAGGGGGATCTGGTTTTTACTGTCAGAGAAGGGATAGACATATGGGTTAAGAAAGAAATCTAAAATAAACTCTATGCTACTGGATTGCAATTGGAGGAATCAGAATGGACACAAAGTTTCAATTGTAGAAATAGACATTGAAATATATACAGATATGTATATACATTTCCTTGCTATGCCAAATGAGAGAGCCTGGGAGCAAGGACATGCAACAGAAGTAAGTGCATCTTTTTTCTCATGGGATAATTGGGAACATAAAAGCTTAGAGAGGGCTGTGGCATATTTGCCACATAGGGAGAGGCTGCCAAGAAATAAGGTTGACACAGAAGATGGAAAGTAAAAAGACGAGATCTCAGGGACATCTTTTGAACCTCTGGATCCAGCCATTCCTGAAACTTATTTTGTAAGTAAACAAGCTTCCTTGATTTTGAATTTCTTTCTTTCTTCCTTCCTTCCTTTTCTTCCTTCCTTCCATCCTTCCTTCCTTCCTTTCTGTCTTTCTTTTCTTTCATTTGCTTGCTTTTTTGTTCCAATAATCCTCTCACAAACACTGATATCCCAAAGATAAGGATTACTTATAGATTCTGTCCAAATTGAGTTTTTGTAAAGGAAAGACTTTTGGTTATTGATACTCTCAACAAATTTTTAAAGATTAACTTTAACTGATAACTTCAAATACTAGGGATAATTTGAAGGCACCTTTGTTTTTCTTAAGGCAATCCATTCAATCACTTGTTTAACAAATGTTGACTGTATATCTACAATGTATCAGGCACTGTACTAAGTTCTTGGGATACATCAGTGAAAAAAAGTTAACAAGGCACCCTAACCAGAGAGAATCAACGATGATTCTAGGGTTTTTTCTGCCTGAGCAAATATAATGATGAAATCATCATCAACTAAATGGGAAAGATCTGAAGGTAAATCAGAAGATCAGTTCTAGACAACATCAGTATCTGAGACATCCAAGTGGAGATGCTGAGTGTCAGTTATAAACAAGTTTGACATTCTTATTATTTGAAATGATGATTTTATTTAATTTTTGTGCATCTTTTACAAAATTAGCTAATGCGTGACAATTCATTGGAGGAAGTTTCTAAGTTCAATGTCATAAAAGCTAAGCTGTTGTTGCCAGTAGTTCCTAAAACCTTAGTTTGTAATTCCCAATGGTGGTGTTTCCTGAATAACTTTGTCCACGGCAATGGTTCTCAGACTGCAGTCAGGTCACCCCTGGGGGACCCTTTGACATTTCCAGGCTATACGAGAGATCAATGTTATTTTCAAAATAATGTGAAGGCGTTATTTATCTTTTTAAACTTAAATTTTCCCTTGAATACATGGCAAAATTCTCCAGAGTCTACATGACATGTGATATTCCAATACATTGAACACAGAAGCAAATAGAAAAACACTGCTGCTTCTACTAAACTGATATTAAAAGAAATTTGCAAAACAGTGCCACTCTTCTCACAAAAATGTTCATTTGGTAAACAGGCTTATTTTTTGTTATTTATATTAACATGCAGTGGGTTTATCTTTGTTACTTTTCAACAATCCAATAAATCTGTTTTAATATCTAATATACTAAACATCAGTGGGTCTACATTTCATAAAGGAATGTTTGTAGAGGGCCACAGTACTTTTTAAGAGACTTAAGTGGATCCATACATATGCGAATCATACTCCCTAGTATTCTATGAAATCTTTAATAGGACAACAGTGCCAGTGGCACATTTGCTCCCTACCCATTCATCTGTTTCTGCTTCATCCACACCCTGAAAGAGGCTTAAATGCAGAATTGATCTTCTTTCTCTGTGACAAACTTCAGGTTTTGGATATGTGAAAAGGCAGTCTTTGTGAAAACTCCCCCTCACAGAGGGACTTGAAGAAAATTAGTCCAGTTTGTTTCACAACTGGTTTCCTAGATGATTTGAAGCAAACTGCCTCCCTTCCCTTCAAATTCTCTTCTATAAAAATAAATTATACGGTGAAAATAATCCTCTCACAAACACTGATATTCTAGAGATAAAGATTAGTTCTAGATCCTGTCCAAAAAATTCCAGGATGTATAAAGCTTGTTAAAAGTTAAGGCTGTATATAAACTAGTAATGACTTAAAACAAACACAAATTCATATCACAAGCACTTCTGTCCTGTGCAGTATTTCAAATCTTTTCCTGTTAATTTGAGAATATGTGTTTCTAATTTTTTAAAAATTATATCTTACATCTTTCTCTATCAGTTTCTAATCCATTATGACATTAGTAATCCTAGCATAACATACGGAATTGGATTTACAGCAAAGCAAATCAGTCTTCCTGAAATGTGCTTGTCACCTCCTTTCCAAGAAGGTGATAAAGTGCTGAAGTGATTAAAAGAAAAATCTGCCTCTCAAAAACAGTAAGTATAAACCACTTGTATGCATATTAACTCATTTCTCAAACAGTACATCTTGAAGTGGTACATTCATTTCTTATAACACAGTACTTTATAAAGTAAAGTGTATTTTAAATACACAAGACTGCTTCAACAATGACACAGGTTGACAGCACACAACGCAGGTTCTTGCCATTTTTTAGATAAAATACAGGGAAAAAAATTTTAAAAGAAAAATCCACACATTCCTCAGTAAGAGATGAAAACACAATCTAAAGTCACAATATGGTAGAACTCACCATTGGCCACAAAACAAATCTACAGAGGTAAAGATGTTGCCTCAGTCTTTGCCTCCTGAAGCAGATATCAACTAAAATGACAAATATAAAGTCTGAGTATAAATGTGAATTGGTTGAAAAAATATAAAATCTAATAACATCCTGCTTAAAGATGATAATACATCACAGTGGCACACACAAAAGAAATTAAAATGTAAAGAGTGAGCATGAAGAAAACAATGGTGCCAACACAAATATCAAAAAAATTCTAGAACAGCTGTGTACCACATGTGGGGTGTATGTTGATTCAGTCCTTCAGGTATGCAAGTCAGCAATATGCACGTGTATATGATGCACATACTGACTCAACAATTTTATTTTAGGAATTTTTTTCTGAAAAGATGTCCACATTTATGAAAACCAGCATGGGCTCCTTGACATCTCAAATTCAAAGTATCATAACTATTTTTCTTAATTTCTTTGACTCTATAGTTGGATCTCTTTTCTCTTATATTGTTTGTCTATCTCTCTCACTTTTGATGTGTATGTATAGAGGTATATGTGTTTAGGTCTGCTGGATATGCTTTATGATTTACACAATAATCGCTGTACAAGTAGAACTTCTGCGTATCAAGTGAGACAATATTTTCATGGTAAGAAGTCCATGCCGGTGTGGGAAAAAGTTTGGGGTACATGTAGAAGACAGATAATCTTACCACAGTAAGTTGAGAATTGAGAAAATTTCCCTTGTGATAAGGCTGTGTTGGTCTCAACCCAGTCCTCCTCCTGGAACTTGTGTGTCTCCCCATGGAGCTCCTTGGGAGAATCCCATCAACACAGTGGGCCACTTTCATGACCTCCAGAGACAGATATCTTTTAAAAGAACATTGTGATAAATATCTCTGAAAAATCTTTCCCCACATTTTTTCATTAATTTCTGCATATGTCATATTTTTAATGAACAAACAAAAACACTAGAGACTTAAATCTGCTACAAAATAAACAATCTATCAAAAGAGGCTAGAAATATTAGAAGATCAAAATTCAAGAGTTGATGGAGTTACAGATGATTTTCTATTCTCTTCCTTTTGTTTTTCTATATTCTAATTTTCTACTGTAAATATGTATTACTTTAGTAACATGAAAAATGAAGCTATAGAATGTACACATGAGTATACAAGGGTAGCAGAACACAAATTCCATCTACCACTCTTTTATGATTTAATTATATGTACCTCTAATTTTTCTTAAATTCATCTTTTCACTTTTCTTTCTTTTTTTTTCAAAGAGATATCACACAGACAGAAATTTCATTGCAGATGGCAAAAATAAGCAGAACTTTTAGATTAATGCACTTGAACTACTTTATACAGGTCTGAAAAATCCACTCTAAAGCAGTATAAAGGAAGAAAATATGAAAATGTATGAGTTTAAACTGCAAAATAATACTTAAATTTTTTTTCAATACCAAAATATATCTGGAACTCCTCAAGTTCTTCAGAGTTGATAATACATTTCTTAAGGAGCTTCAGTAATGTAAATCACTTAGCTCTGAGGGAGAATTTCATTTTTGGAAATAACCAAAAATATTCCAGAGCCAAGTCTGATGAATAAGGTGGTTGATCAGGCAGAAAAGCATTTTTGGTTAAAAATGAGGTACAATTATATAGTGATGAGATAGAAAATATAAACCAGCTCAGAATTCATTCCAAAGTGGAAATCTTTAAGCATTTTGAGGCACTTTTGTGAGGAAAGGAAAATGAAGAGCCTCCCCAAGTGAGTATTTTGAAAGAAGACTCATTTATCATTATCATTCCTTGTCGATTTCTCTCACTGAAGGAGGATATAACAGCCTCAGACCTTCATATTCTGAGGTCATCACTAATGTTCCCCCAAGGCAACCCTCTCACTTGGTATAATTGTGACTTCCCCCCCACTCTAGGAAATGATTTGAAAGTCTCTGCTTTCCAATGACTTGAGTCCAATCACCCTAGATGATCAACTCCTTCTCATTGTATTTAATCTGGAAGTGGGTGTCCCAATCTCCCTGGATAGGATCTTTAGTAATTAGTATAATATGTTCCATTCTCTTGTTAATAAAAACCAATCAAAAGATGTGTAGAAAGTATTTGGGTTGAGTGAATCTCTTCCAGTTTTTGCTCCTGAGATAATTTTCTACCTAGAGTCTCCCTGCAGTGGAGCTGGAACTCGAGAGCCATAAAAGTCCACATCATTCATACCAGAAAGTTTCTTTTTCTTGCCTTTGATTCTGTGCAGTTTTTTCTGTATTAGGCCACCAATGTCTAAGAATAGCCTTTCCAACAGGATGCTCTGAGGCAGAGATGAAAGAACACCAAGAGACCACATATCCCCAATTCTGCAGTCTTTGGGATTCTCTAACAAAAACTGGGACTCTGGAGTGTGTCTCAGTTGGACAGAGTAAGATCAAACTAGGTCCTGAGAGTCCATATCCTCCATTCCATACACTCTCAAAAGCAGAACATTATGACAACATAAAAGAATACCAAATAGGTAAAACCCAGCCTAAGATCCAGCAGGGCTTTAATGAAATGAAGTAAATTTCCAAAATAAAAAGAAATGAGGAGTGTAAGACTGTAAAAGCAGTATTAACTGCACATTTCCTTAACCAGGCTCAGTATGCACTATTGATTGAAACTGGTTCTAGTTTCTGCAAACAGTATTAATTTCAAAGGCTCCCTTTTTGTAAAACTAAGATTATAAACACAGCTATTTGCTAATAAATGTGACCTTTAAATCACATTACTCTAAACAGACTTAGTCTGTTAAGGCTAAAGAAAGAAGGAAAAGGAGAGAGAGTGAACACCCAGAGAAAATCCTTGAAGTGACTGAACACAGCTTCTCCTCAGCCACTCAAACGCTGAACAACCCTCAATGGCAATTTCCACTGAAGACTTCACACATTCTTCCAGTTATTCAACAAAAAAAAAATTTAATCTAGTGACTCTACTATGCACTATGCACTAGATAAATACAGTAAAAGTACAGAAATTAAATTAATAGAATAATTATCCTAATGACTTTTCACATACAACCATAAGACCTTTAAATAAATACTATCGCTTTTGGTAGCATTTGGGAAGTATAGAGTTTAAAATGTATAGATTAAGTCAAACTTTGAAAAAGAAGAGGTCTTGCTCATAACCAGATGGACAGGAAGGCTTTGAAGAAGTTGACTTTTGAGTTGGTCTTTTAAGGAAGTTTATTATTTTGGCAAACAGAGAAAATTTAGAGATCATTCCAAGAACAAGCAAATGAATACACCTACAAAGCAAGGGGAAGTGAATTAACACAATCATGTACCATGTATTGCCACATATACATACATATATATATGTACATTCTCTGTATATATACATATAGCAAAGTAAGTATGATTAAAGCAGATTGTTACAGTTTTAGAAATATTCATTAACACAAATAAGAGGGGAATCAAAACTGCATAAAGCAGGAAATAGTAAGAACATAAGTAATAGATTATGCCAATAATACCCGAATACCATTTGAAAGACTATCAGACCACTCAAAAATGTTCTGTGGTTCATAACCCAAAACATAGGAGTTGAGTGAGACATGGGGGGAAGGTATTAAATGTAATTTTACAAGTCTCTTGAGTGCCAGAATTAGAAATTTATGGTTTGGTGGGGGAAATTCAACATGGTTGAATAGAGGAGGAGCCATGTTGGAGCTACTCAGAGAAAATTAACTAAAAACACAGGTAATTGGAAGAAATGGAGGGACATACATCTTGATGCCAAAATCAATCTGAAATAAGAGACTTGTAGGTCAAACAAAACATAGGCATAGGACCTTATAAAATGGCGAAGCAGCCCACAGGGCTGCCAGTAGTGCTGCTGCCAGCATGGGAAGCAGGAACCACCATTCTGGGAAGTTCCCAAAAACGGATGGACTGCAAAAGTGTGGCAAACTCAGTCCACACAGGATAGATTTGAGCTATAAAGCCCCTCATCCTTTTTGACTTCCTGCAAACAGAAAACGATGCAGCCCAGCAACAGATTTCACTAGCACACAAAAGGGTGAGTGACCAGGAATCTCCTCCCTCTCCAATGGGCCTCTAGGATTTGTTTTGTTTTGTTTTGTTTTGTTTTTATGTGCTACAGCACCTAACTGGAACCTCTAGCAACAACAGGGTTAGGAAGAACAGCGGCAGTGAAAGTAGTGAGTGAAACAGCATTGTCTCTCCTGCCCTGCAACCAGCATTTTGAGAAAGGCATGCTGATGCAGGATTTAAGCAGTCTTGGGCAAAGGCAGGATAAGGAGCAAGGGACAAGTCAGCACTCCCCCCAGTAGAAAGAAGATTGAAGAGGTGGGACAGAGCAGCCTCAGGCTAATTCTGAGGCAGCAGCAGTGGCAGAAGCAGTGGTGGCAGGCGCAGCAGTGTGTCACTGACACAACCGCATGCCCTGTGACAAGTGGTGTGAGAGGAGAAAGAGAGAGAGGCATGCCAGTGGAGGCTGTCCAAGGACCAGGATGGGCCAACTGTATATAGGACTGGGAGCAGCCTTGGGCTGTCTCTGTCTGAGGGTGCCACAGAACTGAGAGACCGCACAGAGACAAACAGGGTAAGGATTCATGGCTGGGCCACCAAGGAACATATGGAAACTTCCTGGCTGAAGATTGGCCCCAGCCCCCACATCTGGAGGTCAAGATCAACCTCACAGCCAGAGCTAATCCTACTGCAGATTTGGCGGGGTCACCCAACATAGTTTTGGGCTCTGACTTGGACACTACCACAGAACTGTGGACACCAAAGGAATTTTATTGTTTTTTGTTGTTTTGTTTTTTGTTTCATTTTCCTTTTTCTGTCTGGGTTTTTTCTTTTTTATTTATTTTTTGGTAGTTTGGGTTTTTACTTTTATTCTTTGTTTTGTTTTGTTCATCTTGTTTCTGTATTTCCTGTCCTTCTTGATATTTTGATATGTTCATCCACAAAAACATAGTCTGTAGTCTTTCTGGCTCACTTTGATATTTTTTTGCTTTTTCCTTTATTGTTTCTCCCCTGTCCTCTTCTCCAGTTTTACAAAGCTGGGTGATCATCCTAGATACTTTAACCTTGCTTCTACTATATTTTTCTTCATATATCTCTCTCTTTTGTCCCCTAACCATCTTAACAGCCCCACCCAGTTAAAATCACTCTAAGGGGAAACTCCCTGAATACAAGTTAGTGTTTTATGTTGGATTGTGTTATATAACTGCAGATCTTGCTCCTGTGATTAAAGATACCAAATTAATAAATACTGCAGTTTGTCAGTTTCTAGGATTTTGCTGATGCTATTATTATTTCTTTTTCTTTTTCTTTCTGTTTTTTTTTTTTTTTCTTTTGGTACCAGGGATCGAACTCAGGTCCTTGTGCTTGTGAGGCAGGCAGCAAAACCACTGAGCTAAATCACCAGCCCCTATTCTTTCTAATATTACTACTTTGACCAGGATGCCATACCTGTTGTAATCAGTTGTTCTCCCTTGTATGACAACACTATGATTGTCTGAGTTCATAACCATCATCATAGTCCAATACCAAAAGACTGACTTCTAAGCCAACTAGCAACTTTGAATCCCTAATAAATTGAGAAGGTAGAATTTTGGGACAAACACAAAGACCAAGAGCCAGACACACACAGACACTTCCTAGGGAAGCCTTGATACTAGTGATAAAGCTTTCTACCCTAAGAATTTATAAGCATCAACACAAAAAACAAATTAAAATTTAAAAATAGGAAATGACAAAACACAAAACCAAAATACAACCCCAGACCTCCAGCCCACCCAGGACAAGTGCAGGGGACAATGAGATAGAGGAAATCAGAAGGCATCCACTAAAATTTTCTGAAATGATAGAAGCAGAAGTATATAAACAGATCATTCTTCTCCATCAGAGAAGAAATAATCTCTCAGGTGAAAAAAAAGATGACGATCATGACAGGCATGCTCAGCAAATCTAGAATAGACTTAGGTTAAATGAAATAGAGGAGCTTAAGAAAATGAAGGAAATCATGAATGCCCAACATAGGAAAGAAATAGAATACTTGAAACAGATTCAAACAGATATCCAGGAAATCTAAAATTCCACTGAAAGTTTGCAAAGCCAAATAAACAAAAATGAAGACAGGATATCAGACATAGAAGACAGGATTGCAGTTAGTGATCATGAAAAGAATGATCTCTTAAAAATAGCAAGGGATTGTGAAAAAACAATCTAACAGCTGCAAATGATTGAAAGGACAACAAAAGATTGATCAGAGTTGATGAAAAAGCAAGAGGCAGGGCAAACAATATAAAACACCTGCTTACAGAAGTAATGGGAGAAAATTTTCCAAGCATGGAAAAAGAATTTGACATACAGATAAGTGAGGCATATAGATTTCCAATTCTCCATGACCAAAATAAATCTACACTAAGGCATATAATAATCAAGATTCCAGAAATTCAATATAAGAACATAATATTAAAAGTTGTTAGAGAAAAGAAGCAAATCACCTATAAAAGCAAGCCCATCAGGATCACAGCAGACTGCTGAGCACAAACACTTAAGCTAAGGAAGGCTTGGAGTGAAGTATTTCAAGCCCTGAAAGTAAGCAACCTCCAACCCAAATTGATGTACCCTGCAAAACTGTTTCGGTTTCAATGGAGAAATAAGATACTTTTATGACAAAGAACAATGGAGGAAATTCATGACCACTAAACGAGCTCTACAAAATGTTCTAAAAGATATTTTAGAAATTGATAATAAAGACCACCATTCCAAAAACACCAATAGAAGAAAGCAACCAGATAGGGCAAGCAATTAAACAGAAGAGAAAGATAGGAAACAAACAACAGAAAATAATATGACATGGATAAACCAATACATAGCAATGATAACCATCAATGTAAATGATCCCAATTCACCAATCAAAAGAAAAACACTGGCAGAATGGATCAAGAAAGAATACCAATAATTTGTTGAATACAGGAAACACATTTTTTAAAATTTTATTTTATTGGTACATTTTAGGTATACAATATAATGACATTTATCATTGGAAATATGCACCTTTACATAATCTCTCTTGGTTCTTATTTTTCCCCCTTCCCCTCCCCTCCCTTCGACCACTCCATCCCTCCCTATTTACAAAGACTTTGTTTCCATTTTTTCATTTTCTCATATTAATTCCATTCCCTTCTTTCCTTTCCCCTACCCCTTCCACTACCCTTTCCCCTCTGCCCCTTTTCTTCCTATTTCACATTATCTATTATACCTCTTAGTCCTTATTTACACTTTCAGTTTCACACACTAGAGAAACTATTTGGTATTTACACATGTGTGTCCTATTTATTTCACTTAAGAGTATTGCCTCAGGGCCAGGGATTTAGCTCAGTGGTTCTGCCTCATAAGCACAAGGTCCTGAGTTCAATTCCTGGTACCAAAAACAAACAAACAAACAAGAGTATTGCCTCAATGTGCATCTATTTAGTTATAAATGTCTCCAATTTCTCATTTTTTATGGCTGAGTAGTACTCCATTTTATTTTTTAAAAAACACATTTTCTTTATCCAGCCTCCAGTTGATAGGCATTTGGGCTGCTTCCAAGTTTTAGTTATTACAAATTGTGCTGCTATGAACATGGGTGCACATATATCACTGTGGTATGATTCTTTTAATTCTTTGGGGAAGATACCCAGTGGGGGAATAGCTGGGTCAAATGGGACTTCCAGTCTTACTTCTTTGAGGCATCTCCATACTGATTTCCACAGTGGTTGCACCAGTCTACATTCTCACCAGCAGTGGAACAGGGTTCCTCTTTCCCCACAGCCCCACCAGCATTTATTATTGGTTGATAGCAGCCATTCTTTCTGGAGGTGGAATCTCAGTGTTGTTTTCATTTGCATCTCTCGAATGACCAGTGATGTTGAACATTTTTTCATATGTTTATTTGCTATTTCTACTTCTTTGTCTGAGAAATGTCTGTTCATTTCAGATGCCCATTTTCAGATTGGGTCTTTACATTTGGGAGGTCTGATTTTTAGCTTTATAGATTCAAGATAGTAGACCTTTATCTGAGGAACAGCAGGTAAAGATTTTTTCCCACATTGTGGGTTGTCTCTTCACACTGCTGGTGGCTTCTCTTGCTGTGCAGAAGCTTTTTAATAAGAAGTGATCCCACTTGTTGATTGTTTGTGTGAGTTCATGGGTAACTGAGGTTTTGTTCATAAAATCTTTTCCTACACCAATGTCTTCAAGAGTTCTACCTAACTTCTGTTCCAGCTGATTCAGCATTTCTATTTTAATATTTAGATCTTTAATCCATTTCAATTTTATTTTAGTGTATGGTAAGAGATATAGGTCTAGTTTTAATCTTTGACAAGTTGAAACCCAATTTTTCCAGCACCATTTATTAAAGAGGCTATCTTTCCTCCAGTGAGGGTGTTTGGCTCCTTTATCGAAGATGAGATTGCTGAGTGTATCTGGAGTTGTTTCTGCATTTTCTAATCTGTTCCACTGGTCCTCAGGTCTGTTTCTTTGCCAGTACCATGCTGTTTTTATCACAGTAGCTTTGTAGTATAGTTTCAAGTTGGGGATTGTGATACCTCCTGCCATGTCACTGTTACCTTGAATTGCTTTTGCTATTCTGGGCCTCTTCTTGTTCCAAATGAATTTTTGGATTGTTTTCTCAAGGTCCATGAAGTATGCTGCTGGGATTTCAATTGGGATTGCATTGAATCTATATAGCAGTTTTGGAAATATGGCCATTTTCACTATGTTGATCCTTCCTACCCAGGAGCAGGAGATGTCTGTCCATTTTCTAATATCATCTTCAATCTCTCTTTTCAGAGTGCTATAATTTTCAAAGAAGAAGTCTTTGATTTCTTTTGTTAGGTTGATTCCTAGGTATTTCAGTTTTTTGGATGAAATTGTGAAAGGAATTGTTAGCCCTATTTCTCTCTCAGTTAGTCTGTTGTTCGTGTAGAGGAAAGCTATTGATTTTTGTGTGTTGACCTTGTATCCAGCTACTCTACTAAATTTGGTTTTTAAGTCTAGAAGACTTTTGGTGGCATTCTTGAGGTCTTCTATATAGAGTATCATGTCATCTACAAATGACAATTTGACTTCTTCATTTCCTATCTTTATTCCTTGTATTTCTTTCCAGGAAACACATTTAACTCAAAAAGAAATTCATAGACTGAAAGTCAAACAATGAAAAACAATACTTCATGAAACAGGAACTTGGCAAAAAGCAGGGGTAACTATTCTATTTTCAGACAACATGAACTTCAAACCAAGATTGATCAAAAGAGAGAAGGAAGTTCACTACATACTTGTGAAGGGAAAACTCCAAAAAGAGGAGTTAGCAATCATAAATATATATGCACCAAATAATGGTGCACTCAATTTAATAAAACAAATATTAACAGACATAAAAAATCAAATAAGCACTAACATAATTATAGTGAGGTCCCCCATACCACACTGTCACAAACAGACAGATCAATGAGACACAAATTCAACAAAGAAATACTAGAACTGAACAAAACCTGTGAACAAATGTCTTTAGTTGATGTCTACAGTGTTCCACCCCACAACATCAGAATACGCATTCTTCTCAGCTGTGCATGGGATGTTCTCAAAAACAGACCACATACTAGCTCATAGAACATGCTTAAGTAAATGCAAAGGAATTTAAATTATCCTATGCGTATTATCACACCATAGTGCAATGAAATTGGAAAACAAACCACAAAAACTTCATAAACACATGGCAATTTAAATAGCACACTGCTACACAAGAAATAGGTCACAGTTGAAATTAAAAAAGAAATTAAACAAAATTTATAATTAAATGATAATGCCAATACAATATACCAAAACATCATATAGGCAATGAAAGTAGTCCTAAGGGAAATTTATAGCAGTGAACTCTCACATCAGGAAAACAGTGTGAGCTCAAATAAATAACCTAATGTTGTATCTCAAACTTCTAGGAAAGAAGAACAAGTCAAGTCCAAAGCTCATACAAGGGAGGAAATTATAAAGATCAGAACAGTAATTAATGCAATTTAGGGTAATAAAATAATACAAAGAATCAATGAATCAAAGAGTATTTTCTTTGAAAGATTACACAAAATTGACAAACCCTTAGCCAACCTTATCAAAATAAGGAAAGAAAAGACTCAAATCCATGCAAGTAGGAATGAAAAGGGTAAAATTACAACAGATCCTGTGGAAATGCAGAAGAAAATCAATACCTACTTCAAGAACCTTTATTCTAATAGATTGGAAAACACAGAAGAATTGGACAGATTGCTAGATACATATGAATTACCTAAGCTGAATCAAGAAGATATAAAAATTCTCAATAACACAATATCAGTTGATGAAATTGAAGATATGATTTAAAAATTAAAGACAGAGAAAAGCCCAGTTCCCTATGGAGTCTCTAATGAATTCTACAAGAAATTTAGAAATTAGAGAAGTTATACTTGCATTATTCCTCAAACTTTTTAGTGAAATAAAAGTCATAAAGTCTTTGCCTACACCTATATCTTCAAGAGTTCCACCTATTCTCTCTTCCAAGAGATGTAGTTTTTCTATTTTGATATTGAGATCTTTGATCCATTTCAATTTTAGTTTAGTGTATGGTGAGTCATGGATCTAGTTTTAGCCTTTAGCATGTAGAAAGCTAGCTTTTTTTCAATCGTTTGATGGGCATTTGCTCATGGGTAAGAAGAATAAACATTGTAAAAATGGCCATACTTGCAAAATTTTTATACAAATTTAATGCAAATAGAATACCTCACAGAACTAGAGAAAACATTCTTAAAATTCATTTGGAACCAGAAGAGACCTAGACTAGAAAAAAACATTCTAGGCAACAAAGGCAAGGCAGGAGACATAACAAACCCTGACTTGAAATTATACTACAGAGCTACTGTGATAAAATACAGCATAGTACTGGCAAAAAAAAAAAACAAAAAACAGACCCAAGGATCAGTGGAACAGATTAGAAGATCCAGAAATAAATCCAAACACACTTAGCCACCTTATCTTTGACAAAGAGACCAAACACCTTCACTGGAAGAAAGATAGTCTCTTTAATAAATGATTCTGGAAAAACTGGATTTTCAATTGCCAAAGACTAAAACTAGAGCCATATCTCTCACCATGTACTAAACTAAAATCAAAATGGATCAAAGATCTAAATATTAAAACACAAACACTAAATCTGCTGGAAAAAAGACTAAGTAGAACTCTTGAGGACATAGGTGTAGGCAAAGACTCTATGAACAAAACCCTGATCACATGGGAAACATTACAAAAAATTAACAACTGGGATCTCATCTTACTAAAAAGCTTTCGCACAGTAAAAAAAAAAAATTAACCAACAGAGTGAAGAGACAGCCTACAATGTGGGAAATATTTTTACAAGCTGTTCTTCAAACAAAGTTCTATTATCTAGAATATATTTTAAAAATTGAAAACAAAATCACCCCCCCCAAATTTAAAGACTCAATCCAAAAATGGGCATCTGACATCAATACACAGCAAATAAACATATGAAAGCATGTTCAACATCACTGTTCATTCAAGAGATGTAAATTAAAACAATGCTGAGATTCCATATCACTCTAGAAAAAGTGGTTATTATCAAGAAATCAATCAATACCAAATGTTGGCAGGGCGGTGAGAAAAAAGGAACCTTTCTTCACCATTGGTGGGTGTGTAGACTGATGCAACCACTGGAAATCAGTGTGAAATTACTCAAAAAAATACAACTAGAGGTTCCATTTGACCCGGCTATCGCCCACCTTGATATCTTTCTGAAAAAATTAAAAGCATCATACCACAATGATATATGCATACCCTCATTTATAGCAGCACAGTTTGTAATGGCTAATTCTTGGAAAAAGCCCAAATGCCCATCAAATGATGAATGCATAAGGAAGATGTAGCTTTTATATACAATGGAATACTACTCAGCCATAAAGAAGAATAAACTTGAGACATTTCTAGCTAAATGAATGCAACTTGAAACCATACTCTTAATGAAATAAATGGGACACATAAATGTAAATATTACACTGTTTCTCTGGTGTGAGAAACTGAAACTGTAAATAAAGACTAAAATCAATAATAGATATTGTGAAATTGGAAGAAAATGTTTAAATGAAAAGGGGCATTAGGGAAGGTGGAGGAGGGAAAAAAGGAAAGGAAAAATGAAAAAAAAACAAGAAAAGAAAGACAAAATGGAGACAAAGCTTCTGTAAATAAAGAGAGGAAGACGGATTGAAGGGAAGAGAGGGGAATGGGCAAAAATAAGAATCAAGATATATCATGCAGAGTGAAGCTCAGCTGGTCCCAGCACCGAGAAGGAAGCTCCCTGGCTGCCATCCCAAGCTCCTAGGGCAGAGAAGGTGAGGTGCATGGGCGCCAGAAGCACACACACACACCCCCGTGGAAATGAGAACACACATAAATAAACCTCAAAAACAGACTTCTGGATCATCTACAGCAACCCAAAAGGGAAACAAGATGGAACATTCTGATACTCAAACATGTGGATTCTCTGAACTGGCAACAAAAGAGGATCTGGGAAAAATGAAATCAGAAATAATTACTCAGATAACAGCAAAGATTTTGCTCATGATGCAAGACATGATTAATAAATCTAGAGAGGATACAGATAAAAAAAATAGAGGATCTGAGGAACATGAGGGAATCCCAACATAGGAAACAAATGGAATCCATAAAACAGATGCAAATAGATTTCGAGGACATGAAAAACTCCATTGAAAGTCTACACAGCAGAATGAGCCAATGTGAGGACAGAATTTCAGATATAGAAGATAAGATTGCAATTAGGGACCAGGAAAAGAAAAATTGCTTCAAAATTATAAGGGAACATGAGAAATCAATCCAGCAGCTGCTAGATGATACAAGGAAGAATAACATAAGACTGATTGGACTCAACGAAGAAACAGGAGAGAGTGGAGATGATATAAAAAAATCTCTTCAAAGAAATAATGGCAGAAAACTTCCCATACAGGAGAAAACAGCTTGACATACAGATAAGTGAGGCATATAGGACTCCAAATAACCTTGATCAAAAAAAATCTACACATAGACATATAATTGTTAAGATTCCAGAAACACAACAGAAGACCAAAGTTCTCCAAGCAGTCAGAGAAAAGAAACAAATCACATACAAAGGAAAGCCCATCAGAATCACAGCAGACTTCTCAACATAAACCATCAAGGCAAGAAGAGCTTGCAGTGACATATTCCAAGACCTAAAAGAAAACAGCCTCCAACCCAGATTGATGCACCCTGAAAAACTATCTTTCAAAATGGATGGAGAAATAAGACACTTTCATGACAAAGAGCACCTTAGGAACTTCGTGAATACCAAACCAGCACTCCAAAGAATTTTACACAATAGCCTAGGAACAGACATTGAGGATCACAACCTCAGGAAGTAAAGCAAAATGAACCCATCTGGCAGGACAAGAAATTAAATGTAAAGGGGGAGAACCCAACAAAAAGAAAAAGTCATGGCAATGACAAGTCAATACGTTTCAGTTATAACCATCAATGTTAATGGTCTCAATTCACCAATCAAAAGAAATAGACTGGCAGAATGGGTCAAGAAGCAAAATCCAACAATATGCTGCATCCAAGAAACACACTTAATTCAAAAGGAAACTCATAGACTGAAAGTTAAAGGGTGGAAAACAATACTGCATGCGACAGGAACCCAAAAAAAAGCAGGAGTAGCTATCCTCTTGGCAGATCAAGTAGATTTCAAACCAACACTGATTAAGAGAGACGGAGAAGGACACTACATCCTTGTAAAGGGAAGAATCCAAGAGGAAGAGATGACAATCATAAATATCTATGCACCAAACACTAGTGTGCCCAACTATATAAAACAAATACTAACGGACATGAAAAGTCATATATGCACTAATACAATTGTAGTGGGGGACCTCAACACCTCACTGTCACAAATAGATAGATCAACTAGACTAAAAATAAGTAATGAAATACTAGAACTCAATCGAATTCTTGAACAAATGAATTTAACAGATGTTTACAGAGTCTTCCACCCCACAAAATCAGAATACACATTCTTCTCAGCTGCACATGTGTCATTCTCAAAAATAGACCACATAATCACACATAGAACATGTTTAAGTAAGTGCAAAGGAATTGAAGTTATCCCCTGTATATTATCAGGCCATAGTGTGATGAAATTGGAGATCCACAGCAAAAGAAACTTTAAAATTTTCATAAACACATGGAAAGTGAACAACACACTTCTGAATAACCAATGGTCACAGAGGAAATTAAAGAAGAAATCAGACAGTTCCTTCAATTAAATGACAATGACAGTACAACATATCAGAATCTATGGGACACAATGAAAGCAGTCATATGAGGGAAATTCATAGCAGTGAATACGCATATTAGGAAAACAGAACGAGCCCAATTAAACAACCTGATGCTGAACCTCAAGCTTCTAGAAAAAGAAGAGCAGGACAACCCCAAACCTCATACAAGGGAGGAAATTGTAAAGATCAGAGGAGAAATCAATGCAATGGAGAGAGACTAAGAGAATGATACAAAAAATCAATGAAGCCAAGAGTTGGTTCTTTGAAAGAATCAACAAAATTGACAAACCTTTAGCCAACCTTGTCAGAAAAAGGAAAGAAAAGGCCCAAATCCATGCAATTAGGAATGAAACGGGTGAAATTGCAACAGACCCAGCAGAAATGCAGAGGATCATCAATACTTACTTCCAGAACCTATACGCCAATAAGATGGACAACACAGAAGAAATGGACAGATTCCTAGATACATATGAATTACCAAAGTTGAACAAAGAAGATCGAAAAATTCTGAACAACCCAGTATCAACCAATGAAATTAAAAATGTAATTAAAAACTTATCACCTAAGAAAAGCCCGGGCCCTGATGGCTTCACTGCTGAATTCTACAAGACATTTAGAGAGGAACTGCTGCCACTACTGTTTAAACTCTTCAATGAAATTGAAAGGGAAGCAATACTCCCAAATTCATTCCTGGAAGCAAGCATTACCTTGATCCCCAAAGCAGAGAAAGACCCAACTGAAAAAGAGAACTATAGGCCAATCTCACTAATGAACACAGATGCAAAAATCCTTAATAAGATAATGGCAAACAGAATGCAGAAGATCATCAAGAAGATCATACACCCTGATCAAGTGGGATTCATTCCAGGGATACAGGGATGGTTCCATATACAAAAATCAATCAATGTAATACACTATATCAACAGAGCCAAGGACAAAAACCATATGATTATCTCCATAGATGCAGAAAAAGCATTTGACAAAATCCAACATGCATTTATGATAAAAACCCTACAAAAAATTGGAATAGATGGTCTCTACCTCAAACTGATAGAAGCCATCTATGAAAAACCAACAGCCAATATCATACTAAATGGTCAAAAACTAAAATCGTTCACACTAAAATCAGGAAGAAGACAAGGATGTCCACTATCACCACTCTTGTTCAATATAGTTCTGGAAACATTAGCCATGGCAATTAGACAAGAGAAAGAAATAAAAGGAATAAAGATAGGTAATGAAGAAGTCAAATTGTCATTATTTGCAGATGACATTACATAGAAGACCCCAAGAACTCCATCAAAAGTCTTCTAGACTTAATAACCAAATTCAGTCAAGTAGCTGGTTACAAGGTCAACACACAAAAATCAATAGCTTTCCTCTACACGAACAACAGACTCACTGAGAGAGAAATAGGGCAAATAATTCCTTTCCCAATAGCATCCAAAAAACTGAAATACCTAGGAATCATCCTAACGAAAGAAATCAAAGACCTCTTCTCTGAAAAGTATGGCACTCTGAAAAGAGAGATTGAAGATGATATCAGAAAATGGACAGACATCCCCTGCTCCTGGGTAGGAAGGATTAATATAGTGAAAATGGCCATATTTCCAAAACTTCTATATAGATTTAATGCGATTCCAATTGAGATTCCAGCAGCATACTTCATAGACCTTGAGAAAACAATCCAAAAATTCATTTGGAATAAGAAGAGACCCAGAATAGCAAAAGCAATTCTAGGTAACAGAGACATGGCAGGGGATATCACAATCCCCAACCTGCAACTCTACTACAAAGCTACTGTGATAAAAACAGCAAGGTACTGGCAAAGAAACAGACTTGAGGACCAGTGGAACAGATTAGAAGATGCAGAAACAATGCCAGACACACTCAGCCATCTCATCTTCGACAAAGGAGCCAAACACCCTCACTGGAGGAAAGATTGCCTCTTTAATAAATGGTGCTGGAAAAATTGAGCTTCAACTTGACAAAGATTAAAACTAGACCTATATCTCTCACCATGCACTAAACTAAAATCAAAATGGATTAAAGATCTAAATATTAAAATAGAAACTCTGAACCAGTTGGAACAGAGGTTAGGTAGAACCCTTGAAGACATTAATGTAGGAAAAGATTTTATGAACAAAACCTCAGTTGCCCATGAACTAGCACAAACAATCAACAAATGGGATCTCTTCTTATTAAAAGGCTTCTGCACAGCAAGAGAAACCACCAGCAGTGTGAAGAGACAATCCACAATCCCACATGTGGGAAAAAATCTTCACCTGCTGTTCCTCAGACAAAGGTCTACTATCTCGAATCTATAAAGAACTTAAAAAGATCAGACCTCCCAAATTTAAAGACCCAATCTGAAAATGGGCATCTGAAATGAACAGACATTTCTCAGACAAAGAAGTAGAAATAGCAAATAAATACATGAAAAAATGTTCAACATCACTGGTCATTCGAGAGATGCAAAGGAAAACAACAATGAGATTCCACTTCACTCCAGAAAGAATGGCTGCTATCATAAAATCAATCAATAACAAATGCTGGTGGGGCTGTGGGGAAAGAGGAACACTGCTCCACTGCTGGTGGGAGTGTAGACTGGTGCAACCACTGTGGAAATCAGTATGGAGATACCTCAAAGAACTAGGACTGGAAGTCCCATTTGACCCCACTATTCCAGTGCTGGGGATCTTCCCCAAAGAATTAAAAGAATCATACGACAGTGATATACGTGCACCCATGTTCATAGCAGTGCAGTTTGTAATAGCTAAAACTTGGAAACAGCCCAAATGCCCATCAACTCAGACTGGATAACGAAAATTTTTTTATAAAATGGAGTACTACTCAGCCATAAAAAATGAGAAATTAGGGACATTTATAGCTAAGTGGATGCACATTGAGGCAATACTCTTAAGTGAAATAAATAGGACACATGTGTAAATACCAAATAGTTTCTCTGGTGTGAGAAACTGAAAGTGTAAAGAAGGACTAAATGTATAATAGGTAATGTGAAATAGGAAGAAAAGGGGCAAAGGGGAAGGAAGTGGGAGGGCTAGGGGAAAGGATAGAAGGGAATGGGATTAATATGAGAAAATGGAAAAATAGGAACAAAATCTTTGTAAATAGGGAGGACTGGAGGGGTTGAAGGAAGGGCTGGGCAAGGGTGAAAAATAAGAACCAAGAGAGACTATGTAAAGGTGCAAATTTCCAATGTTGAATGTCATTATATTGTATACCTAAAATGTACCAATGATTAGAATGAATAATTGATAATGTAAAATAGGAAGAAAAGGTCCAAAGGGGTAGGGGTAGTGGGAGGGGCAGGGGAAAGGAAAGAAGGGAAAGGAAAAAATGTTAAGAAATGGAAAAAATGGAAATAAAGTCTTTGTAAATAGGGAAGGGTGGAGGGCATGAAGGGAGGGCTAGGAATGGGGCAAAAATAAGAAGGAAAATGCATTATATAAAGGTACAATTCCCAATGAGAAATGTAATTGTGTTGTATACCTATAATGTACCAATAAAAGAATTTAATACAAAAAAAATAAAGGAAAAGGAAAAACAGACAAGCTGGGAATTTAGCTCAGTGGTGCCATTCCTGCCTGGGAAGCACAAGGTCTTGAGTTTGATTCCCTGTACCAAAAATAAAAAAGAAAGAAAAGTAGACAAGTAGATATACCACGTAAAAGAAGGTCAGAAGAAAGCAAACCAAGTACATCTTAGGCATTGGCTTTAACATTTATGTACCAGGTACTTTTGTCCTTACTGTTTTCACTTCCAGGCAACTCTATTTCAGTTTGAGCATCCATCCCTAATCTGAAAATACAAAATTTACAATGCCCCAAATTCTGAAACATTTGCACAGCGACTTGATCCCACACAAGTGGAAAGTTACATACTGTGAAACTATCTCATGAGTAAAAATGTTTAATATTGTATAAAATTACCTAAAGGATATTTAAATAAGATGTATAAGCAACACAAAATAAATTTTGTGTTTAGACTTGGAAGCAATTCCCAAATAATTTATGTATATGCAAATATTCCCAAATAGTATAGTTTGGATCTAGATTGGATCTAAATGTGCCTCAAGGGCTCATATGTTGAAAGTTTATTAGCCAGCCTGTAGTGCTGCTGGGCAGTGATGGAACCTTAAGAGGTAAGGCCTAGTGGGAAAAATTTAGGTCATTGGCTGTATACCCTTGAAGGAGACATTGGATCCCTGGACCCTCCTCTTTCTATTTGCTTCCTGGCAGCCATGAAGAGAGCAAATGCCTCTCTCATCTGCTCTGACCATGATTTACTGCCTCATTATAGGACCAAAAGGAATGGGGCTAACCAACCATGCAGTGAAACCTCCAACATGAACCAAAGTAAATCTTTCCTCCTTTTTTTTTTTTTGGTACTGGGGATAGAACTCGGGTCCTTGCGCTTGCGCAGCAGGCGGTGAAACCATTGAGCTACATCCCCGGCCCCTCTTTCCTTCTTTTAACTTGATTATATCAGGTATTTTGTTGCAGTAAGAGTAAGCTAGCTAACACACCAAATCAGAAATCTAAAACACTTCTCGTCTCCAACATTTCCAATAAAGGAAATTAACTTGCATTTCATTCCTTTTTCCCGTCATCATTTACTTAACTCTGTCAGAAGTCTGTTTATTTCATTCTGTCTTATTTTGCAGCTCTTTTATCAAAAAATTATGTATGCATCTCATTACAATAATTGTGTTCTCAATTCTTCATATAAGTGAACTTAATCTTAGCTCTCTGAGGAAGACAACTATTATGTAGTATCTACACCCAGCACCTAAAGCAGAGTGTGCTAAATTGTAGGTGTAGTAATTATTAGGTGAATATCTATTTTATGGATAAGAAAGCAGGAACATGTAGACCTTAAGTAAATTGTTCAAGATTAACATCATCATGTGAGGGGGGAGGAGGAAAAGAGGGAGGAGTGGATGGGGAAGATACACCATAAACAGAGACCTAATAACCTCAATTAATATAAACATTATATGTCATAAACATGAACTAAGAATAACAAGAATGAAAATGAGGAAAGGGGATTTAAAGGCAGAGAAAGGGAGGTGAGTGAGGAGGGGATTAAAAAAAGAAACAAGCTGTATTATGTACATGAACCTACTCCCCAAGAAGAATGTAAACTTCATGTGCTGCGAACGTGTACTAATTTTTTTTTAAAAGGTCAAGATCATACCACTTTTAATTTCTGGAGCAGAGCTTCTAACCCAGACAGGAGAATCATCATCATGATTCTGCTTCAATTGTTTGTCTATTTCAAATAATGTCCTTATTCTGCTTAATCTATGCTATTTCTGTCTCTTTTATTTATTGAGCCTTTCCATCATCCTACCCTGACATTTAATGATCTTTCTCCATTTTTCAGTCAAATAACACAAAAATTTCATTAATGTTTCTAGAGCTCAGTGATGTGAAGTGTCTGCATTATTTGGTTGGGAGCATTTAATGTGTTTTTATACTTTTGTGTACTGGAAACATCTTGGGTTTGATGTTTCCTTTCTTTCTGGACTTTCATCTGTATGAAAGTATATAGGTTCCCTGGGTTATTATACTACGAGTTGTGAGACCAGAAAATTGTTCATCACAAGTAGCAGATAGATTGCATAACAAAATGTGAGAGGAAATCAGTTAAATTCCAACTCCAGTGTGTCCAGCATGCATCAGAGCACAGATACACACACACACACACACACACATATATGTCTCTGTCTACAATTAGTCATTTGCTATTGCCTGTCTGGTAAATCATCTGTTTCCTTGTCTTCAACTACATGCTCAGAACTGTTGGGCCCTAAAATACAAGATTGATTACATTATTTTCTAAATTTTCAAACTTGCTTGGAGTTCCAAGGACTTTTGTGAATTCTAGCTGTTTGGTTTTTATTCTCCCCCAATAGATTAAATGATCTTTGAAGATAAGAATTTTTTCATATAACCATTTCCTTTCCACATACACTTCTCATCATATGCTGGAGCTTTCAGGAAATGCTCAAGAAATAGTCTGTGCACAGACACCACACACACACGCACACACACACACACACACACTGACACACAAGGTACCAACTCTATCTCAAACAATGGTTATCCAAATTGTGCGTGGGCTTTATCTAAGTTTCCTCTGTTGAATGACTCTTTTATAAAGGTTTCATCAAGAAGAAATTAAATAACAGCTTTCTATAGCTTCCTTATTTTTTGCCTATTTGAGCCAAAGACCACTTACTCCATGGCTGTTTCACAAGCTATTGAGAACTGAATTAGGCAAATAATCCTATGGCAAGCAAGGCTATGATGTTACACATTAATCATGAATATAACTATTGAGCACTTAAGGTATGTTAGATAATGTAGTAACTATAGACAAATATAAGATGCAGTCCTTTAGCCATAGGAAATTCTCAGGCTTAGCTAAGAAAGAAAATATAAGAAACAAATTTTTTTCTCTGATATCTAGTAACCAGATAAATGAGTAATTTATCTAAAAATTTCTTCTTTAGCCCTAAATGACTTTCCTTAATGCTTGTTCATCTATTTCTTCCAGAAAGAAAAATAAATTAAAGGAAGGTGCCAGTAAGTTCAGTAAAAGAATTGGAGAGACCCTGATGTTATAAAAGTACTGAGCAGGCTCCAAAAAAATTGTACTGTAGTTTAAAAACTTCTGGGAAGTTTATTTTCATAACAGGTTTGCCACAAGAGCACAGGTGTAGTGAAAACCACCACTAAATCAAAACCAACATGGGAAAGGAAAAGACTCATATCAATATCGTCATCATCAGACACGTGGATTCAGGCAAGTCCACCACTACTGGCGATCTGATCTACAAATGTGGTGGCATTGACAAAAGAATCACTGAAAAATTTGAGAAGGAGGCTGCTGAGATGGGGAAGGGTTCTTTTGAGTATGCCTGGATCTTGAGTAAACTGAAAGCCAAGGGTGAGTGTGGTATCACCATTGACGTCTCCCTATGGAAATTTGAGACCAACAAGTATTATGTGACTATCACTGATGCTCCAGGACATAAAGACTTTATCAAAAACATGATTACAGGCACATCTCAGGCTGCCTGTGCTGTCCTGATCATTGCTGCTGGTGTTGGTGAATTCGAAGCTAGTATCTCCTAGAACAGGTAGACCGGTGAGCATGCCCTTCTAGGTAACATGCTGGGTGTGAAACAATTCATTGTTGGTGTTAATAAAATGGATTCCACTGAGCCACCCTACACCCAGAAGAGATGTGAGGAAATTGTTAAGGAAGTCAGCACCTACATTAAGAAAATTGGCTACAACCCTGACACAGTAGCTTTTGTCCCAATTTCTGATTGGAATGGTGACAATATGCTGGAGCCAAGTAATAACATGCCTTGGTTCAAGGGATGGAAGATCACTCATTAAGATGGCAATGCCATTGGAACCACAGTGCTTGAAGCTTTAGATTGCATCCTGCCACCCACTCGCCCAACTGACAAGCCTTTGCAGCTACCCCTTCAGGATGTCAACAAAATTGGTGGTATTAGTACCATGCATGTAGGCAGAGTGGAGACTGGTGTTCTTGAACCTGGCACGGTGGTCACCTTTGAACCAGTCAATGTCACAACTAAAGTAAAGTCTGTTGAAATGCATCATGAGGCTTTGAGTGAAGCTCTTCCTGGTGACAATGTGGGCTTCAACATCAAGAAAACGTGTCTGTCAAAGATGTTCGTGGTGGCAACGTTGCTGATGACAGCAAAAATGACCCACCAATGGAAGCAGCTGGTTTCACTGCTCAGGTGATTATCCTGAACCATCCAGCCAGATCAGTTCTGGCTATGCTCCTGTACTGATTGCCATACAGCTCACATCGCTTGCAAGTTTGCTGAGCTGAAAGAAAACATTGATCACCGGTCTGGTAAGAAGCTGGAAGATGGCCCCAAATTCTTGAAATCTGCTGGTGCTGCCATCATTAACATGGTTCCAGGCAAGCCCATGTGTGTTGAGAGCTTCTCTGACTATCCAACTCTGGGTCGTTTTGCTGTTCGCTATATGAGACAGACAGTTGCTGTGGGTGTCATCAAAGCTGTGAACAAGAAGGCTACTGGAGCTGGCAAGGTCACCAACTCTGCCCAGAAAGCTCAGAAGGCTAAATGAACATCACCCCTAACACTTGCCAACCCCAGTCTTAATCAGTGGTGGAAGACCAGTCTCAGAACTGTTTCTCCCAATTGGCCATTTAAGTTTAATAGTAAAAGACTGGTTAATGATAACAATGCATCATAAAACCTTCAGGAGGAAAGGGGAATGTTTTGTGGACCATTTGTTTTCTTTTTGTGTGTGTGGCAGTTTTAAGTTATTAGCTTTTAAAATCACTTTTTAATGGAAACACCTTGACCAAAAATCTGTCACAGAATTTTGAGACCCATTAAAAATTAAAACAAAAAATTTCTGGGAAAAGAAATGGAATGTAATTTCATCAAAGTCATTAACTATCACCCTGTATTAAGCCCTGGTACTTTTTAACAAAAAAAGACATAGCAAACTCATGGCTATGAAACACACTTGGAAAGGACATATAACTTGAGTGGAAAAAAACAACCCATAGTCATATGATGAAATATTTTCTTATATGGTGAGAGTCCAACAGCCTTTTGATGAAAGAAAACCCATTCACAACAAGGCTTCTCTCCAACAGATACTGTGCTTTCCAACCTTATGAAGGAAGACTGCCCCTTTTTTCTCCAAGCCCCACCCCCCCGCCGCCTGCCATACTTGTTCTTTGGAGTTCATAGAGAAAGAGAGAAGAAAAAAGGGAATAAAAAAGCAAAGAGAAAGAGAGAATAGCAAAGACATGGAGGAGTGAAATGGTGTGAACTTAGTATTCTTTAATGGTCACCCAGGACATGATGACCTCAAGTCAGAAAAAAGGGTAATATTCAAAAATAATTCATATCAGGTAAAGGACCCAGGGCTTTTGGCTTTACAAGATAACAGTCTAGGCTGCCATGTATAGTTAGCATCCCTTAATAACATGTAGAAATGCAAGATAAGATATTTTAACCATTTAAAAATCCATGAGCTGGGGATTTAGCTCAGTGGTTTAGCCACCTGCCTTGCAAGTGCAAGGACCTGAGTTCGATCCCTGGTACCAAAAAAAAAAAAAAATCCATGACTGTGCTCATGAAAAAAAATCCATGGTTATGCTCAAGTCAGAAGCAGGGAGAGAGATGAGCCATAGAAGAAGGTACAAAATGTCTAACGCTTTACTCTTGGCTATTGAGTGGAATTATCCAACTGGAGTCACCTAGGAATTAAACCTAAATGGTTTACCAAGTCAAAGAAAACTGGGACTAGAAAACTGCCTATCAGCCAAGAGAGACAATCAGGAAGTTGTCTCAGCTATGATTCTCATTGCAACATAGAAGACTACATCAATAAAAAATTCCCCCATGGGAACATCTCAAGCCCCTGTGTTTGGAGTTTCTTTTACCCAACATTCATGCTTCAAGAAATGCTTGGGCTGAAAAGTAATATAAAACTGCTCTTGGGCTGATGATAGCTCTTAGTAGTTCACACATAGTAAACAAAAACACCCCAGAGGGATTCTTTAAAAACTCAGGTTGCCCAGATTCCCAAAGAAAAATAAAGTCCCTCTCACAATCCCATATTATAAGATGCACAAGGAAACTGTTC
This sequence comes from Heterocephalus glaber, assembly GCF_053883595.1. Lineage (NCBI taxonomy): Eukaryota > Metazoa > Chordata > Mammalia > Rodentia > Bathyergidae > Heterocephalus > Heterocephalus glaber. The sequence continues at coordinate 1,922,137 of NW_028258146.1, read as the reverse complement.
ATTGTGAATGAAAGTCAACAGAAATAGCAGACATAAAAACTAGAGGCCCAAAATATAAAAATACTAAAAAATACTCAGAGAGAGAGAATACAACATGACATGTTTAAGGAATCACCTTAAACTTCAATCGAAGTTATTAAAAGGTATAGAAATCATAAGGTGCAAAGAGAGTTAATGAACTGGAAGCAAAATCTGAGTACACTGCCCAACACACAGATTAAAAGATGTTAAAAATAGGAAATTCAAAAAAGAAGTTAAAAGACATGGAATATAGATTGAGAAAAGGAAAATTTACAGAAAAATAGAATAAAGATAAAAGAATTTCATTAAAAATAAGAGAACAAAGATAATTCAGATTTCATTTTAAAAACCTTTGGATTAGGTGTGTTTCTTGTATATAGCATATTGCTGGATTTTGCTTCTTTTTTTTTCTTTCTTTTTTTTGTTTGGTACCGGGGATCAAACTCAGGTCCATGAGCTTGAGAGGCAGGTGGCAGAACCACTGAGCTAAATCCCCAGCCCACAGATTTTGCTTCTTAGTCCATGCTGTCAGTCTATTTCTTTTGATTGGTGAATTGAATTGGTGGATTAAAGTACGAGTCCAAACACAATAAATAATAAAAAATGCACATACACACTAGTTGTTATAAATTACATGAAACTTTAAAAAATCAAAATGTCCAAGAAAAAAAAAAAGAATAGGTGTAATAGAATAAATAGCAAACTGAATAGCAACAGAAATGCTAACAGTAACATTAGAGGCTGGAACTCACTGGGATAATACCTTCTGAACATTAAGGAAAAATAATCAGCAATTCAGAATTGTGTTACCAACTAAACTATAACTCAAGAGTGAGAGTGAAATGAAGACATTTTCATAAAACTTTGCCACTCATAAAAGAAAGCAAAAATAAAATGCCTTGCAAGAGGGCAAACAACATATGAACCTACATGTAAACTGTTGACTTAAAATATCAAAAAAATATGAATAGTTGAAGGATATTATTTAAAAATAAAATACTAAATGCCATACATTCAAGCTGAATGGATGATAAGGTCCTTCCTCTTAAGTCAACTAACAGATACATGTTAAAAAGCTTATGCCTACAATTGACATAAATAGGAACAAAATGTATAAGTTACAAAGAAAAGATAAAATATAATTTGATGGCCATATTTTGGTATGTGGAGTTAATTTTACCTGTACTACTCTCCATTCTTTCATATAAATAAGCAAACAGGAATGCTTCATCATCCTCACACCAGGACAAGGCTGAAAGTTAATGGGAGTGACTATAAATAAAAACTGATTAACCACAAATATATAAAGAGATTGTTTTTAATTGAATGATTGAAACTATTTTAACAGGAAAATTTTAGCTATATACTGTTCCTAATAAACATGTCTAAAATATAAATGATACATGTTTATAAAATATAAACATGTCTAAAAGTAAATGATACTAGATTGAAAGATATGAACCAGGCAACTGTTAACCCAAAAAGCCACAGGTGTCAACATAGCATCAGACAAAAGACTAATTAAGGCAAAGGACACTTTACTATAAGAGGACAAGACTAATAAGTAACTAAAGGGACAATTTATCCAAAAAATGCCATATACCTAACAATTTAGTTACCAAATATATAAAGCAAAAATTGACAGAAAACAAAAAGATATTTACAAATCAACATAATGAAAATTTTAATATTCCTTTCTCAGAATTGACAGATTAATAATTGATAGGTAATATAGACAAAAAATTAGTAACAATATAAACAGTTAAAACAATATAAATGTGCACTGTAACCCCAGCACTTGGAAGGCTGAGGCAAGAGGATTGCCACAAGTTTGAGGCCAGCCCCGACTACACAGTGAGTTCTGCCCAAGTTGGTGTGTATGCTTGGAAGTTTAAGGGGACAAGAGCAGTTCATTGTAGTAAGTGCCAATATCCATCATCCACTGTGTAAATATCCCACCATGATCTATTTCAAGTTACTAACACCAAAGTATGGTGTTCGGAAGAAGTACCCACAATCAACTTGTAAAGCCAACATGAGATAAGGCTGGTTCCAGCACATCACTGTAAACAGTTGAAATGTATCTTTAGAGTCACATATTAAGACAAAATGTTTAAAATTGGTGTACTTAGTATCTAAATCAAAAGTTTAAAAATGAACGGTGAAATAAACCCAAAGGAATTAGAAGAAAAGAAATAAAGAGTAAAAATCAATGCATTAAAAGCAGGAATAACATTTTAAAAAGAAAATACTTCTCTTAAAAGACAAATTAAATTGGCAAAATCTGGCTAACTTAATCAAAAGAAGAGAAATGAAAATGTGTTCTTCTAAATAGGAAGAACATAATAGAAATGTAGTAGAGAAATAAAAGATAAATATTATAAACAACTTAGTGATAAAAATGTGAAAATATAGATTAAAAAGGCCATTTTATGGAAAAAACATAAGAAAATTAACTCAAGAAGAATGGTAAAATGTAGCATACATGTTACTATCTGTGAAACCAAATCTAACCCCTAACCCCCTGCTGCTTCTCTCCCTACACATGCACAAACACAATCTCCAAGCCTGGCTGGTTTTACAGGTAAGTTCTACCTTCAAGAAATGTATAATTTTAATATCATAAAATTACTTCAGAAAAAGGAAGAAGGTTAATCCAACTCATTTTATGAGGCCATTAAATCTTAAAACAAAATAGGAAAGAAGTATAGGCCAATTTCCTATATATGAACAAAGAAAAAACATACAAAATAGCATATTTTAGAATAAATATATTTTCTTAAATCATCGTTAATTAAGAGTAACCCAAGACTGTAAGAATCCCTTAGAAGACCTATTAATATAAATCATTACTTTACCAAATTAAGAAAAAATCTTTTTTTCTATCGAGGTAGAAAAAGTATTTCATACAATTCAATAACCTTTCTTGGTTATTCCTCCAAGTAAACATTATTTTAAGCAAAGTAAAAATAGATGGATACTTACATATATTTCAAAAACCTACTACAAGTATAAAAATTAATAATGCCCCAAACATAAGAATGCCCATTATCCTACTCTCAGTGTTATACTGTGCACCCTAATAAACATCACAGACAAAAGAAAAAGCTGAACCTGAGCATGATGGTGCAGGCCTGTAATCCCTGCACTCTGGGAGACTGAGGCAGGAAGATTGCAAATTTGAGTCCATCCTAGGCAATTTAGCAACTTAGAGAGACCCTGTCTCATAAAAATAAACAAGGGCTGGCAATGTAGCACAGCATGAAGGCACTGAGTTTCATCTCTGGTACCACCAAAAAAAGAGAGAAAGGAAGGGAAGGAGGAAAGGCGGTAGAGAGGGAGAGAGGAGAAAGAAAGATAAAAAATTAAAATATTGAGATGTTATAGCAGTCTTATTCATCTTATTTATAGGAACCAAAAACCTCAAATCAACCCAAATGTCTATCAATCCTAGAATGAGTCAACAGACTGTGCAATATGCACACAGTGGAATATTATCCAGTCATGGTAGAAAGAATGGTTAATACAGGTGACAACAAGAATGAATTTTAAAGTGAAAGTGAGTTCTGCCAGGCAAAAGCAACCAGTCTCAAAATAACACAGACTTTGTATTTCATTTCTGCAAAGTTCAAAAACAAAAAAACTGATAGGAACAGAAGATTGCTAAGGGATGAGAAGTGACTGCATGGAAGCGCAGGGTGACAGGAATGTTCTATACCCTCACAGAGTTGGTAATTACATGGCAATATAAAGTCATCAAGGCTAAGAACTTAAGAATTAAGGGCTGTGCATTTTATTGTGTAGTATTTATATTTCAATTTACAAAAGTACAATCAACATAAAATGCTAAAGATTGAAAAAAGTAACATAATTAATGAATAATTGTTTACGTAGAATATTCAAAAGAATCTGCAAGTAAATATTAGTTCTAATAAAAAGGTTCAGTGAGGTTGCCAGAAATCAATATACAAAAATCAACAGTTATTTTTAAAATGTAATTTTTAAAGAACATTATCAATTATGGCAATAAAAACTTTTAGGTGCCCATAAATAAATCTAACAAATGATGTGTAGGATTTTTATGGAAAAAGCAACAAAACTTTATTGAGGGAAAAGAGAAAAAAGGATGTTACTGGTTGTGAACAGTTCAATATTTTAAAGATGACAGTTTTCCCCAAATTTACTTATAAATTTAATGCAATTTCAATAAAAATCGCACTAGGGTTTTTCAAAGAAGTTGACAAGATGATTCAGCTAAATAATTTCAAAGAAGAAGGAAGAGGAAGGACAACAGAGGAGAAGGAAAAAAGTTATGCTCTTGAATATTAATACTATATTATCATATAAAACCTTACTAATTTAAACAGTGTGATATTGCCACCAAGAACACAGCTGAGAAATGGAACTGCTTAGATATGTAAATTTGGACTATGACAATGACAACATCACAAATCATTAGGCTACATATGCAATAAATGATGTTCTTTGTAATATTATGGGAATATATTTAAACTATCATATATTGAGACATCATCACATAAAAAAAAGGTTGATCCATTTACATAGAAGAGAGAAAAATTTGGTATCTATTTTACAACATACAAAAAAAATCATCTAACTGTGAAAAGTATAATTTATAAAGAACAGAATAGTTTGATGATATCTGAGTACTGCCACATACTCACAATGTTAAGAATATAAACCATATTAACAAATTAAATATTAAAGCTATAACTACATTAAATGAAGAACTTCTGTAAATCAAGATGACAATAAAAAGTGATCAATAACTACTGTGGAAGGTGTTTACAACTCACTTAACTGGCTTTATTTAATCAGACCATATAGAATTCCTTAATAATCAGCCAAGACAAAAACCCAAGTAAAAAGAAAGCCCAAATAGATATTAAGATGATTTTTGGGAGAACACATTAAAACCATAGCACTAAGGTTATCACTTATGACTGTTACTGTCTCAGTTAGTTTTCTCATTCTAAGACAAAATGCCCAACACCCAAAGTTAAAGGAGGAAAGGTTTATTTGGCTCACAGTATGTAGTCCATAATTTTAGTCCATAATTGTTTTAGTCCATAATTGGCTGGCTCCAAGGCAGGGTGGCATGGCAAAGGCACGTCGCAGAGGAGAAACAGTTCATGGCAGGCAGAAGACACAAGGCAGAAAGGAAGAAGCTACAAGTGACAATAGCAGCTTCTTTCTGCCCCTTTTATATTCTATCTAGGATACCTGGTTTAGGGTAGGTGCCAAACCAATCAGTGGACTAATTTAGTAATCACACACCCTTAATCCCAGCATCACACACTCTAGATTCAGCCACCTCTGAAAAATCCCCACCTATGACAACATGAGGGTGTGGGGGGTCATCTAGACACAAGCCATAACAGTTACCAACCATGTAGCCTTGAAGGTTACTGAGCTAATATTTCCTCAGTTCTTTATTTATAAAAATAGGGACAATAATAGTATCTCCTGTGGGCATTAAAGAATTGATGTATGTAAAATGCTTAGAATAATGCCTGACATATAGTATATTTGTGACTATCCTTGACATCATTATCATCATTGATGTCATCAATGTCATTCAGACACTGATCACCTCTGGGAAGCAAGGGGCAAGAAATGGAGAAGAATGTAAGCTTTATCTGTAAGGAAACATGGACACAAGCTATCATATATTAAATTTGAGTTTAAGGTGAATATATAGTTCAATGTATTGAGTATATGGCTGTTTGTCATGTAACTTTCTGGACTTGTATATTTCAAATAGTTTATAGACTGAAAAGCATTTTTCTTTTTAAGTAAAAAAAAGATGTTCTTTGAAATATTATGGGAACATATTTAAACTGTCTTGTATATTGAATGACTATGAAGAGAAGATATTATAAGAACATGTTTTTAGAAAAAACACTTGATAATTAGCTACCTGCTAGCAATAAAAGTTACAAATTAACAACTGAAGAAGGAAAAAACAGGGATGTTAAAAATAATGCTTTCTAGGAAGATCTTAGATCCCAGAGCAACAGGAAAATGTGCAGAAATGCAGTTTCTAGACAGAGTTTTAGACACAGAAGTTCTTGAAGTGTCAAAGAAATACTACTGGTTTATATAATATCCAAAATTATCTTTCCTAAGAAAACTATTAGAATAACCTATGGAAAATTTATTCATTTTTGAATGAGTATTTACTGAACTTCACTTAAATATACATACATGTTTTCTGTTTGTCTCTTTATTTGAGGCAGATTTTAGTTCATTTTAAAAAAGAAAAAAAAATTTCATATTCTTTTATGCATATATTACAGTAAAGAGATTTTATGCTTTCCTAGAGAGAAGGAAATCCACCATGGTGGATTCACCATGGTGCTTTCAGAAGCAAATAGCAATACACGTAAACATGGCTTACATGGTAGACGTTTATTTATTGTCAAATCTACAGAGAAATCTGGAGGTAATCAGCCCTAGGATTGATTCAGTTGTTCTCAGACTCTTTCTGCCATCTTGTGTTGGGATGTTTTGCTCAAGGTCACAAGATGGCTGCAGTAACTCTAAGCATCATGCCTTCATACAAACAAGCTCCAAGGCAGAAAGCAAATGGGATGGCAGACCTCTAGCTTGCCTCATGTTTATGGGTAAGAAAATCTTTCCCAGAAGTCTTTCAAATGAACTTCTCTTCCATCACTATGAACCTCACTGGGTCACATGAACATCCTTTAACTGTTCATTGGCAACTGGAATTGGAAAGTTATGACAGTGCAGACTCATTAATCCATCTGTGCAGGCAGAGTCCTCATGATCTAACCCTCCCAGGAGGCCCTAACTCCCAACACTGTTGCAATTCGGGATTAAGTTTCCAAGCTTTCCAAGCTTTTCCGGGAAACACATTTGAACCATAGCACCATACCGTCCCCTAGACCTGAATTCATTTTTTTTTTAGCACATCACCACCTGAATCTGAACAAAACCTGGGTCATGTTATCAAGAGAAGGAACTTCTGCGCCACAAAGAGAAGCATGGGCTAGTCATACCAAGTGAAGAAGGCAAAGGAAGAAAATAGAGAAAACACAAAACTACATAGTATCTATTCAGTTTTTCCCAAGAAGACATTTTTCTTGTGGCAGAAATTGTTGGTTGTTCCTAACAGTCATTACCCAGCTGCTATGGCTTGAGTGTGTTCTCCAGAATTCATGTGTTAGACAACAAATCCTTGCTTTAACAGTGTGGAGAGGAGGGACTTTTAAGATGTGATTAGACCATGAAGGATTAATGTGTTTCATAAATGGATTAATGTGCTGTCACAGGAGTGAGTTCATTATCATGACAGTAGTTTTGGTATGTAAGTTTATCCCTCTCTTACTATCTTTTAGCATGGAATGCCTTCCATGGTATTATGACTTCACAAAAAGACCTTATCCATATGTGACTTCCCAGCTTCCAGAATCATGAGGAAAAATCACTTGTTTTCATAAATTACTCAGTCTCTGGTATTCTGTTACAGCAGCACAGATTGGACTAACACATCACTTCTCTCATCAGGAGCACCAAATTTGTTTATATTTTGGACAACCAATTATTCTACAGAAGTTAGAGCATTCTATGTCCTAACAGTGAATCTTAATTGTTCTGCATTCATCAATAAATCCATTTCCCTTTTCAGCAATCATTTGAAAAAATGGGCTACAAAGGGAATTCTGCTGTGGGTCCTCAGGAAAAGGGCAAAAGAAAGGGGGCTCTCTCCTGGTCTAGGAACACTGAAATGTGAGGATATATTTGATGTGAAGGCTATAGCTGTTTTGCAAGCCTGAGGGAAATAAGTCTGTAGCTACCACAGTGAAAATGGGTTCTTAATGATACTGATGAGCTTGTAATTCAATCAAACTTTTTTCACCCTCCTCCCAACTTCTTGGAATGAGAAATAATAAATTTTCTTCTTTGCTTAGGCCATTTTGATTGTTTTGTCACTTGCAATCACATAATCTTGATTCCACATTCACATCATTTAACGAGAGGTTTCAAAAACCTAGATATATATGAGCTAAAAGAGCATACCTAGCAATTTTAAACTGGTTCTAATTTGTGTGTTCAGAATAACCAAGTACCACAATACTTAAGAAAACTTTTACTAACACTTCTTACATGTAAGACAATTTTCACAGCCCTATGAGGAGTCAGATATTGAGAGAGTATAGGGACGCAGAAGTATGAAGTGCATGATCCTTAAATTCAAGGAATTTAAAATGCAGTTGGCAGTAAAAATTTTAATTTGTTACATCAGTTTTAAAGAAGTGGCTCCATTATTTTCAAGGATGGTACTTATTATCATCCAAGCAATAAATTGTACTACTATGCTATAATATATTAAAAATCAGAATCCCTTACCACACAAAAATCACCGGATTCTAACTATTAGATAAATCTTTAATTTCATGAGGTCAATCCTTCTTTTGAAATAGCTACTGACATGCGAATAGATTTACTTTTCCCCTGAGCAAACTGAAATTCAAAGAGAAATGCATAATGTCCCATTTTTTACTTAAAGTATCTTACCTTTTATGAATAATCATCATGGACTCAGAATTAGTGGAGTCTAAATTAATGAGTGTATTTGCATTAGAGTATGGTGATTTTCAATTTGATGATTTAATCTTTGAATGCATTGATGAAAATAAACCTAACACAGATGGCAGATAGCAGTTCAACCTGCTCACACTTTGATAGATACATTCTGGTATTTGAGGAGAAAGTGCCCAGGGCAAAGAGCATCCTAAGTAGTGATAAGTGTGCATTTTGCCTTCATGGAGACCCTAAGGGAGATAAAGAGTGCTGAGCCATGGCAGGAAGGCAGCAACCGAGATAAGAATTACTTGGGTCCTGAATGTGTGTACCAGAGCATAAATTTATTAAAACCCCACTTTAGACTGTAAAGTAAATGCATGGATGAAACAGTTGCTGCTGATAGCTAAGTAAGGTTTGACTTGTTTCTGTAGAGTGCTTTTTTATAAAAATGTCAATGATAAACCAGGCTTTACTTTTTTATTTTAAAATATAATAAAAGTTAAATAAAATTAATAAATAAAGTTAATAAAAATTGACAAAAGTACAGTCAAGGTATATAGTGTGATGATTTGCTATACATTGTTTACTGACTGTTGCAGTCAAATTAATATGTCTGTCACCATCCTTCGTTGGGGGAGGGATGATGACATTTAAGATTTACTTTTCTTATCAATTTTCAAATAAACAATTCTGTGTTATTAGGTATAGTCACCATGTGTAAATAGGTTCCCAAAACTAACTCATCTTATAACTGAAATCCTATATTCTTTGACCAATATCTGCCAACTCTCTTACCTTCTTCCCTCCTGATAATTGTTTTCACACTCTCAGTTTCTATGACTTTAACTTTTTTAGATTCTACACATAATAATAATAATAATAATAAGCTCACAAATAAGATCACAAATACTGTTTTTCTGTGCTTGAGTTATTTTACTTAGCATATAATTGCCTATGAGGTTCATCAATATTTTCAGAAATGGAAGATTTTGCTCTTTTTATGATTGAATAATACTGCATTGTGTATACATAACACATTTTCATTATCCATTCAAGTACTGATGGACACTTAGGCTGTTTTTATATCTTAGCTATTGTGCAATAAACACAGATGTGTAGATATCTCTTAAAGATATTGATTTCATTTCATTTGGATATTTTATTGGTCACCTTTTCTTCACTGGGATCAAATATCAGACATCCATAACTTAAAGGAGGAAGGGTTTATTTTTTAGATAACAGTTTCTGAGAATTCAGCTCATGTTTGCCTGGTTCCAATGTACAAACATCATAGCAGAAGGGTGTGGCAGAGCAAAGCTTTTTAGTCTATGGTATGGAAACAGCGATGAAAACAGGGCCAGAAAGAAAGGAGCCAGAGACTAGATATAGTTTACAAGATATGCCTCCGTGATGCACCCAGAAGTGTGCTCTACTAATTACCTAGAAAAAAACAATGAAGTGCACAATCCAGTTCACCTGTCAAAAATATGTATGCAAAAACGGGATTTCTGGATCATTTGATAGTTTTATTTTTTTAACTGTTTTAAGGAAACTCCATACTGCTTTCCACAATCACTATAGCAATTTACATTTCTGTCAACAGAATACAAGGGTTCTATTTCCCCATACCTCTGACAATACCTCTTATGTCTTGTCTTTGTGGTAATGGCCAGCAAGCATCTGTCCCACAATTGTTGCAGGATCATGGATTACTGAATGCAGAATGGCCAAACAGTGAATGGCCAAGTGATCTTCTCAGTAAAACCATTTAAAAGTCTTTCACTATAGTTGTGGGCATTTTCCTCTCCAGAAACCCAGTGCCAACCAGGTCTGTAAATAGAAACTCTTCATTCATGGGAGATTATCATTCTCAGTTGACTCCCAAATAAAAGACTACTTGGATTGGAAAGAAGTTGGAAAAGTCAAGTGCAAGATGAAAGAACTTTCAAGGGACAATGGGGTGTTTTATCTTCTAAAACTTCCTTTTCAGCAAACTAATTACCAAGGACTACCATTCTTATGTTTTACAGAAGCCTGAAATCTTGGAAGATAGTGTTACTACATTGATATTTAAATAAGTAAATTTGAGTGTTCAGGTCACAAAACACAAGGAGTGGAGAAGCTGTCATATACTGGAAAAGACTGAAGATAACTAAATGTAATATGACATCCTATGTTGAATCCTACAGTTAAGAAGTACATGAGTGAAAGGACTAAGAAAACCAAAATAAAGCCTATAGTTTAGTTAATAATAATGTATCATGTTAAATTCTTGGTTATGATTAGTATATTATGGTTATATAAGATGAAACCAGTAGGATACAGTGTATACAGAAGTACTCTGTATATCATTACAGTTCATTTTAATTTTTTTCTAAACATTAAAATTTGTTATATAAGGTTAAATTTAAAAGTAAAACGTGTTCAAGACATTGTTCTGTTTGACCAATGCAGCTATAGAAACTGCTTTGAAGAAATTCAGAGAAATATTTTATTTTATTTTAAGGTAAAAATGATGTCCACTATGTGGGCTATATGGACAAAGCTCACTGCCTCTTAGGTGAAATCTACGGATTTGAGGAACAAGCTGAAGTATGTACTGATAATACCATTACTTATTACCTACTTCCTGTATGTCAATCCATTTAACATCTGTGCTTTGAGAAAGAATTAGATTTTGGGGAATCTAAATTTCAAGGCATGGGAGTTACTTGCAAGTCAGAGTTATGGACCTTGTGTTCTAAGCCTTATGTTTGTAAGAACGTCTGTTCTTGAAACCTGTTCTTTATAGACTTAGTTTCTGCATAAGGTTGATTTGGTTAAAAAAAAAAAAGGTCTATTGCATGAATTTGTCCATTTTGCAAGTGCAGAAAAGGGCTCTTTGTATTTTTTCACCTCTTGTTATAAAAAATCTGAAATATCCACAAAATGATAGAAAATGGCTCAGTGAATCCCCATGTATTCATAATCCAGATTCAACAATTATAAATTCATGACCCATTCTTGTTCAGTCTATACCATAAGCACTACCCACATTTGCTCCAACAAAATCATTTGCAGAAAATCCTAGCTATTACATCATTTTATCTGTAAATACTTCTGTACATATCTCTAAAAGATAATATATTTGCTAAGGAAAAAACCCTACAATATTCTTATCATACTTAAAAAGACAACAATATTACTCCATCAAATATCCAGGCAGTGTTGAGATTTCTTCACTTACTCATATTTTATTATTTTTACAGTTTATTTAAACAAGACCTATGCCTTGCATTTGGTTTTTATGTCTCTTAATTGTCAGATAATCTAAAATTTCCCCCTTTGTGATGGCTCCTCCAATTCTTTAGAGCTTTCCATTTCCTGGATGTGCTGATGACATTCTTGTGGTGCCATTTAACACATGCTCCACTCTATAGGCTTTTCTTTTGCTCATTCTTTCTTAAATATTTTCTTCCACACTGGCCTCTGATCTGGTCAAAATCATGATCTCGTTTCTGTGGCTTTAGTACAGCGCACTTGAGATCTGCACCCACACACCTAGTGGAAACTGCTATTCGGATTGCACACAGTCAACACCAACTTCAGTAGGTCTGCCCAAACACAAAAACTTGTTTTTTCTCCCTCCCTCTACCAATCCTTCATCCCATGCATTCTTTCTTCTCAGTGAATGGAATTACAATCTTCACAGAGTCCATGCCAGAAGCATGGGGTCCATCTTTGACTCTTCCCTCTCCTTGATTCAAATCCATTCCAATTCCTTTCAGTTCTACCAGAACAATGTGATCAATCCATTTCCTCCATCTCTGGTGCCAACACTCTCAGTATTGTCTCTGGTATCTCTTATCTAGATTGCTTTAAAAAAAAGCCTCCTAATTCATTTTCCTGTCACACTTCTTGTCCTATTTTAAATTTATTTTATTCTGCATTTAGAATGGTTGCTCTAAAACAATTATGCATACACTGCTCTCCTATTTAGAAACCTTCAATGGCTCTTCATTGCTCTAAGACTCAGATGCACTGCTAAACATGTAAAACCTTTAGGATTTGGACCCTGCTTACTTTTCCAGACTCATTTCTCTCCTGCTTTGCCTATACTTCCCATTCTGAGGGACCTCTTACTGAACCTTCAGAGGTGCCCCTAGACTCATGTTTCATCGTTGTCTGTAGGGAACAGGGGAAGGGGACGTTACCAGAACCTCTGCAGTAAGTCCTAGTCTCCTGTGAGCCATGGCAGCACACGGCAAATTACAGGAAAGGTAGACAAATGAGACTGAGAAGAAGCTGAGCTTTGGGTCTGATCAGTGCTACTCTGGGCAGCAAAGACAAAAACCCTCTAGCTTGCAGCACCTTTTATTCAGTACATGGGGAAACAAATGTAACAAGTGAAATATAGAGTTCAGTACTTCACATTGGGATAAACAAGGTGTAACAAAAGGCTGGGGGCAGTGGAAATCTAAGAATGATGAGGAACTATGCAGATGAAGATTTGGTTCCTCCCCGGAGTCTCCCACAGGTGTGGTCTTGTCCTGGAGATTGCAGCATGGGGGGCGGGGGGGATCACTGAGGTCTCAGTTGTGACCCGAGGCCAAAATGCAATTATGTCTGGAATGTCCTACCTGGGCTGTAGGCAGGAGAACCAGGCCTACTCAAATGATTTTTCCCTAGAATTATGTACCATTGCTCCCAACAATTGTCCACATACCATTTCCCTCTTAGCTGCTTAAATTCTACTTGTATTTCCATGGCTTCTGATATTTTCCTTCAGTTCCCTTCACTGGAGCCCCTCAAGATTCCTCATGCATGCTCTCTTAGCACCTGGATTAAGCCACATAGCAACATTACTTATATCCCTCACTATACAGTAATCTTCTTAAGAGTAGGACAAGATATTTTATTCCATTCATATTTTCTGGGCCTTACAGATTTCTAACACATGGTACACATTTAAAAAATCAGTTAGCTATTTTGCTGATTTGCTGCCTTCTGCATGCCCTGCCATGCAAAGGACTATGTCGGAAATAGCCCTCTGCCATTCCACTTTGCCTTCAAGCCAGCTGACTATGGAATGAAGCCTCTACAAACTTGATTCTGGATGTGAATGTCTCTTCCATATAGTGTGTCCTGAGACCATCACCGGGAGGTGAGCCAAGTGGGTGCCAAAGCACAAGCCCCTTCCCTGCTGAAGTGAGAAGACACATAAACAAGTCTCAAAACCAAAATTCCAGATAAGCTAAAGCAACCCCAAAGGGAAATGAGATGGAGCAATCCGATACTCAACTACCTGGACTCCCTGAACTGGAAACAAAAGAGGATCTGGAAAAAATGAAATCAGAAATAATTTCTCAGATAACAGCAGAGATTGTGTCCATAGTGCAAGACATGATTACTAAATCTAGAGAGGACACAGATAAAAAGATAGAGGAGCTGAGGAACATGATGGAATCCCAACATAGGAAACAAATGGAATCCATAAAACAGATGCAAATAGATTTCCAGGAGATTAAAAACTCCACTGAAAGTTTACACAGCAGAATGAGCCACTGTGATGACAGAATTTCAGATATAGAAGATAAGATTGCAATTAGTGACAGGAAAAGAAAAATTTCTTTAAAATAGTAAGGGACCACGAGAAATCAATCCAGCAGCTGCTGGATGATCCAAAGAAGAATAACATAAGACTGATCAAAATCAATGAAGAAACAGGAGAGAGTGCAAACAATATAAAAAACTGTTCACAGAAGTGATGGCAGAAAACTTCCCAAGCGGGGGAAAAGAACTTGACATAAAGATACGTGAGGCATATAGGACTCCAATTAGCCTTGATCAAAAAAAAAAAATCTACACTTAGGCATATAATTGTTAAGATTCCAGAAACCCAAAAGAAGAACAAAGTCCTACAAGCAGTTAGAAAAAAGAAACAAATCACATAGAAAGGAAAGCTCATCAGAATCACAGCAGACTTCTCAACACAAACCCTCAAGGCACAAAGAGCTTGGAGTGATGTATTCCAAGCCCTAAAGGAAAACAGCGTCCAACCCAGATTGATACACTCTGCAAAATTATCTTCAAAATTGATGCAGAAATAAGATACTTTCATGACAAAGAACACCTTAGGAACTTCATAAATAGCAAACCAGCACTCCAAAAAATTTTAGACAAAATCCTAGGAAAAGACAATGAAGATCACAACCCCAAGAAGCCCAGCAGAATGAATATAAAGCATGAAAAGATATTAAATGCAAAGGGGGAGAATCCAACAAAAAGAAAAAGTCATGGCAATGACAAGTCGATACATATCAGTTATAACCATCAATGTTAATGGTCTCAATTCACCAATCAAAAGAAATAGACTAGCAGACTGGGTCAAGAAGCAACATCCAACAATATACTGCATACAAGAAACACACTTAATTCAAAAAGAAACTCATAGACCAAAAATTAAAAGGTGGAAAACAATACTCCATGTGACGGGAACCCAAAAAAAAGCAGGAGAACCTATCCTCTTTGCAGATCAAGTGGATTTCAAACCAACACTGATTAAGAGAGACAAAGAAGGATGCTACATCCTTGTAAAGGGAACAATCTACAAGGGAGAGATGACAATCATAAATATATATGCACCAAAGACTAGTGCACCCAACTATAGAAAACAAATATTAATGGACATGAAAAATCAAATAAGCACTAAAACAATAGTAGTGGAGGACCTCAATACTGCACTGTCACAAAATCAACTAGACAAAAAGCAAGCAATGAAATACTCGAACTCAATCAAACTCTTGAACAAATGAATATAACAGATGTTTACAGAGTGTTTCACCCCACAAAATCAGAATACACATTCTTTTCAGCTGTACACGGGTCATTCTCCAAAATAGACCACATACTCGCTCATAGAACATGTTTAAATAAGTGCAAAGGAATTGAACTTATTCCCTGTATATCATTAGACCACAGTGTGATGAAATTGAAGATCAATAGCAAAAGAAAGTGTAAGAATTTCATAAACAAATGGAAACTACACAACACATGCCTGAATAACCAATAGGTCACAGAGGAAATTAAAGAAGAAATCAGATAGTTCCTATAATTAAATGACAATGACAATACAACATATTGGAATCTATGGGACACAATGAAAGCAGTCTTCTGAGGGAAATTCATAGCAGTGAATACTCATATTAGGAAAACAGAGTGAGCCCAATTAAACAACCTGATGCTGAACCTCAAGCTTCTAGAAAACGAAGAGCAGGACAAACCCAAACCTCATACAAGGGAGGAAATTATAAAAATCAGAGCAGAAATCAATACAATGGAGAGACTAAGAGAATGATACAAAAAAATCAATGAAGCCAAGAGTTGGTTCTTTGAAATAATAAACAAAATTGACAAACCCTTAGCCAACCTGATCAGGAAAAGGAAAGAAAAGGCCCAAGTCCATGCAATTAGGAATGAAAAGGATGAAATTACAATGGACCCAGCAGAAATTCAGAGGATCGTCAATACTTACTTTGAGAACCTATACACCAATAAGATGGAAAACACAGAAGAAATGGACAGATTCATAAATAAGTATGAATTACCAAAGTTGAACAAAGAAGACCTAAAAATTCTAAACAACCCAATATCAATCAATGAAATCAAAAATATAATAAAAAACTTATCAACGAAGAAAAACCCAGATCCTGATGGCTTCACTGCTGAATTCTACAAGACATTTAGAAAGGAACTACTGCCACTATAGTTTAAACTCTTCAATGAAATTGAAAGGGAAACAATACTCCTGAATTCATTCCTGGAAGCAAGTATCACCTTGATCCCCAAAGCACAGAAAGACCCAACCGAAAAAGAGAACTATAGGCCAATCTCACTAATGAACATAGATGGAAAAATCCTTACTAAGATACTGGCAAATAGAATGGAGACGATCATCAAGAAGATCATACACCCTGACCAAGTGGGATTCATCCCAGGGATGCAGGGATGGTTCAACATTCACAAATCAATCAATGTAATACACTATATCAATAGAGCCAAGGACAAAAACCATATGATCAACTCAATAGATTCAGAAAAAGCATTTGATAAAATCCAACATGAATTCACGATAAAAATCCTACAAAAAATTGGAATAGACAGTCTCTACCTTGACATCCTTCACACTAAAATCAGGAACAATACAAGGATGTCCACTATCACCACTCCTGTTCAATATAGTTTTGGAAACACTAGCCATGGCAATTAGACAAAAGAAAGAAATAGAAGGAATAAAGGTAGGAAATGAAGAAGTCAAATTGTCATTATTTGCAGATGACATGATACTCTATACTGAAGACCCCAAGAATGCCACCAAAAGTCTTCTAGACTTAATAACCAAATTCAGTAAAGTAGCTGGATAAAAGGCCAACACACAAAAATCAATAGCTTTCCTCTACACGAACAACACTCACTGAGAGAGAAATAGGGCAAATAATTCCTTTCACAATAGCATCCAAAAAACTGAAATACCTAGGAATCAACCTAATAAAAGAAATCAAAGACCTCTTCTCTGAAAACTACAGCACTTTGAAAAGAGAGATTGAAGATATCAGAAAATGGACAGACATCCTTTGCTCCTGGGTAGGAAGAATCAACATAGTGAAAATCGCCATACTTCCAAAATTGCTATATAGATTCAATGCAATCCCAATTGAAATCCCAGCAGCATACTTCACAGAACTTGAGAAAACAATACAAAAATTTATTTGGAACAAGAAGAGACCAAGAATAGCAAAAGCAAGTTTAGGCAACAGAGGCATGGCAGAGGATATCACAACCCTCAACTTGAAACTATACTACAAAGCTACTGTGATAAAAACAGCATGGTACTGGCAAAGAAATAGACCTCAGGACCAGTGGAACAGATTAGAAGATGCAGAAACAGCTCCAGACACACTCAACCATCTCCTCTTCAACAAAGGAACCAAACACCCTCACTGGAGGAAAGATAGCCTCTTTAATAAATGGTGCTGGAAAAATTGGGCTTCAACTTGCCAAAGATTAAAACTAGACCTATATCTCTCACTATGCACTAAACTAAAATTGAAATGGATTAAAGATCTAAATATTAAAATAGAGATGCTGAATTGACTGGAACAGAGGTTAGGTAGAACTCTTGAAGACATTGGTGTAGGAAAAGATTTTATGAACGAAACCTCTGTTGCCCGTTAACTAGCACAAACAATTCACCAGTGGGATCCCTCTTATTAAAAAGCTTCTCACAGCAAGAGAAACCACCAACAGAATGAAGAGACAACCCACAATGTGGGAAAAACTTTTCACCTGCTGTTCCTCAGACAAAAGTCTACTATCTTGAATCTATAAAGAATTTTTAAAAATCAGACCTCCCAAATGTAGAGACCCAATCCTAAAATGGCCACCTGAAATGAACAAACATTTCTCTCACAAAGAAATAGAAATAGCAAAGAAACACAAGAAAAAAAATTTCAACATCACTGGTCATTAGAGAGATGCAAATGAAAACAATCCTGAGATTCCATCTCACTCCAGAAAGAATGGCTGCTATCATGAAATCAATCAATAACAAATGCTGGTGGGGATGTGGGGAAAGAGGAACACTGCTCCACTGCTGGTGGGAGTGTAGACTGCTGCAACCACTGTGGAAATCAGTATGGAGATACCTCAAAGAGGTAGGACTGGAAGTCCCCTTTGACCCAGCTATTCCCCTGCTGGGTATTTTCCCCAAAGAATTAAAAGAATCATACTGCAATGATATATGTGCACCCATGTTCATAGCAGCACAATTTGTAATAGCTAAAACTTGGAAGCAGCCCAACGCCCATCATCTGGAGACTGGATAATGAAAATATGGTTTTTTAATAAAATGGAGTACTACACATCCATAAAAAATGAGAAATTAGAGACATAGCTAAAAGGATGCACATTGAGGTGATAGTCTTAGGTGAAATAAATAGGACACACATGTGTAAATACGAAAGAGTTTCTCTAGTGTGAGAAACTGAAAGTGTAAATAAGCACTAAAAGGTATAATACATAATGTGAAATAGGAAGAAAAGAGGCAAAGGGGAAGGGGAAATGGGAGGGGTAGGGGAAAGGATAAAAGGGAATGGAATTAATATGAGAAAATGAAAGAATGGAAACAAAGTCATTGTAAATAGGGAAGGATGGAGGGGTTGAAAGGAGGGAAGGGGAATGGGGAAAAAATAAGAACCAAGAGAGACTATGTAAAGGTGCAAATTTCCAATGATGAATGTCATTATATTGTATACCTAAAATGTATCAATAAAATTAATTTTTTTAAA
This sequence comes from Heterocephalus glaber, assembly GCF_053883595.1. Classification (NCBI taxonomy): domain Eukaryota; kingdom Metazoa; phylum Chordata; class Mammalia; order Rodentia; family Bathyergidae; genus Heterocephalus; species Heterocephalus glaber. The sequence continues at coordinate 1,903,220 of NW_028258146.1, read as the reverse complement.
AAATCAAAAAGACAAAATCAGTTAGCTGAGTTGATAAAGGAATGTTGTGGTTAATTTCATTTGTCAATTTGATTAGGTCAAGGGATATCCAAATGGCTGGTAATTTGTTATTTCTGAGTGTATCTCTTAGGTTGTTTCCAGAAAAGATTAGTATTTGAGTCAGTAAACAAAGAAAAGAAGATTTTCCCTTACAATGTTGGCAGGCAGGCACATTCCAATCCATGTAGGCCTGGATAGAAGAAACAGAACAAAATGGAGGAGGAAGAGCAAACTGCCTGGAACATCCATCTTCTCCGGTCATTGGACATAAGCACTCTAGCTTCTTGAATCTTCAGATCTCATGCCTTAACCAAGCACGCACACACACATACTCCCAGTGCAATCCTTTGTCCTTGGATTAAGAGTTACAGCATTGGTCCTCCTAGACCACCTGAGACCTTCAGACTTAGGCTAAATTAAACCACTAATTTCTATGGCTTTCTAGCTTGCAAATGACATGGCTGCACTCCTTAGCACCTATAATCACACAAGCTAATTTGCCTAATCAATTTCTTCTATCTTTTCCTCTCCTCTCTTCTCTTCTCCATCCCCCTTTCATGTTTCTCTTGAAAACGTAAAATAATAAAAAGAATGAATGCATGAATGAATGACTCAATAACTCTGTGAAAATGTTCATGTAAATGAAATCTGGGTCTGCACCAAGGAAAGCTAGATAATTCTGACTTTCAATCACTCTGTCCACAGAGATCTTTTTGTCTTGTAATAGAAACTGCTCAGATTCCTCCAATAACCAATCCATTATCCACTTTATCTTCTTTGACAAGGCTCTCTTAAATGTTGCAAAGGAAAATTATGTGCAAAGCATTTTCTCAGACAAATGATGAAGTTATAACACAGTACATAAAATTTTATGATAATGCTTTTGGTTAACATGTTTTTAATATTTAATAACTCTTTTACAAATATAGAAGATTAAATATTTTAGAAGATATTCTGGAAATAATTTCCATTAAAAATAAGATATACTTATATTTTTTCTTTTAAAAATACTGAAAGTGTGGGCCGGGGATTTAGCTTAGTGGTTCCACCATCTGCCTCGCAAGCTCAATGTCCTGAGTTCAATCTCCAGTACCAAAAAAAAAAAATACTGAAAGTTTGCAATATTCTTCCTTCCTTGTAGAATATTTCTAATAATATGAAGTTTCATGGCTATTTAAAATATTTTTATATAAAAAACCCTACTATGACTGAGAGTAGTAGTTAATAGATATGGGTTTTTTTTGTATTAAATTCTTTTATTGGTACATTGTAGGTATACAACACAATTACATTTCTCATTGGGAATTGTACCTTTACATAATGCATCTTGGTTCTTATTTTTTCCCCATTCCTAGCCCTCCCTTCATGCCCTCCACCCTTCCCTATTTACAAAGACTTTATTTCCATTTTTTCCATTTCTCATCATTTTTCTTTTCCCTTCTTTCCTTTCCCCTGCCTCTCCCACTACCCCTACCCTTTTGGACCTTTTCTTCCTATTTTACATTATCGGTTGTTCATTCTAATCATTGGTACATTTTAGGTATACAATATAATGACATTCATCATTGGAAATTTGCACCTTTACATAGTCTCTCTTGGTTCTTACTTTTCACCCTTTCCCAGCCCTCCCTTCAACCCCTCCAGTCCTCCCTATTTACAAAGATTTTGTTCCTATTTTTCCATTTTCTCATATTAATCCCATTCCCTTCTATCCTTTCCCTTAGCCCTCCCACTTCCTTCCCCTTTGCCCCTTTTCTTCCTATTTCACATTACCTATTGTACATTTAGTCCTTATTTACACTTTCAGTTTCTCACACCAGAGAAACTATTTGGTATTTACACATGTGTCCTATTTATTTCACTTAAGAGTATTGCCTCAATGTGCATCCACTTAGCTATAAATGTCCCTAATTTCTCATTTTTTATGGCTGAGTAGTACTCCATTTTATAAAAAAAACCACATTTTCTTTATCCAGTCTCCAGTTGATGGGCATATGTTTTTAAAGGTTATTTCTTGCCAGACTCGATGACATATCCCTGTAATTTCAGCAACTCAGGAGGCTGAGTCAGGAGGATCAAAAGTTTGAGGCCAAACTACCCAAGTTATTGACAGTCTAATAATAAAAAACAAATAGGGACGGGTTGTAACTCCAAGAAAATTATTGCCTTAAAAAATTCTATCTGTGCCAGGCATGGTAGTACATGCATATAATCCTAGCACTCTTGGAGGCTGAGGCAGGAGGATCACAAATTCATGCTCAATTTAAGGAAGTTAGTGATCCAGCATGAAGGCTCTAGGTTCAATTCCCAGAATCATAAAGGAAAAAAAAGTTCATACTGCTATGTTTACAGATGGACTTAAATACTCCTTTGACTCATCAGGAATGTAATTTACCTTGCCTTTGTTGACTCTTCTGAAATGAGAATCTTCCCACCATCCTCCATGTGCTCTCTTTAGAGTTCAGTAAAATATGAAAGAGATAATCCTTGTCTGCAGAGCTTAGAAAACAAAACTGACAACACTGTCATTATAGATGACAGTGAGATAATGTGATTTTTCAAACCCAGTTCCATGAATAAATAGGTTTATATAGATTATTAAGTCCCTCCAAGAAGAAACATTTTTCACTCTTCCCCACCTAACTCATCCCCTTACCTAAAATGTATGTTCCATGAGAATGCCACCAAGAGAGCTAGGAGAAGATATCCTGCAAATGCCCTTTAAATCTCAATTCCAAATGGTTTATACATAAGAAATTCATTTAGGGATGTCAGGGGCCCTTGAAGTGTTCTGTGCTGTCAGCACTTGAATCCCCTGCTGTGGTTTAAACATGGTCTTCAGCAAGACTAAAGGTCAGGTCAGGAAGTCAGTAGGATCTTGAAGAGATAATCATGTCATGGGGCTCCACCTGCTTAGTGGGTTAATGCTGTCTTTGTTCTTGCTCTGGTGGGACTAATCCAGGAGCGGGTTTTCATAAGCAAGTCTGCCATCTCCCCTGAATCTCTCTTCTCATATGCCCCTTTATTACTCTTGCAGGTCCATTTTGTGATACAGCCAGAAGGCCCTTGAAAGATGCTGGCCACATGCTGTTTAGGCTCTCAAGCTACCAGGAGCATTAGCCAAATAAACCTCTTTTTGTACATTACCCAAAGTCAGGTACCGTATTTTGTTCTGGCAACACAAATTTGATGAAGCAACAACCATCATCTAGGCAGGGATCTTCCAGATACTTAGATATAGCATTAATAAAAATAAACATTTTAGCAAAAGCTAGCACCAGTGGGGAAAAACTACACAGCAAATATGAAAGGTAATGCAAGCTTTTTCTCATTACACATACCCAAATGAATAATAAAGCACCCTATAATATGAGTTAAGTTGAAATTTAGTTTAGTTGTTCTTGTTGTACTTATGGTAATGTTTATCTTGAACACAGCTTCATCTACATTTTAGCAATTATAATACATAATTTTGCAATGGTCATATTTTCTATTTTTTGCCCTGAATGATTTAGGAACATTTTAGGTCACCAAGAAACCTTAATTTTTGTGTTTTTATACTTGTGTTAAAATTTTTAAGTTTGTTTTATTGTATTTGCACCTGTACGATTCCTAAGTTGGCAGATTTATTGAAAATTTTGTAGCCTCTAATATGAGTAGGTGTAAATATTTCATGATATAGAACCTCTTTTTTTATTTTTTAATTATATATTAATTGGTACATTTTAGGTATACAATACATTTACATTTATCATTGGGTGTTTGTACCTGAACATGATGTATCTTAGTTCTTATTTTTTTCCCCATTACCTATGAGCCCTTCACCCCCACCACCCTTCCCTATTTACATAGACTTTGTTTCCATTTTTTTTTCTTTCTCATAATTTTTCCTTTCCTTTCTTCCCTTTCCCCTTCCCCTCCCACCACCCCTCCACCTTTGGACCTTCTCCTATTTCAAATTATCAATTATTCATTTTAATCATTTTCATCCTTATTTACACTTTCAGTTTCTCACACTAGAGAAACTATTTGGTATTACACAGTGTGTGTCCTATTTATTTCACTTAAGAGTATGGCCTCAATATGCATCCATTTAGCTATAAATGTCTCTAGTTTCTCATTCTTTATGGCTGAGTAGTACTCCATTTTATTAAAAAACCACATCTTCTTTATCCAGTTTCCAGTCAATGGGCACTTGGGCTGTTTCCAAGCTTTAGCTGTTACAAACTGTGTCACTATAAACATAAGTGCCCATATATTGCTGTGGTATGATTCTTTTAATTCTTTGGGGAAGATTCCCAGTAGGGGAATAGCTGGGTCAAATGGGACCTGTAGTCCTAGTTCTTTGAGGGATCTCCATACTGATTTCCACAGTGGTTGCACCAGTCTACATTCCCATCAACAATGGAGAAGGGTTCCTTTCTCTCCATACCCTGCCAGCATTTGTTATTGGTTGATTTCTTGATAGCAGCCATTCTTTGTGGGGTGAGGTGGAATCTCAGTGTTGTTTTCATCTGCATCTCTTGGATGACCAATGATGTTGAACATTTTTTCATATATTTATTTGCTGTTTTTACTTCATTGTCTGAGAAATGTCTGTTCATTTTGGATGCCTATTTTTGAATTGGATCTTTGAATTTGGGGGGGGTCTGATTTTTTTCAATTCTTTATATATTCTCGATAGTAGACCTTTGTCTGAGGTACAGCTGCTAAAAATTTCTTCCCATATTATAGGTTGTCTCTTAGCTGTTGGTAGTTTCTCTTGCAGTGCAGAAGCTTTTTAATAAGATGAAGTCCCAGTTGTTGATTCTTTGTGCTAGTTCCTGTGCTACTGAAGTTTTGTTCATAAAGTCTTTTCCTATGCCAATGTCACTGAGAGTTCTACCTAACTTATCTTCCAACAAGTTTACTGTTTCTGTTTGATCAAGGCTAGCTGGAGTCCTATATGCCTCACTTATCTGTATGTCAAGTTCTTTTCCCCTCCTTGGGAAGTTTTCTGCCATCACTTCTGTGAACAGTTTTTTTATGTCATCTGCACTCTCTCCTGTTTCTTCATTGACTCCAATCAGTCTTATGTTATTCTTCTTTGCATTGTCTAGCAGCTGCTGGATTGATTTCTAGTGTTCCCTTACAATTTTAAAGCAATTTTTCTTTTCCTGGTCATTAATTGCAATTGTATCTTCTATGTCTGAAATTCTATCCTCACATTGGTTCATTCTGCTGCACAGACTTTCGATGGAGTTTTTAATCTCCTGGAAATCTGTTTCCATCTGTTTTATGGATTCCATTTGTTTCCTATGTTGGGATTCCATCATGTTCCTCAGATCCTCTATTTTATTATCTGTGTCCCCTCTAGACTTATTAATTATGTCTTGCACTATGAGCACAATCTTTGTTGTTATCTGAGCAATTATTTCTGATTTTATTTTTTCCAGATCCTCTTTTGTTGCCAGTTCAGAGAGTGCAGATTGTTCCATCTCATTTCCCTTTGGGGTTGCTGTGGGTGATCCAGAAGTCTGTTTTTGAGGCTTGTTTACATGTCTTCTCAATTCCACACGGTGAGGGTGGGGCTACTTCTGGCATCCGCGTGGCTCACCTTCTCTGCCCTAGGAGTGTGGGATGGCAGTGGGAGAGCTTCCTTCTGGGTTCTGGGACTGGCTCAGCTTCTCTGCCCCAGGAGCATGGGATGGTGGTGGGAGAGCTTCCTTCCAGGTGCTGGGACTGGCTTGATATAGAACCTCTTTCAAGAATTAGTTTTCTTGGACTGGGGATTTAGCTCAGTGGCACCGTGCCTGCCTCGCAAGTGCAAGGCCCTGAGTTTAATCACTGGTACCAAAAAGCAAACAAACCAAAAAAGAGAACTAGTTTTCTTGTTTACATTACTTCCTTACCACAGTAAAAATGATTATTTTTTATTTCTACTTCACTTTTTCTCCCAGTTTTCATTACACATCAACATTTATTTTATGCAATATTTTTCTATTTTTTTAATTATTTGCTATAATTTATTTCTTGTGGGCAAGAAGTTTTCAGGCAATTTTTTTTTCAAGATGGGCATACATCTAAAAATTCATTACCAAACTTACAGGATTTTTTCCTATGATATCTTTTAGGAGTTTTAGGGTGGTGTTTTACACTTGGGCCTATGATGCATTTTGAGTTCATTTTTGTGACAAGTGTAAGGTCTAAGTTTAAAATTTTTTCTTGTTTCTTTTTTGCATGTGGATGTCCAGTTTTTCCAACACTATTTCTTATATTTATCCAATAATTTCCATCAGTTATACTGTCTCTGAGTTCTAGAAGAACTTGTACTTTCCAAATCACTGATTTGATTTTCTGTAACATTTAGTTTCCTATTCCCTGTTTCTACTAACTTTTTATTGCTTGCATCTAGTTCACTATGTGCTTTTCACCTAATTCTTTATTTCAGATTAGGTTTTTGTTGGTGGTGGCTTTTGTTTTTGGTTTGATTTTGTTTCCTTTCTTTCTTTTTCTATTTTTCATTTTGATATAACGTCTTGCTGTTGTTGCGACTGTCCTAGAATTGAAAATCCTCCTGCCTCAGCTTTGCTAGAAAATTGAGATTACAGGTGTGTACCGCCACTCCTGATTTCTTGGGTTATTTTTTATGAATCAATAATAACCTCTTCAATTTTTTGAGAATATGAAACAAAGACTTGTGGACCAAATATTTAAAAATAAATTGTGTAGGGAATATATTCTGTTGAATTTACTAATATCCCACTGCAGTTAATAGCTAAATTATAGAATATTTAATATTCAAACATGATCTAATTTGGACAATGAATTAAATGGTAATTCTGCACAAAGCTTAGTTATTTTTCTGCAAGTTTCAAGTGGTAGCCTGGGAGGTACCCCCCACTGAAATTAGGGTGAGGAAAATGGCTAAGTAGGCCAATTTGACAGTTTTTATGGCTAAAATAATGGTTACCTTTCATTTTTTTACTCCGTGCCCTACATATACAATGCATCCCATCACACATATGATGTTATTTAATACAATGGTCCAACTAAGAAGTATCATCACCCTTACTCTGCTAGTGAGGAAAGTCAAGCTCATAGTGTGGGCATAGGGATAGGGAAACATTCTATGCTTTTCTTAACTTTGATTACTTGGGGATAGGAGATAGTCATTTATTTGTTTGTTAGTTTGTTTTATTGGTGTTAGAGAGAAAAGTCCTTGGCCTAGCTGGTTTCTAGCAAAGCTCCCTGCTTCCTTTTTCCTATGTGTAGAATATCAGCATTGCGCACCCCACCTGTGGAATATCAAGGGTAGGAGTGGAGATAATGAATGGAGCATTCATTATCAATCTTTTGGAGCAGATTTCTCCAAAAGGCTGCGGATGCCACCTTTTACAGACTGAGTAGGAGTCAGGCTAAAAATCTCCCAGCCTCTCCAAACAATCTGAAGAGCACATCCCTGGGTCCTAGTCCTGACTTTGAGAGATGCCTGCATGGCCTTTTCCAGGACTGTGTCATGGTACAGGAAACATACAAAAAACAAAACCTTGACAAATGTGAACAGAGTTGCCACTCTGGACACACTGATGTCTGGACTTGCTAAACATGCAATAAACTGAGAGGCTGGCCACAATGACCAAGTCACATAAATGGACCTAACCAGGGGTTGGCCAGGCCTCAGCATAGTTCGACACATTTATGACCCAAACTGATAATTCCAGGAACTAATCACTCTGAACACACTTAGTCCCTCAGACATACCTTGGGCCTGACACACAAGCTACTTCACATACTCAGGAGAGTACTAATATACCGTCCCAGACCATCAGCCATCCAGTTCACGCTGAGAACCCGAGATGCACAGATCACCTCCTGGCATCAGAAGGTCCCACTCACTGGGACTAGGATGGGAAGATGGAGGAGGCCAACCTGAGATGACCTGCAATACCAGCATAGCCCTTTGATCTTCATCAAGTTATATAAGTTTGCTACTCAAAGTTTGTGCCATGGACCAGGCACCCTGGTACTATCTAGAGGTTGTTTAATAAATTTAGGAATGCAGGCCTTGCCTGAGACCTACTGGGTCAGATCTGCATTTAATAGTTTCCCAACATAATTCATATCCATTTTGAAGGGTGAGAAACATTGATCCAAACACTTAATTCATTTCCAAAAGCTTACGATGGGCATAGTTTTTACAGGATCACTCTAGACAAAGAAGAGGCAAGCATCCATTGTCAGTGTGAAAACATCACTGTTGCTATGAACATTATAACAAGTTTGTAGTGATAGCTTATAGATACAGTAGTATGTGCTTAGAAAGCTTTATTTTTTCAATCTTTTAAAAAACAATCTTAGTATTGTAGAATAGGTAAGGTAATTAGATATCTTGTAGGCAGACAGGGCTGGCCCTTGAAAAGCCAACATGGAGGAAAAGTCAAGAAGCCAACATGGAGGACAATCAAGGAGCCAGTATGGAGGATAATCAAGACACATTCACTGAAAGCCAACATTATAAAAGACAAACTACTGGAGACTGGATAAAGAAAATGTGGGTTTTTAAAAATAAAATGGAGTACTACTCAGCCATAAAAAATGAGAAATTAGAGACATTTATAGCTAAGTGGATGCACATTGAGGCAATACTCTTAAGTGAAATAAATAGGACACACATGTATAAATACCGAATAGTTTCTCTGGTGTGAGAAACTGAAAGTGTAAATAAGGACTAAATGTATAATAGGTAATGTGAAATAGGAAGAAAAGGGGCAAAGCGGAAGGAAGTGGGAGGGCTAGGGGAAAGGACAGAAGGGAATGGGATTAATATGAGAAAATGGAAAAATAGGAACAAAATCTTTGTAAATAGGGAGGACTGGAGGGGTTGAAGGGAGGGCTGGGCAAGGGTGAAAAATAAGAACCAAGAGAGACTATGTAAAGGTGCAAATTTCCAATGATGAATGTCATTATATTGTATACCTAAAATGTACCAATGATTAGAATGAATAACCGATAATGTAAAATAGGAAGAAAAGGTCCAAAGGGGTAGGGGTAGTGGGAGGGGGAGGGGAAAGGAAAGAAGGGAAAGGAAAGATGATGAGAAATGGAAAAAATGGAAATAAGTCTTTGTAAATAGGGAAGGGTAGAGGGCATGAAGGGAAGGCTAGAAATGGGGAAAATATAAGAACCAAGATGCATTATGTAAAGGTACAATTCCCAATGAGAAATGTAATTGTGTTGTGTACCTACAATGTACCAATAAAAGAATTAAAAAAAAAAAAAAAGACAAACTACTACACCCTCCTGCTTCCCCTGGGGATGAATAGCAGTGATTGATATTCTAAACAGGTATCAATCACCTGGGTGGGGGCCAAGGATTTAACCCAGCCTCTCCAGATGATCCCTGACCCACCCTTACTGAAAATCCTTGTAAACTTGCTAAGTGACTTGCTTCCCCATTTGACCCCCATTTAATCAATATCTTATTGGCTGATCATAGTTTTGTTCCACTTTGGACCCGCCTCACCTCATGGCTTTGTTCTATAAATATCCCCTGGGAAATAGGGTCCTGGGCAACCCACTTTCTGGTCCCCCTTTTGTCTCTCTTAGACAGAAGCTTTCTTTCTCTCAATAAATTTTCCTACTCTTGACCTCCGCTGTTCCTAGAATTCATTCAACTTTAGAGAACATGAACTTGGATTTTGGACATCTAGTAGTTTTGGGAGTTACATCTCTCTCACCCCTGTATCATTAGGATATCTACACACTTCTTTGAAATTAATTCAGGGCCAAAATGGATTTATAAAAATCAAGCATACTTATGAATTGTTGTAAAGACACATGTTTGGCAGAATCTGTGTTTCCCCCGAAACCTAACATAATCACAATCAGGTAACAATCCCTCTCTCTCCAGACTTGTTAAGTGTAATATTTGGGAGGAGCAACATTGTTAACTATGTTCAAAATAAAATATATGAAAAATAGTTGAAATGTGTTGCAATTTTTTGAATGAGTTATTAGAATGGCTTAGGTTTTCAGGTGTGTATCATTTCTCAGTTACCCGTTTCCATGAGGAAATATCTGTGCCACCAGCTTAATTTGGTTCTCTAATTTTGAACTATAGACTATATCCTGAGTTTTGTCTGCTCCTCTTGTAACAGGGAGAGTCTGTGTTTGTCCGGTATTGAAAGTTGAGCTGGTTTCTGCCAAGATTGTTTGCATTTCCTTCCAAACCTTTCATTGCCAGATGAAGGGAGGAGGGAAAAGTTTATCTTTGTGTCTATTTTCTTTGCCAAATTAGAATTCAACTGCCTCTAAGAACTATGACATGAACAGTCTTCTTCTCCCTATCTTTCCCCCTTCATCACATACACATTAAGGCAATGTCCAGAAAACTCTGGATGTCTACTGCAAGATAAGTGATATATTAATTTTTTTTTTTTTGGTAGTGGGGATCGAACTCGGGTTCTTGCGCTTGCCCAGCAGGCAGTGAAACCACTGAGCTAAATCCCCAACCCAATATATTAATTTTGAAAAACGGACATTTTTATAGATATTGAACTTCAAATACCCATATTTCCCAAAAGATAGGTTTGGGAGAAATCTGTCATCCCCGTGATTAGGGAAACAATAAGATTTTAGGTGAAGGGTGCCAATTCCACAACTCCCTCACCAACCCCACCACTGCTACCACAACCAAGAAAAGGAGGCTTTTTCTTCTGTCCACCAGCCAGTTAGCCTTCACACCTATGTCCACCCTTAGAGTCATCAGTTTCTAATTGGACCATCCTGACCTGGTGGGGTTATCTAATTTGTGCAAAGGAATCCATAGGTGCCTGCAGAGACTTGTGCAGGATTTCTAAGAAAGGGCCCAATGAGGCCAAGGGAGGTAAAGTGAGGAGGCAGATTTGTATGAAATGGGCGACATTTCCTGCTCAGATTCCTGAGAAGACATAAAGGCCCTACAGAAGAAACAGTTACAGGGCACATCCAGGCACTTCAGGGACCTTATGAAAGGACCACCCAGCTGTGACTTTCAAGGACAAGAAGGGGAACATGAGGAGGCCTGAGCAAAGGCTAGTTGGGAGAAACAAATGCAATCCAAACTCAAATTCAACATATATTGCTCCCTAACCTTTCCCCTTTCCATCCTTCAGGCATATGCACACCTTGTTATATAAACTCACTATAATTTAGTGGTGGGGGCTGGGAACACAGAAGGAACAATGGGCTTCAAACTGACAAGTTGAAACTTCCTCTAACATGGCTGAGGAAAAGCTTGAAAGCACAAGGTTGGGGAAGGGGAAGATACTGTATTTGCTTCCTGGAATTTCTGGCCGGAGAATTATGCCTCTTAACTCTTTCTTTTTCTGCCCAGCTTGTACCAAAGTTTATTTTGAGATAGAAATTTCTAATACCACTTAACATTGTGCTGCATGTTTGTGTGGGTGCGTGTGTGTGTGTGGGTGAAGGCTTCTGATGTGCTAAGCAGGTGCTCTACCACCAAGCTACAACCCAGCCCTGTCGTGATGCTTTTAAGGACTCCTAATTTCTTATTTTTGTTTTTAACAGTGAAAATGTAGTTCATTAGAAAAATATATTTGTTGTTGTTGTCACTTATTTTTAATGAATTGTTCTTAAAATCAACTCTTCAGGAATTCTTAAGAAAATTTAAACTTTCCTTATACTAAATGACAGAAATATCTGGAATTTTACATGCTGAGTAGATAAAGCTTTCCACTAAGACAAATATTTGATAAAATTTCTCGTTAAAATAATCAGCATAACTACTGGCTATTCTGTCAGTGTTTAAAACATATGAAATTATCTAAGCTGCATGGGTTTGTTTTTCCATTTTTAAGGGACAAATTACTTTTGGGTCCAAATGAAAAGAAGTATGCTGAAGTTGTTTGAAAAAAAATTTAAAACAAAATAGGACATTTGGAGCCATTTAAAAATCAGCAGCCTGCTAATAAATACAGGCTTGGTAAATAAAGGTCTCTATCTTCTCTGAAAAAATTATTTTTAAAGACAGTAATTTTCCTACTTGGCTCTCTTTCTTAGTTCTTTTTAGCTCTCCAGTATTTATAACAAGCATGCCTTAATTATTATTTGGAGGAGATGGTTATAAAGATGTACTATAAAGTCAGTTTCCTAATTAAAATACTTTCATTTTTTAATATGGATTTTTTTCTGATGTTTTTCTGTGCTTAGAAGTCTTTGGGTACACATTTACGATGTTTACACCAAAAAATAATCTTTCTTGTTTACAAGTAAAAAAACAGCAAATGCATATTATTTAACTTTCTTTTTCACAACAGTGCACATCTAGTATGCCACAGATTCAGACATATACACTGAAATTCAAAGCACGCACATCAATCAATGGTCAATAACCATTACCAATAGCTATAGTCATTAGCTAACTTTATATCAGAAACATTTCATTTCTATTTTTACTTTCCTCCTCCCCTATCCATGGTTGCTTTCTGCTGGTTTGGTCACTTGCAATCCACCAGGGTCTGCATATATTAAAGGGGAAATTCCAGAAATAAACAATTTGTGTCTTAAATTACCAATGTTTTGGTAGTGTGATGAAACCTTGTGGCTTCCTGCTCTATCCTGCCTGGGGTGTAAATCATCCCTTTGCCAGTATATACACACTTTATACCCTACCTGTCTGTTGGTCACTTAGTAGCTGTTACGGTATTTATGTTGATTGCCACAATATCACAGTGTTTGTGTTCAAGTAATTCTTATTTTACCTAAGGATGACCCCAGAAGGCAAGAGTAGCAATGCAAAGGAGGCATCAAAGTGTAAAATATGAAAGGACAGATTAATCTAGTACTAGGTGGCACATAGGGAAAAACATGAGTTTGGTACTAGCCATAGTTTCAGGCATGGAGTAAGGCGGTCCTGGAATATACCCATCGATGGTAAAGGAGACTACTATATATCATCACCTTCACAAAATTATACCGTACTTTATTTCCAGCCATCAATATCATTATTAGAATCTTAATTTCAAATTGCACACTGATATGGAATCCATGTTAGGCCTACTATTCTACCATATTCAATTACATGATTATTAAGGATAGAGATGCAGCTTGGACTTTGGAGACTTTATGTCCCAAGCCTAGGGTCATACACCTCTCTCATAGAGCTGGACACTTTCCTCAACATTAATTTCTCCTTTTCTTGGTAACAGAACAATGGGAAGTAACAAGCTAAATTCCATTTCTCAGATTCTTTTGAAAAAAAAATGGTAGAAAGGACTTTTTGACTTTTTCCCTCCTCCTTTTGATAAAGATGGGAGTATGATGTCCAAACCTTATGATCTTGAGGAAGCAAGCCCCTGCAGCAAAATTAATCACTAGGGGTGTGTGTGTGTGTGTGTGTGTCTGTTCCGTTAGCATGATTGAATCTGAAGAAACTGTGGGATCCGATTAAGCAGTATCTGTAAGGCTGTTGTTTTTGTTTCTACTGCTGGAGGATGCAGGCAGTTGAGGAGAGAGGGATATAAGGTAGGGGAGAAGAATAAGCTGGAACACACAAACTGGAGTCCATGAAGATAGACTGAAATTTGTGTCAAGTCCTGTTGATTCTGATCTTAGTAGAATGAATATCTTCCTGAAACTGGGGCTTCATCATGAAGCTGATCGCATATACCTGCCTTAGAAGTCAAGGAAGCTGAAGAAAGATCCTAAGAAAATGAAGCATTTACAGGACTAGGTGCTGACCACACCAATGGTGATCCAGCATATAAGTGATAACTCATGAACTTCACAATGCTTAATGTTACTTGTCTACCCTCTAAATCTCCCACACAATGTGTGATCCACAGTAACTGGAAACATATAGGAAAAGAATGCTAGAACATGTAGTTTGACATTACACAGTGCCCACACTGCAGATTTCTCCAAACTCTCTCATTTAAATTACTTCATTTTGATACTCTAGTTTTAGGAAACAAGTGTAATTATTAACAAAACCCCAGGCCCCTATAAATAAATGTTAATAGATGAATTTGATAATGAATATGCTCTGTGGATTCAGATAAAATAGAGACTTTTCTTGTCTTGTTGATAGGTAAGAGAACTTTGAAAACTTTTTAAAGAAATTTTAAGTATACTTTATGAAAAATGTTTAAGGAACATTAAAATGGTTAAGGAACTGACAGCTATAGAATGTAATAAGTGTATTTTTCATTCCAGAAAAAAGACTTGAAAGGGATAAAATAATTACCCATTAGATCATGAAAGGCATAGTAAGGGAAATACATGCTTGTAGATAAAAATCTGAAATGATAGTTCCAGGATAAAAAATATGAGTATCACAATGTAAAATCAATTTAAACATATGGTTGCTTTGTGTTTGGCATAAACTCTTGCTATTTAAGCACTTATGTTTAAGTATTCCTCCATCTCATTTGTAGTAGTTCCTTGTAATGTCTGAATTATTTCCATAAGCAGGTATCAATAACATGTATCAGGTGGGTCCTCTGGGACAGAGTAAGGATTTCAAGTAGGTTACTGGAAGCGAGTGGGATGTTTGTGAACATTAAAAAAGGGAGAAAGTAGGATTGGGTAGAGAAAGGTTTCAGATGATCTGACTGGCATTCATGAAGGAGGGGAAGGGCAGGATTCAGCAAGGAGAGCCTCAGATTGTGATGCAGAGCTGGCAAACTTTAATCTATGAGGATTCCCCAGTACCAAGATGGCCGACTTTAGGAGCCTTAGAATAGACAGAAATGGCCAAAGCCCCTAAAATTTGAGTCATGCTTAGTCATCGGCTTGGACTTTTCTGGGTAGAAGACCTTGGGCTCAGTTCAAAAGCTGAATTGGATCCAAAGGTGCTAAAATTGGAGGCTGTAAGCTCACTATACTCTCCACAAGTGAACCTCAGGCTCTGTGACTGCTGTGAGCACAGTTAGTAAATGAGATCTGTTTCAATGTGATTGACAAGCCCATTTCCCAAAGCCAAGCTGACAAGAATACTGATTGGGCAATGACTTGCTCCAGGTCATAAATTAATTAGGAAGTATGATTGAAAAATTAATTGAAGGAGGGATAAGGGAGATGCTGATTGAAGGATAGACAAGAGAGATAAATTCAAGAGATGTATTGTACAGTACGGATACTATGATTTTTTTTTTGTACCAGGGATCGAACTTGGGACCTTGCGCCTGCAAGGGAGGCAGCAGAACCATTGAGCTAAATCCCCGGCCCCTGAATACTATGATTAATAACAATGTTGACTCAGTTAATAACAATGTATTATGTACTTGAAAATAGGTAAGAGTAGATTTCAAATAACTCAATGTGAAGTAATGCACCTGAGTTTGATTTAGCCATTCAATAATGTATACATGTTTCAAAGCATTATGTTGTATACCATAAGCATATACAATTTTAACAGTTTAAAACTAATTAGAAAGAAGGAAATTGACTTATTAAAAATATATTACTCTTATTTTTAACAGGAAGGCATCTGTGAGTTTACAGACACCGCAAACCAGGTAAGCGCACATGACACTTATTCACAATGTTTCTCAATCCCAGGGTCAATGATCACTTTATATCTGGTGAACACCATCCAGGGAAAATATGCGATCAGATTTTCCGAGGGATACTCAATGCTTTGCCTTCCTAGCACTCCCATCCTGCCTTACCTCCCTCTATACTTTACCCTGAGAAGTACCTCTTCCAGCTTCCTATCTTACCTAACATCTTTGCTTCCCATCTGTTTTCTATATCCTTGGTAAATGGATGATAACGTAGGCCTAACAGCTAAGCTAATTGACATTGATTGATGAGAACTAAATAATCATCTGATTTACATCTATAGAATTTAACTCAAATAAATGACTGGCCAATGAGAGAGTGTTGAACCAATGTGCATAGGCCAATGTTGGTGAAATTTTGGGCAGAAGAATATACAAAGTCCACCAAAAAAAAAAAAATATATATATATATACACACACACACATACTTCAGAAAAAGAAAAAAATAACATGATGTTTTTAACAGATGGTGTTACTCTTGTATGGGGGACTCTAGAGGATGTTGTATATCTCAGAAAACCTATTATACTGCCAGCCTTAGAGAAGAAATTGAAAATGCATGTGCAGCAATCTCAATGACCAAAGTTACCTAAGCAGCAGTTTGCTATATTAATAAATGTCTGGAAGCTAATGGCTACCACTTTGAGCACCTCTTGTAATTGTAGAGGCCAAAGATAACATATTAATCTATGATGTCTCGATAAATTTAGTATTAAAATATTTATACAAGTTTTTCTTTTCCTGAAGTGTGTATACTTTTTTTGGTGGGTTCTGTATATTGACCCTTTAAGCTGGTAAGGCAACAACCTCATATATGAGATAACAAATGTGCAGTTGCAGATTTTACTCTGAATAGGTACTCATTCCTGACTAAAAACTTCAGAAAATAGGCAACTTGCATTTATCAGCCTATGTGGAAAATTAATATTCTGGATGACTTTGTTTTCGGATATTCTAGGCTGGACAGAAACAGTAATACCAAGAAAATAATAAAAATTAAGTTCCTGCTAGACACAAAGAATGGCACTTGATACTTTAACGGTACCATGAGTTTAGTCATTTAGTAAGTTACACTGTATAATTCCATTTTACCGATCATGTTCAGATAAGTTAAGTAGACTAAAATCAGTCAACTAGAAAATAGTGTCAAGCTTGACTCAGGGCAGGTTTCTAATGTTTTACCCTATTCTTTTCACCCCTTAATTCACTTTTACATGTCAAGGTTTAAAACTTTTAACTCTACATCTGTTATAGTGCCAAATGAGACACTACTAATGTGATGAGTGACAGTTGTTTGAATGATAAAGAAAATAAGATTTGGCCAAGAATTGAAAATTACTGAGGCAATCAGACCTACTCATATGCAGGGGTTATTATAATTTCTCTCCATTTTATAAATTCCAAATTTTCCATAATAAACAGAGCCTGATGAGAATTTCATTGCATTCAACAGTTATAAATGGTTCAGAACCTAGCCAGGAAATTATGAAGATCCCACCTCAACCCAACTGGTCACACACACACAATCACACAGCTTAAAACACCTTTTGGCATAAGCAGTTCAGATACAGTATTAATTAGTCATGAAGGTACAAAACAGAAGTCTAAAAATCAGTATTTCTGACACACGTCAGCATAGGCAAATGTTCCCTTTCCCTGTGTGAATCAAATCATTCAGCTCCATTCACTGTCTTATGTTCCTCTTCATTTGCTCAAGCCCAGCCAAACCAAACTAAGAATCACCAGTGGAGAGAACTGCAAATGTTTACAAGTGGTGACCAAATTAGGAGAAAGTCCTAGATTTAGGGAGACATGAATTATTGTAAGCAGATATAAATAAAGATTGTTCTCAACTCAGGTTTTGTCAACACCTCAGCACTCTACACAAATTCATCCAAAGATGAAAGAGTTAGTGTTACTCATACCTGATGAGCTCCAAAACCACCGAAAGTGGCACACGATGTACTCTGCTAACCTTATTTGCAAAACTTGGCCTTTGGAATACAAAACTACCACAAAGTAGGCAGCCAGCTCTGAAATGTGTGTATGTGTTTTCAGCCAGCCATAAGGCAAAGCACTCATTCTCTTCTGTTGATCCATGCTTCAAATTTTGGCAAGTGAGACTTCCAGGAGTTCCACATTTTTCCCCTTCCACTCTGCATTTTTAAATCAAGTAAGACATGCCTATTGTATAATGTTTGAAAAAAATACAATCTAAAAAGATTTAATCTTGAATATATGCTTCTAGAATTCTTAATTCATATAGACAATCTTTAGGCCTAAAATAGAATCATACTATATACTATAGATAACTTGCTTTGTTCACTGAAATACAACCTATACACTTCTGAATCCCTATAAACAACCTTCACAACAATATTTATAATGTTTGCACATGTGGACATAAAACAACTCATTCAGGAAAGACATTATTGGACATTTACCAAGAATTATTACTGGACATTTAGTTTTTTTCAAATTTCTTCTTCTAAAGCTGAAGTTGTGTGAATTTTAATAGATAATTATTTCTACAAATGTATCATTTTATTAGGAAACATTTTTAGTAGTAAAATGCACAAACAGGAACTTTTGGAGGATTTAAGTACAAACTGTCTCCCTGAGTATCTAATTTTATACTTATCCTGTACCCTAACAGCACTGAGCGATTATCTTTCATTTTTAAAAATTTTACTTATTTTTAATTTTTATTTTATTTTTTCATTGCATGGAAGATTGAACTCAGGGCCTTTGCACTGAGCTATCTCCCCAGTCCATTTTTTATTTTGAGCCAAAATCTAGGTCACTAAATTATTCATCCTGGGGTCCAATTTGTAATCCACCTGCCTCAGCTTTTCAGAGTGCTGGGATTACAGGAATGTGCCACACGGTGGGCTGTGATTTCTTTTTATCTTTGTCAATTTAATAGGCAGAAAACTGTATCATTTCATTAGTTTGTACTTTTTATATTGCAAATATTAAGGATTTAAATTTTTTGTTATTCAGATTTCTGTTAGTATAACAAATACTGGAAGCACTCAATTTAGAAACAGGTTCATTTTGGCTCCCCGTACAGAGGGTTCAGCCTATGGTTGGTTGGTCCCATTGCTTTTGGCCTGTAGGAGCATATCATGGTGGGAACACATGGCAGAGAAGAATGGCTTACCTCATGGCAGCAGAAAGTGAAAAGAGAAAGGCAGAGGAAGGGGCTGGTGTCTCAGTATTCCCTCCAAGGAAGGGCACATTCCCAGTGATCTAAAACCTCCCATTAGGCCCCACCTCTTGAAGTATGTGCCTCCTCTCAATAACGCCTGCTAAAGACCAAGTCTTTGACCCAAGAAATGTGTGTGGCACCCCTAAAAACTGAAAAAGACAAGGACACTAATTCTCTCCTAGAGTGTCCTGAAGGAGCACAGCCCTGATGATACCTGGATTTTAACTCAGTGAAGCCCACTTAGGGCCTCTGATCTCCAGTATTACAAGGTAAATAAATTTGTTATTTTAAGCACTAATTTTGTGGTAATTTGTTATAATAAGCATAAAAAACTAATAAATTTTGAGTCCGATCTGGATTCAAACTTGTCTATCACTATTTAAAATAAAATGTTTTTAAAAAAACTATACTGAACTTTGGCTTCATTGCATCTAAAATGGTCATAATAATATCCATTTCAGAGTATATATTAGTAATAACATTGGGAATAACCTCCATAAAAGTAGCAACTGATTATGTAGTGCATCAGCACTCCATTCTGGGTCCCATGCTAAATATTTGATTTTCTGAGTATAAAATACATAGCTTATCACATTCCCATTAGCTCCCCAATTCGCAAAAAAAAAAAAAAAAAAGTTGATGTGGGCACTATTATGGTCTCTATTAAAAAGTGAGTTAGTGGAGAACAGAAAGAGTTAAACACATCAGTTATAAATCTGGTAAGTGGAGGAGCCTGGATTTAAATCTAGGCAGAGTTCACAGCCCCTGCTTTTAAATAATGTACCATAGTTATTACCTCATACCAGAGAGGAAGTCCATTTCCTTAGGAGGTGAGAGAGTGAGCAGATTTGGGGTAAAAATTTAATGGTTGTGCCTAACTCCTTATATTCCTGTTTAGAGTTCTAACTCACAGGACTCCAGTGCAACATTTTTGGGAGGAACTCTCCAAATCCCACCACTTCCTTAGATTTAGCCCAGGTTTGAGAAGTGCCCTGTTTTTCTCAGCTGAGGAACTCATTCCCAGTGTAAATTGCAATTGAGTATTTCCAATAGTCTGTACAATCACCTCCAATTCTGGTTGTCCTGGCTCCCAACCCCTCTTGCACTAAGATTGGGAATGGAAGTGTTACATGAATTTTGCTTAATAGCCTTTTATTTTTCTCTATATATAAATCTCACCTTTTATATGTCATGAATCAATGTTGATGGATCCTTTTCTTGATTTGATCTCATCTATACTCTAATTTGCAGAAATGGACACCACCCACACTCTCATATGCAGAAATACTCTTTTCATAGAGAATTTAGAAGGGAACATTAATTAAATGTGTGAATTCAAATCATCAATTTAAGCACTGGGTCCTTTCACAGATATTTTCATGAGTATTTAGAAAACATTAAGTTGAAACCCAGATGTCAATTGAGGGAATAAGTTATCTTCTCTTGACCCTCCACTGTCCTCTGAATGTGGAAGGGAGTAGTACTGCAAAGATTTATTTTCCCACTGAAACTTTTCTTATAAAATGGAAATGATTATAGTTAGCTTCAAATAATATTTTTCCTTCAGTTGCATAAATCATGGACTGTTAGCCAGAGATCATTTTCAGTTGATGTCCTTCTTTGCATTCTAGTCAGTCCCTGGTTTCCAAACACTCATTCACGAGTGTGTCTTATCTGTGAAAAGTGTTTTGTTACTCTGGGGCAAACTAATATTTAAAAAGAATTTTTTTATACAGGTAAATTATCACATTTAAGTAGCTATCAGATTATATCTTTTTGATATTTTTAAAATATTAAAATGATCTATCTTTTACAAATGATCACAGCATTAGATAGTAGTCTGATTTGCTTTAAACACCCTTGTAATGTTAAAAATTGGCATTTCTAAATTGGTTTCAAAATTATTTTTGAAATTTTTCTGGTCTATATAATCCCAAACCCTATGAGCCACTGGAATGTACTTTCAAGTAGTTTTTCAATTAATGGAATATTTTCTGACTTTTTGCGTTTCTGAGAATGCCTGTCTGTCTTGCCGAAAGAAAAACTGCTGCTTATAGTGATCTTACCTTATAAGTTTCCCATCCTCAAAACCCTGGGGAGTCATTTGGCACTTAACTGCTGCAGAAGAAATGCCTGAGATCAACCCAAAGTTTTATTCTCTTATAAATAAATTTTTACTGAATAGTTTTTTCCCCACTTAGTGTACTTTCCCTTTTCTCAAAGCATTGGACATATCTGCTCTAAGCAGATGCCACTGAGATAGAATATGTAGTGGCAGATGGCCAAGAAACCAGATTCTAACATCTCCAAAGTTCAAATGTAGTTTCTACACCTCAATAGCCACTGAATCCTTGGACAGGTATGGGTTGAATCATGTCTTGCCAAATGATAAGCTGAAGTTCTAACATTCAGTTATCTATAAATGCGATCTTAGTTGGAAACAGGGTCTTTGCAGATGTAATCAAATTAAGGTAAATTTGTTAAACAGTTTAACCCAACAGGGATGGTGTCCTTATAAGAGGTTACATTTGGACAGACACACATAAAGAGGGAGAATTCCAAATGAAGATAGACAAAGAGGGAGAATTCCAGATGAAGATAGAGGGAAGATGGCCATATACAGGAGGCAGAGATTGGAGTTTTGTTACCTCATGCCAAGGAATGGCTGGGGACTTCCAGAAGACAGGAGAGGAAAGGAAGGGTCCTCCTGTGAGGCTGTTAAGGGAGTATTGCCCCACTGACATTTCTAGCCTGAATTATTTTGAGACAAAATACAAATGGTGTTTTGTCACCCACTTTGCAATACTTTGTTATAGCAGCCCTAAAATACCAATAAACATTTTTCAAACACTTAGGCTTCAGTTACTTTATCTATAAAATATAGATAATAGTATATTTCAAGTTGTAAGATTATTGAGAATAAATATGATTACACAGAATAAGATTAGTAAATTTGGTATATTCTACCTAATAAAAAGAATGAGTTGTAGGCCAGGGATTTAGCTCAGTGGTTCTGCTGCTTGCCTCACAAGTGCAAGGTCCCGAGTTCAATCCCCGGTACAAAAAAGAAAAAAAAAAAAAAAAGAATGAGTTGCTTTTCTTTTTTTTTTTTTTATGAGTTGCTTTTCTTATTATCATACTCACCGCTACTTTCCTCAGGTAGTCCTCTCCTGGAAATACTTCTAAAGCTTGTATGATGTTAAAAGAATAAAGTCTTGAGCTAAGACAGATGATGCATACCTGTAATCCCAGCACTTGGAGGGCTGAGGTAGGAGGATCACTGTGAGTTCTAGGCCAGTCAAGCCTACATAGTGAGTTTGAGGCCAGCCTGAACTACACAGTGAGACCCTGTCTCAAAAAAAAAAAAAAGTCTTCCTCATCCTCCTCTTTTTCTGTGCTGCAGATCAAACCCAGGGCATCAAGCACACTATGTGAGAGCTCTACCACTGAGCTACATCAGCAGACTCCCAAGTCATCTTTCTTAAATGTGGATTGCTAGACCTGCCCTTAAAGATATTTGATTCTATGGAATGGGTTTTGTTGGACTATCATCAAGTACTGAAAGTGCAATGTAATTTAAGTTGCAGATTTAGTATTAGTATTCTATGCCTGTAAATATGGAAACTGGGGTCATAGGAAAATTGAAGGTAAGTCAAAAAATATAAAATCAAGAAACATTTTGAGGGTGATGAAATGGGAAATGCTAGATGAGTATGAAAAAATTTCCAATAATACATAAATATGAAAGATAGTATGGTAGGATTAAGAATACATGCTCTGGAATCAACCTTTTAAAAGTCTAGCTGTGGCACTATCTATTTGAATTTGGGAATGTTATTGAACTTTTTAAGGTTCAAAGCTCATCTAAAAATGGAAATAGTATGTATCAGTGTTCTTGTGAAAAGTAAATGAGCTATCATGATAAAGGCATTATTATTAGCACAGTAAATGCTAAATAATTTTTTTGCAATCATGAATTGAGAATTATTTTTTTAAAAGAGAAATCATTATCATCTGCTGCTGCTGACTGTGAAATGTACAAATGCAGGGAAAAAGAAGACACATAGATAAGAACAGGTACAGTGGTACTTGGGTTCACTAACTTAAGTCTTTCCATGATTCTAGTCACAAACCAGATTAGACAAGAACCAAATCAAATTTCCCAATACAGTCAACATTGAACCCAACCATTGAATTTGATTCAGTTCTCATCCAATTCAGTTTGCAACCAGAATCATGGAAAGAATTAAGTTTGCAAACCGAGGTACCACTGAACCCGACTCAGAAGTAGTGATGTTTGTGGCTTTCCAGCAGCTTAATAATTATTGTTCTGACCATAACTCACTGGAATTTTATTAATTTGCCTTTAGCAAGTATCCTTGTATTTTGAAACTCTATTTTTTATAATACTGAGAAGTCACTAACCAGAATATATTAAGAATCACTTTAAGAGTTCCTTATGACTGACAAAAAAATGTGTCTCAGAGTGGGTTACAATTTTTTTAATCAGTAGTGCCTAATAGGATTTGATCCTGTTATACTTGGAACATTTCACCAGATTATTTACTAGGCTCCAAGATTCTGAGAAAGAGAGAACACAGAAAGGAATGAATGCTTTCCTGATGTGGCAAGCTGGATATTGTAACATCATCAAAAGAGTTGGCCACATAGAAATTAGCAAGAAACAAGATAAGAAACAAATATACACAAAATTGTGTCATTTTTGTATTGCTTAAAAGTATAAATCCACAATAATAATTAGGTATCCTATTCAAACTTATTTTTTTTTGGAAACATATCCTTTTTGGATAGCTGATATGATTCCAGTTGCTTCTCTATGTCATTTGTCTTTAGCAAACTTTGATACCAGGTTGCTCAGCTCTATAACTCATTCACTTAAATTTATCACCCAATATTCAATGAGCAGTGCACCAAACAGTAGCTTAATCGTCACAATATGCTGTAGCAGGAAATCCACAGAAAGATATTTCTGACCTGGCTTAGTGGCTCTGCTTTCCTCAGTGTGTGTGTGTATGCGTGCATGTGTGTGTGTGTGTGTGTGTGTGTGTGTGTGCTCATGCTTATCATCTCTTAGTTGTAAGATGGCTGGTTCCAGGAATTACATTCTCAGGCCTGCTTCCCGAAAATAAAAGAACAAAGGCAGAGAAAGCCATTTGCCTTCACATATCCAGTTCTTCTAAGGTTAAAAACTATTGCCAAAAACTTCACCAGCAGGCCTCTCCTTTTCTCTGTCAAGATAGAACTGGGTAACATATAGCTATCCCTACTGTAAGACACTCTGGGTTAGTGTGTATCAGGCAAATGAGAATGAGATTATGTTGCTTGGCTTAAAGCAATCATGATTCATCTTCTGAAACTGGGTACTTTGCCTCTATTAAAGGAATTAGGGTCTGTTTATTAAAAGGGTAGAAAGCCATGGCAGTCAAGAGAATTTGCTAGTGCAGTTTTTACTGCTTTTTCTTTTTCTGCATGCTGAACTGCACTTCTCACTTTTGGTACCCCAAAACTCATGCTCAAAACCAAGCACTGGACAATAAAGATGTAAAAGTGCAGTTGGCAGATTATAGCTGAGGTGTAATGTTTGATATAATCCTATCTTGATGTTATCAGTCATTTCAAAAAAAACGATTAAGAGATCTGTTGAAAGCACATATTCAAGCTCATAGGAAGCTGACTGTAAACTCTACTCTGTAAACTTGGGGAAGAACAACTATTCCAAGCACTTACATCTGCTATCTGACTTGGCTCCAAATCAACCCTTCCATACTGTGCCTAAACCTGCAAGTGTACAAACAATACTGTTTGGCTCTGGCTGTTTGGCTCTGCTAATGAGAGCTGTTGCAATGCACGACTGGGGCAGGGAGAAAGAACTAGCTCCTCCTCCCTACTTCCTGTCTGCTTGCACTTTCTGTGACTATCACTCCTAGCAGCAGCAGGGCCCTGCTTACAGCTTTCCCAGCACATAAAGAGCACCAGCATGATTAGCATGATTAATATCCTTATATCCTTAATTCTCCTCTTTGGGGAAGAGAAGTACCCTTATCCTAGAGAACATTAATATAGTCTGGTGAATAAATTATGAGCAAGAAGCATGATGAATAACAAGGATACGGAAGTTGGATGGTTTTTAGGCGTATAGTATTTCTGTGAAGTAAAATAATCCCATCCTCCACACCAAAGATTTTGTGTCCCACAAATTGGGACCAACTACCTAAACTCCTGAAGCCCTCATTCCTGTAAAAACAATACAAAGCAAATATGAAGCGTTTTTCCATTTGTTTTTGGTTTTTTAAATTATTTATTTATTTTGAGCCAGTGTCTGGCTAGTTTTCCTGGAGGGACTTGAATCTGTAAAATACTCCTAGCTCAGTGCTGGGATTACAGGTGTGCACCACCCCACTTGGCTCAAAACCATTTTCTAAAGCTATGAGCAAGGCCCTTAAAATTAATTCATTTAATTTTAGTACTAATCTATATTCATATTAATGTTTAGATTAAGTAGTACTGCAAGTGACAGAAGACCTAGTAGAGCAACACTGTGTTAAGTTAGACATTTAATTTCTCCTTTATTTCACCAACCCAGGGTGATGGGGTAGTTCCACAAGTGGCTAGTGTCCAGCCTTCACCAAGCTTGTTGCACTGCTGGGCCTCCCTGTGGTCCAAGATGTTGTTCAAGTTCTAGCCACCTCATCCGCATTCCAGCCAGCGTGGAAGGATGTGCTCTTTCCTATTAAGGACCCTGAAAGTTAAACACATCACTTCTTATTGTATCCTACTGTCTAGAACTAGTCACAAAGTCAAACCAAGCCATAAGGGACATTAAAAAATGTCTTCTAATCTACACAAAGGAAGAACAGCTATTGGTTGACTATGAGCAGTCTGTTCAATAGAATTATTACTTTTAGTCTCCTGAAGTAGTTCTTCCTGAATTTATCCTTAGGTTTTTGTTTGTTTTATAATTTAATAATAGGCTTAAGGAGAGATAAATCACATTCTATACAATTTGCTTATTTCAAGTGTATAATTCAGTGTTTTTAGTTATATTTAGAGTTGTGCAACCATCACAATCAAATTAGGAATGTTATCTTCCCTTCACTAAAACTCCACACCCATCAGCAATTACTTTTTTTCCCCTCTACTCCCTTTTTCAGCCCTAGGCAATCACTAAGGTACTTTGTCTTCATGGATTTGACTATTCTGGACATTTCACATAAGTGGGAGCTATCCAGTATGGTCTTTTGTGGCTGGCTTCTTTCACTTCATATGTTTTCATGGTTCACCCATGTTGTAGCATACTTAGTATTTTATTTGCATTTTATGGCTAAATAACAGGCCACTGTATGGATATACCACATTTTATGTATATATTAATCAGTTGATGGACATTTGGGTTGTGCCTACTTTTTGGGTATTAGGAATAATGCTGCTATAAAGTATTTCATTACTATTTGTATATGGATATATATTTTCATTGTTCACATAACCCTGGGGGTAGAATTGCTGGGTTACACAGTTGATCTTGTTTAACTTATTGAAAAACAGCTAACTTGTTTTTCAAAGTGGTTGCATCATTTTATATCCCCATCAACAATACATGAGGGTTCCAATCACTTCACATCCTCACCAACAATTATTATTCGACCATTTGATTTAAGTATCAGAATGGATATGAAAGTGTCTCTAGGCTCTTAAATTTTATAGCATGTTTTTTTAAACAGATGTATATGATGAGATGAAAAAAAAGGCTGAGTTGAATGTCTGGGGTCAAAGTTGTATAGTTAGGAGTAAATCACTTACTCTATCTAGACCTCAGTTTCTATATTTATGAAAAAACTGAGCTATGTGGATGTCTAAGGCCTATCTCTAAAGCCCAACTAATTGACAGACTAAAGGACAGACTTGTTTATGGCATTTTCTAATGAAACCTGTCCAGGAAAGGTAGGTTTAATTACGTGAGATAGCTGCAGACCTGAAAGTCTAATTCACCTAAGAATAAGCAAAAATTTTCAATATGAACATATTTTAGTTCTCAAAATTGTGTGCATTTTGTTTTAGCAAGGCTAGCATTTCAGGGTATTTGACAAAAGAGTTATATTCAAAATATCTGGAAAACAATGGGTTGAACAGGTTGTGGTAGGTTCTTAGTTACTTATCTAAAATCCATTGTCTTCTTTGCTTTAATTAATTTGATTCAGGACTGCCACTGGACAAGTCCACAAATGACTTAGTGTGACAGACCCAAGCTAATCACTGCAACCCTATGCTCTGCTTTCCCAGCCTTTCTTGTAGGTTGGAAAACATTTTACTTTTCCTTCCACTGAATAGCAGCAAGTTCAAACCTCTGAAGCCTTCCCCAATCCAACTATACAGAAATGTTACATCATCTGGGTTTCAGCAGCACTTTCTGCATTACACCTATCACACTGACACCCATAAATAACCTCTCCTTCCCCTACAGGTATAGTGTAGCTCCTACAGAATCAAGAGGATTTTACTTTTCTCAGGGTCCCCTAACCTAGCAATGCTGAGGTGAACCAAAATGGCTATCACCTCATATTGAACACTGAAACTGCCCTCTCTTCTTTTACAAAAGAGGACACTTTCCTTCTGTATACTAACCCCAACACGAGAAACCCATGAAGAGGAGGGCTGCTGCCAGATCTTCCCTAGCATGCACGATATTAACCATAATAACTTAGTGCCTATATATGGTAGGCGCCTCGCCACACATTTAAGACATTATTTATTCTCTGAACCACCTTATAAAGTGTACTATGCTATTATTGCCTACGTTGCACTGAGGGTCAGAAGACTTACGTAATTTCCTCAAACAAAGTCACGCCAGAGCCCCAACCTAACCACCACAAGCAATTTCTTCATCGGTAGCATTCTGTTGAACTGGTACCCCCACCCTGACCTCCTCTAGGCTCCCCTTTGACAGCGAACATCGCAAAGTTGTAAGTGGAACTCATCAGACGGGAAGGTGGAGGCCTCGCCACGAGAACCGCTTTCTCTCGGCGCTCGGGCCACCGCGAAGGCTCCCAATTGTAACATTAAATTGTCCGCGAGAAGATCGGCCAAGTCTTGCCTATCGCCCGGACTCCGGATCGCTCTGCATTACACCAGAGGATGCCTGCCAACTTCTGGGATCGGGAAGCGCAGCACCACTTTTTCACCAGAAGGTCGTACACACAACTGTGCACGTCTCGTCCCCGGAAAGTACCTCAGGCTCTCGACCCTTCCAATCAGTGAACCCGACTCAGATCAAATCCAGCCACACCTCTCTTCCCACAGCCCGCCAGCCGGAAGTGGCGAGCGGAAGTCCCTCCTCCCACAGGGGGCGGACAATCAACATGGCGGCGCCCAGCAGCCAGTGAGGAGTAGGGGCACTGGGATCCCGGGGAGAGGCTGGACTCATGCGTTATGGCCGCATTCCCTCATACTTTCTCCTTACGCCTCCTGACAGGTACTGTAATCCGCCTACAGCACAGCCTTGGGAAAATTCTCCCTTTTTTTGCTATTGGCGAAGCCGTGGTTCCTGCTAGCTGCAACCTTGAGAGCCCTTGGCGAGATCCTCTGGGCAACGGTGGGGGAGGTGACTTTTGGAGTACCTTAAAGTGAAGAGACTATGGAGGTGTGGACCAGTCTTGCCCTGTGGCCTTCCTTTCCCGGGAAGTGCAGGGTTTGGGCTGAGGGCAGAGAACCTCGGGTCTCCACAAGCCTCTTGGTTTATCAGAGCCACAGTTCCTAGCCACTGGCTTTTAATAACAAGGGAAGGTCTTTGCTGTCACTCAGAAGCCTTACTCCACTTTGAGGGATCATAATGATAATGATGACAACTGCAGACAGCAGGCCACAACCCCCCTTAGACTTTTATCTTTCTTCCCTAAGCATAGTTCCTCACAGTCCTCCCACTTGAAGGATCTGTGACAAATGTATGTTGAAGCTTGAATAGTCATCCCTGGCTCTTAGGAAGGTCTCATCTCAAATGTCACCCTTTCAGAGAATCCACCCTCACCACCCAGTCTAAAGTAAGACCCTGCCTTTCTCCTATCACATCATCTTATTTCTTTCATTACGCTTAACAGTGTGTAACTACACACACACACACACACACACACACACACGCACACAGAGTCCGCCAAAAAATGTATATACACTTCAGGAAAAGAAAATCAGTATTTTAATACTAAATTTATTGAGACATCAAGAGATTAATACAAGTTACCTTTGGCCTCTACAATTACAAGAGATGCTCATAGTGGTGGCCCGTAGCTTCCAGGCATTTATTAGGACAGTGAACTGCTGCTTGGTTAACTTTGGTCATTGAGATTGCTGTACACGCATTTTCAATTTCTACTCTAAGGACTGGCAGTGTACTGGATTTTGTGCGATATATGGCATCATCTTGGATCTCCCATATGAGGGTAACATCATCTGTTGAAAAAACATCATACTATTTTTCTTTTCCTGAAATGTGTATACCTGTGTTTGGCTCTCTCTCTTTCTCATCATATATATATATATATATATATATATATATATATATATATATATATATATGTATGTATTCTGTTCTTCTCAACTAGAATATAAACTTTGCAAAGCTAGAAAGCTATGGATAATGGTTGACTCTGGTTTACTCAGTGCTTGTAATAGTATCTTGCACACATTGTTGGCTCTCAGTAAACATTTGTAAATGAATGAAATTTGGCTTGATAAAGAGGAGGATGAGAATTATTTTGCCCCTGTATTTTAGAATGGTTACTAATTGAGAAGTGGGGAATATGTTACTACTGATCTATATTAGAGATCAGATAGTAGAAGACAGGGGCTGCCTTTTGGTCACACTTCAGAAACTTTTCAGATTAGCCTACCACACACACAAGTATACTGCATTGTCTAGCAATCTTGATCACTGTGGCTCAATATGCCTTTTGTCCTTATTTTTCTTAGTATTATTTTATGAGTCTCTTCTGGTCTGTGTGATCTCAGGGCAAATCAATTGACTTTTCTAGAATTCAATTTATTTGTTTATAAAATGAGGTAATTAAACTCGATGATCTCAGAGGTCCCTTAGGGTTCATAAAGTGGGGCAGAGAATAGAACAGTATAATAGATCAAACAAGGTTGACCAAGGTTTGTTGATTGTTGAAGCTGGAGGATAAGAAATGGGGTTGAGGGGGATCATTATACTCTTCTGCCTTTACATATGACTGCCGTTTTCCATAATGAAGAGTATTTTTGAAAAGTAGTATAATGCTTTTTTGAACCATATTTTTGTTGCCTTCTACCATCCCTCATTGTGAATGTTCTTTGATCCTGACCCTGGGCACTATCAGAGGGTTTATCATTTCTGAGTGCTTGAATTGTCCCCTCTGTATAGAGGCTTCTCCAATGTGAATGCCTCAGACTAGCTGTTTTTCTGCCTTTCCCTTTTATATTTTCAGCTTCCTATAATACATAAAATTCTACCTAACTCCACAGAATCCCTCAGTTCCAGTAGAAGGGCTACATGTAGTCCATATGCTTTGTTGCTGGATCTGTCTTTGATTTAGTGGTATAGAAGGAATAGACAGCTTGTTTCTGAAAATGAACATAACACCAAAAAGTCTGCTAGTAAGTTGTCTTACTGTAGTACTTACTATACTATAATACATAGCATTTACTTACTATAGTACTTATTTTGATGGGGAGAAGTGGCAGAGAAGATAAACTATGACTGTGGTAGATATCTAGTAATGTGTTAGTTATGTCTGATTTTGCTTATTCAAGTTCAGAATATTTTATAGCCACTAAATAAGTTTCATCAGCTCTGGTCTCCTTACCTCATTTTAGAAGCCCTACAAACATGATCCAGTGTTGATGGCAAATACTAGTTACAGTGACATTTCCAATTTTTTTTTCCTTGTTGATAGCACTGGGATTGAGTTTAGTGCCTTCACACTAGCTATGTCCTCAGTTCTCTCTCTCTCTCTCTCTCTCTCTCTCTCTCTCTCTCTCTCTCTCTCTCTCTCTCTCTTTCATATTTGAGACAGGGTCTTGCTAAGTGAGTAAGTTATCCAGGCTGGGCTTGATGTCTCAGAGTCCTAGGATTACAGGCGTGCATAGCCACAGCTGGTTTATTTCAAAATTTTTAATGTTATTGATTGAAAGCCTTGTGTACTGTATTTCAAAACTTAATACTCACTTACCTCAGGCTGAAATAACTTTCATTTTCTAGGCACTGATTCATATTGTATTATGTATTTTGACTAAAGGAAATGTTTTCATGATTTATAAGTGTAGATTCCTAGCTGTTCTTTCTTATTACTACTATTCTGTAAAATTTCAGTTTAGCCCACTTAATCTTGAAAGATATTTTTAAAGGTAATTCCAAGGCAAACACATATTCATGTATATGGAAAATATGATTTCAGTGAAATGACTTTTTCCAGTGTAAGATAATTCCCATGTATTTTAAGGGGCAATGATAGTTCTCTTTCCCATAGCCCAGGAAGGCGATGTGAACCATCCAGTCATGAAAAATTATTTCATTATTACGTGGAAAATACTATGCTAGCAAGGTTAGTAGAGTCTTTGCCACTGTGTTAAAAAAACATGATATTGGAAACAGTTTGCAATAAGAAATATCATAAAGCATGGTATAAAGTGAATAGTTGAAGGATACTTTGAAAATTGACAGGCAGAAAGTTGATTGTAAGCAAAAAAGCAACATAAAGTTAAGCAAATTGTAAAGTGTGTAATGTGTTTAGTGGAAAGTCACGAGGCAAGACTGTTTTGCTGAATTGTGTGTATAGCTTTGAGTGAGTAATATGTATGGATTCTGGGCTTCAGGAAGAAAACTGTTAGCTTTGTGGAATGTGGGTTAGAGTGGGAAAGACATCACTGAAGGAAAAAAAAAAGAAAGAAAGAAATCACTGAAGGCAGGATGACTGGCTTGACTCCTACCACTGTTACCATGGTCCAAATATAAGATCATAGGGTTCTGTATCAGTAGGAAGGAATAGATCGGGTTAACCTGTATTTTAGAATTCACTGTACTGTACTTGATTATTGTTAGGTGATAAAGGAAGAGATACCATGATCCTAAAGTCTTAAATAAGTGATAGTTTTTTTTCTCTGCAGTAGAAAATAAACGTAAGGGTGAGATGAAGTATTCTTAAAGATGTATTGCTGTCCATTCACATGGAAATAACGAGAGCAGTTGGATATAGGGCTAATGTCTCTCCAGAAATGGATTGAAGATTAACAGTTACCCATTTGCTCAGGGACAGTATTGCTCAGAACAGTGGAAACGAAATTGCCTTAAAGTGACAGACAGAAAGAGGAGATACTGTTGACAACTGAGACGCAGAAAGCAGAGAACCAAAAGAACCTTTTATATCATGGAAACCATGGGAGGAGAGACTTTTAAACAGGGTAGAACTGTACTGTTATACAGACTGTCAAAGACTTGACTAGGATGAGGTCTGAAATAGAAGTATTGATTTTTTGTTGATTTGAGAGAAGATGTAGAAAAATGATAAAAGCCAAATTTGGATACAACAAAAAGTTTTTTCCTAACTAGATTGATAAAAGTCATTTCCGTGAGAACTATTTCTTTTTAGTTGTCTTAACCTGTATAACCAAAATACTACCTGAGGTATATATATTTTATCTTATTATCATTTGTTGAGAAAATTGTGCTTTTCATTTTCTAGTTTTTAAAAAGTAAATAAACTGATTGCTTTGTGTTTGTTTCCTGAAAACATTTACAGTGCAATCATTTCAGCATTTAATATAATAAAAGTGTAATGGTCCAGAAATGAAAAATTTCTTGAGCCTTCCTAAGGAATTATACTGATTTAAACAATGAATAGGGCTGATAAGTTACATTTATTCACAAATCTGGATTAGATCATTTCAGAGTCTGATCTGTCATACAGCACAGCACTTGTCTGGATTTGGTTCTGGATAGGTATAGTCATCATTGGTGAGAAGCATTAATCATTTTAACATTTCTTCCTCTTTTGTCTCTGTTATAGGTTGGAGAGGAGGATGTGTCTGGTATCTAGAAAGAAGAGCTGTACTGGAATCCCCTCATAAGTTTATGCACCTTTTCAGAAATGTCAATAAGCAGTGGATCACATTTCAGCACTTTAACTTTCTCAAACGCATGGTGTGTTTCAAAGACCATACTTACACTGTTACTTTCTGCCTGTATTTTTCTCTGTATGAGGGAATTTCATAAATTCCTATAAGAAAGTTTTAGAAATACCTTTGAAAAAGACTTTTATTTAGTGCCCTAGTTTATCCAAAACTTTAGTCTCTTGTTTTGATTATTCTTAACCAAAACCAGAATAATTCTGGTGTTTGAGGTTATGATCTTGAACTTATTGATTAAGTTTGGAGAAAGATTGAAAACTTCTGGCATCTTTCAACTAGGATAAAATTAGGAAAAGCTGAACTTTATGGTACGTCTTTTAAAATCTTTGAAGTTCTGTGGATACATCAGAAATACAGAAATAATTGTTTTAACAGTGTGTCTCTCCTATTTTCTTAAATCATTTGTGCATTTAAAACTCTAAAAAATGCACTGTGGAGTCGACATATATTTGAATTTTTAAAATTTTCTAGGCATTTTATAATGGGCATTGGTAATATATCTCAATTATCCACTTTTATCTATGATGACTGCATATATTGTGAGTAATATCATGGCTTACTCTCAATTATTAGAGTATTTGCCATTTTCTTAGATAGAAATGGGCATAGAATTGAAAAGTCATACTGCCCCGTGAAAGAATGGTGAATTCATATTCTAATACCCTATTTCACATTTCTGCCATTTGTTTCTTAACTTAAAATACTTAATTAAAATGTAAATTTAACTTAAAATCTTACTAAAACTTGATATGTTGACAAGAGATTTGAGTTTCTAGAAATGTTCCTACTTTTTAAGTTGGGGAACCAAGAATAATGAATATTTAGAAAAAGTATGCTTTTTTATGTAAACATACCTGAATTCATTTGTCAACTTGTAGTTTATGTCTAAGACTAGAATTTTTTTTTTTTTTTCTAAGACTAGAATTTTAATTTCAAGTCGTGGTGATGTAAAAAAAAGTCACTTAACTAGTTAGCAGCATAGACGGCTCTTCCTCCTAGGGCAACTTATAACTGATGAACTCCTAGATTTGTCAATTTCTGAGGCTTGATTTCCTCAGCTATAAATTTAAAAAAGAGAGGTAATTCATCTTCTTTAACAACTTTTGAGAAATTGAGATATAAAGTGTCTCGCAAATGTTAGTAGTTGTTACTAATTTCTAGTAGTAAGTGCTAGGGACTATCTGACTAAAACTTGTGTTCTTTCCTCATACCATACTGCTGTGATGTCATTAAGCCCTGGGTTATCCCTTACCCCTGAGCCTCTCTTAGCACTGTCCCTAAGAACATGGAAAATCTACAGGCTGACTTTGTCTCTTGATTTCATAAAAATTTTTCCTTGTATTTGGAATGTTAAGCTTCCAGGATGATGAATAAAATAAAAAATAGATGTATTTTCCTTTCAAGGCACTTAGAGTTTTGAGATTTTCTAAACCACGGATTTGAAAACCATTGCTGAGGTATTCGTTCTTTTCTCTGTATCTCACCCAATAGGGTGATTTCCGTGTCATGGATACTCTATGAGTATAACCTGAATTAGCTAACAGTAAAGTTGTAGTAGACATTTTCAAGTACTGTAAAAGACTGAGTGATTCAAGATGTTTCTAAGTAACCTTTTAAGAGCATTATAGGCTGGAATTTTACAGTAACATCTTTCATTTTGTTGTCGTTTTTTAGTATGTCACACAAGTGAATAGGATCCTGAACCAGCAAGTAAAACCAAAGCCAGAACCAGTGGCATCTCCTTTCCTTGAAAAAATATCTTCAGATGAAGCCAAAACAGAAATAGATGAAATGAGATCTCTTTCACCCCCGAGCCCCTCTTTGTCCAGAAAGCCAGA
Source organism: Heterocephalus glaber (assembly GCF_053883595.1). NCBI lineage: Eukaryota > Metazoa > Chordata > Mammalia > Rodentia > Bathyergidae > Heterocephalus > Heterocephalus glaber. The sequence continues at coordinate 1,868,418 of NW_028258146.1, read as the reverse complement.
TGAAAAGGAATTGACAGAACCAGAATCTGCCTCCATAATTGAAAGCTCAATAGATATGGGCAAAGAGACAAAAGAGGAAAAGCAGTGGAAAGAGATGAAGCTGGATCTAGATGACTTGCCAGGCATTTTGGCTCGACTGTCCAAACTCAAACTGACAGGTACTTTGTTTTTTTGAAATAGTTACTTACTTGCAACTTTGTTTTTATTTAAGTAAAAGGAAATTGTATTTATTGCCTCCAAAAGAATAATTTGAAATTGCAGATCCTCTCAGTATTTTTTGTCTTGTCTATTTAAAATTCAAAATCAAATTTTCTGAATTCTTTTTACCCAGACTTGTATATGTACTAAAATTAATGATTAAAGTAGAATATTTAGCCTACTTAATTCTTTCTTTGTCTTTAGTATTTTTACGCCTACTATATTTTAAAAATGTAGAACAAGAAGAATTGAACTGATGGTGTGAACCCACAGAGGCCATTGGGGCTCCAGGCCACTTCTGTGTATTGCTTCTTATAGGACCTGTGGGATTGTACCATATATGCAGGAATATAGAATGCTTTACTGAGTGGAGGTTTGGAACCAGAGGATTTTTTTCTAATCCTAGTACAATATACCAAGTTTTATTGTATACACTTGCTTACTAATACATGTTTATGTCATTTGGATGTGACAGCCAACCTGTGCTTCAGGTAAAGCTTTACTATTTCATCTCATAGATTAATTTAGGATTACTTTATTCTGTGCTGACCTGGTGTATGTTCTAGATTATCTGCATACTGAAGAAGATGAGAATAAAGAGACACACTATAATTGGTGAATGATAGGGCTAAATGAAGTACCTTTTGAAGACAGAAAGTTGACAGAAGACAGAAGCCAGTGTTGTATAGTCAAATAAAGAAAACAGAGAGTCTTTTGAGAATAGAGAAAGATCTGACAAAGAATTATTTTGTTTGTTTGCCTTTTAGAGAGTTGAGCCTGAAAATCTGGAGTAAAGGGGCTAAGTTAGACAACTTTTGTAAGTGACCAGCTTCACTTAAAGAAAATCCTTAGTTAGAGCCAGAGATTTAGTTCAGTAGTTCCACTGCCTGTCTCGCAAGCTCAAGGTTCTGAGTTCGATCCCTGGTACCAAACAAAAGAAAACAAAACAAAAAATCCTTTGTTGGAGGATGCTAAGTAGATGTAGGGGGGTTTATGAAGGAGCTGAATAATCTTAGTGAGACTCCACAGTGTTACTCTAAAATAATGAGGCTGATTTTACATGGTGTCCTGTCTAGTGCTTGGTGCTAGCTAAGCAAGAAATCATCACGTTTCTAAAGAGGTTAATCTTGTGTCATTTATACAAGTGGTCGGAGTGTCATATTGTTGACATGTTAAGAATTACTGTACATAATTTATGGTCATAACGATATCACCCAAGAAATGAGGCCTCTCAAACTGTAGGCATTAGAAGTGGCTCCTGTCAGCAGTAGGATCTTTGTGTGCAGCATCATTTAACATGTCTGGTCTGCAAATTAGTTCTCCTTTCTTATTGTCCCATTTCTGTCAGCAGTACCGGCATTCTTCAACCCCCTCAGATGAGAAACAGTAGGATCAGTCTTAACTCTTTGTTCTCCATTCTCCCCTTCATCTCTAGTCAAATGTGTAAATGTTATCAAGAGACTCTTTAGTAATGCCCAAAATGTTTGCTTTCTCATCCCCATTTGTGAAGCTGCCATCTAACTTCTGGTCCGAAACAAAGGCCAAAGGTTTTGTAGCAGCTTCTGACTGTCATCTGTTCCTTCACTTCCCCCACTACAGTTCATGCTGTGCAGAGCTGCCAGACTAACTTCCTCAAAATACTCCTTTCAGTTTTACTAACCTGCACTGGAGTCTACCATTTCTTACTATTGCCTCCTGCCTCAACTTGCCTGGTTTTACAGGAACATTGCAATCTAGAGATCACACTCTTCCCCACAAACACACTTTTTCCCTTTCCTCCAACCTGTGACTGAGTCTGTTCCTTCCACCTCACCGTATTATTCCTCTGGCTTCCAAGGGAGATGTTGATCTGCTTATTTTATCAGTCAGGTCCTCTCAGGGCCTGTCTAGTAAGCCAACTCTTGGTCCAGACTTAAGTTCACATCCTGTCTATAACATTTACTAGCCAGCAATATATCTGGCAGTTCTTTAATCTTATTAAGAGAATTTTTATATCTATAGAGTAGGAATAATAACCCATTTAAAAATTAAATCACACAGTGTTAAAAGCACCCAACAGTATGCCTGTTACACAGGAGGAACTGAGAGGTTAGTTTCCAAACAATTACAGGTAAACACTTGGGCCAGGGATTTAGCTCAGTGGTTCCACTGCCTGCCTCACAAGCGCAAGGACCTGAGTTCTATCCCCAGTACCAAAAAGAAAAAAAAGAGAGAAATTAGAGAAACAATTCTTTTCACAATAGCACCCCCAAAAATGAAATATCTAGGAATTAATCTAATGAAGACCTCTACGTTGAAAACTACAGCACTCTGAAAGAAGAGATTGAAGAGGATATAAGAAAATGGAAAGACATCCCGTTCATGGGTAGGAAGAACCAATATAGTGAAAATGGCCATACTTCCAAAACTGTTACGCAGATTCAATGCAATCCCGATTGAAATCCCAACAGTATATTTCACACAACTAGAGAAAACAATTGAAAAATTCATTTGGAACCAGAAGAGACCTAGAATAGCAAAAGCCATTCTAGGCAACAGAGACATGGCAGGGAGTATATCACAGTCCCCAACCTGAAACTATTCTGCAAAGCCACTGTGATAAAAACAGCATGGTACTGGCAAAGAAACAGACCCAAGGATCAGTGGAATAGATTAGAAGATGCAGAAGCAAATGGAGATATACTCAGCCACCTCATCTTTGACAAAGGAGCCAACCATCCTCATTGGAGGAAAGATAACCTATTTAATAAATGGTATTGGAAACACTGGATTTCAATCTGCGAAAGATTAAAAATAGACCCCCTATCTTTCACCATGCACTAAACTAAAATCAAAGTGGTTTAAAGATGTAAATATTAAAACAGAAACACTAAATTTGCTGGAAGATAAGTTAGGTAGAGCTCTTGAAGACATCAGCATAGGAGAGGACTTTATGAACAAAACCTCAGTAGCATGGGAATTAGCACAAAGAATCAACAACTGGGATCTCATCTTATTAAAAAGCTTTTGCACTGCAAGAGAAACCACCAACAGGGCTAAGAGACAATTTATAAGGTGGGAAAAAATTTTTATCAGCTGTTCCTCAGACAAAGAACTACTATTTAGCATATACAAAGATCTTAAAAAAGTCAGCCCCCCCCCCAAATTTAAAAACCCAATTCAAAAATGGGCATCTGAAATGAAGACATTTCTCAGACAAAGAAGTAAAAGCAGCAAATAAACATGAAAAAATGTTCAACATCACTGGTCATTTGAGAGATGCAGATGAAAACAACACTGAGATTCTGCCTCACCCCAGAAAGAATGGCTGCTACCAAGAAATCAACCAAAAACAAATGGTGGGGTTTTGGGGAGACAGGAACCCTTCTCCATTTGTTGGAGGGAGCGCAGACTGGTACAACCACTGTGGAAATCAGTATGGAGATACCTCTAAAAATTAAGATTAGAGGTCCCATTTGACCCAGGTATTCCTCTGCTGGGTATCTTCCCCAAATAATTAAAAGAATCATACCACAGGTAATGTGTTGTTTCCCTTGGGATTCCTTCTGCCTGTGCAGGAAGTTGAAGTGAAATAAGTATTTATTAGGCAGGGAAGACAAGGAATTCTAAGCAGAAGAAACCTTTGTAAAGATGAAGAAGCCTTATACATCCTAGCACGTTCAAAACACTGAAGTTTGACTTTGAGTAACACAGCGTAACTTGAGAATCATATAGGAGAGGTTCTTTTTTTTTTTTGGTACCAGGGAATTAACTTGGGACCTTGCTCTTGTGAGGCAGGCGCTGGAATCACCGAGCTAAATCCCCAGCCCCTTAGGAGAGGTTCTGGAGTGGCATTGGTCAACTGGGATTGAGAGGTGGGGCAGAGCTCATGTCATCACACGGGTTTGTATAGCATGTTGAAGAAGAGTCCAGCTGCTATACCACAGTGCTTAAAAGTCCTGGAAGGTTCTTGGAAGGCATATGACCACTTTGTGTTTTGTCTCACTTATCATTTAGTTGTATTAATTATAGTTAATAAAAGCTTATTGTAAAAAAAATACTCAGATAGTACAGAAGGGTACATCTTAAACTGGAGAAGTACTCTTTCCATCAGACTTGTCCTTGAAATGTAACCTTCTCTCTATATACTTTTATGCAGATGTAGATATGGTTGTTTTCTTTAACAAATAGAACTACACTATATTGTATACATATAGTACAGGACTATACTATATACTATGTAGTAGTATTACATATATAGTACTAAATACTATATACAGTATATGTATAGAAAATATAACGTGTGTGTGTTATGGAACTGGCTATTTTTTTTTTTTTTGGTATCGGGGATCGATCGGCTATTTTCTTATAAAAGTACAGCTTTCACTAACAATATTTGCCTCACTGCATACTGTTCCATTATATAGATCTGCCATTATTTAACTATTCCTCTACAGGTAAATATTGAGGGTGTTTCCAGTTTTATGTTAACAAAACCAGTAATTTTATGTGCATAAATCTTTATATGCTTACTTGAGTTTATCTGTAGTATAAATATTTAAGAATGTTATGGATAACTTTAAACATTATGATTTTAATAAGTCAATTCCTGAAAAAGATAGCGTAGGAACCAGCCTACGAGTTTATCCCCAACCAGGGAACCAACAAGGACTAAAGACAAAAAACACAGAGATAATTTGGAAGAGGAGAGCCAGAGGACTCTTGTCTCTACTGGATCACAGTGCTCCTACTTTTATTAGACGTGCACAAATCAGAAGCAAGCATGTGATCCAGGGTTCAGGGAAAGTTTATCAGGTTCTCCTAATTTGTAGACTGCACCCAAATGTGTATTTTCTTTTAATCAGACCTCAGCTGTCGTTGGTTCTCTCCTTGAAACTGGCTGGCACCTGCATGCTAGCAAACAGACCGGGGGGAGGGACAGCTACACCCATGTCTAAAGGAGAGTTCAACCCAAGCTTCGGTCTCACACCTGGTTTCCCACAAGATAGCATAACTTACACTCTCTCCAAAACCATATGAGAATCTGGTATAAGAAATGGTATACCATTTATACCATGCACTTGCACTGGCAATTTGTTCTTTAAAAAAATTTTATGCAAATTTTTATTGGTTACGTTTTGATAAAATTTAGCATCTTTTTCCCTTATTTTGATCACATTTATTTTTTTCTATTTCTTTTATTTTTGGTCACTTCTTAATAATTTTTAATGATTAAGTTATGTTATGTATTAGAAACACCCAACAGCATGATTGACATATGGCAGGCACCGGAAGGTTAGTTTCCAAATAATTGCAGAAAATTAGAACGTTAGCATTTCATGTATCACATTTGTTACAAATATTTCTTTCATATCTTGTCTTTTTAATTTTCACTTGTGATATTTTGTTGATTTTCCTTTGCCCACTGAGATTTTTTAACCTTTATATATTCAAATGTTTTTTCTTTTTTCAGTTCTAGATTTCACCATTATGTGTTTACAAAAGCTTTCATTCATGTCTTTGTTTTTGTATTTTCTAAGGTTTGGGGACTATCTGGAATATATTTTGGTAGAAGGAGTAGGATTAAGAATAGTTCTGAGGTAGCACTATTTGAGCAAGGATCACTTCCTTTTGTAAATACAGTTTTATTGAACACAGTCACACCCATTTGTCTGTGCTGATACCATGCTACAGTGACAGTTAAACAATTATGATATAGAAACCCTATGGCCTAGAAGTCTGAAACACTATCTGGCCATTTACAGAAAAAGTTTGCTGACTTGTTTATGAGGAGTGTAGACTAGGAAGAGGCAAAGTTATGGTAGTTGATAAGAAATGACTCGGGGTTGAACTAAGCCTGTGGTGGGGAATGAACAGAACATTAGGAAGAGGTGGTAGAGTGCTCAGGAGCCATAAAATAAAACGTTGAAGACATGGAGTTGCAAAGAGTTCAATACTTGCTTAGATGAAGGAAGTATTCATCAGCTCTGAGAGACAGAGAAGGAGAAAGAGAGACAGAGAGACAGACAGACAGACAGAATAGTGTGTCGACTTTTATGGAGCCAGAATCTCTGCATTAACATCTTGGGTCTCACTAGCTCAGTGACCTTTAGCAAGTTCAATAATCGCTCTGTGCCTCTGTTTACCGACCTGTGAACTAGGCTAATAACAGTACCTACTTCTACTTCATGGAAGTTGTTACAAGTATTAAATGAGTTGACATTTAAGAAATCTAAATTACATGCATAGTGCATGTCAAAAAGTGTACACTTGTTTCTTAAAAAGTAAATATGATACCTGGTTCCTCCACGGGCATTTCAGTTTGCTACCCCTGCTATAGAAAAAATTCCAAGCTTTGGGTATGGAAAATGGTGAATGGTGGTGTTGAGACTTACCAGTGTGAATATAGAAGGAAGAGACAGGTTTGAGGAAAACATAATGAGTTCGATTTGGGGCAGATGGAATTTGAGTTGCCACTGGCATATCCATTGGGCAAGTAAGTAGCTGTTAAGGACAGGAGCTTGGATAAAACACTAGGCTGGAGGAACAAGGGGTTTTCAGCATGGAGTTGGCAATGAAAGCTGTCGTAGTGAATGGGGTTACTGAATGTCACCTTGTAGAGTGAGCAGAGCTGAGCATCAAGGACAAGACTTGAGGTGTACCCCCTTTTAAAGATAGGGTAAGATTTATAATGGAGTCTGCAAGGAAATCAGTGGTCAGAGGAAAATAACCAGGAAAGGGTTCTGTCACAGAAGTCCAAAGAGTAGTAGTTCATAAAGGAAGTCATCTACACTGTCCAGTGCTAGAGAGAAGTCTCTTAAGAAGCCTAAATAGAAATAGTTACTGAATTTGTCAGTAAAGAAGTCAGTGTTGACTGTTTGCTAATCATGATACAATTATCAGTATTTCCTCTTTTTAGAGTTTTATATGAGCTGCTTTAAATAATTCATTTAATTTTTTAAAGTTTATTCATATTATGTGTATTTCATTGGAACTGAGGAAAGTATAATAACTGATTTAAGGAAGGTCAACTTTTTTTTTCTGACCACATCTTTCCTTTATACTATGATATTGCTTTTCCTTTTATGTGGCTCATATGGTTATATATCTGAAGTAGCATTCCAGATGCAAGGTTTGATATTTAAAACATGGCATTGGAAATCTCAAGCAATTGCTACATTAATAATTCAGTAATACGTACTATATTGTGTGGTATGAGTCAACTCATTGGTTCTCAAATGTCAGTGTGGAAGGAGCACTCATGGTATGCTTATTTAGGTGATTCCTGACAGCTGTCTCCAGTAATTCAGATAACCTAGAGCTAGAACAAGACTGAGAGATCTGCATGTTTAAAAAAAGTACACCAGATGATTCTGATGTAGGTGGTCCTGGACCACACTTCTAGAAAGAAAAGGAAGTGTCACACACGCAATCAGTACTGTTCCCAGACCAAGTGGTCTGGCTGGATGGGAAAAAAACTAACCTAGTAAGAGCCAGAACAGCTGGTTAGGACCACTGGCAGCAAGAAAAGCCAGCTGGGCAGAATGTGGACCACACAAGAGAAGTGAGCAGGATGCACCAAAGAAAAAGGGAATTCTAGCTCACCTTTGGTCACAGATGGTAAAGTCCTAGAGTAATAAATTTTCCTTCATATGATTTTATATATTCCATGCCCCAGATTTCTGGATGAACTAATTCAATTAAAGACATTTCCTTCTGCTTATTCCATTTAAAGAAGCAGCACCCTTTGGGTGACCCTTACCCTCTTATCTGACCCTTTGCCTCCCTATTTAGTTTATTGCTTGAATTTGCACATCTTAGAGTCAGCAGGATTTTTTTCTTTAGGAAAATCTCTGATATCTATCAATTGATTTCTTTTGGACTTTTAACATCTTGAGCAATTCATTTATAACTAATAGTAGCCGAGTCAGAAATATCTAAGAGTCAGCAATCATTTTTAGAGAACTAGTCTTCCTTTTCCTCCTTTTGTTTATAAATGTAATTTATGCCAAGGATAATTAAAGGAATAAGTAAAATAAGACTAAGTAAAGGGTCACGTAGCGATCATATTTATATTTCCTGTGTAGCATAGCAGGATAGCCACAGTCTGAGCCTTGGCACTTACGCCGGGATATGGACCAAACATTTACTGGTGTGAATGTCATTTAAAGATTTTTTTCCTATGAAGGGAAGTAAGACTGAGTTTATAAAAGAAGGAATAATATGTCTCCCTTGAGTTCCCCTTGCCAACTGAGCTATTTACAATATGTTTTTGTAGTTTGTTGCATGGACCACACCAGGGCAAGGAAATTTTATTTGGATTAGGATCATAAGAGGTTTTAGTGACTCAACTGAGTTTATACTTAATATAGGTCAATAAAAAGCAGAACGTTTTTCCTGAATAACATCTGTTCTGAAAAGTTACAACACATTTCCTGAGACCAAAACACTGAAATAGATTTTTTATTGGAACCAATAGATTATGCTGTTGATAGAATTGATATATACTACAGTCTGTCAATGTATAGATTTATTTTTTTCCCTAGAGTCTAGAATGCTGCTTTATATTAAAAGAAAAAAGCAAGTATGGAGGAGGATGTAAGATGCAAATTCATTTTAGATTGCTTCCATAGTTTTTTAAAGTCAGTTTACTGTAATCTTCAGTTATTAGGTAGCTATATCAGGAGATTTCCCATGTTTCCATTAAAATATTCATTGAGTGAAATTATGATTTCTTGAAGTTCACTTTATAATATTTTGAAGCAATTATTTTAATGCTATACTTACTAAATATTATAGGAGTATTTTAAATTATATAACTTTATTTTTAGAAAATACATATAAACAAAAAGAGAAATATTGAAATCCCGTATAATTTCATCATCTCAAAATAATAACCGTTTTGTCGGTTTTAATGTATTGGCATGTAGAATTTTTTTCTATGCATCTCAGCCATACTTTTCGTTTTTTAAATAAAGGTAAGATCGTAGTGTATATGCCTTCTGTATTTTAAATTTTAATATTCTATTTTTGGTCTCCATGGGTCTACCCTGATTTTGGAGACTTCTAAATTTTTTAAAAAGTTTTCTTAAGTCAGAAATACTGAAGAATATACAAGAAACTCTAGGCCGTGTAGTAACTAGATTTTTTGCATAGTTTTTCAGCCTTTGTGCACAGTCTGTATTGAAATGTTAACTGTACAGGTTTTTGAGTCAGGCTGGCTGGGTTGGAATCCCTGGTCCACAATTTACTGACTTTTTGATTAGATGCTGTGTTAATTATGTTTCTCATGGCTGAGACAAAATACTTGACACCCAAAGTTAGAGGAGGGAAGGTTTATTTCGCTCACAGTTTGTAGAGGTTTCAGTCCATAATTAGCTGACTCCAAGGCAGCATGGCATCGCTGAGGAGAAATAATTTATAACAGGCACAAGGTAGCAGAGCAAGCAAGGGATGACCATAGCTGTTTCTACTCGTATATCTTATCCAGGCTACTTAGAGCGGGTGGCACTCACACTCTTAATCCTAGTGCCCTTGAGCCCAGCATTGCACCCTGACTCAATTCCAGCATCACACACTCTAGATCCAGCCACCTATGACCCCATGAGGCTTTCAGGGGGACACCTAAACACAAGCCATATCAGAGGCTTATTTTTTTACTTCCGTAAGCTTCAGTTTCTTCATTTATACAGTAGGAATACTTCCACCTGGAAGGATTGCTTTAAAAATTATAAGAAATGATTTAAGTAAATAATTTAGTACCATACCTAGTAAATATTCAAGATTAATTATTATTATAATATACTACATTAGTATACATATTTTATCTATTGTGTAAAAATGGAGTCATATCATGTTTTGTTCACTTATTTGTATTCTTCTCTAAGTAGATAACAAAACACACTTCTTCATCAATACAATTAAATCTACCTCCTTTTTGTAAGGTTGATAGCATTCCTTGCATGGGTATATTAAATTTACTGAACCATTTCCTTATTAATGGATATTTGAATTGTTTCTAAATTTTTGCTATTAAAATAATGGTTTTTTAATATTATTGTACCTTTGTACAATTTTGTACATCTTTATTTTGGAATGGGAAGTACACCTTTGTTTTTAATGATACAGCATTCTGTTGCGTAATTATATCATTTTTTTCTATTTAGTTGGTTTTCATTTTATTATTGTTATAGTGTTATAATATCTTTGAAGCTAATTTGTGATTACTTTCCTAGGATAAGGACATGTAAGTGACTTGCTGGGTCAGAAGGTATGCATGCCTTTTAACCTTTTTAACCTTTTTGACAGATTTTTCCCTCAAGAAAGATTTTGCCAGTTGGTGCTGTTATAGGGGCAACTAACCTACTATACCTTCACCAGTGAATGCTAGATAATAGTGTATTTCTTAAAATAACTGTACCAATTTGATGTGTAAAAATTGGTCAAGTTTTTAGTTTTATTTTTAAAACTACTGATAAGGTTTTATATTATTTATATATTGATTTTGTGATTTATGTTTCTTTTCTGCATGGTCTGTTTACTTTCCACCTTTTTATTCTGTCTTTATTGTTTGTAAGGATTTTTTACGTACTAAATATTTGATCCCATTATGTATCTTTTGTAAATGTTTTATATTTTATGTGTCATTTGCTTCCTTTCATTTATCAGTATTTTGCTATGTAAAAGTTAATTTTATGTAACCAAATCTATTAATCTTTTTCCTTGATGTTCTGAATTTTGTCCATAAGTATTTATTACTTTGTTCATCTTTTGGAGGGTGTGAGACAAGGTCTCACTACATAATTGAGGCTGGCTTTGAACTTACTGTGTAGTCCAGGCTGGCCTAGAATTCATGATGATCCTCCTGCCTCAGCCTCTCGAATGCTGAGATTACAGGCTTGTGCCACCACTCCCTGCCCACCTTGTTAATCTTAACATTTTTATGATTTTTATATTTTACATTAAATTTTTTACTAATAGGTAATGTATTTTGGTCAGTGATGTAAGGTAGACATAGAGCCAGCCTTTACTATCATTAACCAGTGTCTGAGTATCCTATCTGCAAATTGAAGAATTGGAATTGGAATTGCATTATGTTCACAGATAAATTTGTGGATGATTTGAGATCTTTACCATATTATGTCATTTTCATTTATCAAATCTTTTATGCTTTTTAAGTTTTATAGTTTTCTTTAAATGGATCAATGCATTTACTAATAAATTGATTTGGGAGTATTTTTAAGTTTTTCAGTTCATTCCATTTTTTTCAGAAATACAATCAAATAATGATCAGGTTATCACCTTTTACACATTTATGCTAATTATTTCATTTTCTGGTGAATTTCCTCTTTTTTATACTCTATACATTTGCTTCCTCTATATAATTTTCCACTTCATTTGGAAAAATCCTCTGAGATGTGTTATATACAGCATTGGTTTGATAGTTTTGCATCTCTGTTTAATTAAATCTCTTGATTTTAAACATTCTGCCACAGCAATTTTTGTTTCTTTACATTTTTCTTAACCCATTCTATCTGTTTTATAGAGTTTGTTCTTTTAGAATGTGCCGATTTACTTTTTTTAGTTAATCAGCCGCGTGCCTGCCATGTCTCTGGAGTGTCTTCTAAGCGTTGTGAGCAGAATGAGTCATGCATGTCAACATGGTCCAATCTTCTTGGATCTTACTCTTTATGAAGAGTTTAGAGACTAGTGGTTGGTGCATCTTTTTAAAAAATGCATTTAACTTTTTTTTCCATGTTTTTAAAAAATATTATAGAATTTTTTATGAGTCTTACACTGACCCATTTTACCTCTCTTCATCTTTATCCATTCCTGAATGAAGATAATATGTATTATTCAAGACAGTAGTTATACCTACAAAGGAATATAAGCCTTGTGAGGACAACACATTTTGTTTGCATATACTGTTATGACCATCATGTCTACAGCAGTGCCTGGCACATAGTAGGTGCTCCGTAGGTAATGATTGAATGAATGCATGCTTGATTTTCCTTCATTGCCTCAATTTCACTTGGTGTTGTTAGAGTTCTCTCACAAGTTAAGCCAAAGAAATATAACTTATCAGTCTCCATTTCTTGTGAACAGGCCTTGTGGCCTAAAGTAGATGAGGGGAGAGCAACCAGCAAGAAAGCTTTTGATCAAATAGGTTTTTTCACCATGTTTCTGAAGCCACAGTACCAATGTTCTGCTTCCTACCTCTAACTTTTACTGTCATCTGCCTCTGCTCTGTGCATATGTATGGAGTGTCTGTGTCCAGTCCCTTCTCTGCTGCCACTGTTGGCTGAGTTGGAAGAGTAACGTTGTGTGCCCAGTCATGGTGGTAATGTGTGGCCTGCTACACTGAACAGACTCAGAAAAATTTTCTGCCTTGTCTCACCAAGAATTACGTCACGATGAGGCCCTGCTTTCTTTTTAGTGTGACCACACTAACCCTGTCTTTTCTTCTAGGTAGCATGCAGCTGCCTCTAAGCAGACTTGTGCTGAGATGGCAAAGGGACTTCTCCTGGAATTGTTCTATCTCACCCATGGCTCACCCTGGCCTCTGGCCTTGTTCTTTATCAGGAAGGAATAATGAGTACTGTCAGGATAGCTTTTATTTCCTATATTTGCCCATTTTTTAAAATCAGTGGCTATATAGGTAATCTGATATTTTGCTATGCAAATAGTGAAAGTAGGAAGCTGAGAACATTGCTCAGTAGTAGAGCACTTGCCTAGCATGCTCAAGGTATAGATGCAGGAATAAAAATGAAAATCAAAGAAAATCCTGCATCAGCAAGAAATCATACAGAGGATACTGAAAGACTCAAAAAAATATGTTAAATATAGTACAGATGAGATGTAACTGAAGACAGTTACCAAAAGCTGACTCATTAATTTCATTATTTTAATGGTAATATTTTACCCCTGGTACTGGGCATCAAAACCAGGGCCTTGAGCAAGGTGTTGCTGTATTTTCCTTTACAGAGGAAGGTAGTTTCCCATCCTCTTCCAGGAAGGAGATACAGTGAGGCAAACCACTGGGAACTATGGGGACACAGAAAACGTAGCTACTGTCAGAGTTGACTGGGGTGGATCTTCTAGTTTTGGCTTCTAAAATAATGGATAAAGCAACACCTTGCAATCTGTTCTATGACTGCCACTGCACACACTTCTTATATAGTATATTTAAATGAAGACAGGTTTGCTCACCCAACTTTTACTTTTCCAGTAATGGTTGTGGATGTGTACTGTTTTCCCCGTCATCTTAATAATTAGATAAATGTTTTGAGACTCCCAAGTTTTGTGTTGGGTATAGTAAACACCAGACTGTGCATCAGAGAAAGCTAGGTAGCCCAAATTTACATCTTCATTGAGAAAGTATAGATTGATGGTGGAACTCAGCTGAACAAGGAAACCAGATGGGACCAAGCCCTCAGTGAAGAACACCATGAAACTTCTCTTTGTTGCATTTCAAGTCATCCAGGGTTTTCACATCTTGCCCAGTTTTTATTTTTTCAGATTCTTGGTGTGCTTGTTATAATGCAAATTGTGGGCATCTCCCCATTCCCACATTCCTCCACTCTAAGTCTAATTCAGGTCCTGGGAATCAGTGTTTTAACCCTTGACCATGATATAAATGGTTCCCATAGTAGACTTTGAAAAACACACTTATCTGGAGAATGCATTCAGCACTTCACTCTCAGCAAACTACAACTCTGCATTTCACACAGAAGTATAGGTTTGGTTCCTACTAACTGTCCGCTAACCTAGTTGATCGGAATTCACCCTTGTCATTGCCCTTTCTCCTCTTCTCCAGTTTACCTCCATACCTCCACGCCTACCCTCTCATCTGGGTTTCTCTTCTATTCTCCAAATCCAAGCAGATCTCCCTCTACTGTGTGGAGAGGTGTTGTCTGAAGCACTTGTGGGTACCGGAGAATTAGTTTGCAGTGTACAGATTAGATTTGCTCTTGTGCGCATAATTTGGTGGTATTATCAAGAGCTTAGTTTCTTGTTCAAAGCAAAGCTTGGTAGCATCTCATTATTAAGATTAAAGAATCAGGGCCAGGGATTTAGCTCAGTGGTTTCGCTGCCTGCTCCACAAGTGCAAGGACTGGAGTTCAATCCCCAGTACCGCCCCCCCCCCCACCAAATTAAAGAATCAAACACTTAAGTGAATTTTTAGAAAAATGTTTCAAGATTGTCTTTGTAGACATTCTTAAGAATATTTTTGCTCACTTGTTTATTTTAGTAAACCTCAAAAATTACTTTAAAAAGGAGGAATAGTGAATTTGGAGATTAAGAATGAGGACAGAAATGCTGTCTTTTCAGTGAGCTTTTTAAAAGGTGAGATAGGTTTTTGTTGTGTTATCCCTTTGTATCTTTAGGAAGGGAGTAACTGGAACATTCTCTCACCTGATGGCTTTGAGCCTGCTATTCCCTCTGTCTCAAATACGGCTCCATGTTTCCCTATTTGTCTAGCTGACTCATATCCTTCCATCTTCAATTTTGGTATCACTTTTGGGAAGGAAGCCTTCTTTGTTGGAATTCTGTTCTATATTCCTCACAGAACTCTTGGCTGTATTGTAATTAACACCCTCTGGCTTGCCTGAATTTCTGAGGGTGGAAGCCCCAGGAGGGCAGGACCTTGTCTGTCTTGACACATTTCCATTGCCTTGCATGTAATAGATGCTCAAAAAATAGTGCAAAGGCAAAAAGAAGTACTAATATTGAACCCTGTGGCCACTATGCACAGAATTTTGAACAACTTAATCTTTTAATTACATATAATCTAATATAGTCACATGTTGCTTAATGACAGGGCCCTATTCTAAGAAGCGTGCTGTTAGCTAATTTCGTTGTGTGACCATAACAGTGTTAATTAGACGAACTAAAATGGCCACGATATCACTAGGAATACTTGTAAACTCTACCAGATCACCTTAGTGTATGCAATCCTTTGTTAATTTAAGCATCATTATGTGGCACATGACTATTTTTCTGTGCTGTAGTAGTTCATTGCTTAGGGATGACCAAAAAGTATCATATCTCAATCTCTTGACTTTAGGCTGCTGTATTTTTCTAGTTTTGTGTGCTTTTTACAGTATGTCTTTCAGCTGCTATCATTTTGCCCTGAAGTTTGCAATCTGCTACCTTATTTTGTATGCACCATAACCGGAAGATTGAATTTTCACTGTATGGTTCAACAAATTTGTGAAAACTATCCTTGAAGCTCAGAAGTATCTTTTGCTTTGCTTTGTCCTAATGATGTAGTCTCTAGCTAACCCCTTTTTTCTTTTTCAGCTAAGTGGTAAACATAAATGCTATCAATCAATCTTTACTGTTCTTGGTAAATGACTATTGATTTCCAGGTTCACTTAAAGGGACAGGAACACCAATAAGGGAATTTTTTCAGTTGTTGGTCATCCAAAAAAGTATTTCTAAGAGACTCTTCTTGCTAAAAGTTCTCTTGAATGCTTAGAATAACTATCCAATACTGTTGCATCACTATTTAATTACTAGGAGTAAATGAAAATGCTCAGTGAAAAAGAAACACTAATGAAACACTAATATTTGCATTTATGTACAGATGAACAAGTGAGGTGATCCATTTTACTGATCAGTTACATGTGTTGTACAAAATAATCAACTATAGGTAAACATTAAATATTGGCGGATACAGAATGATACTTATTTTATATGCTTATTTGTCTACATATGCTGTCTATCTGGGCAGTCACACTTACAGTTTGGATAAGGAACTGAGATAAAGCACTGCTATTTTAATGAAAACTGGTCAACTAACAATTCCTTCTTACCAAATTCATTTTTAAAGATATGTTTCCACTTTTTAAAAGTTATGTTTTGTACCACTTTTAGCTTATCGGCATCAGTTTTATGAAAAAGTATTTTAGTTACTTAAAAAGATCACAGATTTATATCCTGTATCTACAAAGGAAAAAAAATTACAACAAAAATAAACCCTAAAACAAAAACCTAAAAGAATGACCAAGTAAAAGAATTCTTTTGGTTCAAGGAAAAACTAATTGAAAGAACAATCTTAGGATCTCAATGTTCCATGATTATCTTAATATAAACAGCTTTTATTTATGTATTTATCAGATTCGAGGGATACTTCATTTCCCTTTTTCTGAATACTAACTGTAAATGTAAACCAACTGCTTCCTAGTGAATTGTATTGGTGATCATACTTACATGTTTCATTTTGTTAAAAACATTGCTTGGTAAATTTGAAATTCTGAGATTCATTTTAGTCCTAAGACTTGCAGTTCAACCTTGATCATTAAGTCTACTAAAAACAAAGAAAGAGGAAAACAGGAAGCCTTACCTAGTAAGTTCTTAGTTTTGCATCTGTGTTACATTTAATCTCTGTAGAAAGTCTTACCTTTTAACCAGAAGTGGTTATGGTTTATAATCAGTTAACCCGTTTGATATCCTTTAATGTGGTTGAAAAAAAATACCATCTCTCATCAGCTGAGTTTTCATCTGCATATAACAATAAGCATGAGAATTACCACCTCCTTTGATAGGTGTGTTGATAAGATTGCTGAATTAGGAATTTTATAGAATACTGGCAACCTGTAAGACCTAAAAAAACTCATTGAAATTAGAAATTTAACCCCATTTGAAGCCAAAATGAGAGATAGAAATATAAGGATAGCTGTTTTATTTTTTTAATATACTCATTTGAAAATCAAAAGAGACTTTCCTCTTTACCTCTGAATTAAATTATAATACATTGAACTTTGATATCTATTAACAAAAATTTATTCCATTGTTTGGACACACAAACAAAACCACATATACAGTCATTACTTGGTCAGCTTTTTTACACAAAAGAGCTTTAAAGAGAATATAGTTTAGGTTTATGGTATTTGATTATAATATTGGATAGTGTATGTTATCAAGGATAATGAGATATAATAGATCACAAGGATAATTTGAAATCTATAGAGAACCTCAAAATCTAATTTAGCCAATGGTTTTAATCTTTCTACCAAATCTTATCAGAATTGATAATTATCTAAATTGATTTATTGGAGTGTGTTTCTACTTAATTCTTTTGGGGTGTGTGCTAAAAGACAGTTGAACTTTAGGAGACAGAAATGATAAGGAAGTAGAATGTAGGTGGCCATTTTTTAATATAATCTTTGGTTATTTTTATTGATTATTCTAGAAAGGAAAGTAGGTCTCTCCACTGTGCTTATGTTTACAGACCAATAATTTTCAAAGTTGTGAGCCTTTGAAAAAAATCTTGAGTTATTTCTCTAAAAAAGCCCCTTGCATATTGGAAAAGGCAAAACCTTCCAAGTGGAAAATTGCCTCTCTGGAAATATATTGTGAGGCTAAAACTATGGATTTGCCGGGAATACCACTTCTTAACCCCTTATTTGCCAGGCACTGTACTAAGTGCTTCCGATATAGTGAAAAACTATTGTGTTCCTCAGCGTGGAGTGGAGTCTGGAAGTCAAATGAGGTTGGTTACCAGGGATACCTTTCTTGGAAGAGCAGAGAGTGTGGGAATAGTTACATTGGCATAATAGAAGGGTATCTTGAAAAAGAAAGTTAATTCCTTGTTTCTCCAGAAGACCAGAAACTGCATCCATAGTCTGTGTTTCAGGGAAGTTGTTTTTTACTTGATTGGCTAGAGAATTATGGAATAGCTAGAGCTCTTCTATAGAAGAAAAGGTTGACCTGGGAGAGGGAACTTCCTGTTGCCAGACTTGGAGATTTATTTAGCTTCTTTGCTGTAACTGCTTATATTTACTTAGTAATAAAGCCCTGGGTTACCAACTTCAGTATACTCATTGAACTCTGTTCACACTGTTATCATCCCACACAGCCTCATTGCTTCCCACCTAACATACTGCAATGGCCTGTAAGTGCAAATGTACCTCAGTAAGTTTTCCTCCATCTCAGTCAGACCCGTGTGCTGGTGATAAACTAGTCTGTCTTAAATACCACCCTCATTACACAGTACATACTAACTTTTTATTGCTGCAAAACAAATGAACACAAACTTAGCAGTTTAAAACAAAGGGTTTTTATTTCACTCTTCTATAAGTCAGAAGTTTGGGCCTGATATGGCTAGATTCTCTGCTCCAGGGTCTCACTGGGCTGAAGTCAAGGTATTGGTTGGCACTATATTCTCATTGGCGTTGGGGTCCACGTCCAGGTTCACCGGTTGTTGGCAGACTTAATTTCTTGAAAACCTAGGTCTGAGAGCCCTGTTTCCTTCTAGCTGTTGCTCTTAGCTCTTAGAGCCTGTAAATCCTTTTGCGTGTGGCTCTTATAGGTATTTCTCAACAGAAATGTGTTTGTTTTCTTCTAAGCCAGGCAGAGTATTTATGATTATTTATGATGTTATATATATTTATGTGTGTGTGTGTGTTGTAGGAAATAGTAATAGGAACTTCTTCCTGGAGAGGGAAAGCAGAGGTAAGACTGTATTTAGTGAATCTTGTCAGTCTTAGGTTGATGGTTCAGAAGAGACTGGCTCCTGGAGCTGCAGTTGTCCTGAAATTGGGCCTAGTTATCAGGGCTGCCTTTAGTAAAAGCTGCTGCTGCATCTTTCTTCATGGGGAGGCTTGGAATTCTTTGGCCCACCTCCCACCTGGAACAGAGATGGGTCAAGCCCTGTGGGGTGAGAATATTACTCTTCCTTTGGCTTTGATTCACCCTAGGCCTGCAGTGGTACACCTCTGGGCCTGTATTGGATGGGTCATGCTTCGTTGACAGAATTGATTTTATGTTTATTTGTGAAAGGACAGAATATGAAATTACCAAATAAAATATAATTTCAAGAGTTATTAATGAAAGAATATATTACATTCACTTTTAATGAGATCCTGGTGTTGCAGAATGATTCCATGTAATGAATCCCAGGAAATCAATGAAAAGTTTAATTACAGTTGTGGCAGAGTTGTATGAGAATATTGCTTTGGTCAATTTTACTTGTACAGTTTATCAATCCTCTCTGCCCTTCTCTTCTAATTTAAGTGCTTTGATGAAGTAAGTAAATACATCCTTTATTAGCTTTTGAGCCTTTTTAGAATTGTATTGTTACAAATTTCAAATTTCCTCTTCTCCAGTAATAATAGTTGCTATCACTCTGATATGTATTACCACTTTTGATTTGTACAGTTTAGCGTTAGGTAGTATTTCTGTTTTGTAAATTTAGTCATTGTCATGTCTTTTTAAAACATTTTCTATTTTCTTTTGTCAGGTTTTGCTAACTACTTTCTGTTACTTCTCAATTTATCAGTACTGAACATCCATTAGTCAGAAATCTGGTATGTATTCAGTGTTGCTTATCATCCAATCAAGCTGCAGGATGAATAAAAAAAGAGTAAGATACTTGCTCTTCTGATTAGGCTTTTATTTCATGTTACTGTATACCTTTTTAACTTTAAACAAAGTGAATTTTATTCTTAGAGCATTTTTATTTTTGATAGTTCAATGATTATGGCACTTAGCCATTTTGATGGCAGTTGACTTTTAAATATTTATACAACGTAATACAGAAGCTGATCTGGATATTTAGAGATATCTAAAGTAGTTCTTTTATTTTGATAATTCTGCATTTTACTAATTATATATTGAGAAAGTTATAGTGGATTTTATTTTAACTACAGTTGTTTATGAGTAGCCTATTTTTGGCTTAAGGGTCAAGACCTTAAAATATAGTCAGTAATTATTTTACTAATTAACCCTGTGGACAGAAGCAGTTTAGTTTGATTTTTAGAAGGCGGATCCCAGTCTCTCTTCCCTCAAATTTCCCCACTATCATCAGCCTTTCATACTGTCTGCAAGAATTCCTCTGGTACAGTGAGAAGCAGCCTGGGTATTAAAGATTGTTCTTCTAGTCCTGGCTTGTCACTGAGACACTGCAATATGTGAGGAGTTGCCCAGTTCATCTGGAGTAGCACCAATCTGTCCATGAGGCTTTTCAGTTTATGGTGTGATAGCTGTAAAGATAGAAAATGCTCCCAAGAGCATTGTTCTTGGAATATCCTAAAGGGAGCTTTGTAATTTGCTCAAAAATGTGTAGTACTTTTTTTGATGGTCATTAATTATGTACAGGTAAAACTAGCTGGATTCTATATGATGTTTATCCTTGTTGACACATGAGTAAAATGTCCCTCTCCAACTATTGGTGATTTTCAAAGCCTGAAATCACCATGGCATTTTCTGTGGAGCAAAAGTCATAACAGAATTAGAGCTAAAAATTTATTTCAGAATGTTTCCTTTGAAATAAGTATTCTGTTTTTGCTGCCCTTGCTTCATGTGGTTGTTAGGTGCTGTTAGGTACGTTGTGTGCATTTGTGTTATGACTTACAGTGCCATATCTGGTCAGACAGGATGTCTCCCATACACAGAGGAGGATGTGGAGCACATGGTGCATGCTTTTTTCTCTACAAGTACTCTGTGCCTGGATGTATGTGCCTGTGTGACTTCTGATGAGCCTCTTCGTTGCCTCTACCTTCTAATCTTTTGCTTACCCTCTTGTAATCTTTTTCCAAACCCACATCCTTGCTCCTGAACCTTGGTCTTCCACGTGCCTAAATCTGTGCATCTGTCTTTCTTTCTTTCTCTCTCTCTCTCTCTTTCTTTCTTTCTTTCTTTCTTTTTTTTTTGGAGGTATGTCTTCTCCTGGAAGTTTTAAATGTATACCACATTTGGAGCTACTAAGTTGAAGAAAGGGCCTCTGCCCAAAATACATGCTATTTAGAGATGTGTAGTTTAGATAGTGATATAGTTTGAATCTTAAATGTCTCCCCTCAGCTAGTGAGTTAATGTCTTGTTCTCTCGAGTGGCACTGTTGGAAGATAGTAGAACTTTTAAGAGATGGGGTCTAGTGGAAAGTCAATGGGTCATTGAGAGTGTGCCCTGGAAGGGAATTATGGAACCCTGGTCCTTTCTATTTCTTCCTCTCTTTTGTGTGTCATCCATGAGATTAGTAGTTTTGCTTTGCTACTTCTGCCATAATTTTCTACATTGCCACAAGCCTGAAAGCAGTGGGATTAAAACCTTTAAAACTGTGACTAAAAAAACCCTTTTCTCTTTATAAGCTATTATCTCAGGTATGATTGTCACAAGTAGAGTGATGATGAGATGACACAGACAGTAATCTTAGTACATATACAAGAGTCATCTTGCAAACTGCTGTTAAACACAACCAAGAGGATGAGCCTTCTGCGAGGGGATATAAATAATATCCAAATCATTACACCAGTTGATATCAGTAGTGGTATCTCCCTGTTTTTTTTTTTCCTCCTGTGGCTCCTTGTGTGTTTATTGGACATCCATGCTACCTTGGCTTCCTGATTCTTATCTCCAAATATTCTTTGTCTGTTCCTCTTATTCTGTCCTTCCTCTCGTCTCTAAAGACATGACATGCTCACACACTTCTCTCTGCTGCACTGGCTGCCCATTGATAATCTCTGTCCCCTCGGGTTCAGCCATGACCTTAGGCAAGTGATTGCAGAGTTTTGTGCCTCACTTTCTAACTAATTCTACCTTGATGTCCCATCGTTTCTCAAAAGCAGCAGCTTTCTAAGACCAGCCATTTTCATTACCTCTTCTTTGATTTCTTTATTTCTGCTAATGTTTTTGGCTCCTCTGCATGTCAGTACTAAGTCTAGTACTTTCCCTTTAATTCTTCTTCATTGTTACTGCTTTGACTTTTTATCTCTCATAATTACAAGATCCTAATAATTCTCGAATCAAAATGGCCCTTTAATTCCACATTACAGCATCATAGATTACTTTTCTTGCAAGACTGCTTAAGTTGCCATGCTTGTTGCCACCAGGCTGAACTTTCACTCAGGTCACTTACTTGCAGTGGACTGTCAGAGACTCTCTGCTGACCAGGAAACAAAGTACAAACTCCTCAGGTGACTATTATAAATCTGGTGGCCACTACTTTTCCTCCCCTTCCTCCAATAAATAACACTCTATGCCTGGCATAGTGGTAGCCCTGAAAATTTAGCAGTGAACTACAAGACAGTGCTGCTGCCTTCATGGATCTTACATTCTTGTGAAGAGCCAGAATGTGATTCGTGTGTTAAAGAAAATAAAATGATGACATGAGTAAGACAGTATTAGGCAACTACTTTAGATGACATGATCAGGAAAGCTTTCTCTAGTTATTAATCTCATGGATGAAATCCAAAGGATAAGAGGCAGAGGCTAGAAAGAGGCTCAAAGAACAGAAGAAGGTCTTTATGATTGAAGAACAGTGCATGAGCTAGAGGAAGATGTGAGCTACACTTACTGGCAAAGTAAAGAGCTTTTATTTTTAATCCAGGTGTGTTATCAAGATATTTATCTAAGCAGGGAAACAGTGTGATCCATTTATATTTTAAAAAACACCTCTCTAGAGGCAAGCAGGGTGGTAGGGTGGAAGCAAGGAGACCAGGTTGGGAGGAGGCACTCGTAATAAGGGCTTGGACTGGATCAGGATTTCTCAGTCTCAGCATTCTTGAAGCCATAGGCCAGAAAATTCTGTCTGTAGGTTGTCTTTTACATGACAGAATGTTAAGAAGCATACCCTGCTTTTCCCTATTAGAAGACAGTAGCCCTGTCCTCTCTACTTGTGATGCTCAAAACTGTCTTCAGACATTGCCACATGTCCCCTGGAAAGCAAAATCAAACCTGATGGGAGCCCTGGACTCAATGGTGACAGTAGTGATAGGTTTGAAACACATGGTAGAAGTGGAATAGATAATATTTTGTAATAAATGGAATATTGAGGGTGAGAAAGGAGAGAATCAGAAATGCTTTCTAGCATTTTGATTTGTGAGTCTTTGTTACACATACTTTATTAGTAGTGGCACTCTTGACATTCTTCTTCCTTGCCTGTGTGCCTGTCTGTTAGCATTATCTATTATGCTGCTTATTCTACCATTCCTTTCTTTTCTTTCCACAGCCTGCTGAAGGTCCAGCTTCAGTGTCATCTTAAAGATTTCTCAGATTAGCTCACCAGTGCAGAACATTTTCCCATGATTCCTACTGCCCCATATCGGTATTTCTCTTAGGCAATTTCTGGCCATGTCAGCTTCTGTAAACCCCAAGAAAGAGGTAACAGTCTACCAGAAAAGAGTACCCTTGGTGGATATATGAATTGCATACTTCTGCTTCTGCATTTTGCTCTTCCTTTGATTCCTGTCAGTCACTGTACAATTAATATCTCCCTCATCTGAACTTAGTACCATCATCCATTATAGGCAAGCTCTCTATTACCCTTGTCTGAAATTTGTCACAGAATTAGGATCCTTACAGTTTGCTACCATATGTTATGTTTATTCATGTATGTTTATCACCTCCCTGTGAATCAACCCAAGGGCAGGAGTGAGAATGACACCATATGCATCTTTATCCTTTATAGTGTCTACTGCCTAGACTTAGATGAGATCTGTTGTGAATTAGGTCAGGTGATCATGAATTTGGTATTCAGTAAATGTTGAATGAATTAGTAAATGAATGAATTTGGAAAACCCGTTTTATTTTCTACTCATGAGTATAATTTAGTTAAAAGAAAATTAATATTTTTCTGTAATACATGTAACATGTAAGATTTTTATCACAAAAAAAAGTGTGGATTTTTTTTTTTAATATGAAAAATCAGCCTATAGTTTGCATTATGAATGTCACTGACGAGTTTATGAGGAAGTTGGCTTCTTTGTCATTTTGGCTTATACAGTCAAGAATCCTGCTGGTAACACTGTGTCCACTCTGTTTCTGTATTGCAGCTCTGGTTGTAAGCACCACTTCAGCCGGATTTGCATTGGCTCCGGGTCCTTTTGACTGGCCATGTTTCCTGCTTACTTCTCTTGGAACAGGCCTTGCATCCTGTGCTGCCAACTCCATCAATCAGGTCAGTTTCTCATCTAGAATATGCTATTGGCACTTTTTCCTTGATGGTGGGATGGTCACATTTTTAACAACTTTCCAAGATGGAGAAACTCCATGAACTTGTAAACTTGTAGCACTATATGCCCTATGAAGGCCTGTGAGTTATGTAACTGATTTTTCTTTTGAGTTTTGAAGAGAATGTTTTCTCCTGTGTGTGTGTGTGTATGTGTGTGTGTGTGTGTGTGTTACTGGAGGTTGAACCCAGACCCTTGCTATGCTAGGCAGCGTATGTTCTACCACTGAGCTGCATACTCACCCCAGAAGTAAATGATTGTCAGACAGGTTCAGACAAATGAGCAGTACATAGACTATAATACTTCAAATGACCAGGATTCTTGGGTTAAAAAGTATTTTAGAGCTGCCTAACTTTCTACTTAGTAGTATCTTTATTTCAGGTACGTTTCCTGGAACTCATGATTATTATGTACTATTCTTTCTTGTTTTAATTTGTTTGCATTTAAAACCAGAACTATACAAAAGGAAAGTACTTTAGAGGACACATCCAGCTTTTTAAAAAGAAATCAGTAATTTAATACTTCAGTTAATTTAAGGAGCCAAATTGTAATATATAAAATATTAATTAGGTTGGTTTTTTTTTTTGAGACAAGGTCTCACTTTGTAGTTCAGGCTGGCCTTGAGCTCTTGGCAATCCTCCTGCTTCAGCCTTCTGCGTGCTGAGATTACATGTGTGCACCACCATTCCCACCTAGCATATTACCTTTAATGGATCCT
Organism: Heterocephalus glaber; assembly: GCF_053883595.1. NCBI lineage: Eukaryota > Metazoa > Chordata > Mammalia > Rodentia > Bathyergidae > Heterocephalus > Heterocephalus glaber. Next base: position 1,843,572 of record NW_028258146.1, on the reverse strand, counting down.
TTTTTTCCCTCTGTTATTTTAAACATCCAAATAATTCTGTTTTAGTTTTTTTCCCTGCCTGGTCACTGTGGTGTGCCCTAATGTTGTGGCTTTTTCATAAGATGATATATAGTGAAAATGTCTTGGCTAACACTTAAGGAAAATCGTTTTCATCACCAGAACACCCAAGAGGAGCTGGCACAGTTTTTAAATAGGAATTCAAGTTGCTAGCAGGAAAACAGCTTAGCTGGTGAATATACAAGTAGCTAGTCTGCAAAATAAGGGAATTTAATTTGAAAAATCATTGTTTTTATAACATGTTATCAGCTATTTAGAGAGGCCTCTGTTTATTTCAAATAAGGATTTAAAAAAAAGTTTTTGTTTTTCCTTTTTGGTGGTACTAGGATTTGAACCTAGGGCCTTGTACATATTAGACAAGCACTCTGCCATTGAACTACCACCCCACACACCTTTTTATTTTATTCTATTTTGAGATAGGTGCTTGCTAAGTTATTTTAAATGTCAAAACAGTCTTATAGTGAGATTCAAATAGTCCCACCAGTTATAGTTCTTAAGATAACGTCGTTTATTTGGCTATTTTGTGTCTGGTTTTGAATTTTAAAAATTTAAATTATTACTCTTATTTAGTTATAGATCTAGATCAGGAGACTAAGCGAGGGCACATTCTAGTTTTCAGCCTCCTTTTTCTAAATTTAGGAGCTGCATTTATCATTGATATACTAATTGCTGTCTGCTATTTAAATTATCTAGGTTACAAAATATTTAAAACAAAAGTGTGAAAATTCGGGGACATAAAAAACAACTGCAAAGATTCAAATGTTTTAGAAACCCCAAAACATAAATAATAAGAGTTGTCTTGAGTTGGTGCTACACTTACCCACCCCCATCTACCCAAACAAACAAGTAGCTCAAGAATTTCTCATGAAGAAAACTTGTCAGTTATAACAAGAAAGTATCTTGAGAATAAAATGGACTGATTTACATGCAGGCAGAAATTCATAGGAACTGAATATGGGCCAAGGTTTTAGAAATTTTGAAAGGACTGTGCATTTAAATGGCTGCTTGAGTTCTAAATTTTGAAATTGCTGAGGAAAGCCGCAGAATGCATGATGGAATTCTTTTTGGTATCAAAAAATTGTAGTGCCTGGGCTATTAATATTTACTTCTCAGTTTGGTGCTCCATCCCTGCAAGGCATCTGACTCATACAGCTCTCCTGTTCCCTCTGGGACACTTTGTCACATTCTTCCTTCACATGTTACTTGTCCCCCACAGCATTATGAGTGTTGTGAGGTCAGCTCATATCCACCCTTGTTGCACAAATAAACTACATCATCTTCTTGTATCAATCATATTGTTTCCTTCACTTGTCTTGGGTTCTCATATCATTTGGAAGCATCACAATACTTAAAAACATGTCCTAACATAGTAGAATTCCAGTTTTATTGTTAGCATGCTGTCTTAGTCACTTTCTTATTGCTGGAACAAAATACCTGACACCCACAGGAGGCAACTTAAAAGAGGCAAGGTTTATTTTGGTTCACAGTTTCAGTGGGTTGAGTCCATGCTAGACCCATTTCTGCCCCAAGGCAGAGGGACATGGCAGACAAAGAGCTACTTACTTCATGGTGGCCTAGAAGCAGAAAGTGAAGAGAGGAGCTGAGAGGGGAGATACACCCTTCTAGGTTACACTCCCCTGTGACCCACCTCCTAACAAGAAATCAGGTATAGTGCCCCCGTGACTAGTCATCTTCTAGAAGCTCTGCCTCTGAACTTAAGAGGCCTTTGGAGGGCATTCTAGATCATAAACCATAACAGGTACTGTTAGCTTCTCATCTTATATTTTTCCAGTAATATATTAAAATTACTTTAATTCCAATATTGATGGGCAGTCTCATAAATTTAAAATAATATAAGACAGTTTAATTAGTAGGCAGGGCAAAGATTACCAGCCAATTGTGATTTAAGTAAGATTTTTTTTATTATCTTTTTATTTTATGAAAAAGAAAATAAGAGTAACAATAGTTAATACACTGTATCATTATCTTCAGAGTAGTTAGAGTATACAACATTAACTAAGTTAGGTAAAGAAACAGATTTAGCAAAAAAGGAAGAATTCATTTTTTTTTGTAGAAAGCTCTTGCTCACATTAAAGAGTGTATATATGTAGTTGGATATATGTGGTTGGTCTATGTAAAAGTGCTTCAGCTTCTTTCTAGTAGAGTTCCATGAGTGAAAACATTTCCTTCTGTTCATGTTTATAAAAGATTCAAATGGCATTATATGTATGTTTTTATTTTTTATGTGCTTTATTTGAGCTGTTATTAATTTAGTACTGAGCCTTTCTTCTCTGTACCAAAGTTCTGTGATCTCTCTTGCAAAAGTAAAAAAAAATAAAACTTGGAGAAGCCATTCTTACATTTGTTTTAAGGAGAGAAAATGAGATTCAGCTTCTGATTTATGAAGTAGTGACTAGTGCATAGAGATATGTATAGGAAATGGCTAGCATTGAAATGTAAAAGTAAATTACAAACGTGTTTTGTAATATATATGCATGTTTTATTCGAAACCATAGTGTAGTTTTCAGACAAGTGTGGCTTCAAGGATGAAAGCAATCTGTAAAATGTTTTTAATTTAGCAACTGAAAGATGGCTTTGACTGCTCAGTTCTCAGAAAAAAGTGATAAACTGAATACCAGAATAAATTCAAGTGGAATGACTTAAGAATTTTTAAAAGATAAAAACTATCAGAATATTATAAAAATTGTTTTGAGTATTTAAAATAATAGACCATGTGATCTTTAGCTGTAACTGGGATTATTTTCCTTAGGTTACTTATATAGTAGTCCCCTCACCACCATCCAAGTTTCACTTTCCATGTTTCGGTTACCCATGGTCAACTCCAGTCCAAAAATATTAAATGGAAAATTCCAGAAATAAGCATTTCATACGTTTTAAGTAATTTTTATTGTACTGTATTTCAGGATCATTTTATTTATTTCAGTGTATTCCCTGGATCAATAATTATTATTGCTGTTAATCTTTTACTGTGCCTAGTTTATAATTTTTTATCATAGATAAATATTTATAGGAAAAAATATAGTCTGCATAGGGTTTGTGTATTATGTATTCTCTGTATACTAGTTATTAGGTGTCTACCAGGGATCTTGAAACATATCCCCTGTGGATAAAGATGGACTGCTATACATGATATTTTTAATTTTTTTTAATTTTATGAAAAAATAAAACAAAATTTTATAAACAAGTAATAAAGAGAATAACAAAAGTTAAGACACTGTGTATCATTACTGTCAAAGTAGTTATCAGAATATAAGACATAAAACAAGAAGATTCTTACAAAAAAGAAACACATAACACAAATCTTTCTTTCCCAAGAACTAAAGCGGCTGACACATTGTCATTAAATATATTTCTGTGGGATAGATTTCATTGATAACATGCTACTTCATTTTATGGTTGTGCCTCAATTTTCTCAACAGATTCTCTAGTGTTTTAACTTTCTGCTTCTCTGCTTCTCTGTAACTGCATATATTTCTAATTGGTTTTTTAAGGACAAATATTGGGAGTGAAATTGCTGGGAGGAAGACTGCCAGCCAAAGAACATAGGAAGCTGCCTACCTTTGGGGTGTATGATCTTAACAAAATAATTAATTTCTCATATTCATTTTTTTTTTGATACCGGGGATCGAACTCGGGACCTTACACTTGTGAGGCAGGCATGGGAACCACTGAGCTAAATCCCCAGCCCAATTTCTTATATTCATAAAGTGCTGTATATGCTTTACAGGTCATATAAAGTGCTGCTTTATGGGTGATTTACACAAATTATCCCTTAAATTTCACAACCCTGTGAAGTAGGTGGCATTATTTTTATTTTTAAAACATTTCATTTTACGATTGAATTTTTTTAAAGACAGTAATTAAAAGATTATGTAAAGCTATTGCTGGAGTGCTCATATGTCCTCGTTTATGCCTGTGTTGTTCGTATGATTATTAAATGCCCCCTTTACTCGCAAGTGCCCCATTTCGAGCAAGGAATTATTTGGTCTTACTACTGTATTCATTATCCATTTATATCTGCTTTCACTATAAATAAGATGTGGTAGTAATGTCTTAGTATCAAAAGATCTGTGCTTGGGTTCTGCCTTTTCTATTCACAAGTATGTTCCCTAGTCAATTAGAAATTTCCTGAATGCAGCCTCCATCACCTGGCTTGCCTCAGCTTAACTGTTTTTGTAGCTACATCTATACTCCAATGTCAAGGCTAATTGTGTTTTACATACACAACCTTAATAATATTTTGTATCCATTATTATTCAGCTATTAGTATGTTGTTCTAGAATTTTGATGGCTTTTTTGTGCAGATTGTCTTTTGATTACTATGGTTGTCACTGATTCAGCTGATTCTATAGGTGGACAACAGATAATTAGAACTTTCTTCCTCATATTAATCAAAGGCTGGCTCATCATAACTTCAACCTATTGGTCATAGTTCTGCTCTCTGCAAGAACAGTATTCTTTTTTTGTCCATGTGACAGTACTTCCAATGCATCATTCTCTAACTATGGTTAATAAGCACTTGTGGTATTTCATGATAATTATTCATATATTTTCTCTAAAGAACTCTTAGCTTTCTTAAAACCAATGATTATGACTTAGGTATCTTGAACATTCATACCCTCTGCCCACAGCATAGGAGTAGGCCAGGAATATGTATGGGGTAGAGGAAAGGAGAAAGTATCAAGAGGTGCTAGTGATAATAATTGTAGCTAATCCTTGTTTAGCACTTCATTGTTTGAGGCTACATTCATGAGATTTATATAAAAAAAAGGCTCTTTCAAAGATCAAATAAATGATGAATTAATTCATAGGTTAGACCTAGCTCTCAGAAGAGCCATTGATGTTCTTAGAGACTTTTAGAGAAAATTACAAGAAAGGCATAAAACTTAAGTAGAGTTTCAGATCTGAGAGGTAGACTATAATTAGAAAGGTAAATCTGATAAGGATATGCTATGTTTGGGGTCTAGTGTATCTATGAGTGTTAAAGAATTTTTATGAAAGGACATGAAAGAGATCAGGAGGTGTGAATAAAATAGAGTCAAGAAGAGACATGTTTTTTGTTTTTTATGGCAAAACTTGAGAGACTTTCAAGGCTGAAGTAAGGTAAAAAAGAGGAACTTTGGATAAAGAGCTCTGAATTATAGGGTGGTTAGGGCAAAAGAAAATTCACAGCCTTTTAAACTGTGAAAAGAGAAACAAGTAAAGATTTTTCTGTTTTCCCAGTGAATATGAGATTAGTATCTAATGCCTCTTTGTCCATTTTCTTTTTCTCTGATGTTTCTTTTGTTTTGACTATTGAGTCTGCCTGGAGCAATAGGAATTGTCTTTCATCTTCCATGTTGCATGACAGTAGTTATTAAATTTGGTGTTGGATTCTAGGAGAATAAGACTTATTTTAGTGAACACCAGTATGTGATTTATTGCATCATATGTGTAAGAAAAAATCAGTGTGAGAAACAGATATTTTCTTTTGAGTTTTGTGATGTATTTGACTTTGATGTTTTAACTGGTAGGCAACTTGTATTCATTCCGTGCCCTCTGAAGTTCATAGCTCGTGGCTTACTCAGATGATTCAAATTAGCTACTTTGCTAGATCAGGTTTGCAGAGAGAATCTTTGAATACCATTTGGGAAAGAAGTCTCCAACTAAATATGGTTTTTATATATAAGGAAAATGATGAGCATTACTGAACAATGTCAAAGAGAGAATATATTTTAAATGCAGAGTCTTTTTTCCTGAATTTATGTAACCCCAAATAGTTCCCAAATTACATTTGATTCCCCTCTCTGAAATGATCCGTCTAAGTGAAGTGACTTTGGCATTGGTATTCATAACCAAAATAACTCCAGGTGAAGTTTTGCTGACAAATGCAGAGATGATGATAATTTGAACATAATGTTTGTAGATTTTTAAAATAATTTCCATGCCATATTAACTGGTCATCTTGTTGCTTCTTCTAATGATTCTGTGAAGTGGTATTATATCAGTGTTTTAAAAGAATAAGATAAAGTTTAATGGCACCATTAATCACACATCTGAAAATGATCAAACAGGGACTAGAACTTGTGGACATAGTTCACTGCTTTGTCTTTTCAACTGACAAGTCCTTGTTCAGTCAACACCTTGGAATCAGGATTTTACCATTAATGAGTCTCTCTGCCACAGGTGAAATGCTGGTGTCCTTGTTACTGTGTGCTAGAGGTGAAGTTGCCATAGCAGTCATGGTCATGTATCTGCCAGTGAGATTGGAAAGATTTAAAGCACCTAGTGCCCAGGTCAAACTAAATGCTCTTTAATATTAGCTGTTATTGTTCTTAGTGATACAAAGTTTGCTCTTTTTTTGGCTTATGTCTTCACACTTCGAGAATCTGATTATCTTCCTGTTATCCCCACTTAGAGTCTTAATAGAAAATGGGAAGAGAAAATGTTTATGTTCTTCAGTGTTCTAAGAGATTTGAGTTGTATTCCTTATTTGATATACTTGGGGCCAGAAGTGTTTTGGATTTCAGTTATTTTCAGGTTTTAGGATATTTGCATATGCATAATAAGTTATCTTGGGAATGGGACCCAAATCAAACATGAGATTTATTTATGTTCCATTTGTATCTTACACAGATTTGAAGATAATTTTATACAATTTGGTTAGTGCCCTTGCGTTTTGACTGACCTGTCACATGAATTCAGGTGTGGGATTTTACATTTCTGGTGTCATGTTAGCAGACAGAAAGTTTTGAATTTTGGAGCATTTTTGATTTTTGATTTTCAAATTAGGCATGTTCAACAGGGACTTATAAACTATGATATGTTTTGTGTATGAATATATGTATATATTTATTTCAAGTATGTATATACTTATATGTTAATTCTTAATTTTTGAGGGAGTGATGATTTAGAACCAGCAGCCATTATTTATTTCTACCATTTGATAAGCATTGTGGAATTATATATGTAGTTCTTCTAAATCAAGAAATATTGCTGGAAAAGATGGATAAATTTAAAAAGCAGGCATTTGAGACATCATGGGAATGAAACCAGTATAAATTTTGGAAGATAGAGTCCTTGGCTTGTGTCTCTGGGGTGCTATATTATGATTAAATCTGACTTGGGTGGCTTGGAGACTTGCTTCCTTCCGAGAGTATCCCTCGGGCAGGGCACTCACACCTAGAAGAGGTCAAGCTGAGGTTTTTTCCAAATTATCTCTTTCTTTTCTTTTTTCTAATCTCCAGTTGTGTTTTGCCTCTCCTGATAGTTTGTCCTGAATTCCATTAGCCTGCTGGTTCTCTGCCCTGAACCACAGACCTCCCCTCCTTGTTTTCCGGGTTAGGTTGACTCTGGATTGACTGATGACGGTGATGAAAAAACATCTAGGACTATGGTGCTGATCCCTGGAAGACTGTGTCATTTGCTTATCTTGTACCCACTCTCCTTGCTTTATTGACAGACTCCTTTTTAAGGTTTAATATGTGAAGTTTTTTGATGCCTTGATACATATGTATACTGACTGCAAAAGTGGAGTCACTGGATGATTCTGAATTCCACCCTGAGCTCCAGAACACTGAAAAGAATGGGAATTGGGGCGTTGGAGAGTGGGGAGACAGACAGTGGAGCAAATGTTGTTATACCTGTACATCTTTAACTCAGATTAATTTTTGAGAGCTGTCTGTTATTATTTCTAACTCCTTAATAATGGAGCACCAAACTGTTTTAGGTAAGCTATTAGATCTTTAAATTTTGTAAATGATTAAGTAAATTCTAAAATTCACATTTTCATGAAGACCAATCCTGTCTTATCAGTTTTCTAAGAAGTTTTAGAAAATGTTATTTGGTAGGAAAGGGAAATTACTTACCTGTGTGATTAATCTTAAGGAAATTTTCACTCTGGCATTTCCTTCAGATCCTATGCCAGATTTCTCCCGGAAGCAGTGATCACAAGGGGAGCAAAGAAATTCTAAAGGATTTGAATGATGGAAGGTAGAGATAGACTAGAACAAAAGAGAAATTGGGTGGTTAATAAGATTTATGTATACTTGTAACCTAGGGTATCCTTATACTTTAAAATATACTGAATAAGCTACTACTACTAAGATAATATGCTGCTTTAACTTTTATTCTTAGTTTCCTTAGTATGAAAGGTATGTATCTGCTAGCTTGTAAGAAAGGAAACTACCACTGAAATGAAAGTCTAACATGATATTCTAACACTTTGATTGTGCTGACATTGCTTTTAGCAAAAGTATAGCTAGTGATCTAAAAAATGCCATTGTGTATATTGTTATCATTTGAGAAAATAATTGTGAGGAATTAAATAGAGCTGCATAGAATTTCCTTAAACAGCCAGCTGAAGATAATATGGATAGAGATCATCCTCTAATGGTATTGGTATCATCCACTAATTTAAAGAATGGGAATTAATAACAAACTCAGTTATAAAAATGTTCAGGGGTTTATAAATTAGGATATCAATAAAGGACAGAATTTACAGAACCTGTATTTCTCTCATGATTTTTACTTGCTCTTGAGTGAATGACTGAATGGTGGAGTAGCTAATTTAAATAAGCACACAGTAAACCTTAAACATAGAGTTGTGGATGGTTCCTTAATTCTAAATCTAGTGTCTTTTCCCACAAGAAGAAAAAGAGCTTGTAAGTTTTCATATAGATATTCAGCCATTTCAAATACTCATGGCGTAAAGAAAGTCAGATTATATTAGAAATAACCCTTTTTAAACCCTTTTTTAAGTACTCGGTGAACATTCAGGCTTTAAGTCTTTATATTCTAATGCCTTGAAAGGCAAATGTGAATGAACTAGTTCTTACTCGCACAAAATTTTGTTTATTCTGCTTAGTTCAAGTTAAAGTTACTAAAGTGGGAGAAGACTGCTGAAATCCTCATGATGTTCACCTGCCTGTTGGAAAGTAATTTTGATATGGCTGGGACCAGAAAGCAGAATGGCCTTAAGTAATTGAAAGTGCTAATATTCTTTGTTGCTCTTTTCTTGAAAGCTGTTGTCTGAAAGGACCCTTGTACATTTATTGATTACCTTCATTAGCTCTTCCAAAGCATCTCATAACCTGGTGGAGAAAGAAGACATATAAATAAGTACAATAAAACAGTGAAATGTGTTGGCACTGTGGTAGAATATAGACAGTGCCTCAGGTGTACAAAGGAAGATGTAGGGAGTGGTCATTTTCCTCTATGCAGGTCAGGAAAGCTTCTCAGAGAAGTGACTGTGGTGTGAGAAGGTTAGATGGATGTTTACTAGGCAGGTGCATGTGAGAGAAAAACTTAGCAGGCAGAGGGAACCTTGTGAGTAAAGACCTAGAGCTATGAAATTTTGTTCATATGTGGGAAGATCATTCAGGGAGCTATAAACATAGCAGTGCAGCAGAACCATAAAGCACAAGATGGGGAGAGAAATGGGAGAGATTTAACCAAAGAAGTGCCAGGAGCAAGTGACGAAGGCCTTATGCTTTGGTAAAGCAACCACGCTTACCTTGAAGCTTATAACAACTAATGGCTTTCTTTTACTCCAAGGCTAGAGTTGAAAATCCAGACATTGACCTGTAACTCTGCATGGCTTATTTCTCCTCAAGCCTCTCACCTTCCGTGTGATCTGTCTTCTTTATCTCAGCTCAATCGTCATTCATTGAAGAGACATCCCCTAAGCTAGGGATGCTGAACCTTTTAGAGCTTTCAATGATGCAAACAACCCACTACAGCATGTGTGCTATAGCTTCGCCACCGCTGCCCTAAACTCTTGCCATATGTCAGGCATGGTGCTTGGGGTGGGATACAGACAGCTCACTACTGTCTCTCAGTTCACTGTGGACTAGTGAGAGATGAACTATAAATACATTAACAAGAAAATGTAATGCAGGGACTGATGCAATGATGAAAATTAAATCAGATACTGTAACAGTATTCTCAGAGGAGACCTCTACTTTCCTGTCCCCCTGCAACCTGTTCAACTCTTTGGTATCATGCTATACAGCATTCTTTCACAACGCTTTTCACAATGTGTACCTTTGGATGATTGGTTGTTGTCTTCTCTATTTGATTGTGAACTCGGTGAAGGCAGGGACCACATCATCTGTTCATTTATGCATGAAGAGAGATAGTATATGAAGTAGGGCCAGGCACATAGGAGATGCTCACTGATGCCTAATGGTTGCATCAGGAACCATATTGCCTGACTGCTAAGCTGTACCTGCTGCTTATTAACCCTGGCTTTGTGTAGTGTACTTAACTTGTCTGAACCTGAGTTTTTTCATCTTTGCACAGATGAGTTGGTGAGGGCATAAAATGATATATTCAGTGCTGAAGGGGATCTAGATGTACCACTTTGGCATAAGAATATGCTGCTGAGGGCATTTGAATTCCTGCAGTTCCTTATGTGCTTGAAAGCAAAGCCTACCAAAGGACCCAACTGCCATAAATCCCTGCCTCTGGAGCGACTCTCATCGTCTCAGAGAGAAGTGAACAACACATCCAGACAGACATTGGCACAAATGATCAAATCTCCCATTGATTGTCCTGAGGGCCTATTTATCTGTCCCAAAATTATCTGCTCTTCCATACAAGACTTCTCCCTTTCCTGTCATTTTCTCTTGAGCTGTATATAAGCTCATAAATTTCACTACTCTTTTGGAGTCATCCCTTTCTGTGATGCTTCTGTGCACATAAAACTAAAATGCTTTTCCTCCTGTTAATGTGTCTGTTCTCAGTTTAATTCACAGTACCCCCAGCCACTGAACCTAAGAGTGTAAAGACTTCTGCAGTACTAAGACAAGAGCCTGGTACTTAGTAATCATGAAATTAAGGTTAATTATTATTATTGTTTATTGATAAAAATTTATTGAATGAGGATAGAAATGTGGATAGGGAGATTTACTTTCCATTTCAAATAAGATTAAGATTATAACAGCCTGAAGAGCCATTATTAGGAGTAGGTCTTGATGAAGAAATAATAACTTAGCTTTGAAGTTTTTGCAGAGTTGCATGTTTGCATGTTTGCTGTTTTTGCTGCATCTACAGATAATAAGGATCTCAGAGGAGAATTTTACAGGAGATAGAGATAACAAGAACCACAAGAACTGGTCCCAACATAAGTGCTGGTTGCCATATGTGCATGAGTGTGCATGTGGGAAGGGCAGGGAGCAGCATAGTTGAGAAAAAAGATACAAGAGATGCTTGGAATCTCTGGTTTTGAGTGGTGTTAAAACTGTTGGTGCTTTCTATGATGGGCAAATAAAGATTTTGGACAAATAGAATTAAAGTTATGTCAGGAAGCATGAATGTGTCAAAGTGGAATAAGACCCAAGTCCTTATCTCAAAAGTTGTCATTGATCCTTTAGCCTCAGCTGCAGCAATTCCCCCCAGCACCATTGCTTTCCCCACCCAGCCATCACATTGTCACGAGCTCTCCCACTCAAAGACGTTGGCACTTTTTGTACCCTACATTTTCTCATAAACGTCCACATAGCACCCTTCAGTGCTCTGCTCGTATGTCACCTTTCAGACATGTAGGGCACATGGACACTCTGCACTCCTATCATTGTCCTCTGACATATTTTTTGTTAATGTTTGTTGTCTGCTTTCTCTCACTAGAATATCAGCTCCATGAGATCAGAGACTCATTTTGTATTGTTACTCCTGCATTGCCTGAAACCTTGTCTGGTTCACAGGAGCTCAGCACATAAATGAGAAATGAACAGTGAACAATCCCTGTTGCTTATAGTTCAGTGGTAAAAACAGGCACTTATGGAGAAACTAGATAGGTAATGTAAAATTACTACTGTGGTAGGTGGTAAGCATTCAGGCATATCAAGGCAGAGTCTAACCTATCCATGAGGAAGAAATCTGAGTCCACTGATATAGAGTAGAAGCCACAACTGAAAACCTTGGCCCTCGTTTCTCACTGTGGTCTTCCTGTGTATGGCTTCCTGGGGTGAGGAGAGAACTCCCGAGACCTTCCGTTTATGCTGCTTATGTCCTGGAACTATAATTGCGGTTTATGGAAAAGAGTCTTGCAAGCTGGGGATGTAGCTCAGTAGTAGAGCACTTTGCCTAGCATGTGTAAGGCCCTAGGTTCCATCCCTAGCATCGTGAAAAAACGAAAACAGTCTTGATAGGGAGTGATTACAGTCAGTCTTCAAAAGTGAGAATTTTTGTTTTGTTTTGTTTCCTTTAAGTAAGTTGTTCCCTGGTCTAAAAGAATTCAACTCAGTTCCCCACAGGGGTTCCATTCGCAGAGCTGCATGCTGTTTTAGGGCCCTGTCTTGGCTGTGAAGGGTTGGAGAGTGAGAGCCTGGGCCAGAGGGAGCAGCTGCCATGGCAGCTGGCTTCAGCAAATGAAGGCCTAATGTTACTACAACTTCCAATTTTTTCGTTTTAACACAAACGGAACATTTGAATTTCATGTGAAATTTCATAATTTTAAATTTAGCCTATTTTTTCCCAACCACTATATACCAAACAAAATCTTATCAGTGAGTTGAATTTGTTTTAGGGTATCTCTCCTCCAGTTCTAGCTTTTGAAATGGATATGTAATTTTTATATTATCATTTACCAAAAATAAACAAAAAAAACCCCTGAAAGATCTTTCTTCTGAAAACAGAATTCTTCACAGGTAAATAGTCAAATATAGTTGTTTTCTTCTTATTTTTATGTTGAGAAAAGTAAGGCACAAGAAAATCATCAGTTTAGAGAGAGGCAAGCCCTGGGCATCCTGGCCACTGAATCTTAGCTCATGGATTAAGCTGCTAGTTTCGGAGGGGTTGGTTGTCTCCAGCCATGTCATAGAAGAACTCATTATTTTTAAATTTAAAAAAGGAGTGGTGAAGGGCTATTACTGCTTTAGCATTCAAAAGGTAAAGTCAAGGAGGGTCAACTCAAAATTGCTTCAAGAAACACCTGGAAATTGCAAATGTGTTTACAATTACTTCTCTATTGATGGCCTTATGTTTCAGAAAGTGCCATTAATTGTGAAAGAGTAACACAGCGCTCTTTGTGAAATTTAAGTCCATTTAATATCACCACCTTCAAAGACAATAAAAATTCCAGCTTGCATTTATCTATTCCCATGTGAGGAGTTACTACAATGTATATTGTCTCATTCTATATGAAATTCTTTGGCTTTATGTCTCATTTATAGGCAGTTGTCTGAGGTCAGTTTTCCATTTTGCAGTTGTCAAACAGCTGTCAAATTAAAAAACCAGATCTTACAGTTAATTGACATTTTGTGTCATTCCATATTAGTGTATTTCTTGACTTTAATGTTTAAAAAGTTATCTACATATCCTAATAATCCTTTTCCTCCATTATCCCATTTTTTTCCTTAAATGCCTACCTAAACATTAAACATGATACCCTAAATATCTTTATTGTTTTCACTTGATCTTAGGCAAAAGGCCAAGAAGCAATTGTTTTCTAAACATAGTCTTAAAAGTTCATGGGAACTTTTTAAAAACACTTGAATTGGACATTTGGCCAATTAATTGCATAATTTTTTTTACAAGAAGAGAAAAATCTAATCATTTTAGGCATGCCATCCTTTTTTCACTGACATGGCTATTTTCATTCTTATTTTTAACATCATTTCTATTAAATTGAAATTTCAAAAGTAATTGAACATAGAATTCTTAATTGCTTTCTAAACTGTCAGTATAGGTTAGAGTAATTGTAAAAAATTCAGCATTTATTTTTAATAATTCATTGATCAAGGAAATATTTCTGGTTATGTCATTGATGTTTTTACTGCAAAGCATCTCAAGTTGTCAGTGGGAGACATTAACATTGTAATCCTCTATAAAAGGAGTTCAGCCCTTAGGTATTTGATGAATACTTCAGAGTTAAGTAATCTGGTGAAAAATGACAGCGTATGCATTTATAATTCTTAGTTATTATATAGAAAACACTAAAATGTGTATTAAATTATGATAATTGGGAATTACTATGTCAGTAGTATAAAACATTGTCATATTAGTTTAGTTAACATTCTATACTAAGATTATTTTAATCAATATTTGTTTAGTTCTTGCTTTTTATAAACTTACAAGCTATATAGGATTTGATTTAACCTTTTCTGGTTTTTGACACATTTTCCTCTGAGACCTCATAACTCCTGGCATATTTCTCTGTTATACCACTTGTTAAATTGCACTTTAATTACGTTATTACCTATCTAAGAGTTCTAGCCTAAGAACTGTTTTTGGCTAAAAGAACATTTTATTTTAATCCATAGTATCTGACAAATAATACACTCAGTGAATGACTTGAATAAGTGAGACTTAGTCAGCATATATATATATATATATATATATGGTTTTGTTTTGGGTTTTTTTTGTACCAGGGATCGAACTCAGGTCCTTGTGCTTGCAAGCAGGCAGCAGAACCACTGAGCTAAATCCCTGGCCCCAAATGAAATTATATTTTATGACTTACAGAGGAAGATAATCCTGTTATTTGTGCAAATTTTCCTGGAAATTTGTTTTTCTTCATTTTTTATTTTTTATCAGTATATGTTTGCATTACATAATAATTACATTCCTTGTGCTGAGTTGGTACATGTTAGTCATCTCTGAGAGGATTAGCATTGAGATTGTAATAAAATGAGGTGAATTAAATATTAAGGGATCAGATATAATCAAACTAAGGTTAATGTCAGTGCAAAAATTATAAGAGGAAGCTAAGCTTTTCATATGACAATAAATGAAATTGTACATTTGTTTCATCTTTATAATTTAGAGGTTTTTAACAGTAATTCTTCCTTAATTGTTATTCCAAAGTGATTTGGTGATAAACTATAAGTAATATTCTCTTTGTGCTTATACCAAATAGCTCTTAGGGATAAGATAGTCTAGTGACTTGTTTCCTCATTAGAAACTTCATTACTAGAAGAAAAAAAGTAAGACAGGAGATCCAGAAACCCAAATGCTTTATATATCCCATTGCTTACTTAACATTTCTTCTTGGAAGTACTACTTCCCCTAGAGATAGATAGCAGTGATTGACATTCTAAATGGAAAATTCCTTGTATGTGACTTGTTTTCCCATTTAATCCCCGTTTAATCAATATTACCTGGGTGACTGTACTTGTAATCTTATTGATTGGTCATGGTTTTGTCCCACCTCATGCCCACCTTGTAAATTTCCATTGGGTCTTATAGTTTTGTCCCACTTTGTACCCGCCTCACCACACGGCTTTGCTGTATAAAACATCTTTAAAAAGTGGGGTGGATGGGCATCCCACTTTCTGGTCCCCCTTCTGTGTCTCTTAGAAGCTTTTTTTCCTCTCAATAAATTTTTCCTACTCTTTAAAAAAAAAAGGATTTCTTCTTGGATTTCTGCAAGATACTACCAGAAATGTTACATATCTAAAACAAACTTTGATTTTTCCCTCTCAAATCTGTTCACACCTCCCATCTCGGTTGCTATCAATTCAATCTGCTAGTTGCTCAGGCCAGGAACTTTGGAGTCATTAAAGACCCCTGGTTTTCTCTTAAGTCCTATATTGAAACCATCAGGAAATTATTTTGATTGTGTTCACACATATACACAGGCATACACACACTGTGAAAGGTGTGAAAAGTGACTAGATAGTGGTTGGATTCTCCAGTCAGTTCTCACAGTCTTCATATTACTACTTCTTTGTGTCTTGCCTGGATTGTTGTAGTAACCTTCTTAGTGATATTGCTACTTCTCTCCTGATTTCTACAATATTCTCAGCACAACTTGCAGAGTGACCTTCTAAAAACATGAGGTTGTATCCTTTCTCTAGTAAAACTTCACAGGAACCGTCCAGGCCCCATATGAAAGAATATTTTGCCACTCACTCTTAACCCTTGTTTCTGTAATACCTGGCTGATAATTTATTTATCTTAAATTTTGTGCAAAGGAAAATGGTCCTATGTTTGTATAAATGTATGAGGTGGTAGTTTAACATAATTTGACTCTAAATTGTTTGCGTGTTCTCCCAGGATTATTTTTAAATGCTACTTACCTTAGGTTCCATCCGTGCATTTTAAATTTTTTGTTTCACCAGTGTAATCTGTTTTCCAGAACTTCAGCCTTTTAAGCAGTGTATCTCCATTATATACTTTAATATCTAAGAGGACTAGTCTTTCCTCATTGCACTCCTTTTATCACTTTATTGTTTCAGGTAAAGTTGAATCATTTTTTTAGTTTGTTTTTAGAATGGGACTTTAATTAGAATTACATTATATTTGTAAATTTATTTGGGTAAAGTAGACATCTTTTACTGTTTGATCTTCTTAACCGAAAGTGTTTCTTAGATTCTAAGTCATTTACTAACGCTTGAGGGCAGGAGGATAGCTAATATAACACTAGACAGCATTACATATTCAAATAATCTGAGGATGAATCTCAGTTTCACAAATATTTAAATGTAGGAGGAAAACAGATGTATAAGAATCAAAGAAATAGGCTACATTTTTCTTTTCACTCAGACTTCATATTTTTTTGGTATAATGTAATTTCTAAAATTTACATTTGTGCATTTTCTGTTCATTGCTAGGCTTAGATTTTTTAGTTTCTTTAAAATGGTTCCATTTCTATCATTTTAAAAATTTCTTCCTGTGCTCAGGAGTGTGCCCCTCCCTCCATGTAAGTATGTTTTCATATCTTACACTAGTTCTTATTTTGTGGTATTAAAAGTAAAAAAACAAAAGCTTTTCAAATTTGTTTTTGTTTTTCCCTAGAAAGATTTCTTTTTCAAACAGTTCTTTCATTGCTTCTCAGTACTGTTTTTCATTTTTCTTATGTTAGGGAGTTTTAACAGTTCATTATTGTTTCCCTCAGTTTATTCACCATTGAACTAAGAGGAATATTCAGTCAGTATTTCCTTATATACATATGTGTGAGAGTTACTCAAAGCTACAACGTCTACATACTTGATATTATAACCTCTTCTGGGTCCTTGTGACTCATATATATTTTCTACCTAATGTTTACAGCATGTTCCCCTGCTCTGAGGTGATATTTCATGATCCTCCTTCCAATAATTTGAAAGCTTGTAAGTTATGTCTTTGCTGAAGCATTTCATCCACATGTTTAACTTGTGTTCAGCTCTTATGTTTTCTGGTAGGTATTTATTACATTACTAGCTACTAGGCCTTGGGGAGACAGTGGAAGGCAGAAACCTTTCATGTTCCTTGCTGTCAGTGGATTGGTGGTGAGTGAAGAAGCAGACAGTAATTAAAAATAATCACAAGTTTTACTTAAACATTACAGAATTGCCATAGAAAGCTGCAAATGATATAGGTACCTGGTACCATTTGAATTTTTTTTTTTTACCATTTGAATTTTTAAAATGGCTAAAAATGATGCTAGAGTAGAAATCCTAAAGGCGAGTGGGAATTGAGTAAGCAAATAGGACAGGGAAATGTAAGCACAATAACATGTGCACAACCCTATGGCGGGAGGGAACATGTTTCACAAAAACTGAGCACACTGTAACTTGACAGAGACAGGAAAGGGGTATTGGAGGTGTCTAGACTGGAGAGGATTGAAGACAGACTGTATGGTTTTATAACTTATGTCAGTATACTTTCTCTTATTATTTTATTTTATTTTTAGAGCATAAGGATTGTTGTGCTTTACTAGAGAGATACCGAATTGGATTTGTTATTCTAGCCCCAATGGATACAGAGAAAATTGATTTGAGGCTTTTGTGCATGAGGCAAACATTGATGATGGCTTATGCTGAGGTGATACTGGGGGACAGATTTGAAAGATACTTAAGAGATGAAATGAATAGTACTTACAGATTGATTAGTACAGGAAAGAGAGAAAGATGTAGTCAGGAATGGTTTATAAGGGCATAGCTTCTAAATTTAGGTGGCTGGTGAAATTATTCTCTATCCAAAGAGGACCTAGGGTTGATGGAAGGATCATGAATTCAATTTTGGTCTCGTTAACTTTGAGGTGACTTCAGTATGGCCAGGAGGAAAAGTCAAACAGAAGAATAAGTGGATCCAGAAATCAGAGTAGGGGAGTATGTTAAGAGTCATCTGCATAGAGATTGTAATTGTGGCTGGAGACACTACTGAAATTAAATGACCTGAGACATGCCTTGAAGAGCTGCGCTGTTAAACAGCAAAAAGGAAGGACAGAAAGCACAGAAAGAAGCAAGCCAGGGTATCACAAAAGTAGATGGACATATTTCAAGGAAGATGTGTGGTTAATAGTGTAGAACACTGCCAAAGGTTGAAGAGTCCACTAGATGTGGTGGTGGAGAGCTTCTGCATGGTCTTTGGGAGAGCTGATGGATGGTCTGTTGGGTAGGGGAACCATAGGCCAGTGGTGAGGCAGAATTCCAAAAGATGACACTCAACAAAGGATAAAAATGAGTGATATTTCCAGGAGTTGTGAGGCACAGTAGCCATGTGAAGCCAGAAGAGAGGGAATAATAGATGATGTTGTTATAGAGACTGCGAGTACAGGTAACTTCACACAAAACAGCTAGTGAAAACTATACCCTACTGTCCCAAGGTTTCTCCATGTGTGGCCTCTCCAACTGATGGTGTTATATCCTTGAAGCTTAGATTCTTAGAAATACAGGAATTAGAATGTGGAGAATCTGTCTTTGTTACACTTCATCTTCCCATTCAATCATTATGTTTTCCTTTGCTGTCTTCCATGCCATTAATTTTCTTTCTACACATTTTTATCTCTTTGTCTTTTGCTTCTGCAACCTGAGTGAATGTCATTTTCACTGTACTTGTGACTTGCTCACCTTCCTTTAGTGATTTTGTTCTTTAATATTTCTAGTACTGATTTCAATTCTGCAATTATATTTTTAAATTCATTTTTTCATACCTTCCACCTCTCTTTCTGTACCCTGCCTCACCCATTTATATTTTATCTTACCTGTGATGTCAGACTTATGATCTGAGTAAGTTTCAATTAAAAAGTTATCTAACTAGAGAGTAGGGGAAAGGAAAGAAGGGAAAAGAAAAAAATATGAGAAAAGGAAAAAAGTGGAAACAAAGTGTTTGTAAATAGAGAAGGGTGGAGCAGGTGAAGGGAGCACAGGTAATGAGGAAAAAATAAGAACCAAGATACATCCTGTAAAGGTACAAGATCCTAATGATGAATGTAACTGTATTGTATACCTAAAATGTACCGGTAAACTCAATGGGGAAAAAAGTTATTTATTCCCAGTTAATTATTTTCTAAAAATCATAGCACAGAATAAAATAATAGATTGAAAAACTTAAGCCAGAATCAAGATTGCTGCTCAGAGATGCATATGTTAATATCCTGCCCTGATGCTATCATGGCTGCAATTTGGTCACTTAGACTAAAAGTGAAGATGAAAATGTCATGATTTCTAATAGCCCCAGTGGTCCTGATAGAGGCTGTATAGCAGGATATTTAAAATACACAGATTTGAGTCCTGACTGTCACTAATTGTGTGACATGGGACAAATTATTTACATTTTTGTTTTGATTTCTTCATCTGTAAAATGGAGAGATGGTGTTTATTTGTGCTTTGTGCTTTCAGTGGAGATGAATAAATAAGGTAACCTAGTGAGAAATGTAAGATACATGCATAGACAACTGCAGTTCAGGGTAGAAAATAAGTGGAAAGAAAGTGATACTGTTATCTCTGGATTCTGCGGTGCAAAGAGTTAGTGAATGCTTCAAGAGGAAGCAGTGGATTTTAACTTGAGTGTGTAGGGTGTGTGTGATTTCGAGATGGAGCAAGGAGGATTCTAGTCAGAAGAAATAATGTAATCCCAAACAGGGAAGCTGGGAAGCATACTTACACACGTGCTTCTGTGTGGTATGGAGAGGCCTAGGACAGCCAACTGCAGAAAGGGACTAGGCATAGTCCCTGTGTTGTTGAGTGTCATGATTGCCAGACTTAAGAGTTCAGATTTGATTCATAGGAAATAGGGAGCCACTGAAATGAGGAACACCTAGAGGCATGCTGACCAGTTAGGGCATTATTACCACAGTCCCAGCAACCATCAGAAACATGAACTCCAAGAAGACGGCGATTATAAAGAAGAGGAAATAAATTTGAGAAAGTTAACTTGCCCTACAGCTTTATTAGTATACTTTATTAGTATACTTTATTAGTATACATATACTTCAGCCTGGGTGGCAGACACTACTTTGTGACCTGGGTCCTCTTCCTCCCAAAACTCAGCCAGTTAAATGAGTTGATATCCACCATCTGTGATATTACCAAATCCTTGCTTGCCTGCTTCTTATAGGTTATCTCATCTTTTGGTTAAATTTCATTAAAATTAGTAAAGATTCTGGTGAGGGAAAATGTGTTTTCTATAATTTTGTCATATTTTTTCATGAAATTAAAGTTTTCTCAAAGAAATGCTGAAGTTTTAATTCCTTATTTTATCCCATCTCTAGTTAATTTCCTAACTTTGGCCATATGGAGTTTTCAAGAATGATAAAATTTGGTTGTTACAAGCAAAATAGATTTGGCTGGCTAAAGATCATGTCTTATAAATTCTTACCCTTTTTGAGATTATGGTGTGATTGTTCTGGCACCATGAGCTTTTTAGTTGTTTGTCATAATTGGAACAGTGATAATGTTAGCAGTAATAATGGTTATCAGTTTAGGTCACAGGTACTTTACATCCATCATCCAATTTGACAGGACCATACCAATGGAAAATAAACCTAACCTACTGGTATTCTGGATTTTGGGTGTATTTCTTCCTGTAGGCACTTTTCCAGTTTTGTAAGAGATGAGATAGTAAGAGGTCTGCTTCTTACAAGAGGAAATTTATGTCTTTGTATCTTTCAACTGTTAGGAAAACTGATCTCCAAGTAGAAATCTCAGCATTATCAGAGTTGTAAATATCTAAACAAAATTTGCCAGTTAGGGGCTACTGCCTTTTCTCAGTTTACACATGAGTCTCTTCAGTAAGATACATTCTCAGTAACCTGCCTCCACTCTTCTATCTAATCTGTCACTAGTTTGACTCTGTAGGGGTTTGTTATACATCTGCTGGAATTATATTAGTACTATAGGTCTCAGGCAGAGGCACTATGTTATGCCCACCCCTGGCCCTATTCCCTATGACCCTTCTTTCTTTTTTTTTTTTTAAATCTCCTGGTTCTTGGTCAAGTGAATTATAATATTTCAACTTCCCATTTTGCTCTCTGTGCAGCATTCAACCCCATGGTGGCCTATGACTTGGTGACACCTTTCTTTGGCTACTTTACAAATAGTTATAATTGCAGAAGTGATAATGATAACAGAATAGAGGACACAGAAACAAACCCGTGCAGCCACAGTCATCTGATTCTGGGCAAAGGAGCCAAAAATGTACGTTGAAGGAAAGGCAGCCGCTTTAACAAATAGTGCTGGGAAAACTGGATATCTTCATGTAGAAGAAGGAAAGGGGGTGAAAGAAAAATAATTGAGATCTTTATGTACATGTGCCAACTCCCCACAACAAATACAATCATTATGTAAAGTAAACGTATATTAATAAAAAATAAAAACTGGAAAAAAATCTGAAAAAAAATAGTGATAATGATAATGTTATCAGTGTAGGTCACCAGGCACTTTTTACATCCATCATCTGATTTTATCTTCGTAGCAACCCTCTGAGTGAGGTATTGTTATCACCACCTGACAGCTGAGAAAATGGATGCTCAGAGTAGGTACACAAATTACCTAAGGTCATTTGGCCAAGTGGCAGAGCTGGAAGTCCTCCCAGTTTTATCTCAGTCTGAGCCCCTGCCCCTCTTATATTTTGACTCTGACTTACAGACCTAATTCCCACCCTCTCGCTTTGACAAACCCCAGTGCACAGAGCACCTATGCTAGACTCTCACCTCCATTTTGCTAGCAGCCAATTTCTAGACCTAACCTATTCCTATAGCATTCTATGTGATGATTTAAACTTCATGGCACCTCTGGCTCCTAACCCTTCTGTCTGAGATTTTAAAGGCAGAGCTGACTGATGTCTTGGTGGCAGTGACTATTAGAATCTCTGAGGAATAAAAATGCTCTTGGCCAACTGAAAGAAGTCCTGCCAGTTGGTGAATGGTGCTGTGACCTCTGGGACTTGGCCTTCCTACTGCTACAGAATACATCACACAGTCTCTTAGTCATCACGAACGGCAAGTTACCAGCCAGTTCAGTGGCCAAAATTCCAGAGCTTCAATAAACCACATCAAATTAGTGTCTTTCAGAATTGCGTGTCTTCCAGAAACCAACTAAATCTTATCTGTACTGAAAGAAGCCAAGATATAATACTTCTCTGCTGCTTTCATCTTCAGGGAAGTTGCCTGTACATGGAATATGCCTGCCTCAAAAAGGGCTTGAGAGCAGAAGCCAAGCCCAGTCAGCACCAAAAAGACAAACAGCACCAAGGGTGACTTGGAGTTGGATGCTAACAGAAGGCTAGGAGTGACAGTGTTAACATATTGCCTGACATTTTTAGAGCACTTTACAGAGCTATGTCATCAATCAGGTCTTTGATACCCAATCTTCTCACAATTCTGTAAGGTACCTGGAATAGGAGTCTTTGTAGGAGTATAGATTAGGAAGCATGCTCAGAGGCACAGTGCTCTTTCCGCAGTATCAGGGCTCAAACCCAAAATTCCAGTTTCTTCTGTCATTAAACTATTAGCTTTTTAAAAAAAATCCAGTCATACAGTCAACTTTTGACTTTGACAGGTGATTGCTCGAGAATTTTTTAAGCTGTATATTCATAATTCACCATGAGACTCCATCCCTAAGTCATACTTTTTTTAAGCAGCATTAGCTCAGTGATTTTAAGACCATTTGAATAGAATAGACTCACCTAGGCAGTGTTGATTCATGAGCTATGAAAATTTAAACTTTTTAAAGAATTCAATTTTCCCAGTGTGGCTGAAGTGGCCTCGAGCATGATGAAAACACATGAAACTAATTTGTCTGATTAAAGAATTTATACAAATCATAAAATTAGGAAGGCAATTTATAATGAAAAGCATTAAATAGAGAATGTAAATGTTATTTCTGTGGTCTTTTTGGCATTACCTCTTAATGTAAATAATGTGTCTCAAAGAAACTATGAAATTGATTGATAAATCCTCTCTCCTCCAGTGCTAAGCAATGTGAGATGGAGTCAGCCAGGGCTTTCTGTCCCAGGCTAAGCCTTCTCAGGCTCACAGGGGCATAGGAGGGCTGCCACTACAACAGGTGCATGCAATTTATGTTCAAGACTAGTGTAAGTATCTTTAATCAGTCCTCTTTTAAGTCAAACCATATGATGTTCAGACCTAGACATTTTTCCTCTCAGTATCAAGTACTTTCTTCTCAGTGCTCCATATTAGCAATACACATGTGGGAAATTGGGTTTCTTTTTGTTACTTAAAAGCAGATAAAATGTTTACAACAGTTACAGTTGATTGCATGGTGGTTAGTTTCACATTTCTCCCTCCTGTCAAGGTGACAGTGGGTCTCCAAAGAATAAATCAGTTTAGCTGACTCTTGTTTTCTGCTCAGTTCAGCTATAAATAGGTCAGTTGTTGCATCAAATATTGCAGGGTGACCACTCTGTTAGGCTTGACAACTCTCTTAGTGATAGAAAGAATTGCTTCATCTCTTCCACTTGGCACAAAATTTGTGAATTATAAGCAAGTACTTTAGAGAGATTTGTATTTAAGTTTAATACACTTTATCACCATTTCATCAAAGATAGAGAAATAAAATAATTTTAGTCAAGCAGAGCCATATCCTGAGTATTCCACAGTAAGTTTTGTTTTCATTTTTTTTCCCCTCATTTTCATTAACATAAATTAAGAAGTTAAAATCAAATTTCCAAGGAGGTTATTTTTTCTTACTCTATCAGGGTGATAGAGTTTGGACTTGCTGCTCTGGTCCTGCTGCCCTTTGTTGGTGTGTGTCTGTCTTCACAGTTCATGTTGCATATGTAATTTGTTAATGGGTCTCTTGGTAATTAAGATGGTGTATTCATTTCATATGCCTGGTTGTTAGGTGATTACCTGTGGGAATTACATAAATGGGGAAAAATGACCTGCCATGTTCTTGCCCTTGGTGGTCTAGTGTGAATTATGGTTGTGGAGAACCCTTTAGATTTCAGAGCCCAACTCTAGCCACTTCTTCTTCCCCTTGTTGGGTTCTTCATCCGTCAAAATTTAAATCTTCTTGCCTGCTATAAGAATAACTTGTAAATATTGGGTGTTTTAATGCTGTGGAAATGTGCCAAATGTTGGGTCTTATTTGTTTAATGTTGTTTAATGTTGAGTTAAAAGTTCTCCTTATAGCAAATGTTGTCCAGTGTTAAAAAATGTTCCTTGCATAAATGATTTCTATCTAATTTTTTTTCCTATCACTTTCCCAGTTTTCATTTTGGTTTGAAATCCAATAGGAAATGGCCAGTAAAAGCAGGTGACAAATTGATTTATGAGATGTTGGTCAGATCTCCCCCCCAAGAAATGTGAACAATGAAATGTAAACTTCATCTTTAAATATATTTACAGAGGTTGTCACTGATGAGTGCACATTGGTGAAATAACTGTAGGAATTTTTTTATCCCACTGCCTCCAGTTGAAACATTTCATGGAGAGTGTAGTTTTCAACATTCACTGGAAACAGAAGGCCCCACTTCTGCAGCTGATAGGAAGTGACCGCATGCCTGTCTTGCACAGCATTGTCAGCTTATTAATAAAAATGCAATAAAGCTCTGCAACTGTCTAGAATGGAATTTTAGGTGTTATTTGTAATGTTTGCAGCATTAAATCATTCTTCACTAAGTTCACCTTGTACTAAATAGGTTCATTTGCAATTTAAAGGGAAAAATTGGCAATTGAAAAATAAATTTTTTGCTTTAATACTGAAAAACACATTTTAAAATTTAAAACATATTGAGGTCCATATTCAGAACCACATGAAGAAATGCAGCTCTTGAGGAGGCAAATAAATTTGAGAGAGGATTACAAAGGGAAATGCCTACAACTTTAAAGCACTAAACCAAGACTCTTTACAAGTAGCAGTAGTTCAGGCCTATGTATATTCATCTTTATTGTTTTCTCTGAGAAGACTTCACAGCTAATGTTCTGGGTAGTAGAAGGCATCCAATTCACTTTCGGTTTTTAAAATACATGTCAGTACTTAAGTAGGGTAGACAGCAGCACTAATCATATTAAGCACAGTGTCTGAACTTCCAGTGAATGCATAATGTATTGTTTTAGAGGACCTAATATATTAGTCAAGGGCAAGAGCTTCATGCATAGCTTGTTTGGTGGGTGAGGAGGAGAGCTATTTGACGGCGCTGTTTGTGCCACCACGGCTAACTGTGCTCACCAAATCTATTTTGTTACACCTCTAATATGAGCCAAAGCCATCAAACAACCTCCATTAGAGTACATGCCATGGAGAACTCTCTCTGGGATAGTAAATGCTAATTCAGTGTCAATTAGAAAAATGCTTCTAACAAAACACTCCGATTAATAAGGGGTACTTGTGTTGATTCATTGCTGGGATTTTTTTTTCTAATTCCTTATAAGGATGCATCTTTTATTACTTTCTATTTATTATTTTAAATATGTTTAGCTTGAAGGCACTTTACCATTTCATCTTTATTTTAAAGTGGACCCAAATGTTTACTTCTCTATCAATATCCATTTAAACTTAAGCCATTTGGGTCTCGCTAATTTAAATTCCTTTAGTGAAACCATTGAATAAAGGTTCAGTATACACTCTTGAATTACTGCATTCAAACATACTCCTAAGTTTCTCATTTCTGTAATCCTCGTCTTAGTTTTGAAGATGTCCAACGTATATTTTAAAAATAAATACTGTTTTAATAAACATCCTGTTACCACAGCTAATTAATAACTGTTAGCTTTAACTTTTTTCTTTGTGACTTCCAGATAGTATGGAGTAGATTTTAGTTCAGATTTTAGTATGGAATTCTCCATTTTCATGCGTACATATTCTTTAACTGCCTAACTGGAGAGTGTGTGTGTGTGTGTGTGTGTGTGTGTGTGTGTGTGTGTGTTTGTGTGTTTCATGGCGATAGTGGCCACTGTTCTGTTTTTCTTACTGTTTTTATGAAAATAATCTTTTGTTTGGCTCATCGATACGCAGGTGGGAGGGTGGGGAGATGTCTGCTGAGTTGGGGCAGGCGAAGCAGTACAACGTCAGAGGGAGAACTCGGTAATGTGCCTTCAGTAACTTGGTGTTTCATTTAATTCTCTTAACCCCCTGAAGTATTTTTGTCTATATTTTTTTCTGACTTTGTGTAATGTTTTATTCATGTTTAAAAATTATGGAGAAATATTTACTTTAAATATTAGTGTGAGTTATTGAAATATGGTAAATCATATTGATTTGGTCTCTAATGTGATTTTAGCCTTAGTAAAAATTTTATAATAACTCTTAATTCATGTTTCCATGAATAATAGAATCATAAATTTTGAGCCAAGGGCTGAATGTCCAAAGTTTCATATTTAATCTTTGAACTGAACTCTTGAAGAAAATAGTTTAATTTGACCAAAACTATGATCTAAGATATAATTTTTTAATTAGCTTTGCGTCTTTTAAAGAGAGTTAATTTAAAATAAGTCATAGAACAATTTAACAGATTTAAACTATTAGCTCTCTTTTACTAAGCCAGATTCTCTACTATAGGTGTATATTTTCTTAAATTTTATAATTTGATTAGATTATTTTTTGAAGACCACTTTTCTTGTATCCTTTTTCCTGGTGCTGTCACTAAGTAAAGTTATAGCACTGAGACATTCTGATGAGGTCAACAACAGCTCCACATCAGCATATTTCAGCTATTCATTATTCTTACCTCAGTTTTCTCATGTATTTATATACTGGGGGCAGGGAAAGAGAGGTAAAGAATATTCTTATGTAAAGTCTTAATGTTTACAAATTAAAATAAGCCACAGTGTATATTTTCTGTACTTGTAAGAATTTGTCACTTAGAAACATTCAAGGACAATCAATGCTTTCCTCTTATATTCATGTACAGCAAAGGTAAGCAGTCATATTTCACTAGTGATTTCTGTTAAATAAAAATTACATATATGTATGTGAATTGATGCATTAAGAATTCATTTTGTTTGCCTGTGTTTAAATTAAAATATTAATATTGTTCTTTTGGTATTTAAAAATAAAAAGTGATATTCTTTGCACAGTTATCTGTCTTAATATTAATTATGTGCTACCAAGACATTATTATTTTGCCCTCAAGTACCAAAATAGTCTGGTAACACGGCCACATCAAAGGTACCACCACCTTTAGAAGTGTTTTTAATTTTTTTCAAAAGTTGCATTTTTAATAGTACTGTAATTTGAATCTGTGTGTGTGTGGTGCTTAAATTACAGCATAGGACCTTAAAGGCCTAGCCAGTACCTCAAATTTGTTGCAGATGCTGTATATAAATCTGGTTTATCTTTTTTTTCTACAGTATACATTTTATGTTTAATTTTATTCTTTTTGGTACCTATAATGGTTTAATAAACAAATTTCTTTGAACTGTATTCTTAGTGAAAAATGAAAAACAAACTATTTTGGGCTCATAGATTTTTTTTTAATATGAAAGAATTATAGAACTATATCATGTGGGTATCTACATTTTAATGATACAGTTTTCAGCGATTTCATTTTCAGCTATGGTCTGTGATTTGTTTTGGTTTTATCTTATATATTTAAATGTTAAAATTAAAACATTAGCTTTGAATGTTAAAAACAATGCTTGACAAAGTCTTTCCCTACAGTCACTAACAAACATACCAAATATCAAATATATATTTTATTACATTAAGATTTTGTTAATATCACCTGTGTTTTTCTTACTTTATTTTATATTTTTGGCAGAAATTATCTGTTTCAAATATTCATTTGATCATAATAAACTATTACAATTTAGTAGGTTAGGATGTATATTATCCAGAATTCTCCTAATAGTGTGTGGATATAGTAAAGATTTCTGTGATCTTTTTGCATGTGTGAGTCCTCGTAAAAATGCTTTTACCTCAAATATTTAGATAATTAAATAAAAAGGGTATTGGAGAAGGGAGCAGGGTGCTTTAAGTATGTTATGGGTGGATTTATGATTATACAGCTGGACTGAGTTAGACCAGGACCACAGAATCTAAACAGAAGCATCTAATTTTAAGAAGAGCATATCTCTAGGTACATTTCTAAAATCTGAATTTTTACATTTATTTTTTGACACCTATTTTGTATTGTATTAATAAAAATACTTTCCTCTTTAAATTTCAAATACTGCTCAATGCATTGTATTTAAATTTTATTTTACAGAAATAAATGTCTTCTCTTTGATTAAACAATACTTTTCATTTCAAAATATGTAGGTATATAAATAATACAACTTTTAGTCAGCTGAACCTTGCCACTAAAACTATTTATTCAAGTTCTGTTTTTCCTGCCTCAATTCCAATGTTTAATTTCCAGTTACACACTGTCCAAATCTACTTAAAACTTCCTAGGTTATTTATATATTTTATAATCTTTACTGTATTCGTAGTGCTTACATGGTAGAGCTATTTATTATTTTTTTTAATTTAGGCTTATATGGGTAAGTCAACTCTTTCAACCTTCTCTATTTTTGTTTGCTTTTATTGTTTCTTTAAGGCCCCTTGAGAAAACTTGCAATCATTTCCAGCATTGCACTGTGAGCATTGCAAGCCATGTGTTCCTTTAGCTAAGGAAAGATATGAAGATACAAGCTGTTTGTGCTCAACAAAAACAGACCTTGTTACCGTGAAAAGCATCCCTGTAGAAAACCCTGAATCATAGTAGCTGTACTAGTTTACACTCCCACCAATAATGTAGAAGGGTTCCTTTTTCCCCACAGCCTCACCAGAATTTGTTATTATTTGATTTGTTGATGATGGCCATTCTTTCTAAGGTAAGATGGAATCTTAATGTTGTTTAAATTTGTATTTCTCTAATGGCCAGCAGTGTTGAACATTTCTTCATGTGTTTATGGCCTTTTGTACTTCTGTGAAATGTCTGTTTGTTTCACTTGACCATTTTTGATTGGGTCTTTTATTTTGTGAGGTCTAACTTTCTGAGTTTTTCATATATTCTAGATATTAGTCCTCTGTCTGAGAAATAGTTGGCAAAAATTCTTTCCCATTCTGTAGATTGTCTTTTCACTTTGTTGATTGTTTCTTTTACTGTGTATATGGTTTTTAATTGATGGAGTACTACTCTGCCATGAAGATAAACTTGAGTTGGTTGTAGAAAAATGGATGAATCTTGAGACCATAATATTAAGTGAAATAAATCAGACACACAAGCCTAAATATCACACGGTTTCTTTTATATGAGAAGCTCAAAATTTTATAAGTAAAATGCAAAGTAAAAGATGGAGAATGGGAAGTATGGAGACCTTTTTCAAGTGGAAGGGGCTCGAGAGATGGACTGAGAGGGAGTGAGGGGAGGGAAAGGGGGAATGAAAGGAATTAAGATGTGTTTATGTACATGCAGCAACTTATGAAAGGAATGTAAACATTATGTACTGCTAACACATACTAATTAGAGAGAGACAGAGAGAGAGAAAGAGAAAGAGAGAGCCTATATCAAAGCAGAGCTATGATAGGAAAGGATGGGAAGATTCTCTGAGTGAATTAAGGGCATATACAGTTGGTGGTTTTATTTTAACTTATTGAGGAGTCAGACCACAAGCCTGTTCCTTGTTCTTCAGCCTGTGCATCAACCTATCTAGGAAACACTACAGTCTTATATTAAGACACCACATAAGGGCCGGGGATTTAGCTCAGTGGTTTCGCCGTCTGCTGTGCTAGCGCAAGGACCCGAGTTCCATCCCCGGTACCAAAAAAAAAAAAAAGACACCACATAAATTAACTCACACCACTCCTTCATCCCAGATGTGTGTGTGAGCCCTGTGCATCTTCTTCCCTCTCTTGTCCTCCTGGGAGGGTGTAATGAAGGTGCTAAAGCTAGTCCATCCCAGCTGTTGTTTCAACAAAAATCAAAAAAATAAAATCCTGTGGATATAAATGGAGAGGTTTTAGTCCCTAATTAAGTCACATTAGAGAAGTAAGTATCCTATGGATGATTTCATTCTGCCTTCCTTAGAATAACTCCTCCCTTCCTAAGAAAACATTGCTCTCATATTTGTAAAATAGTTTTACAGTTAAAGGCATTAGGTAGATATATTGTTGTGTGGGAATAATTTTGGCTCTTTAAAATCTGAGCAATCTCTGTCAATAACTGGATGACTTGGAGTCCATCACTGCCTATATAGTACAACTCAATTAAAAAATCCCAGGAACATCTGATAGTTATTTGTAAAGGATAGAAGGAAACCCATGTACTGGTCAAGATCCCAGGTCTGGGAATGGAACAGGCTTAGAACCAACATCTAGCTCTATTTACTAGGAGTAATAATTATATAATTACTTAATCTCATGTAGCCTCAGCTTTTTCATATATAAATTGGAGCCTAGACTATACTGGAGGATTTTTTTCCCAAAGAATTAAATTAGATCTTTTAATTTTTAAACCTGATCTCCTTTGCCATCTTTGTTATCATCTTTGTTTTCTTGGCTCTTTGTCATTATCACTGTCTTTGCCCTCTGTGCATCTTCATAGTCATGTTTCTTGTTGCCATCTTCATCTTTATTGCTTTTTCTCTCTTTTTTGCTGTCATTCTTTTCTCATTAGGTCCCCCACCTTTCTCTTTTCTTTTACTCTCCTTCTACCCAAATAAACAGCCCTATCATCTCCTATTAAAAACTTCCAGGAATCTTTCTGTACCTTGTGACTTGAAAACTCATGAGTTACTCTGTGTATGAAAAAAACCTTACTCAGCGATTAGTCTGTGGTCATTCCCACATTAAATATTGACTGTCCAGGATCAGAAACATATAGTAACAACCTAATAAATGTTTGAGAAGATTCTATCTATAAAAATAGATTGATTGCAACTAAAAAACTTCTGAATGATATTTGCAGGTTGATAGTGGGTAAGAATAGCAGTCCTTCATTGAGCACATAGTATATATCAGTTTATCAACATGACACTTTAATCCTTATAACAAATTTAGGAGGCAGATAGCATATTCTTTTACAGAGCTGATTAAAACAAATACAGACAAAACACATAGAAAAACCCTGCATTAGCTCTTGTTTCCAAATCTCTCCTCCCAGTCTGAATTCTTAAGCACATCAGAGCTTCAGCCTTTTTGACTTCTCTTTTCTCTTGGGAAGCTAGGGAGATGTCAAAACCACTCCTGTGTCTGCTATGATCCCTTACTAGAAATCAAGGGGATAGAAAAGGACAAGGTGCAATTCTCAGCTTTCTGTACGTCCACTAAGGAAGGTAAGTCCTCTATGAGGCAGTTTATTCTGGCCCTGGCTTTGCATGGTGAAATTGTTTTAGGTAACTAAGTGTGACTAGATGATCACATTATGCCATAAAATATACTGGATGGAGCAAAAATAAACCAGGTCAAAAAACAGAAAACAAAACAAAATGTGATTTTACATTTTCTGGTGAGACTAATTGAGAAAGTAATATTATAAAATATGATGAAACAGGTATTTCTCCTTAAATTATTATACTACACTCTCTCTGTTGCCATGTTAACACAGGAGTATTATTGACAAGTCACTACAATATAATGTTGATATGTGTGTTGTAATTCTAACATACATTATCATGGAAAATAATTAGGAGATTCAGAAACCTAAATCAGTAACTTTTTTGCTCTTTTTCATTTAGAGAATCTCCTTACTAAAAATATTGGAAGATTAAATTATAACATGAAGAAAAATAGATGGTTTGTGGAAGGATTTTTTTATAACTTGAAATTTCCTTAAAACAATATGTACATTTATATCTAAGTTAAAAAATACATGCTTTTGTTTAGGTTTTATTTCCATAATATTCCTATATCCTGTGATAGAATTTAATCACAAACCAAATGCCACATCATTCTTCATCCAAACATCATGAAATCATTGCCGATGAGGTGAAGAGATAAAGTAATTGGATTAGAAATGGGTGGTTTAAACTTACACCATTTTATTATATCAGGAATTTTTGATATTTGAGATGTAGCTTTCCACAGCTGTGCAATCACTTGTGTCTAGGATACGTATTTGAAACCAGGTGCTGTGATTTTGTTATTTTAAATGCTGAAGGAAGATAACTATAGATGGTCAAATTATAAAAAGCTTTATCTGAAATAAGACAACTGATAACCTCGATTTATACAACATAAGAGGTATGATCCTTCTATTACTAAATATTCCTCCTCTGAATCCTCTGCTATCACTCTGCATTTTTAGCATTTTAATGAATGACAGTGGCAGTATGGAAGCATGATGCTTTGTAGTCTTGAATAAGGCTACAGAATGTCCATAATACTTCCTTAATTACAAACAATTTTTTGGTTTATGTTTTGTCTTACAAATAATTACCTTATTCTAGAATATTTTATGAAGTGTTACATTTTCTATAGAATTTAAACAAAGTATAATTTCTTACTTATTGGATTATTTGCAAAGGAGTAAACAAGAAATCTGTAGCATTATGAAACGGGTAAAAAAAATCTGTATCATAAAAATATTCCTGGTTTTGTACTTCTCCTGTGTTTGTTTTGAAGCTCTATTGTAGCTTAAAATATTTTTAATTAAAGAAAAATAATGCACTGTAGCTACAGAAATTTAATATCTAGTAATGCTATTTATGCCATTAGAAGTTTAGCTATTCATATTTTAAGTTTAATTTTAGATTATGTAATTCCTAAAAGAAACAGTACAACTCAATCAGTTTGGAAATTTTGTTGAAAATTTTAACTTAAAGACTTGTAACGTAGTAACATGTAAAGTTTCATATAACGATAATATGTGGTATTTGTGAATTGGATTAATATTGATTTGATAAAATTCCTTCAAACTCCCCTCAGAGTTATTGAAAATAAGCCAAATTTATTAAAATAAGTTACTATTTTTTACTAGAAACTTTAGAGTAACAGTTTATGTCTTAGTAATTAGACCATGTATTCATTTAGATTGGACTGAAGTTAATTTTTGTACTTTGAAAACACAAAGTCAAAATGCAATTACTGATTATTTTTTAACAATGAAGTATTTTGGAAGTGCATATTTAAATCGAAACAAGGAGGTTGTTAATAAAATATTTTCATGAGTCATTCATTAAAAAAGCTTTGCAAGAACCTCTGGCTACTCACTATTCTGTATTATTGTAGCTGTACGTATACTAATTTGGACTAACTGGATTTATGAAAGGTCCAATTATGGAATACTTTTGAAGAAATTCAATATTGTTATTTTTAAAGTTGAATATGAATAGTAAAGTCCTTGAGGTATTTCTTAGTCTTAATTGTAATCTTTGAGTGTATTATATCTAATTTTATATACCTCATAGTAGCTAATAGTATAATTAACTGAACTTTAAAACGTGATTTCTAATTATGGTCAATGAGTGATATAAGATACTTGATAAAATATACTTGAAGACACTTAAACAATTGTTTTTCAAGCATTTTAAATGCCATTCACCACTACTAATATAGAATATTAGAACTATGAAGTAACATATGTTGAAAGAAAACCTGCTAAATGGAGATCACTTACATCCTGATGTAGGTATGGATGCTGAAAAAAATCACCAATTACTAAATTATAAATTCATGAGACTTTTATCATAGTTCAAAGTAAGAATATATCCTTTCCTTAAAAATAGTCTTTAATTCAAAGTTTTCATTAGTTCCAGTATAATCTTAATGAGGTTTTAGTCTGTGTTATCTTACTTTATAGGGCATGTGAGATTTTATGTTACATGTAGAAATCCTTTTACTTTACAAAATATATTTAATATAATTATGAATGATAGGAACTCTTGTAGTAACAGTTTTTTGAGTTGGTGTTACTAGACTCTTGATTCTTCTTGCTTTGGTGTTAAAGAATTTCTTTTTGCATCACACGTACTAAAATTCTTTTAGTTACTTACAATTAAAAGCCTTCCCAATATAGTCCATACTGTCCTCAGATTCGGGACCTGAAGGAAAAAGAATGATTCTTCATAATCCATCACATATAGATATTTAAAGAAAATAATTTTTCAAGTTTTATCTAGTCTCATATTGATGACCTTTAGGAATATTATCAATGACATGCTTACATGCTTGTTAAAGTGTTGTTACGGAATGTGAACGGAAAAAATGCAAGATTATCTTCTGTATTGACTTTTTAAAACTATTCATGTAGAAATCTAATAAACAATTTGTATGTTAGAAAATGTTTGTTTTCTGGAAAAACTTAGAACTGAGTCCTGACATTTTAATGGTTGCTCACATCAGAAGATGACCTTTATTAGATAGTGTTTCAGAGCACAGAATAAGTCAAGATGCCTAATTTTGGTTTGTATGTGGGACAGATGTTTTCACCTCCAAAAAGGGACAACAAGCACATAAAAGAGATTAAACTTATTCCCAAAGAATATGTGTGATGTTATGTACTACTGGAGAGGATTTTGAAATCCACTGGCTTAATAAGCTAAAAAACAGCAACACCATTTAACCTCAGTATTAGAAAGTGTGCCTTCCAAAGTAGTAGTTCCTTTAGTTGATACGGGTAGATTAAATGTTCTTGGTTTTTTTTTAATTAAAATATTTAAAGATCATCATAGAATCACATGCAATTCTAAGAAAAAAACAGAGATTCCATATACCCTTTATCTAGTTCACCATAATATGACAAGCAGGATATTGACTCACTGTATTTTTAAAATGCTCTTTGTGTCTACCCAAATGGCACTATCTTTTTCATTTATTTACTTATTGTTATTTTATTCTGAATTTAGGATAGTAGTATGTAACTTACACATATAAAATTACCTTTAAACTAATAAATATATAATGACATTTCTGTTCATTGTGTGTAGACACAGAGATTCACACGATAAAACTGCTCACATTGAGTAGGTAAAATTTTATGCATTTTATATGGAGTGTTTTTTGTCTTCCTGTGCTGCTTAGTTTATTGATTCTGTTGATAGATTTTAACTGAGTCTTTTCTTTGTCAAAGTAATACACAGTTTTTATGTGGTTGAAATCTTTCAATAGTTTTGAAGATTAACCAACATTTTAATGATAAAATTTGGAATTAATAAAGTTATTTCCTTGAAAAGAAAATGCGTTTAGTGTTTTAGCAAGAACATTACTGAATTGTAAATACTAGATTAGTAGTTCTCATATGTTACTATAGATAAAGCATCACCTGAAGAGATGATTGAAAATGCAGGCCCTTGTCTCCACTTCTTGATGTTGTGCTTTAGAAGATTGAGAATGGATCAGGTACCTGCATTTATAATTAAGTAATGCAGAGGATTCTGATGTAGATGGTCCCTGAACTACATGATGAAAAGCACTTTGTTAGCGAGTGAGGCTTTGTAGCCTAACATGAAGACCAGTATCGTAAGTCATGGAAAATGAAGTAAAATGAATTTCAGTAAATTGTTTTGAGAACTTAGATATTAGGAGAAATTCTGGGAACATCTCCATCAAAACTAGTTTTCATTTTGTAAATTTTGGGGACTTCAAAGCAGAAAATTACATTATTCTGAAATGTTCATTTGTATGCAACATTGTATTTCCCGGACATAATAGAAGAGTGACTTGTGACTTACTCATTTGATTTTTGAGTAACAGGCATCTTTCTCAGAAGAAGCTAAGCAATTATATATACTTTTATTTAGATGTGCTTTTTTGGCCAATAATAAAAAAACTCTAGATTTTCTTTCATTCCTTTCTACTTTTCTTAAAACTCTTTACATTCAGCTTGGCTGCATCATACTCAGTGTTTTGGGAAAATTTTTTGCCATAAAGCACAATTGAGACTTTCGTTGTTTGGACTTTGTACTTACCTGTTTTCTTCATATGTCAGTGTCACAATTTATAGTGAATACCTTACCTAAAAGAGCACTTTTATGCTAGGCTGGTTTTTTTATCGTCACATTGATAAGGTTTAGCAGAATGAGAATTCCAGCATGCCTCCCAGTGTTAGAAATTAATCATAGTGAAAGGAGAGAAAGATGCATATGATTTTTATTCTGTTTGCAAAGGATATTTGCATATGCTGATTGCTTCATTTCAAAAATCAACTACCTATTGACCTAAACATTTTTTATAGAGCTGTAGGAGTTAGTTTACATTTATGTTGAAATCTTTTCACTTGTCTATATTCTTCCATTTAAAATTGTTTGAACGTCGAGTTTACTTAGGCTATCCTAAGAATTTGTGGTTTTTGTTTGTTTTTTTAAATTAAAATGAAAAGTCTATGTGGGGCTACAGTCAGTAGTGGACAGTTAAATAGGTAAGGATATTTTTAGGTGTTCTGTTCTTTTGTTTTTAATTGCTTTAGCATCCCTAAGGATGTTGAAATGCAGGCCTTCTCACTGCTGCTGGGAATGTAAATGGGGACATTAAGGGAGACAATTTTGGAAATATAATTTAAAAGTCTTAAAAATATAGATTCTAACTCAATTCCATTTCTAAAATTTTTTCTAGATATAAAATATATGAGAGATTTTTATAAATTATGAATACATTAGATATAATCTCAATACATAAAAATTGTCTCAGTAAATTATATTTTATCTGTATTATATATCACAATATCATAAGACTCACATTTCTCAATGTTTAATGACATGGGAAATTTATGAATAATAAATAAAATATTTGAATGAAATCATGTACAATATGTGTGTCTTAGTGATAGAATCCAAAAATATACCTTTTAACCCAGTAATTTTCTTTTAAAAATTAATGTATTCTAAGTGGTACTCGGTCCTTTTTGTTTAAAGCATTGATAAGAGATAGGGAGAACAGAAATTATAATTTCTGTGAGAGTTATTACAAATTTAATATTTCAGTACAGAAAACTTAAGGGTAGTCTTGTTAAAAGAGCATAATTAGAATTCCTAACTGATGCTTATATACAGGCTTTCATAAGTTGTAGAACAAATCCTTTTAAAATCATAAATGAGTACATGAAGGAGAATAATATTAAAGTAGACTAGAAAACAGTATTAAGGTAGACTATATTGGATGTCAAAAGGATGGGGGATGGGGAGTATTTGAGTCTGACATTTGGAGGGAAGGGAAGATCTCTTTGATTCAGTATTAGGAAATGATTGCTCTTTTCCATTTGTCAAGTGCAATCTGTATGTCTTTTAACAAATTACTTGTATTCTGGGTTTTTCTTTCCATGTGGATTTGCTAGTATTGACATAGTTTTATGATTCTATCAGAGTTCTTAATTCCAAATGTTCTTGAATGGCAGAAACAGTTCAATTGTTTTTACACATTTTTTCAACCTAGCAGTCTTTCTGTGCCAAAATTAACTAAATTATACTGTGATTCTGATTCTTTCAAATATCTAATGAAGTGGTACTCATTAAAGGGACAACCATGAATAAAATTTCTTTATAAAGGAAATGGCATCACTCAGCCACAGTGTGTTGGTTTATATTGTCCAGTCTTTCTCAATATACGCACAAGTAGACATGATACTATATATGACATGTTACAATCTGGCTTTTTCCTCTTAATACCATTTCAAGAAATTCCTGGGTTATTAAGTGTTATTAGCCTTTAAAGTCTTTTTAAGATATTGCATATTGTGCCATTTTGTGGATAAAAGAAAAATTTACATTAACTGCGTCCATATTGTCAAACATTGAAATTGTTTTAATACTTCATAAGTGATTCTGATGAAGGTAAGCATAACAGATGTCCCTTTTGAAAAGAATAAAATCACCTGAAACACTTTCTCCATAGTATCTTTCCAGTGGTAACCATTGTACTGGTGACGAGACTTTTTTAAAATTCACATGTCTTACTTATAAAGGCTTAGCCCTACCCAATCTTTAGTGCTAGCTACTAAGTAAACAGTACTAGCTCTGCTAAAAGTTTTGAGGTGTTCTGTACCTCAGTGTCTGGTGTACCAAATTTTGGACTTAGCAGTATTGTGAATCATAATCTACCTTTCCTCTAAACTTATTATTGCCAGTTTCTCGCATTTCTTTGGATCTTGTTGTATTACCTTTATTAATTCATAAATAAGAATCTTAACTCCTGAGCCTGACCCTGAGCTGCTATCTTTGTCTCATAATGCCTCACAGCCTCCTCATCGCAGCCACTGTCTCTTGCTCAAGGGTGCTATGCTGTGTGACATTTAGAGTAGTAATGAAGCAAAGACTCTTAGACTGCTGCAGGTCATATCTAAGCAGTATGACCTCAGTCTGTTGCTTTGTTTGGGCATCAGTTTCTTCCTCTTTAAAATGAAGGTATGATAATGCCAAATAAGGCTACAGTGAGGATTACATGAGGTAATTCACAGAACTTAGCCCCATACTTGGTAATAATAAACCCTCAGTAAGTAATAACTAATAGTAAATTATTTCTGATTTTAAAAATAATAATAAATCAGTGCATGGCCACAGCAAGGAATTGTCCTATTGGTGTTCTTTATTTTGCTTATCTATTGTATTTATTTACCTACCAAACTCTATAAGTTTTCACCTGCTTTGATAAAGTTGTGAATGGTTATCATAAGAGGCTAACATTTTAATTAACCCTCATAATGTTAGGTAGTATCCATCTATGGAATTGTTTATTCATAACAAGTTTGGCAGTTGATTCAATGAAAATAATATTTCCTTAATCATTAAATCCATAGGTGACAGTGTTCATGATTTTTCAAGGTGAAAATTGATAAAAATAAAAGATTTTTAAATCTTATAATTGAATTTTTTCTAAGAAAATTTTAAATGAAATAACACAGCCACATTTTTATGCCTAAAGCAAATAAGATATCTTGGCAATGAAATGAAACAAATAAAGATACAGAAGTTGCATAATGATTATAAATTTAGATATTTAGTTTATAAGCATCACAGCTTTAAGTGGAAAAAAATAAAAATGTGCACATTTGAAGCCTTTTATGTAGGAGGGTCCCTATATTTCACCTAATACTTAGAAATTGTTTCTGCTTGCAGTGTTTTGGGACTCCCATGTTTCTTGCTGTACTGAATGTCTCTAATTTCTTGAACAAATTGAAACGTACTGGAGTAAGCATGAAAGTGAAGCAGATTCTGAGCAGCACAGGCATGGAGAGCTCCATCTGCATGGATAAGGAAAGCCATAGAAAACGTCATTTTGAAAAGAGCTCTGAAAAGCTAAGAAACTTTTTCTAACAGGAGCTGCTTCTTTAAGTCTGATTTGCCATCTTTTTAAGGACCTTCCTCCCTCAAACAAACCTTTAAGAGGGTTTAAGGAAAATTTTACATTTCTTACGTGTTTTTGGAAAACCTAAACTTTAATGTGGTTTGGAAAATGTAATGTAATATTTAATTATTTTAAATTTCTAAACCAAACCATACACAAATTTTTTTAAAAACATATAGCCACACCTATCAGTATTATATTTTATGGTTTGCCTCTCTTTTATTTTAATAAAATAAGATTTGAAAAAAGCACAACAAAAAATACCCTGACCTAAACATTCTAGTGTTAATTGCTATATTAGTTTGAAGCATTTTTCCAGACTGAGTCTTCTTAGTTACCACTTCAAATGTCTGCCTGGTACTTCAGGATGTCATTTTAGCACATTTTAACTATTCCACCTAGTATTTTTTTCTAGTTTTTACCTGCTAAAGCAGTACTGCACTAGACACTTTTTATTTGACCTGTAGTTTCCTTCTGTATTGTTTCCTTACATAATTTCAAAAATGAAGTCTGTTAGAAATTAACTTACTCGTTAAGTGTAAGAGCTTTGTCCTTTCTAAGTACATTTTCCCTTTTAATTCCTAAGTAATATTGAAACAACATATTCTTTCATATTCCTGCTTATATTTGTTTTTAAATTTAAACTTTTAATATTTTTAATAGTAATCTCATTGACATGTTAGGAAGCTTAAAATATTAAATATCATATAATATATGTGATCAGTAATCTTCAAGTTACGGTCATCAGTATTTAACTGCATCTGAGTTTTTTATTACATAGCTTTTGGAGTTTTGACTTGTGTAATTTTCTTCTTGTTTTTTAAGAAGTTTTTATTTTTAATTGACATAGTAATTTTATATATTTATGGAGTATAATTGATATTGCCATACATATATATATTTTGTAATGATTAAATCAGGCTAATTATATCTGTTGCCTCAAGTACTTATTTCTTTTTGGTTAGAACACTTAAAATCCACTCTTTTAGTTAATTTGAAATATATAACACATTATTATTAATAATAGTTGTCATGCTGTGCAATATATCATGTAGTGGTAATTTTCTTTTAAAAACTTAACAGAATTCATGTCATGACATTATGATAAATGATAAAGGAAATGATGCCTCAAATATAATTAATTATTAGAGTTACCGTTTTGAAAAATTACATTAGTGTAAATTAGATTCTCATTTATTGCTGTGACATTTTTTCAAAAATTTATACATGAATATCATCTAGGATTTTTAGCCTAATTATAATTTTAATGTTCATTTATCTGTTTTAAATCACACTTTTGTTGGATTTGAAGCAGTTTCAAAATAATTCTTATTAAATATCAGTTGACATTTGTATGATGCATGCTTTTTATAAGAATTAGGAATATTTTAGTATCATCTTATGGAGTAAAAGTCACTGCCAACTGGATAGGCTAAAATAAATATAGTAATTTTTATGTAATTCATTATGATTTGCTACTTATAACAATATTTATTATCTAGCATTGTTTTACATCATTACAGATGTAATTCTAAATGATCTATTTACCTTTTCATTTGCTATGAGTTTTGTGGTTGTTATAATGGTTATTGTTATTTATTGTTTTAGCCTGGCACATACATTTTCTCCCCCATTCCCCTGCCCTCCCTTCAACCCCTTCATCCCTCCTTATTTACAAAGACTCGGTCTCCATTTTTTCATTTTCTCATATTAATTCCATTCCCTTCTTTCCTTTCCCCTACCCATCTCACTTCCTCTTCCCCTTTGCCCCTTTTCTTCCTATTTCACAGTATCTATTATACCTTTTAGTCCTTATTTACACTTTGTTTCTCACACTAGAGAAACTGTTTGGTACTTACACATGTGTGTCCTATTTATTTCACTTAAGAGTACTTATTGCCTCAATGTGGCACATACATTTTGAATTTCAGTGCTTCACATAACAAAAGTGATACATGATCTAGAATGTTTTTAATGGAATATTATTAAAATGAGAATTGTAGTTTGTGTGACATTTGTAAAGTAAAATATGAGTGAAGTGCATTCACAGAAGTTTTTAAATGTTTTATTTGTAAAATCTGACAGTAACTATTGTTTATAATTTAGCCCAGGATCAGCTTTTCATATTTATTATTTCAACATACTCATTGCTAATACAAAGCTTTTCTTCTGCTTTCAAAGTTTCTCCTCACCACAAATTAAAAGAGGGAGTAAGGGTATCTCTGTTAGAAAACTTACCTTCCTACCAGCCTAGAACCTTATATTCAAAACTCAAAAGAAGCCTAGTTAGTAAAAGGAAAACCATCTGTGTTTGTAATTATTTTTCAGACAGTAACACTCGTTTAAATTACTTTGTTAAAATATTAGATTGCTACTTTATACAAATATCTGTGCTGACATATAAAAATCAAATGTATCTCCTACATTCTAAGAATTGTATCAGATTTTTTAAAAAAACGTGATGCAGACAAGCAACGTATAAATACATAATCTAGTAATTTTGTGAATATTTTATGACTAAATACTATTTATAGCTGCATAATTGTAATAATAAAATTGTAGTCACACATCAGTTACTGTAATTTATGGGCATTTCAAAAGTTTGCCTGCTTTCTGGAGTTAAATTGATATTTGGCAGAAAACTTAGAAATTCCCTTCATGCCATCTTTAATTAGTTAAGTTAAAACTTTGTTATTTAAAAATAACCATTGAAAAACTCAAAATGAACCTTTGAACCCTGTATCTTTTGTTTTCTAAAAACTTAATGATTTTGAATTTTTATCCATATATCTTTTTTTTTTATGGTACCGGGGATTGAACTTGGGTCCTTGAGCTTGTGCAGCAGGTGATGAAACCACTGAGCTAAATCCCTGGCCCTATCCATGTATCTTTTAAAAAAAGCAAACATTTCTTCCTAGTTTATTGTTAACAAATGGGCTAAAAACATTTAAT
Source organism: Heterocephalus glaber (assembly GCF_053883595.1). Lineage (NCBI taxonomy): Eukaryota > Metazoa > Chordata > Mammalia > Rodentia > Bathyergidae > Heterocephalus > Heterocephalus glaber. The sequence continues at coordinate 1,801,255 of NW_028258146.1, read as the reverse complement.
GTATATCAAAAGCTTATTTTTCCCATGAATTGACCACTTTGTTCTTTTTGGATCATTCTATAGGGTAGTCATGTTGCTCCCCAAACTCAGTGAGTATACGTTATAGGTTTTTATTTGGTTTCCTGGGAAGAAGGCAGCTAAAAATTTTGACAGTTATGGGAAATTGCCCAATATCCTACACATTTTGCGTGACAAATGTCTTGTGTCCTACTGTAAGAATTTTCAGCCTTTTCACATCTTTCATTAAAGGAACAATAGGCTCCCTTCTATCGTATGAATGTTTCAGCTTTATGTGTTCTGAGTATATCAGGCACAGTATTAAGGCATTTCTAGTCATCAGGTTGAGAGAAAAGCAGTGAGAATATAAAAACAGAAACAGCTGTGAAAAACTGTCAGGAATAGTCCCAAAAACTATTGTGTGTTATGTGTGTGGTCTTCTTAAGACCTTTGAAAATATTCTAGTATGTTTCATGTATTTAAACTTTAATTGTATTGAACGTTTAATATATATTAGTTTTGCTGTTATTCATTATTATTTCAGTGAAATAGTCATTGCTTTTCCCCCCTTATAATTTTTTCCACTTATATTCACAAAGAAGCACACTTTATAATATATTGTTAAAAATGCATTTTCTTTAAACCTAAAGATTTGTTAAACAGTATTTTAGAATATTGTTAGGGAGTTGGTAAGAAACTATTTTAGTGTTATGGAGAAAATGGGCAGCAGAGAAATTTTGCCAAAGTCTAAAGGTACTATACTTGCCTGTAGCCCCATTGTAGCATTTCAGAGATGGAACGAACAGGTTCACTAAAGAGAGGGGTTTCAAGTCACTTTGATTAGGGGATATGGTAGAAGGTTGATGTCTCTAATAATCAGATCATTTCTGTTTTCAGCCATGTATAGGCCATATTTCAGAAATACATTGCAGTGTTAAGAAAAATGTGTTAATCTTTCAACACGGTATTGAAAATTTACAGAAAGCATATGTAACTATTTTTAAGAGTATGTTATTTTTCTCTGGTAGGCAAAAAAAATGAGACATATATTTTTCTCCACTCCTCTCCTCCAGCCGCCTTTGTTTTCCTTCCCTTTCTCCCTGTTGTATAGAGTAATGCTTTTGCCTATGATTAGACCAACAGGTGCCAGGAGTGCTGAAGCAAGCTGTCTTTGTGCCACATGTGTACAGTGCAGATACTGTGTCACTCCAGGTTTTGTTGTATTTCCATGTCCTTCCAAGGAAGGGATAACCCAGTTGAAATACATACTGCAACTCCTGAGGGATTAAGTATGTTTCCTTTACTTTATAGTTCAGAATTTTACAGTTTCTTTGTTTGGGAGTTCTCATATTGCTTAATGATTTCTCTAGCCTCCACCCCTACCCCACTGTGACCAGATGTATACTATAGCTGTATTTGAACCTCTGTAGATTGGCCAGTTTTGCTGTTCCACATGTGGTATAACCTTTTTTTTATTTTAATGATGCCATTTAAACTCTTCATAGTATTTTAGGGAACTGATTCGGAGTGAAACTTTTTATATATTATTTTATCATTGTTAGTAATGATCCGAAAGTGTGCCTATTTTGTGTTACAGAGAGACTTGCAGAGATTTATTACTTATAGTCTTGATCCATATTAGATTATGATGAAGTTTCAGTAGTTGAAGAAAATTTTTTTAATATTTTAAGCCCTAGTTTGAAAAGTGTTTTATTTTAAATCGTATAGTCTAGTCTGTTCATGTTAGTAACTTTAGTAGGTTTTAATGCATTTATTTGCTGCCCTTCAAAACTAGCCTTCAGAATTAACTATTTTTAAAGTAGTTTTTACAGAGAGGGAATTATAGTCCTTAGCAGCTGTTAGAGTAGAAATTCCTTTGAGCTTATTTGGAGGTTTTCAGCAGGCTCCTTACCCCACCCTGGACATTCCCGTTACTAAACATGTTGAGATGTGAGCCCCAGTCTTCGTGTGTATCAGGGGAAGACACAATTTTTCTCCCTTTCTCAAATACCAACCTTGAGCTAAAGTCAGATAATGCTGCTATGAGATATGTAGGGTTTGGGGGAAAAGTTAGTTAGGATGGGAGAAAATGAGCAGATGTAGGTGTAGATGGGAATAATCCATAGAAACAACATAGGCCAAATGTGCAAAAAGGATAATCAGTGGACTAAGTTTTCTCGTGCAGAAGTACAGGATTGCTGGCTTAGGTAGGGGGACTGACTGACCCAGTCAATAGTGTTGGGAAAGAAGAGGTTACTCACTCTGGTGGGGTAGTAGCAGGAAGGGGAGGGTACTGTTGGAGCACCTCAGTGTCCAGTAAAGTAAAAATCCATGTTGTGTATTGAAGGTGAAGGAGATAGAAAAGATCAGGTGCTTGAGAGTAGGCTGAAGTTGAAGTCTCCTTGTAGAGAGGAACAAGGTGGAGTTGACAGGAGAGGTGTAGTAAGATTGCCATACTGGTAACAGCCCTTTGAAGCTGCAGTTGCTGTGGTGAATCCCCCTACTCTTGCCAGAGGGCTGTCCCAGCATAGCTGTGCTGCTGTCACAGGCTCAGAGAGAAAGTATGATCTAGAGCAACTCAGCACTGAGATAACTGCAGATCAAGCGCTATGATGGGTGTCCACAGGCAGAGCGGGGAGCAGGAAGAACTAGAAACACGTTTTCCTTGAGGAATTGAAAGGTTGTTCAGAATGCTTAGCATATAGCAGGAAGGAGGTAAAGAGGAAGAGAGCAGTCCAAAGAAGTGACAAAAGGATGAGAACTTTTTTGAAGAGCTTTACAAGCCATATTAGCACATTTAGGTTCGTTCTTGCCTGGCAGGCAGCCACGGAAGAGTTTTCTGCAAGAAAGTAACATGACCAGGTCTGTGTCTGAAAAGATCACTTTGACCATTTGAAAAATTGAAAAGAGAAGGATCAACAGTGGAGGAATGGGAAGTAGTTAGGAGGCTGTTGTAATCTAGACAAAATAAAATAGCCCTAATGCCGAAAGCATCCCTGAGCATAGGAAAATGGCTGTGTGAGGAATATTTAGGGTAAACTTTTTGGTCTTGTGACTCTTTCTGAGGCTGGTAAAGACTAAAATGGCTAAGGATCCATTAATGTTAATTTTATACTAGATTAGTCATTTTTTTTTTTGCATGATTGAGTGATTTCTTTTATTGGTTAACCCAAAGAGGGATTGTGTACATTTTATATCAGTTAGGTAGACTGTTTTTTTCTTTCTTTCCCTAGGTAGAAAACACATGATCTTTTTAGATAATTGAAAAATACAAAAAGAAAATGAATAATAAATCATCCTACCTCTCACTACCCAGAGACAGGTATTGTAAATGTTTTGATTTCTTTCCTTTTTTTTTCAGAAAGAAGTGTTTACAAATTGAGATCTCTCTGGCAGGAGAGAAGAGTCAATTCCATAACAGTGATTCTTGAAGCTAAGCAAAACCAGTGTGACTTTCTGACTTTTCATTTATAGGATGTGATGCTTTGCCTCTAGTAAGGCCATGTGACCTTTTAGGCTTTTTTTTTTCTTTTCCTTTAAAGATAAAGCCTTAAAATATAGTTTAACAAGAGGAGGTTTGAGTAACCTGTGTAGAGGAGAACATTCTGATGAATGCCAGAGTCCACACATACACCACTTCAAATACTTACGGGGGAAAATCAATGGGAACAAGAAGTCTTACTTTGTTTATTTGAGGTTGCCAGTAGGATGTTGGTAACAATAAAAGGGTAATGGCTAACTGGGTGTCTTGGCTGAGTTGTCAGCTGAAGGTTATGGTATGTGAAATCCTGCTGCATAAGGTGACTCTCACTCTGTTTTATTTTTTAACATTCCTTTTTAACTTGGCCTGAGATTGATTGAGATATTATCTTGGATCTTGGTAGAAGCTGTGAGCCATATTGGAATGACAAACACTTGTTGAAGTGTTTTGAGAAGATGGATGGAGAAAAGCTCTGACAAGGTTCACATGTTTATCTTTCTGTTGGGTTTGGAGAAGACTGTTGCTCTCATTTAGTACAAGAGAAGAAAAAAATGCAGTCCACTGTCAAATTCGGCATTTCCTAAGCCTGACTTATTAACATCTGTAGAATAGATGCATCTTTTTTTTGGTATAGGCTGTAATTAATCATCATGGGAATAAGAAATTTATCACTTACACCAAGTTGTATTTTCTGTCCATTTTTTCTATGTCATTTTGACTTACAAAAATTCAGCAGCATTAAAAGTATATATTTTCTGTTAGAAGGATTAGTAAGTAGCTGGGCTTGGTGGTGCAAGCCTGTAATGCCAGCATTTTCGGAGGCTGAGGCAGGAGGATCACAAGTTTAAGTCTGGGCAGTTTAATGACTTAATGAGACCTAGTCTCAAAATAAAAAATGAAAACAGAGCTGAGAATATAGGTCAGTCTAAAGGCCCTGGATTCAATCCCTGGTACCTCCAAGTGAATTAATAAATAAATTAAAGATTAATACATGTTTTTTTCTCTCTGAGCATCAACTATTTGGATTAATCCTAATTACCTACTAATATAAAATCATGTTATAACAGAAACACAAACTTCATAATAGACATCTATTAGATACTTATTAATTGATGTAATAATACCTATATCTTCATCATGTAACTCTGAGGAGAATAATGATCCATTGACTACTTTCCTTACATAGAACTGTCATATTGATTCCCAAACTGATTATGAGACACAGATTAAGATGAATATTTATTATGTTTATATTGACTAGTACCCTTCAGATCCTTAAGCTAGTAATATGCTTTCTACTATAGACAAGTTACATTGTAGGTATAACATTTTTTACAAGAAACGATTGGGGATTGTTACCTTTACTGTGTGTTGTAAATAATATCATGTCTGTCTGCCTAATATCTTCCACTATCTTCTGGTAATAAAACCTTTCTTTCTTATAAAAAAATAATATATGTGGTTTGAGTGGGCACAGGTGTCACTGGGTCTTCACTAGCACCCTCCCTGTGCTCACAGGAGAGTTGCCTCATCTCTGGGCCCTGATGACTGATAGTCTTGTGGTTTTGGACTTGTCTCTGGAAATTTTCAGGAAATAAACTTTCGGCTAGGATTGAAAGGAGCATCTGAAAAGTAGAAACTGCCAGTGCTATTTTGTCTGTTTCATGGAAAGACCATGCAGAAATGAACCAGTCAGATTCAAGAGAGGGAAGGATGCAGAATTATAATGACATCATTTGAAGCCATGAAAATGGCCATTCCTAAATGGTCATTCCTAAAAGTAGACAATGTAAGAGAGAGCAAAGGACTCTGGCCTGGTTTAAGTTCTGTTTCTACTAGTTGCAACTCCAAGAGTCTGAATGATTTAGCATAGTGATGACGAACCTTTTAGAGATGAGTGCCCAAACTACAATACAAAATTCACTTATTTATTGCAAAGCACCAGCGCTGCAATTCAACCCAAATACCAAGGTTTTAGTTTAGAAAAAAACAATTCATATATTAACATCTTTTGTCTTAAAAGAAAACACAGGTCATAGATTTGCCACCACTGTCAGGTCACGGATTTCTTGCTGGAGAGAAAGAAATGCAAAGGAGGAAGAAATTGGGAAGGAAAATAGTATAGTGAACTTGAATAAGAAAGAAAACATTTAAAATGAAAAGAGTTCAAAAAATTGGTGGATTTTTGTGACCAAAGAAACTGAAAATAAAACCTCTCTTGAAAATTTAACCTAGACATAAAATAAGTTGTTTGCCGAAGGAAGTGGTTATTTATTGTTCATCTTTGTGTAATACTTTCATTGCTCTGATGTTTGAAATCTTTACATTCTTCATGTATTAGGACATTGGAGGTAAAAGGTATAGTTCCATATCGATGTGAATTAACCTGGAAAGAGCAAAGATGAGAGATTTGGTGGTAACCTGGTTCATGGAAGCAACATTGGGTCTCGCCTCCATTTTCCTGGTATCCCATTCCAGGGCCACAGGCACCTAGGAAAAAAGAGGACATATTTTCCTGGTCATTGGTTCATAATATCCCAGGGAAAGACTCGGTAGGCCAGATAACTCAGTGAGGTACTCACTGTATCTAGGAGCAGGATAAGGTCCTAGGTTATATATACTTCTCCATTTTATGTAAGAGACTTGAACATCTGCAGATTTTGTTATTACAGGGAGTTCTAGAACCAATCTCCTCAGTTACCAAGGGGTGACTGTGTATGAAGGGGATGGGGGCAGCATATCCAAGAGTTGATATTACAACATTTGTCTTTTAATTTGAACAGAAGTTTCAAGAATTTTATTTCACTGCTTTAGAAGTAGTTAGAGCCAACTGAAATGATAACATTATGGAAAAAATTATTATAAAGCACAGGGAAAAACTGTGAGTAAAGCCAACTATATGTAATTTATAAAAATGACTGTTAAAGTATTTAAGCTTCTCATCTAAGTATACTGTGCTTTATGTTTTGGAAATGTGGTTTAAGTATCTAAACCAAAGCAGTAAGCCAAATTGAAAGACATATTAGAAAATGAATGAAAAACAGAATCAAGTAGCACATGAGCTCCAGTCCCTTGGTACTAGGAAGGATTGTTGAGCCCTTTCAGAAATGAACCATAAGTCTTGATTAGCATGGTATTTTCTCCAGATATTGCTTGTCCTGGTAAACTTAAGCATTCCTAGGAGTCCAAAGCTGTGGCCAACTTACAGCACCCTGGGGTTTAACTGCCGCTTTCTGGAACTCAATTGCCACCTTTGGCTGACTTGCCAGAAAACATAGCAAAGGTGTCTGTTTTATCTAAATGAAATGATTCAGTAGAATTCCTGAATTATGAGCATGTGCACACATGCATAATACACACACACACACACACACACACACACACTTTTTCTCTCACATAGACTTTATAACTCCCAACGTAGTTACTTACCCACAAGTCTCTGTGTGATATTAGATAATATCATACAAGCATTTAAATAACATGACTTATAATTGCAATCCCCATTAGTCTTTTTTTTTGCAGATATCAACAAAATTTTATTTATAAAGTTGTTCAAATACAAGAAAATTCTGGTTCCTTTTCTATGAACTATCAAAAGTTGGGGACAGAATACTCTTTCGTCTCAAAAAAAATTCAGGTTTTGGATGAGAGCTTTTCTTTTTTTTTTTTTTTGGTACCAGGGATCGAACTTGGGTCCTTGAGCTTGCATAGCAGGTGGCGAAACCACTGAGCTAAATCCCGGCCCTGGATGACAGCTTTTCAACATAAAATAAAGACAGAATCAAGTTGAAATATGTGAAACACTTTTCTAGTCCTTGGATAATCTTGTAATAATAAGTTTCTTTAGCAACTGACAGTGTTGAAAGAAAATCCGTCTTGGGGTAGTGTTCTAAGAAGTCATTAGCAGCAGTGGTAGCAGCATTAGTAGTACTTCCAGAATCTATAAAATCCCAACTATTGCCAAGCAAGTAAACACTGAGGCTGCAAGATAACGAATTGTCTTAAGTTTGTTAGACTCCATCAGTGTTTTTAAGGCAGCAGTTTCAGTGTCAATTTTATTACTGGTCTCTGAAATAACACTTTTGGTTTGGGTATCCTTTCTAGTAAATTCTGTGGTTGCTTCCATAAGTTGCTTTTCTTGATCTGTAAACATATCTGTTACTCTGCTTCTTTCTAGGTTGATGTCCAGTTTATTATCTGCTCTGATTCGGCTGGTTTCATGTATCAGTTGTTGTTTAACTTGATCTAATTCAATTTTCATTTTCTCATTCTCTGCTCTCAGATTTGCAAATTCACTTTTTTCTAGGATGACCATATCTTTCCTGATAGAATCCAAATGAGCCATTTTAGCTGTTGAACTGTTATTTCCTGTTGCGTCTGAGTAACCATCTCCTTATAGATAGTATCCAGGCTGACATTAGATAAAGTGCTTAATGCTGATACAGTTGTTTCCGCTTGTGCTTTGTCAAATCCATGAGTTTCTAAATCCCGAACCAATGCATAGGTATCAAAAGTTAATTTCCTTTGTTCTAAAGGAGTTATGTGCACTGGCCTCCAATCATATCCTTCCTTGCTTGTGATGGTCAAGAAATCTCCCCAGGGAAGTGGGGTCCTGGAAAACGCTTCTTGGCATGAGGTATAGTCCAACAGCAGCTCCCTGGGGAAAGCCAGCGTCCACTCTCAGTGGGTTCGGTGGGGACGGTGATCCATCTCCAATCCTCATTAATCTTATAAAATTAAATAGCACATATTTCAGGTCATTAAGGAAAGATTATTTTAAAAACCTATAAAATGTATTTGAATGTTAGGGACAGGGAGATAATGTGAACATAGAGGCCCGAACCTTTTAACTACATATAACTTAGCTAATTCAGTATACAAAATGATCTGTTGTGGGCAGAGAATTTTTATCACTTACAAATTAAATATCACATTTAAATGAATGTTATGCAATCTTTGCAGATAAACATGTTTATTTCCACTGATGCTTTATTAAGTAAATTATTTGTTGAGTGCCTTATTTGTGTGATACTATGCTGTTTTCTTTAGAATTATAAATTTACATAAATCAGGAAGCCTGTTTTTTCTGAGTTTTTTTTTTCTTGCTAGGGTTTTTTTGTCTTGTTTTGTTTTTGTCTTTTGAGACAGGGTCTTGCTATGTAGTTTAAACTGGCCTTGAACTCAGTGTATAGCCCAAGCTGACCCTTTCCTGAATCGCTTTAGGTTAGAGACAGCTACAGAGAAGTCTTCATGAGATGTGAATGATGGGCACGAAGCACCAGCTCTGCTTATGCTTGGAGGGTAGATGTGAAGTCAGGTACTATTGCAGCTCATACACAGATATGGATCTGTTAGCTCACACTGTTGGCTCAGAGTAGCCAGCAGTTGGCCTGCAGATTCTTCCACAGTTTTCCAGAGCTCCTTCGGATGGAGCTGATCCCCAAGTTCCTCCAGGGTCTCATGATCTTAGGTGAAATTTGTATCCCTGGCAAAGTGTACTAACTCTTCTGCAGGTCACTTAGTCATTTAAGTCCAAGGCTGGCAGGGTACAATTATGCCATGGGCAGTTGTTCTCACGAGTTTCAGTCGATTCTTATGGATTCTGGATTACTTTTATTCTCCTCTGCTTTCCTGACAGATGGCTTTGCTTGTATCAGGCCCAGCAGCAGATACAGGGGCAACAGCTCAGATGAAGTGCAACTCCCAGGAGTACATAAAGTCTGATCCCTGTAACACAAGCCTTCCATCATTCAGTAGTTCTGACAGCCTAATCTAACTCACTGACATGGGTAAAATCTTCTCTCATTTCCAACAGGGGAACTGTTTAAAAGTATTTAACTTTTCCAATATATTCATACAGTATTTTCTAACAATTTAAGAAATTGGTTTCTGCTAGTGATGGTGGCAGATACCTGTAATCCCAGCATTCAGGAGGCTGAGGAAGGAGGATCTCCACAAGGATGGGTGGAATTTAGCTACAGAGTCAGGGAACACCTGTCTCATCAACAGGTGCAGACATGGGAGAAATGAGCAGAATCTCTTTACTTGGTATGCTTTAACACTTTGTTGTATATTGTCTTTTTAAATCCTCTTGGCAACTTCAGTTGAGGAATTATTCTCATTCACTGCTGTTGACCTAAGGCTCCTGACACTAAATATTTTCTCCAGCCACAGAATCAGAGACTGGCTCAGTCTCTCAACTTCTGTGGAGAGTTTGGTATGTTCATAAGACAAGTGTGACCACGAGATAGAAATAAAGTAAGTGATAAAGTTAGAAAGACTGATGTGGATAGATTAGGCATGGCCTTTGGTCAGTAAAACTTGTAAGAATCTGGACTTTCAGAGCTCATTGGGGAGTGAGCAGTGAGGAGACCGTTTACTTTTAAGCCATTGGTTATGCTGTGATTCCATAGTAGTGAAGTCATAGAATGTAATAGGAAGGATAGATTTCAGAGATACTGTGAGGTCCAAATTCTCAGGTGATATATTGAATATAGTTGGTCAATTAATAGGGAAAAATCAAAGCCAATTTATGATTTTTGACTTAGGTCTTAGAGAAAAAGTTGTATGTTGAACAGAAAATAAAGAACTCTGGAGAGATACCTGATCTTCATGAAAATGAGTTAAGTTTGTGATTCCATTAAAACCATGCAAATGGATAAATTGAGAAATGCAATCAGGTGGCATGAAAGAATTGGAGCTCAGGGGAATGTTGGGATTGTACTCAGTTTTATTTGAAGATAGAATGAATGTAGAAGGTTGGTGTCTGTGCCTTGGGCAAGGCTCATTATGTTAGGGGCAGCAAAAGATGCTGGTTCCTGTTCTCTCCACTGTCACAGCTCTCTTTCTGGTTCTCATGACAGTCTTCTGTCACAGCTATCCTCCAAGTGGCAGTAATAGGGATCAGTCTGAAATATGTCTCATGCATAATAGAGTCTTGGCACGTTAGCACTGTTCTGCTTCTTGCCTCCCTCCAGCTCTTCATCACCAGCCCTCCCACAAGGATAATGGTAATGGCAGCTAACTGAACCATTTTAAAGCAACCTCACTATGCCAAGCACTGTGCTTCATGTACATTATATAAATCGTTACATCAACCTTGCAAGTATATCTATATATGTCTCTATATATATAAAATGAGGCAATTAGGTTTACAGAAATTACACAGATACTAGTTAAGTAGCAAAGCTGATTATTAAACCTGGTATCTGTAACTACAAAGCCTACTCAGTGGTGGCAAACTTTTAGAGACAAATGCCCAAACTGCAACCCAAAACCCACCTATTTATCACAAAGTGCCAACACTGCAATTAAACCTGAATACAGAATTTTTAGTCTAGAAAAAAACAACTCCTACATTAACATCTTTTGTCTTAAAAGAAAAACAAATAACATGTATACCACAGGTTTGCCACCCCTAGCCTAGGCTCTTCTGTGTTGTTCTTGTAGCTACTCAAACACATCACATGTCTGCCTCCCATGCCTTCCTTTGTTGCTACATCTCCTCATGTCTATTATACATTTACCTCTTACCCTACCCCCTTACCTCTCTAACTCCTACAGAGCCTTTAACCTCAAACTTAAGCTTAAGAGTATTTGAAGGAAATGTCCACTGCTCTTTCCTGCCTCTCCAGCTGGCCTCAAAGCTCATTCTCTGAGCTCCCGTAATCCTTTGCACATCTCTCATTGTTCTGAATACATTATAACTAACAAAGTTCTTATATTTCTCTATTTCTAGTGGGTTAGGGGTTTGCAAACTTTTTCTGTAAAGAGCCAAATAATAAATATTTCAGGCCATGTGGGCCATACAGTCTCTTGTAGCTACCCAACTCTGTTATAAGACATCCCAGCTCCTTGGGTGTGAAAGTAGCAGCCATGGCAGTACGTAGACAAATGAGTGAAACCAAATCCCAATAAAATTGTATGGCCACTACAGTTTGACTTTCATGTAGTTTTCACATGTCTCAAAAATTCTTCATATATTTTTTCAATGACTGGAAAAATATGAAAACAATTATTGGCTTGTGGGCCATACAAAAACAGGTGCAGGCTGGATTTGGCCCACAAGCTATAGTTTGCTCACCCTTGCAATAGAATGAATTTCTTGAAAGCAAGTGCTGGGTGTAATTGACCTTTGTATCCCTATTGGATGGTGCGTAGTGAATGCATGAGCCTACAGAATATTGGGAGAATGTAGGATCAAGAGAACCACTATGAAGTGGTGCATCCCAGCCGAGGGAGGGCTGTGATTTCAAAAAGAGTATCCTACAAATGTATCCTGTTAGAGTAATTGCACGCATATATATACCCATATTTAGAACACAGAATGATTAAAAGCCCTGAATATCTGTCTGTGTAGGATTGTTTTATGCTGTATCCATCTCTTCTGTGGTGTTCTCATGCATCCATGCCCATGGTAGAGGAAATAAAGCAGTACATATTCTTCAGCATTGAGTTTCTTTTTTAATTTAATTTTTTATTAACACGTATTAACTATACATATAAGTGCAGTCCAGTGTGATATTTCAGCCCTTGGGTACAGCATGCACTGATCAAATCAGAGTTCTGTAATTAGCATTTCCCCCTCCTTATCATTTATGTTTGGAGCCTACAAACTCCTCTCTTCATAAAATGCAGAATAGGTAATTGTGAACATAGTCATCCCACTACGTTGCAGAATACTGGAACTCATTTCTTCTGTGTTTTGGTACCTATTATCCAAACTCCTTTTACTCATCCCTCACCCCCCATCCCGCCCAGCCTCTTGTAATCACTAGTCCAAATTCAGGTTGATGTTTTTAGCTTCTACGCATGAGAACACATGCAGTATTTGTCTTTCTGTGTTTGGCTTGTTTTACTTCACATTTCATTTCTTGCTTTGACTACAGCCACATGTTTAAGCTGCCATGGTAATCAGGAAGCTCAGAAAACTCAGGCTCAAGGTACACTTCTTTTTATAGGACATATGCAATGCTTACTATGCATAGCCTATCCATCATAAAGGCCAGCCAGCAGGAGAAGACTCTCTATTAGTCTTATAATTATATATAATATATGATCTCTTAATGTTGTTGAGGGAATAATGGTAGTTATAATTGGTGTGTGGTTTTATTTTAAAGGTCTGAAAATTCCAGATACCTTACCATTGGCTAAGTGAACTATAACTGGATAGTCATTAAGAACCAGATGTCAAGAACTAGGCCTACCTCATACTGTAAATGACAGGGATTCTTCACCATGAGTAACTACACAGTGTTGTCAGCAAAGTTGATACAGAAAAGAAAGCTGGGCATGTGACCCACCCCTTTAATCCCCATTACTCAAGAAGTTGAGACAGAGGATCACAAGTTTAAAGCCAACCTGGGCAACACAGCAAGACTTTGTCTCAAAAAAATAAAAGTAAATGAGAAAATTTAAAAAGTAATTATACTTGAAGATGCCAATCTGTTTAGGATTATTAAAGCATTGTAAAAAAGATGAAAGTAAAGACACTCTTATAGTATGAGGCTAAAGGTACTGTATGTCGAATTTTTTTTAGAAAATTTGTGAGAACACAACTTCCCAAATATCTTAACCTATAAGGATAAATTCTAGATTGCTCAAATAGTTCAAAATAAAATGATCTTCAATTTTAAACATTTACTTGTTAGTAGACAGTACTAAATGATTTGTAAAAGTATAATAGAATAAGGTATTACTTATTTCCAGACTGTATCTCTTTTAGCAGTAGTAGTTTTTAACATCAATAGATTAGAACTCATACTAAATATGATGCACATTACAAAAAGCTGTGATTTGTACAAATATGAGTAAGAAATGATTCCTATCACTTGAATATACTCAGTCTAGACATGTCTGAAATCTGTTAAACATGTTTTTCTGAAAAAAACATTTCATGGTCAAATAAGTTTGGGAAACACTGGCTAAGCAACATTAATCAGATTTCTTCACTTTGGGATTACTCAAAATCCCCATGGTACTAATGTGATTTGACCATCAAGTCATTCTTTCTGGGAGCAACTCCAGGGACTATTCTATTGCATAGTTGGGTAAATACTGTCCTAAACCTTGTATTGAATTATTGTTTTGTCTACTGATTTGCCTCAAGCCCATTTGGTCAAAGACATTCTCATATAACCTTATCAGATTTTTTATCACTCTATTGTATGAAAAGAAGTGGAAAACGACCTTGATAAATTTAAGAAGATGTTGTACACTTTATCAAGGCTTTGGAAAATGAGTTTTGATAGTCCCCTGGACCTCATCTTTTAATAGGCAAACAGTAAAAACTGTTATCTTTCATTGTTAGAGTGACTATGCCAATCTGTTGTGCAATCTGGGATGCTTTGAGAGTGAAAGGTAATGTCTATAATGATTCTGGCTCTACAGGGGGAAACTAGAACTATCTCAGGCAGACTAGAGTGGTTATTCTGATTACAGTCTAACTGCAACAGTTGTGCAGTTTCATCCGGGTTCCTAATTATGTACTCTCCTTCTATAACCCAGTGGTTCCTGATTGATTCACAGGCTTCAGGATATATGAAGGATTCTGAGATTATTTACAACACTAATGTTTTACCTGAAACAGTGGCTCCAAAGAATATAACGGTACATTTCACAAGTGGCTTTCAAAGTGGGTAAAAGTAGAGATTCCTAATAATTAATTCACACATTGGTTTTTAAAATTTGTCTCTGCCAGAGAAATTTGTTTCAAGAAGTGCCAAGGTGTAAATTCATGCTGTCAAAATTAAAGCAAAGTCTACTGTGATAAACTTTTTAAAGCTAAAGCAGAAGAGAATAATTACTTCACATTATATTTAATCTTTTCTCTCTTCATTCTTTTTACAGTTTTTTGAGGTGCCATTTGACTCAAACATGAATAGAACAAAAAACAGACCTCTGGTCCGTGGACAAATCAGGTAAAATCATGAATATAATTCCCTTCTACATTCTAGAACCTTCATTTGCTTGTTTATCGGGAAATATTTCCCATACCTTCCCATTTTCCTTGAGCTATGAAGATAACAAACATACTTGGAGAAGGACTATTGGTCAGTATGCAGTACCTTGCACTCTCACCAAAATGTACCACAAAGTACGTAAGATGGAGCTAAGACCTGTAAGGGTGTGTGTGTGTGTGTGTGTATGTGTGTTTTGTGGGAATAATTTAAGCCACAGATTATTTTATTCAGTTTTGAGACATAGTCTTTGTTTCTCTTATAGGGGCTAAAGATAAAAACGTTGAATTAACACAAGTGATTTTCAGACACATCTACATAAGGCAGTGGTGGCAACCCATGGCATGCATGATATTGTGTTTTCCTTTTAAGACAACAGATGTTAATGTATGAGTTGCTTTTTCTAAACTAAAACCACAGTATTCAGGTTTAATTGCAATGTTGGCGTTTTGCAATAAATAAGTGGATTTTAGGTTGCAGTTTGGCACTCGGTCTCTAAAAGGTTCACCATCACTGATACAGGGTCTCTGAAGAAGGTTATGTCTAAAACCTTTTTTTTTCAGAAAAGCCACATAGAGTACTGCTTCCATTACTCTCCTTTTCATCAAATTCAATTAAGTGGAACTAAAAGGCATATAAATATTTTAATATCACTAATGGTTAATAATTAAATATTTTCTTCCTGTAGTCTCCTAAACCATCATTTTAAAATATTTTTTAGTACACATCACAATCCTAGAAGAATGAAATGGGCCATGTGGCTTACACTGACCATTCTAAATCAGGGAGTCCTCTATATTTCCATGCAGTGCCCTCACAGAACTTAAAATTATTACACTAACACTTAAAGATCAAATAACCACACACTAAACCAGCAAAGAAAAAAGAGGATACCATCATCTAAGTCTGAGTAAAAATTATTTTAAATATTAGCTGTTTTAGACATTCAATTTTTAATGAATTTAATATACTATTATATTTAATATACTATTAATATACTATTATATTTCAGATGAAAATATATAAGGGGGAAAAAAACCCAAGTGTGCTGATATTTTACTTCTTTCAGTGAAATATAAACAAAGCTATCTGTTGTTGTAAGATTAGAAGCTGTCAAAAGTGTTTTGTTTGAGTAAGGTAGAGAGGAAAATGCAATCTCTGCCACCCATCCCTGAAACTAAAGCTGCTCTGTCACTGGTCATATCACATGTAAGTTCTTAATGATTTGGAATTTCTGTCTAGTCATTTTTCCTCAGTGAAATTATGCTCTCATTTCCCATAAGATTTGATTGCAAAATGGGCTAAAGATTGAATGGGTTTACCCAGGATGGTCACATTTGCACCTGTTGGCACAGCAGAACCACTGATAGTGTCCTCTGTCACTTTCAATGTCTCCAGATAACTATATGCCATCCTGCATAAAGTGAGTGATGGTAATAATTATGATACTTTCAGAATTTCTTTATTTCTAATGCTATTTCATGGAAATTCTTACTGCTTATTTTGCCTAGAAGAGAAAAAGAACACAAAATGGAAAATATATCTAAATCACTTTGCTGGGGATACATTATAATACAGATCCCTGTTTGTTAAGTGGTACCAAGTCTCTTACTTTTTCTTACAATTCAGCAAAGATATAGCCAACCAGCTAGTTTGACTATTTTTTACAAATATGTCATAATTATAATCATTGCTGTGAACAGGGAATTGCATATAGACCTTTCTTTGGTCACATGTCAGAAACTCACACTGAAAGGTAAGCCCACTTTACAAGTTGAATCTGTAAATTCAGAATCATGTAATAAAGGTAAATGTCAGAGAAGTTTACTGTATTTAAAAGTGTGATTCAGTGTAATCCAGTGTTAACCTGGTGGCTGATTAACAAGTTAATCAGCAATGTTTAAAATTTTGTATGTTAGAAAGCATCTTGGTCTTAAGATATACTTCATATGGTAATCATTGGCTAGTGAAAAATGTCTGATTCTAAGCTTGGCAAGTCATTTAATAAATCTTCCCACACTACCATTTCCTCATGTGTAAACTAGGATCTTGTTTCCTAACTTGTTCATCTCATAACATTGTTATGAAGATAAAAGTAAGATCAATAAAGTTGTGTAAATCAAAGTACCTTGCTAGGGAAGAGGTTTAAAACTACGAAGAAATGTTGAATTTGTAGAACTTTAGTCTGTTGCCAAAATTGGCTTTAAAATATAAATATTTCAATACTTAGCAGACAGTAACATAAAAAAAGAAATCCAAGTTACTATACTTTCAAAGGAGTGGGGAAAGGAAGCAAAAACATTTGACCAAGAAAAGAATTTAGAGAGTGAGGATTGCACATTCCTATTGTCATGGTTAGTTGGTGGGCAGAAACTACTCAGTGGAAAGTAGTGGCAGGTTATCAAATCATTCATTCCTGCTGTCACCATTAAGGCACTTTTATGGAGAATGCTACCTATGTAGAAAGTATGCTATTTGCTAGAGTTACAAAGAGGTAAATGACACAGTTTTTCTTCTCTTAGAATCCCATTGAGGAAATGGAACCTCACTTGCATAAAAAAGATACTAAGTGTCATCAAAGATAACAGTCCACTCAACAAAAAAGATATTTCAGTGTACCTAGTAGGCACTCTGTTAGACCCAGGAGCTTCCATGATAACTATTTCTTTCACTTGCAAGGTACTGACTAAGCACCTTGTATATGATGTATTCAATACTATCACGAGGACAGGCCCCAGGTTGCGGGGCACGAAGAATGGTACCTAACATAAACTGAGGAGGTCAAAGATGACCTATCAGAAGAAATTAAGTCTTGAAGCCGAAAACCTAAAGATGCATATAGAAGCCACTCTGGCTCTTCCTGGCTAAGCTTTTTTCTGTTCCTTCCTCCTGGATCTGCTCCTTAGTTGCTGGTTTTCAGCTTTCTTATTTCCCCCTTGCCCTGCATACACTACATTCTATGCTATGTATACCTGTAGCCCAGATTGTTCTTCTGAGCCTGAGCCCTTTGCAAGCCTCTATTACAGTGCCCTATGTGTGTGTATATCACTTTCTCCCAAATCTGTTGTTTCCCTTATATATCTTAATATATATTCAAAACCCAGGCACTTATAAGCTGTCCTAGACATTTTGTCTTATCCCTTTTATCTGAGTAGTCAGTAAATCAAGTCTTCTTAGGCTCCTGGATTACCTTGGATCTGGGCCCTCTCACCCTGATGCTGCTGTAGCTTCACTGTTCGGTAGAATCCTCACAACACCCACCAACAGAAAGCCATTATTCTTAGCCCAGTGTGGTGGCATATGCCTATAATCCCAGCACTCAGCTGAGGTAGAAAGGATGCAAGATTGAGGCCAGCCTGGGCTACACAGTAAGTTCACAGCCAGCCTGAAGTACATATTAAGACCCTGTCTCAAACCAGAACAAAGCAAAAAAAGAGACATTACTATTCAGTCAGGTTCCTTGCTTTACACTAAGGCAGAATGGAATAAAGCCCTCAGGGAAACAGCCCTGCAGAATTCTCCACTCTGCTCCACTGGGAATCTCCCCAAGGCAGTGGTTTGAATGTCTAGCCACCTAAGTAGAGCCTTTCTTTGTCCCCACTTTTAATTAACTCCATGATTTTCAAATTTAGTGAACATAGTCATTATTTCTCAGATTCTATGCACATAACCTTGTGTGTACTTTATGGATGACTTCAGAGGATTTTGAGGGATAATTTTGAATGTAATATATTTTCACCTCAGGGCTGACCTACATAAGCTGAATAAGCTGCAGCTCTACTCTGTTTTCAGAAGCTCAAAATACATGTGGCCCTGGTACAGCGCTGGGTGCCAGCCTGAGCACTGCTCACTGCCTTCTGTATTGTCTTCCATGATAGAGAACATGCCATTGAATGTACTATATTTATGAAGAAGAGTGTGATAAGTAGTTATTTTTTTTAAATACTCAGCCATAGTAAAAACGTACTCTTTACATTTTAAGCAAGAGAAATTTTCTGTAATTTTTTAGCAAGTGTAATCTTTATTTTAAATTACTCACTGTGCAGTTTCCATCAGTGAAGCCCCAAGTGAAAGTACAGAGGGTGCCGGTCCTTTCCCAGAGAGGCCAGCGTGTCCCCATCCCTTTGACCATTCAGTGGCTGCAGAAGAGGTGCTGCTGGGTGATCTGGTGGGAAATCGCAGGCCTGCCACACACCATTCTGCAGCTCCTATGGCCTGGAGCCAGCCAAAAAAGGCCAAATCCTGAACATCCCTTCTTTGGGCACATGCTTGTGTACACATACATTTGTATGCGCAAAGCTAAATGAGGGCTCATCCACAACACATGTACCCTGCCCTTCTCTCCACTGGGCCTGCCCTGGCACATACGGTTCCCATTCATCTTCTAACTTCTGATGCTCCAAAGAGGATTCTGGCAAAAATCAGTTCTTCTAGCCCCCAGTCCCTGCTGAACAGTGATCCTGGGGAGATTCCATTTATCTTAGGAGCAAGGTGGCAGGAGGAGGCAGACCCAAGCCAGTGGTTCCCAAGGAGCCCTGGGAGTACTGTCCTTTGTCATAGGGTGGGATGACTTTAGAAGCTGTTCAGGAAACCAATCCCTCTTAGTCACCAGGAATGAATGGAACAAGTGCACTGTGCAGGTGTGTGTGTTAGGGTCAGGGGAGTGAAGGGCTCTCCAGTTCTTACCAGAGGGACCTGAGAAAGCTTACAACCACCAGATGAGAAAGCAAGCTGGAGATTGAACAAGGGTAGGGGCACTAAATTCAGGTTCCCTGAGAGTTGCCCCTTGCACCCTTGTCTTCAGAAAGCAGGGTCCCTCACCAGAAAGCACCTGGTACTGAGTGTCCCGTGTGACCATCCCTCCCGAATTGGCAGGGTTTAGCCTCCTGGTCTCAGCTTCCGGGGTCTACCTACCCCACACATCCTACACCATTCTCGCAAGTCCTACTCTCCCTGTGCCTTGAGCCTGCACCACTGGCTTGAGATTCCTCCCCTTGGACCTTTTTAAAAGATTCTGCTAGATTGAAAGGGAGACAGAGTAGTTAAAGGCCCAGACCCACAGGGCAGTGGTAGCAGATGAGGTGGGAGTTGCACAAACCCTCTTCATAGGCTGCTGGCTCTCTTGAGAGCAAGAATCACACTAGGAGGGAAAGAGTCCACTCCTAGTTGACTGTTGTGACTTTTCAACACATTTATATTTTTATTTTTTGAGACAGGGTCTCACTGTAGTTTAGACTGGCCTTGAACCCACTCTGTAGCCCAGGCTGGCCTCGAACTCTCAGTGATCCTCCTGCCTCAGCCTCACAAGTGCTGGGATTATAGCCCTGGCTTCAACACAATTATAAATGCTTGATCAAGCCTGGCTTTAGCCCTCAGCTGTCCCTACCTAAGGACTTGCCCCACTCACTACCCTTGCATCACTGTGTGCTGTGGGCCCAAGGCCCTCGGGGAACTTCCAGGAGGTGGAAAGTCGCTTCACTCTGAGCCTCTCTTGAGCCTGCTGCCAGGAGCTGCCCAACCCAGCGTGCAGCCTTGGGGACTGGGCAGCCTGTGGAAAAACACACCCTGTTGCCCTGCTGCAGGGTGCACTAGCCAAGTGGTATGTGCATGGTGGTGGGCATGAGCCTGTAATTAATTATCTTGTTCTATAATCAAAGGGGAAAACCTTTACTGACAAAATACAATTTGATGAAAATGAGACCTATGATATTGCAGTATTTGTTTTCATCTTCCCAAGGAAAATACAAAGGACAGTACTTAAATTTTACCATCTTTCAGTTGCCTGTATAGAATGCCATTTCTAGGGTTAGTGGTGTAGCTCAGTGGTGGGGCACTTGGCTAGCATGTGTGAGGTCCTGAGTTCTGTCTCCACCACACATGCACTGTGCTCACACACACAAAAGCCAGTTCCATATGTTTGAGGTTTCATTTTGTTATAGTTTAGATCTAAATGTCCCTCAAAGACCATGTGCCAAAGGCTTTGATTGGCAGCTGAGGAGCTTTTGGAAAGTGATTGGATCATGAGAGCTCTGGCTTCATCAGTGGATTAATCCATTGATGGATTAAAAATTTGATGACATCATTATTGAGAAGTGATAGACACTTAGGAGGTGGGACCTCGCTGAAGGGAGTGAATCCTTTTGGCATGCCTGGGGGCCATGTCTTGTCCCCAGCCCTTTCCTCTTGTGCATGTTCTCTCTCCCTCTCTTTTTCTGCTTCTTTCCCTCTCCTTTCTACTCCTCCACTTGGAAAAAATACTGTTCCCCCATTCTTTCTCACTAGTAAAAAGAAAAGCATATTTCTATTAAGATGATTTGTCTAGATTCATCCTAAAACTTCCAAGGACACAAGAAGTTAATTAGCTATGCTGATAGTCTATTCCAGAGTACACTGTTCCCTAACAATAATTACTAGTGGTTAATAGAAACATCCTTTTGCAGCTTCTGTTTACCAAATATAATTCCTGTGGAAACACTTGACCCCATGGCTTTCTGCCTTTTACTTCAGCTCTGGGGCTGTTATGGTAGAATTATTTATCAGAGTCTTTAATGGCTTGGGTCCTCTTGATGAATTGAGTATGCTCTGCATCACGTCACTCAAGAAGCATCCCAGATGCACATGGATAGCCCCGGAGCTATGGTGCATTTGGCTAAAGAGTGGCTGCTGCTGAATCAGAGGAAGTCTGGAGCAAAGTGCTCTAGAGGGTCATAATGGAGTGGTCTTAACCTTTGCTCTCAGATCCTCACCACAGAGTTTATCCCTATTAACTTGCAGCCAAACCACCATATTGGTTCCCCTAGGACTGCCTGTGGGTCCAGCCACGTCTCGGCCTGAGGGCTCCACGGCTGTTGATTGTCTAACCACATGTCTATAAGTGGACTTGTCATAGGAAAAATCAAGAAGTGGTTTGTTTCTAAGGCCACTGAGTCTCCTATTTCTCTCCTGTGCTTATGTCCTTATTACTAACTCCCTTGCCTATGACACTGGTATCTAATGTCCTTGAACTCTTTCCACAACTGTATCTACTTGCAACATTGGTCCTAATTGGATAAGATGGATTTAGTAGTTTCAGGGGTGGTCAAGGGGAGGGGAGGGAAGAAAAGAAATGGTTAAAAATGAATATCTTCCTAAGATAGATATTTCTTCACAGGGAAGAATAAGACCAAGTATTTTTCCACAGCAGATTATAGTTGCCAGAATCTAAGATGTGTTTTTGGAAGTCATTGTGGGCCCTTAGTACCCTGTTCCACTTTCTGGTCTGCAGACAAACTCTATAACCCAGGGACCAGCTTGCCAGTAACCAAGTTGTGCAGCTCAAACTCGCCCAGGGCTACTGCTTTTTTTTTTTTTTTTTTTTTTTTTGGTACCGGGGATCGAACTTGGGACCTTGAGCTTGCAAGGCAGGCGCCAGAACCAATGAGCTAAATCCCCGGCCCCCAGGACTACTAATTGTGTTGCCCAGCTGGTTCCTTTTCTTCTGACTTAGTATTTGAACTGGCGATCCTTCTCTGTTAGGCAAAAGTCTGTTAAATCAGCTGCTCTATGCAGTTACCCTTATGTTTCTCCTCTTCTGGGAAAAATGATCCATTTACCACTTCACTAGTTGCAGTTTAGCTTCCAGCCACACTATCTATCCCTGCTTTTCTCTGTATTACCACTTTATTTTTTTCTTTCTGAACAATGGCTCTTCTCAGCCCTCCTTTGTTTAAAATTGATTCATCATCAAAATGACAACCTCAGCTTTAGCTCCCAACGTCATCCAACTGGGTTTTTTCTCCAATTCCAAACCCTTGGGAGAGAAATTTTGATTTTATTTCACCCCTGGTCCAGTCTCTTGGAGCCAGGAAAAGGAATGTAGGGCACAGTAAAGCATTAGAGGGTGGGGAGGGGGATGAAAAGTACCTAAAGCTACTCTTTTTGGGGCTGCTTGCTTCTGACTTTACCTTGCACTTGGCTTAAGGTTAACTCAAGCATGATTCAACTTTTGTAACTTTCTAGCAAGAATCCACCTTCAGCAATCACCTCACGTCAAATCCTGCCTTTGGAGGATTAAAGCTTAAAGAACAAATTCTTAAATGTAGTATTTCCAGAGTCTTCTGTTTTACCTCAGATGTGGAGTTCAGCTTCCTCTCATTTTCCTCCCTGTCCTCACTGTACAGTATTTGGCAGCTTTTCTGTATGGTGTTTCCTGGTTTCATCAAAGTTGGAGTTTCCTGCTCTCCTTGTTTTCAGAGAACATAGAGGGATGCAAACACCCTTAATCTGCCATCTTTATCAAGTTTAAGGTACTTCCAACTTAAATTTATAATGTACCTTACTACATGTGTGCTTTTTAAAGTAATGCCTTTTTTTCCTTGCTGATCCTAGTTAAAATTCACTTTCTTAAGAATTTCAGTCTAATGTGTTATCTAAACATTTTAGAAATCAATAATTTCCCTCTTTTCTTCAACCTAAGAATTTATTGATCACCTGTAATGTTAGCAGCCGTGTCAGTTTTGGTTTTATACCGCTCAGAGCTTCATAATCCAAGTGAAAAATTATCCAGATGCACAGAATCCTTAGCAGACGGGACAAGGCAGCCATAAATACGTTGAATGAAATGAATAAATTGGTACAAATGAATAAGGACAAAGTGGACAGGAAGAGGGGCCTGCACCAGACCTTTCTTCTTGCTATTTTGAAAGACATCTGTATTTTGATTACATCTCCTTTGAGTTATCCATTTCCCAGCTTGGTGACACTGACAGGGAAATAATACATGTCAGCATTAGTTTTTCCAACTTAATGAATCGGATGAGAATGATCCATAACTTGTAAGGTTTAGGTACAGGCTATAAGCAGAGAGATTGCACAACAAGAGCAGAGCAAAAGGTTATTTAGAGAGGATAAATTAAAACACTTGGAATCGGGATCAGCCAATACCTAGTCTTAAAATGAATGATGAAGATTGAGTTTTGGAAATGAAATGAATGGATTGTTTAGTTGGCATTATTAACTTAAAGAACAGGGTTTAGCTTAAGTATTATAGGGATTTACAGGAGACATTTTTCAAATTTACTGAAGGTTTTACCAGTAAGCACTTAAGCAAATGTAAACATTTTGTGGGCTGCAGGGGAGCTGTGAATATTATTCATCACCCAGTCACACTGGTCTGGCCGATGTGTACCCAGACCAGGCTAAAGCTCTGCACAGTTTCTAAGGATTGTTATGATTAGTCTTTTGGTGTGTGTATATTGCTAATGTAATAAGAACATAAACATTTTATAAGTATAGAAATTTCTTTTTTTAATATTATCCAGTGATGTGAAGTGGCAGGAAGAATGAATTTGGTCTCAACTTAGTAAGAGAGGTGTTAATAGAGAGAACTTTATTCTTAAAATCATTCAATATTATGAACCATAGTATGAAGAGTCAACAAAAAGTCTCTGCACATGTGGTCTTGCTTAGTCATTCCAGAAAGCAAATGAGAGGAACACTGGGAATCTCCTTTCTCTCACTGTCATAAGCAAAAAGAAAGAAAGCAATTGTGCCTATTCTGAAGCCCATTGAATTGAGAACATTTGTTGACAGCAGTTCTTCAGGGGGTGATTCTCCAGTTCCCATCTTCCTTTTGATAATCAGATAACTTAACAAATATGCGCATGGGTTAACTATAGTATCACAATAACTTGCCTGTTACTTTTGAAGCCATTTGAGAAGTCGGTCAGGGGAACAAACACCTTTTACTAATAGTCTTAGTTCACTTAGTCTAATGACCCTTAACTTTGATTCCTCCTTTTCCAAATAAGATGATTTGAAAAATTAGACATGATCAAATACTGTTCCTATTGATTGGTTGGTGTTGTGAGTGGTAGAGAGCATAGTGTTCTCTTTTGTGTGGTTTGTAATGTTTCATTTGGGTACCACTTTTAGGTATAGAGAATATAAAGATGAACTGTACAGTCACTGCACTAAAATAGACATTGCATAGGGAATGAGCAGGTAAGGCAGCATATCATGTTAGTGTAAAGACTAAGAAGTACCATGAGAGCCACAGGACAGACATGGAGACAACCACACGGACTGGGGAAGGGATGTGAGGAAGGTGAGGGAACATGTTCTTGGAGGAGTTTTATTATTGTTTTTGTTTATTGCAGTGCTAGGAATGAAACCTAGGACCTCATGTAAGCTAAGCAAGCACTGTACCATTGAACTGTATACCTCCAGCCCTTGTTTAATGTCTAGACTAAGTCGTAGAGGAGGAGTAAGATTTGATTTGGACGCTCATGGGGAGAGAAGCATTGGGAACGGGCAGGGGTCATTTTGGGCAGAGGAGCAGCATGCACCAAGTTAGTAGATACTTTCTTCCCAGGAGAGATCATTCACCTAGACCCAAGGGAGCAGAGCACCAGCTGCCAGACCAGATCCCAAAGAGGCTTTTTTTGTTTAGCTTGCTGGACTTTCCTACAGTTTGCTTTAGTTTCCAACATTTAGAAATAGAAAATATTCGGGTCAAATTCCAGATTTCTGGGCTGCTTTCATGCATTTCCACACAATACCTGCCAGCTAAACCTGAGTAGCAGTTCCCATAGCCCTCCCTCCTCCTTTTTTCTCTCTGAGTAGGCACACTTCACACCTTATATTGCCAGAGCAGTACC
The DNA here is from genome assembly GCF_053883595.1 of Heterocephalus glaber. NCBI lineage: Eukaryota > Metazoa > Chordata > Mammalia > Rodentia > Bathyergidae > Heterocephalus > Heterocephalus glaber. Next base: position 1,776,182 of record NW_028258146.1, on the reverse strand, counting down.
TCTGGATGTGTGCACTTGCAAGCACTGTCCTTGAGCAGAGCTCGTGTCCCTGGGCTGAGGTGAAGGGGTGCAGTCAGAGATAAGCACCTGCATCTGCGGGTGGGCAGCAACACAGACATGCTCCATGCTAGTCTCCAGAACTTCAGGGATGGTTTGCAGTCAGATTCACTTTTTTATGAGTTGTTTCATTAAAGGTTTTCAATGACTTTAAAATTCACTACCTTTATATTATGTAGGTGAACAAAACTTTTTTAAAATAGAGTCCTATAAATTAAAAATTGAGAGTTCAGAAAATTAAACCATCTGACTGAAACAGGAAAAGGAAAAGTGGCAGATACTAGATGTGAGAGTGAGGAAGAATGGAGGGATCCAGGAGGTGGTCCCTGCCTTCAAGTTATTTGAGAAATAAGGATTGGACTACTACACTGAAAACTCTGATTTTCACGGGTGGGATCAAATGATGGAAATTACCCCCCTAAAAATTCCAGTCTCTGTATCAATCTCTTTTCCTCAAACCAAATTGATATAGCACAATTCACAGATCGTAATTTGCTTCTCTCTGAATGAGAAGTGAACAGATCTAGATCTCAGAACAGATCTAGATCTCAGAAGTGAACAGTGGGGCAATGTTCATTTTGATGTTTTATATTCTATTATTATTTTTTCAGTTTTATCTTCCTAGATTAGTAAGATTTTTTTCAGTTAATTTTCAGAAATTCATACCTCAGATCTTGCTTTGATTCCTTCAAAAAATTTTAAAATATAATACCACAATTTATATGTCCTGAATATAAACAATGACAAATAAAAATATATTGCTTATCTTTGCATTTCTTTTAATAATGTTTTAAATTTTAATTTCTTTTTAAAATAGATTTTGTTTCCTCATTTTCCTTAAGTTCTGGATTTACATCAGTCATCTACTGCCTTGCAGTATCTATAACTTGAAACTTGTTCAGAAATGGAAAACTAATAAGATTCTGGGGAGACATTTTCAGAATAGTTATCTTTAGAGCCTTTCTCCAAAAACTCATTTCGAAGCTCAAATGTGGGACTTATACAGGAAATTAAAGTTAAATTGGCTTAGTTTGATTAAGGTTTTGGTTTTCCTTTTGTTTTCGAAGAAAGGAAATTTTCTTTAGTAATTTACAAATCATTTATTCTGAAGAATGACCAAGAAATATGACATTAATTTTTGTATAAACCAATTACCTGCAGAGCTGCTCAAAATATAAAGCTTTCTTGATTTAATATAATATTTCATAGACCTCCCAACACATTACTTAAACAGAAAGGCCACATTTTCCCAGGAAGTCATTTAAAAGTCAGGTAATTTAAATTATATTTATTAATTGCAATAAATTGATGTCAAATTAAAGGTTGTATTCCTCTCATTTGTTCCAAATATCTATGAGCAATTCCACTTTAATAGAGCAACATAAGAACTGGTGTTTAGTAAACAAAGCAGTGTTATATTTTAAGGGAGGAAAACAATTCATGGATCTGTATTAATAAATCTTCCCACACTTCATGTACTAGTTTCTTTTCTACAGTAGCCTTGGGTGGGAAAAGCACAAGTGGAAAGACCCATACAATGATACTCAGTAGAAAGATATTTCACTTTAAAATGTAATGTAGTTGCACATGTGAGTTTTGAAATAAATCAACATTCGACCCACAGCATGAACCATAAACCTATTTGCATGAGTGAGAGAATGAATATAAAATATTATTTTAATTCAAGAAAATCCCTGGGTCTTTCTGTTCACCCCTTATCAAGTAAGTGCTGTTTTCCTTATTAATACATGTATCCTGTGTTATTGAAAATTAGAAATTTGTTCCAATATCATCACATTTTGTACATGCACATTTCTGATCTTTCCCATATAAATTTACTGTAGCAAAGGCCACTTAGCCATGTTAGTTTCTCTAATCCTAATAAAAACCATTATAGCTACTGTTATAGGAGAACAGGAACAACTAACATTTTTTAAAAGATGTTTCTATCAATCCAGTTTTTCCTCTTGCTAATTTATTTTTATAATTTGATATAACAAAACTCTTATAACTGAAAATAAAGTTTTATGTCCATAAATCTATAGATTTGAAAGTTAATGAGGAGAAATAATTTATTGCAAATTTATCAGCCCCTATTTCCAGCTCCATTTTAAATGAATCCTTGCTATTTTAATAATTCTGTCTCATTTCATTTGTTCAGTTTGAGAGTTCATAGTACTTGTGTTTGTGTTATATGTCTGTCTTCCTTTCTAGGTGAAACTTACCTTTTTTGTTTTGTTTTGATGGTACTATTGTACTATCATGTATAGCATAGTGGCTGCTGTATAGTCGGTGAGAAATTTGAATGATGCATGAACAAATAAAGCCATATGTGCTTATTTAGTGAGCACTCTGCTAAGTGCTTTCTGTATATCATCATTGCATTTGCTTCTTAACACAATTCTATGAAGCATCTCCCATTTTACAGGTGAGGAAACTAAGGCTAGTGGTTAAGTAATTTATTCAAAATCACACGGCTAAATGGGATAAAACGTCTACTTTCTCTGTAGTGTTGTTACTGGGCCTTTTGAGCAAAAAAGTTTGACTTGAGTATTAGTCTTGCCATGGAGAGAGCCTTTTGCACACCTTACTTCACAGTTGAGAAAACTAAGGACCAGAGAGGTTGAATAAGTTGCCCTTTCACATAGCTAGTTAACATCAGTGTCAGAACTAGAACTCATACCACCTGATTCCTATTCAGCATGCTTAGTTATATATATGGCCACTAGAAAATCACAATATAATAACAAAAATGATAATAATATACAGTGGACCCTTGGCTTACAAATTCAATCGGTTCCCAAGAGCTGGTTGTAACTGAAGTTGATTTTAAGTCAATATATCTGAGATCTGGATGTTTACCTGGGTACATGCTATAGATATCAAGAGTCAGATGAATCTTCCTTTAACCTAATTAACCCAAGTTGTTCATATGTCAGGCCGGTTGTAACTTAAAGGTCCACTGTAATTTAAAAACATTTTTGTTATCAAAATGTTCCAACAGATGCAATAGTAGAGACACTAGTACAATGAACCTCAGTATACTCATGATCCAGAATCAGCACTTGTCAAGATTTTGTCACATTCCTTCAGCTCACCCTTAAAGTACCGTTAATGGTCCATTTAGAGCCACACAGCTAAATTAAATCCAGGTTGGTGACACAGGGAAGTCAAAGAATGCACTACAGTTCCTCTACTCACTGTGGTCTTCCTAACTTCTCTGCCTCCGTGGCAACCCCAACACACCTTGGGTGGAACTTCCTTCAGTCACTGTTACAGCTTGTGTTTAGATGTCCCCCCAAAGCCTCATGCAAATGAGGTGGGGCCATTTTGGAGGTAGCTGAATCTAAAGTGTGTGGTTCATGTGCAGTGCTAGGCCCAAGACCACTAGGATTAAGAGTGTGAGTGCTACCTGCCCTAAGTAGTCTGAGTAAGATTAAAGGGGCAGGAAAACACTGTTCAGGTCCCTTGTTGGTTTTGCTTCTGTGTGGACACCTTGAACTGTTTCTCCTCTGCAGTGCCTCTCCACCATGTGCCATCCTTCCTTGAAGCCAGCTGATTATGGACTGAAACCTCTACACACTGAGCTAAATAAACCCTTTCCCCTTTAACTTTGAGTGTCAGGTATTTTATCTCAGCATCGAGAGAAAAAGTAATTAACACAGTCACTTAAACCTACCGTGCTTCTCACCTTTAGCCTGCTCACATGCTGAGCCCACTGCCTGCTCTTAAGCCTTTTCTCCCATCTTCCATCCACCTTTTCATGAAGTGAGTTTAAACACCATTTCTTCCTAGAATATCTGTCCCTCACATACACACACAGGTTGGGTGCTCCCACTTTGCCCTGTGTTTGCTCTGTTGAAGCACACAAGATTGCTATTCCCTATGTAACTGTTACTACAGCATAACTGCCACAGGACACAAATTACATCTGTCTGCTTACCATGTGTATTAGTCAGCTGTCCCTTCACTGGCACAAAATACCCAACACCCACAACTTAAAGGAGAAGAGGTTGAATTTGGCTCATGGTTTTAGACAGTTCAGTCCATGATAAGTTGGATCCAAAGCAGAAATCTCATGGCTGAAGGGCATGACAAAGAAAAGCTGCACAGCTCATGGTGGCTGGGAAGCAGAGCAGGGAAACGGCACCAGAGTGAAAGGGGCCAGAGATCAAATGTAGTACCCAAGGTCATGCCTCCATGACCCACTGGACACACCAAAGTGTCCCTTACTAATCCCTGGGCTGCTCTCTAGTGAATAAACTTGACAGTGTAGCTTAGGTGTCAAACCATGTTGTATTTCACATCTATCCTTCCCCCACCCCCAATTGAATATGTCCTAGTCATTTTCATCTTGAGCAATGCAGTAGAGGCTTTGGGTTTTTTTTTTTTTTAACCATGGGGTGAACTGAGGGAGATTAAACAAAAGGCTGCCTGAAGCTGATAGTAACTTGCCTAAAGACTCAGTCACTTCAGGCCCTTGGCAGACCCAGGAAATGAGAAGAACTACAAGTCTTATTATACCAGCACGTCCCCACATGCCAGTTGGGAAACTGAATTAAATTAACAAACCAGACCCCATTTTTAATTATTTTACCTTTATTGAATCTCAGCTTCTCATCCATCAAGTGAAGATAATACTATTCCAATAAGGTGGTTTTACCATTAAGGTTATATTAGAGACCTATGATTCTACTTTTTCATCTATGTAATTGGCAAATTTTGGTTTTGTTGCCATACCTGATGTTAATATAAGTTCTGGAAGTGTGTGCTCTCCTTTTCTTCTGGTTGGAGTGTAAAGCAGGGTGGAGTACATACTGGTAGTGCAGGTCAAAGGTCCCTAAGAAAAATGCATATCATCAAGCTTAGCAATTTCACATCTAGAAATTTGTCCTAATTGGAAATGTGAACAAAGGTTGGTCCATATAGATTTCATCCCAACATTATTTCTAACTTTTTAAAAAGAAAAAAATGCTAAATATCAAAAAAAGGTATATTGATTCAATTAATTATAGTGTGGCCACAGAATGGGCCACTGTGTAGCTATTAACAATGACGATTTTTAAGAAAACATAATGGCAAGAGAAATTATCAGGGTACATTGAAATAAACCAAGTAACAAAACCACAGTTTAGTGTGTTCTCCATCACTTTTTAAGTAGAAAGATGTAAACCAGTATGTTTCTCTAAATAACTAATGTGGAATTTCTTTGTGATATTTGTAATTGCAAATTTTGAGTTAAATGTATATTTCTTTTACAAGGGTTTTACAAATTGTGAAAGATCACAGGAAAATAGACTTCACCCAGCTTGCACCTGATGCACCTTTGCCCTTAACATGGGAATGCTCTCCAGTCTGGCAATTCAGGCAATTCAGAGATCTCTCTCCTGAGTGTTGAGAATGACTATGGCATCCTGGGGAAATAACCTTCATTTTTGTTTATGTGGCTTGTCAACCTACACAGTTTTCATTCATGTCCCTGAGCATATTGATTTAAACACAAAGATTGAGCCTTATGATTTTCTGTGATTCCTACACAGGTCAGAAACTGAATCCATATAAAATTGCCTATCTCAATAAATTAACTTCATATGTGCTTTTCTAAAAGGGCTTTTTATAACACTAATACCTTTGAATCCACCTGGCTTCCATAGACCCTGGGGAAGGAGGGAACAGCCTTCTTTCTCTATTTTTTTTTTTTTTAAACACAAGGACCAATTCAGGAAAAATAAAATGTTTATGAGGCACGTATTTCTCCCACCCAGAATAAAGCTAGCTTTTTAGAGTTCCATAGGGGGAAAACATCTGTTCTTAAAATCTTTAAACAACCTTATAGAAAGAGCAACAGGTATAATATTTGCACTGCTTTTTAGCCATCTATATCTAAATTTTCCTTTCTGTGCATATCTGAGATAACAACTCAGAAGTGCCTTCCTTAGCTTTCATCTGGAAATTTATGTTGTGTGTTGGGAAGCCAGGCAGTCCCAGGTAACATGATGCCTAGCACTACCATAGCGAAATCTGTATCAGGAATAGAGTTGAAGGGCCAGGGATTTAGCTCAGTGGTTTCGCCACCTGCTGTGCAAGCACAAGGACCTGAGTTCGATCCCTGGTACCAAAAAAACAAAAAAACAAAGGAATAGAGTTGAAGAGCAAATAGGAAGCTGCAGGATGGAAGAAAAAGAAAAAAATGTTGTGCGACTCCCACCCCATCTGACTGTTTAGCTTTGAAGAATATTGAGGCTAGAGAGGTCTTACCTTGGGGTAATACAAACAAATCAATTTATTTGATACAAGAGGTCAATGGACAATAGAAATAAAAGATAAACAGATTAGGGAGTGTTGTAGTCAGCAGGATTGGGCAAGGGAATACATTAAATGCAGGACACATAATTTGTAAGATTATTTTATGATAATTACCAAAAAGTCAAATGCCAAGGAGAGTAACAGATTAACCATGCACTAGAAGCCCAAAGGATCCAGCTGAGGGCCAAGATCCCAGCAGTTTCCCACACAAGTCCAACTAAAGGCTTAGAGTCCAAGGCAATGTCCTCCTCGAGTCCAAACAGTGGCCTAGAGCCCACTGCAATGTCTCATGCTTGACCTTGTTGAGGATCTGCACCTGGAAGGCCCAAAGGCCAGTGGTGGAAGCCAGAAAAACTACACCGTTAAGATGAAGGATTTGTGCCACCAAGGTGAGAGAACCACATTGGAGCCAGGAAGTGATGCTCACGGTAAAGATCAGAACTCCCCTGATGAAAACAGCAGCTATTCCCAGCGACAGTGAGGCCCCGAACTCCTCCTCCAACAAGAACAGCCTGGTTTGCATCAGGAAAACCATCTGCAGCCAGCTTCTCCTAGAAAATCATCAGACCAAGATCTTCCCCTCCATTTCTCTTTTTATGGCTCTTGGTAATGATCTTCAGGTGAATCCTCCACACCCAGACCACGCTGATTCAGTTCAGCTGGGCATTACAGGTTGACCATTAGCCAGTCCACCACAGGGAGCAAATTAAGAACAAAAATGGAAAGTTTATCTTTCAAAAATAAAGAAGACAGTGTCTTCTCCTTAAATGGGAGAAAAATGTGGAATAAATATAAATCTGAGGGCATTTGTCACTGTTGTCTTGTGTAAGAGGGAAAGATGTCTATCCATGAGTATTGAAAACTAGAACCGTGGGAAGACAGGAGACAAGTTGAAAGTCACTCTGAGGAACCATGATAAAAATCAACTCCAGCCAAGAGCCACCCCTGTTAAAATGGGGTAATTAGTGTTATTGTAGGGCTTTCCCCTTCAGGAGCAGAGACAGTAGGCTGTTGGGGAGACTCTGAAAAGGAATCATCCAGGTGGGGATGAAAAAAGGACAGGCAGAATAAAAGATTGTGGTGCCAGAGTGTGAGTGTTGGAGGAGTTGAGAAGAGGTGGCCCAGGACTAATAGAGTGGAAATTCACCCTTGGGTTAGAACCTGTGCTGAGAAGTCTCTCAGTTGTAGTTAATGGCTCTTCTGTCACAAGCACCTTGACAGCATCATATTTCCATCAAAACTCCCATTCTTTTGGGTCCAAACTTTCAGGTAGGGTGGCCATGGGCGTGGGCAGAGAATCAGTGCCAGTCTGTATGAGTGTGGGAGCTGGAATTCTCCATCACGGCTCTTCCTGCTCTTGTATTCCACCACTTTGTTCTACCACTTTGGCTTCACTTGGTGTTTTCAGTGCTGGGCTGTGCTTGTCCCCCAGCCCTTTCCCTGGGTGAGTTCTAACTTCTCGTCATTCTGCATGTTCGTCTTTCCATAGGGGACAGCCTTAGCTCTGTGAAAAGAAGGGCATGATGTCATGTGAGCACGTGGGGTAGAGATCACGTTCTTCGGAGAACTGGCCATTGCTGAAACCAGAGCACCCTGGAAGCTGCACACTGGGGACTTGAGCTTCCCGTAGAGCCCTTGCAGAATCTGAATTGAGTGGGTCACTGAACACTGCACAAGCATACTTTATTCAGAGGTAGAATTATGGCTTCTGCCAGAGTAAGCAGGCTTGAGGTTTCTTAAGAAGGAATAAATAAATGTGCATATAAAGCAGAAACTGTAGTAGATCCAATTTATCTAGACTCGAAAAGTCTTCAATAAGATTGCATATGGTCTGCTTTTAAAAGTGGGCTCTGTTAAGAAAATAGGTTTATAATCATCATTGTCATTGTACAGCTTTAGGTGATGGTTTTCTTTTACATATGTAATATTATGCAGCTGCCTCTTAAAAATCCCTTATCTGTAAACCCAGTTATGACTCCGTTGCCAGACAATAGCCACCTAGTGTTCACACTTATGGTACAAATGGCACCACTCTGAACCTGAAATTCATTACAAATATTGCCGTGATGGTATTCACTGAGGCAGTCCCTTATTACTCACTGTTGTTAATTAGGTGATCCTTATATGTCCATCAACAGATGAACGGATAAAGAAAATGTGGTTTTATACCCAATAGAGTTGGTAGGAAAATAAATTAGTACAATCACTATAGAAATCAGTATGGAGATTTCTCAAAAAACTAAAACTAGAAATTCCATTTGACCCAGTTATTCCCTTTCTAGGAATCTTCCCCAAAGAGTTAAAGATATTGTATTATAGTAATACCTGCATACCCATGTGTATTGCAGCATAACTTATAATAGCTAAATCTTGGAAGCATCCTCTGTGTCCATCAACAGATAGATAAAGAAAATGTGGTGTTTATATCCAGTGGAGTACTGCTGTGTCATAAAGAAGGCTAAAGTTGAATCATTTGTAGGAAAATGGATCCACTTTGAGACCGTAAGCTTAAATATTGCATGGTTTCTCGTATATGAGAAATTCAAAATATAAATGAAGAGCAAAATAAAAGAGAATAGGAAAACAGGAGACAGATATTTTGCAAAAGGGAATGGGACAGAGGGATGGAGGGAGGTGGGTGGGAAGGGAGGGGAAGGGTTGCAGTTGAAAAAACATTAAAATGTGTTACGTACATGTACCGACGCCCCCACAGAGAACATAATCAGTGTGTATGTACTGCAAACATGTACTAATAAAAGAATAATGTATAAATGGAAGGACAGTTTCCAGAACTGATACTGTTTTGTCCGAATCTTGCAGTATTGTGGACTAAGCGAGTTGTTCCCAGCTGTCCCTTGTTTAGTACTAACTGTATGCAAAGTAGGCATTGTCTTCCCTAGAGGGAGAAGATGATGTGTGATGGAGTTAAGTGGAAAATGGTTACTTGGTGTTCTCTTGTCTTCCAGCCCGTTGCTGGCCGTGTCCTTTGCCGCTTGCTGTGCAGTTCCAGGAGTCGTTCTTCTGACCTGGGGAGTGAATCCACTCACAGGAGCCTTGGGACTCTTCAACATTTTCCTGTACACTTGCTGCTACACACCTCTGAAGAGGATGAGCATTGCCAACACGTGGGTCGGAGCCGTGGTCGGTGCCATCCCACCTGTCATGGGCTGGACAGCAGCCACTGGCAGCCTTGATGCAGGTGAGTGTCTCCCAGTGCCAGGTATCTACTTCTCTCCACAGACCTGTGGCATCGGTGCCAGAAGCAAGAGCTCGTGGCTCTCTGAGCAAACACGAGCATGTATTAGTCAGAGGTCTCCCACACCAAGGACTAGTTGGATTCCATTTTATTCATTACTAATTATTTGGGCAATGGCATGAAATACTGGGAATAAAGAGCTAAAGGGACACCATGTCATTCTGGCTCACTGGGCATGATGTATATTCTCCCTTCTAGGGAAGATCCAGGTGAAAACATAAGGCAGTGCTGCCTCAGCCTGTAACCACAGGTAAAGTAAAAAGAAAGTCCCTGAAAACCACAAATCAAGTTAGGACTGACTGATTCACTCTGGATGCCCCAGCCTGTGGGGAAGGCATGTGGACCTGGCCTCTGTCCCCTGTCAAAGGGGTGCAGCCTCATTGGCAAGCTTCCCTCCTTCCTGTAGAACAGGGTTATTTCCATCTCTTATGAAAGAGCAGATTATTTTCATTAGTTTCTAATTTATTTTCATATGATTTGCTTAAATTGTTCATGCTGTCTACAATAAAGCCATTGAAACATTTCTACATTTTTTGGGTGGTATGTCACAACTAAATTTGTGGGGTGAAAATGGCTCATTTTTACCATCTGTAAGGGAAGTTTTGCAGTCTTAATTAGTCAAGTAATTAGTGCTTTTGACCAACACTTAGGAAGGAAGTGGTGAGGTTTCCTGCAATATATGTAAGTACATATTTTTCACATGAGAGATCAAAGGTAGTTGACCATAAACCGTTACCCTGTAAGCCACATTTCTGAAACTTTTCACAAAAGCTCATACACTCCGATTTGGCAAGCTTACAAATGGTGATTACACCTTTGCCATGATCATCTCTTCAAACAGTTTTAATATCCTGTAAATGGTGGATTTTAGTGATCTACAAATTAATATTCTAAAACTTTTGTACTCTTTTCTCTATAATAAACCTTAAAGTGGAATCTCATCCATATGGGAGGCAAGAGTATCAGAGTGCTTATGAGCCGGGACAGAGCACCCTGACAGAGCTAGGACAGACCTAGGCCACCTGGGGCTGGAACCCAACCTCCCCCTTAGCTGAGTGACATTGAGAATAGACTTGGCCTCTTCCTGCAAGAGCCTACTCATCTCCTTCTTGGGGCTGGCGCTGGTCTCTGTGTGGAGCTGTTGTGAGAGTTAGTCATTGTCTTAGTCTGTCCCATATTTCTGTAACAGAGGACTACAGATTAATTTATAAAGAAAAACGACTTATCTCTTATAATTCTGGAGGCTTGAAAATCCAAGGTTAAAGTCCCACCATCTGGCAAGGGCTTCTATGCTATCATTACATGGCAGGAGGGAGAGGGAGGAAGACAGAAAGAGAGAGAGAATGGCCACACATGAGATTAAATTTGCAGCTGATTGTGTTAGCCATGGGCCTGTGGTCACAGCATGCAGGAGGCTAAGTCAGGGGGATTGCTTCAAGTTTGAGGCCAGCCTGGGCTGTATAGTGAGTTCAAGGCCAGCCTAAACTGCATAGTGAAACCCTGTCTCAAAAAACCAAAAAGGGAGAGTGAGAGAAAGCGATTAAACTTGCAAACCCTCAAACCCTTTTATAATCCTCATTAATCTGTTCCTGAAGTGGACTCCTCCACACCTGAACACCTCCCATCCGGCCCCACCTCTGAACCCTGTTGTGTTGAGGACTAAGTTTCCATTGCATGCTTTTAGGGGGACACATTCAATCCATTGTTGTATGTAATCCAGTCAATTTTTATATGTAAAGTGCTCCACCATGGTAAGTGTTCAGCTCCTGATAGATAATGCTATTGTTATGTTCAGTGATCCTTCATACAGTAAGTGAGTTAACACAGATGGGGACAAGTCATGAAGTTTTATTTGATTTACAAATTTCATTTACAGATTACAGTTCATCATTGTTCCCTAGCTGTTGTTTTTTGTTGGGCTTTTTTTTTTTTGGTACTAGCGGACAAACTCAGGTCTTTGCGTTTGCGAGGCAGGCGGCGGAACCACTGAGCTAAACCCCCAGCCCCCTAGCTGTTGTTTTGAACACAATGAAGTTCATATAGGCTTGATGTGTTAGTGAAGTCTGTTGGGTGTGGGGACCTGGGGTGCATGGACTTGGTATCCTTGGACTAGATGTTATCTGAGTTCTAACGCGGTTTACCATTTACATGCAGAGAGCATACCCACAGACCACCAGTTCTCACTCTGCCCACATTCTTCCTCCTCCTCAATTCTGCTGGAGCTCCATCCCTCACCTGACTCTGTAACTTGATAATCTGCAACCCTCCAGACCCCTAGACATTCAGGGTGGGGCCCATGGAAGAAAGTGAGTGACTCCCTGGGCTCTGCATCCTCTGGTGTCCTCCCTTCCTCAGGATGGAGCTGTACTTCAGTACAGGGGCCCCTGCTGGAAAATACCCTGTGCCCTGACAGGAGTGCCTAAGCCCTATTCAGTTTCTTCAGTCCTGACATAGAAGAAGGCACCAAAAACTCCCTTTCTGTGTGGGAAACCCAGACAGGACTAGGGTCACAGCCTCCAGGGACCGCAGAGAGGTATCACTGGACACAGGTGAAGACATTCCAGTCCAGGTCCACATAATCAGGTCCAGCGATCACCACTAGTGTTCAGGGTCCTAGTGCTCAGCTCCTCACTGAGAGGTAGGAACCCTTGTTAACACCCTCAGCAATTTCCTCATGAAGAATTTGAGCCTCGGTCTGTAGAGCTAACATTTCCTCCCCAGAGTTCAGAGAGGCAGTGTTGCAAAATTCCTCATTTAGAAGCACATGAGTAGGCAGGAGCCCCTTCTTGTTGAGGGACAGTCTGTGTGGGTAAACTGCTAATGTTCATAGTTAAAATGAATTGTTTTTAAATGTTAAATATAATATTTCTGTCATCCAAATTTAGTCACTTGTATATATTGAAGATGGGCAGCTAAGGGCTAGACCATACCCTGATTAGATAGCAGATTGAAAATAAATAGCTGTCTCAAAAAGTGAGACCCATTGTCTCCCTGAATAGAACCTGGTATAATACAGTATTCCAGAAGATTTATGGCAGCTTTTGATATTGACTTCTCTTATATTCTTTCTCTGTACATCTTTAAGATGCATTGCAGAACACTCAGTACCAATATGGTTCACTGGCCCAAAGTTATCATTATCACCAGTCCAATTAGATCAGATCATGTGCCTAAAGCCATGTGGTGTTTGTGCAAAAAGAATACTATTACTTTACATAGTGCATTAAACCGCTTCTAAGAAGTTTCAAGATGTTATTTTCCACTTTATAGATGATACAGTTGAAGAGAATGTATTTTAAAGTTTTTATCAGTGGGTTTTAGAAACTGAGTTGAACATGGTTGAATATAGTTTATTCATCTTCTGCAGCTGCACTGTCCAGAATAGTAGCTTCTAACCACAGGTGGCAATTTAAATTTAAACCAAATAAATGTAAGCATTCAGTTCCCACTAACCATATTGCAGGTGTGCAGAGCCATATGTGGCTTGTAGCTCCTATACACACAGCACAGAAGTAGGACATCTCCATCATTGCTGAAAGCTATCCTGGATAGTACCACCTAGAAGCAAACATTGATATCCTTCTGAGTCTGTGTTCCCTCTGCCTCGTGTGAATCTGCAGTTCAAATAATGAGGCATTGATGAGACTGTACCTGTGATCTCACTCGATCAGAACCACTGGCTGACAAACTGTAGTGCACACCCCCATGGCCTGGAGTATTGTGGAAACACAGATTCCTGGGCCTCACACTCTGAGTTCTGATACAGTAAGTCTTGTGTGGGGTTCTGACCATTTTCTTTTGTGAGGCAGGCGGCAGCACCACTGAGCTAAATCCCCAGCTCTTCTGACCATTTTCATTGCAAACAAGTTCCCAATGATGCTGATGGCCCTGGTCCAGGGACCACACTTTAAAAATCACTAATCTGCAAAGACAGTGAGAAAGAACATCAGCTATTAGAATACCTTGAAAATACCTAGAAATTGGGGCAAAGGGAGGGCATGGACAGATGGTATTATTCAAAGTGCACTAATGGTATCATTTGTATTAGCCACAGAGTTTATATTTCTCATCTTGGCTCGTAAGGGACATGTCTGACTGGAAAGAGCCCTTCGGAGAAAAAATAGCCAAAAATGTTTCCTGTTTCTATAGTATCTGCAAACGGTTTAATCTTTGAACCTCCAGAAAACAATCACTTTGAAGAAGCCTATAATAGAGAAGTCTTTGAAACACAATGGTGAACTACCCTGCGAGTAAGGAAGAGATAGAGTTGGAAGCTGAGGCAGGTACCAATTTATTTAACTGAGGATGTGCAGCAGGTTCTCCTGTGGTGCTAGAAATCAGTAAGGTTCAAAACCTTCTTTGATTGTCTTCCCAAGCCTTGTGCTTTCTCACACCTCCCACCCACTCTCCTCCACACTTCCTCTCCCCTCCCTAGTGGTTTTTCTCCTCCCCTAAACTTGCCTCCACCCTCACCTTCTGTGTCCTTTCTACTCAAAATTTTATCTTTTAAGTATTTATTGAAGGGTCAGTCTGATTGTCCTTTGAAGGAACATGTTAACACCAGCAAATCTCCAAGTTGGGGAATGGATGAAAGCTTTATGTTTGAAGAGAGGCAGATGGGACTGAACATACCCCCATTCCTTTGCCCCACCCAGGAACCAGCGCATAAAATAACTAGCACTCACAATTTAGTGGCCAGGACCTTTGCAAATGCCTTTACTGATGCTTGGTAGATGGTGGTCAAGCTTGGAATGGAAGCAGCTCAGGGACAGTATTTTAAATGGAAATCTTGAAGGCTGTGGGAAAGGCTTTACCTTAAGGAACTACCTATTGGGAGGAGAGATGTTTAAAGAAGATCGTTATAGAAAATGTTGTGTGTTCCCAGCAGCATGTGGGTCAGAGTGATCCCCAGAAAAAGGAAATATATGCAACAGTGTTCAGAAGCACCTTTTCTCCCTTCTGGGCACTTGCATCTTTTTGTGGTTAGGGTGGCTAAGAGCCAATAAAAACGTCCAGAGGACCCTGAGCACTGAAGATATGTTGCTGCCTCCTCCAATAAGGACATGGAACATAGAAGAAGAATATTCCATGAGTTGTGATTTCCCCCCAATGTATATTTTGATTTATTATTTTAATTAGGTAGTAAAAAAAGAAGGCCTGTTGTTTCGGATGCCCAGTGGGGAGGTCTAGTGTGGGCACCTGATCCGCCCCTTCATTTAGCTGCACAGCACTGTGAATGAAGTAGGATAGGGCAGGGCGGTGGAAAAAATTAAACAGCATTAACTGACAAAGTGTAAGAACTACAGGAATGTCAGTTGTTCTTGGTATTTGCAGGTTTTTTTTAATTGCACAGAGAACTATGAACAGCTCAGCTCTTCTCAGCCTGCCTTGTCAATAGTTTCACCTGTGGCACTTCAGGCTCTGCTGCCCACTGCTCTGTGCACAGGAAACAGCTTCATTTTACAAAGCCCTCCTGTCTATAAAGGTAGTCATTGTCGCGGGATTTTACCTATGTCCATTTTCCTCTGAGCAGGTAGAAGCAGCTCCCTAATTATCTTGGCTTTTATTTTATTATTATTTTTAAAGTTTAACTACCGCTAGCAGGAAACATTAAAAATGCTTCCCAGCTAAAACTCAGGAAGCAGAGTTGAGAGGGCTGTTTTCTGGTCCCTGGTCTAGCCAGCTTGTCGTCTCAGGAACTGAAGCACTTGGTTTTATTCTGCACACAGGGGACAGCCATGACAAAAGTGACCTGCTGGAGCCCTGATGAAGGAGCCCATTCTGAAATGAGGAAAGGAGGATATTGCAGATAAGTGCCTGGCAGCTGACATTCCAGCCTCAAGCAGTCCTGGAGCCACACGCATTAGGCCTCTCAACAGTGTTTATCTCCAGAGACTATTTTGTTTATCTCAGAGGCTTCAGGTTAAATCCCCTCCCCCTCCTCCTTGTCAAAGCCACTTCTTTTTCCACATCCCCATTTCTTCAAAATAGATTCTTTTTTGGTCATTTTCCTAAATTTGAATAAATCTCATGCCTTGGGAATTTATAGAATGGGCCTCTATGATGACCATTTTGTAGAGCTGACTTGTCAGTTGTCTTTGGTTTGTAATTCAGATGTTGTTTGGTAAACATTAATTATGTCAGCCAACATTCAGTTACAAATGAGGACTTAGAAATGGGCTCTTATCAGGAAGTGACATTTGGCAGATGGATGGTTTTAGTAACAAAAAGAGAAAGGTTTTTTTAACCTCAGCTGGTAAACTACAAATTGTTAAATACTGTTTCACTCTATTTACCTCTTTTTGTCCCATTTAAGAAAATAGAGTCAAATAGGGAGAATCACCCATTCATTCAGCAGATATTTATGGAGGGCTTGCTAAGTACCAAGTACTGTCTAACCCAAGTAATTTTTAAAGATTTCCTTTAAAATACTGCCTCAGTTTGAAATTCAACTCAAAAGTGGGTGTCGGGCCCAGGATTTAGCGCAGTGGTTCCGCAGCCTGCCTTGCAAGTGCAAGGACCCGAGTTTGATGCCTGGTACCAAAAAAACGAACAGACAAACAAAAAATGGGTGTCTGTTTATGTGTGGATTTTACCATAACTAGCCTTAGAGCTAGATTAATTAACATTTTTAAAGACAAGGAAAACTTTAGTGGAAATGTACTTCATTCAAAAGACAAAAAGATTGAAAGAATGTACTAGAAACATTGCTAGACTCAAGATGGTAGTATAATTGGAGGCAAACGGTCAGTATGGCTGTTGACTGTGATTGAACACAAGCTTTTAGGGTACTGGGCTAGTGCTTCCTGGATAGAATGATAGATGTGGCTTGGCAGGGCAGCCTTGGGTAGACATGGTATCTGGTGCATAGTGCACATTAAATTAGTACTTTCCAGTGACTAGATTAATATTTGGGAGATAAAGACAAAGAGACCTTCCAGTGTGATCTAAGGGAGTAGGAACCATTTGAATGTCTAAGAGAATACACAGGTGCTAAACTTCCAGGGGAATGGTAAGAGAGGAGAGCCCTTTTTCAGAATCAGCTGTGCTTCCTGGGCTCCCATCTTTCCCTGGAACCCACCTTGTGACTGGTGGATGGCAGGAAACATACAAGGTGAGGGAGAGGAGAATCTCCTGTCTCCAGCCCCTGAGCTGCATCATTATTCCCAAGTCACTTTCCAAAGGATTCTTCAAGAGCAAATAACCATTGTCCACTCTACTTCCTATTTTCAGAGGACATTTAATCTTCCCTTTTGTCTCTGGTGCAGTTGATAAACTGGCCCCACATCCTCTTCCCTTTATCTGTACCACCATAGAAGTATATTCCACTGTTGAGGCCGATCTGTTTCACAAACCCCTTTGTGTGAACCCTCAAAAGAAAGGCTTTGAAATCTGTGACCATGAAGCTCTGAGTCTGGCTTTGCTTCCCTTGCTAGCCACCAGTTTACATAACCATATAAGCATGAAAGCACAGATATAGCTGCCGTGGCCCAGATGCACTGCACAGGACCTCGTTAGGAGAGCAGCCTATTGTGCCCCAGACCCAATAACAAGGCTCCAAAATAGAGCTAGGTTTCTTTATCCTTTGCAAAGCCATGCGTGGATGGTGAATGACAATGAATGACTTGGGATGGGGGCGGGAAGGTGCCCACCAGGCAGTCAGGGAAAGCAAACTAAAACCATTGCACTACATCCCAGAAGGCATTTTCCTTGGAAGAGTGCATATTGAGAGAATCCCAACTTGAGAATTTTTGTCTTCATTTGTCAGATACCATTTAGCTAGAATTGCCTTAGTTTGTTTTCAACAAAGTGATGGAAGTATACTGTGGACAAGAGCATTTGGAGCAGAAGTAGAAATGAGTGAGATTCTCCCCAAGTCTGTATGTTGCAAAAGTGATTGTTAAGTGTTTTGAAGAAAGCTGAAAAATACATGTGTCTTTAAAGAGTCACCAGGATAACATTGCTCAGACTTCCTTACCTAGTTAGTATGTCCCCTGTTGGGTAAGGTTTCTCTCCTTTGTCCACACACAGAATAGTAGATGTGCTCTTCTCCATTTTCTGTGCAAAAAGGAAAACAGTAATGTCCTGGACACCTTCATATGCTCTGGAGTCACCTTGTAGCCAGTATTGTAACATGATCTCAGGACATTGCTGTGCTCTGGAGAGCACAGGTATGCCACTTCTTTCAAAGATTTCCAGTATTTTATATAGTCATGCACAAACAAGTGTTTGACTAAACACAAGGAAGCAGACATTCTAGTTAAGACTAAAAACCTACCGCCAGGGATTTAGGTCAGTGGTCCCACAGCCTGCCTCACAAGCTCAAGGTCCTGAGTTCAATCCCCGGTACGCCACCCTCCCCCCAAAAGGACTGAAAACCAAATATGTACAGCGGGGTAAGGTAGAAAAATGAGACGATTCAGTTAAAAGAAGTGGAAAATGCTCATTTGTGTGACAGCATTGAAACTCAGAAACCATCTTTAGATTTCAATTCACAAATCATTCTTTCCAGGAACCCTTCCTTGACCTTTCCAAGGCTGAGTGTGTGTATAGCTTCTTCCGTGTGCTGGCCATGAGTCCTGTCCCTAAGGGAGCACTCATTTCAGAGGTGTCTCTCCCTGGCCAGACCTTGATGGCAAAGGACTTTCAGGACTGATATTGCCTGTCATTTAGCTCCCAGCCAGTGTTTGCTATCATGGGAAGCAGACCCAGTGAAAACTGACTGCTTGGGGAGTGAGGCTAGGGGATGAGCACAGTACTTATCTTGAGAGTAAAGAAGGCCTTTGAATTTGCAAGCTAAGTGCTTTATTTTACCCCACAAGGAAGGTGGGTCCTGCCACAGCCCAGGACTAATTCAAGCCTTCCTGTTCTAGTTCACCTTATCTTGATGAAGACAGCAATTTGTTTTACATCTTTTATAGTGCAGAGGCAGTTGAAGCATATCGAGTCTGAACTGTGTGTGGGTGGTAGTTTTCTGATTATAATCCATTAAGACTAAGCTGTGATTTCTAAAATGCTTTCATTTGTGACAGGAGCCAAACCCATACCAGTTTCCTTTCACACAGACAGAAGCATACTACTACTCTTCTGAAAATGAGAATGAGCTTTTTATTTTTTTCCAAGTTATGTTATTTTAAGCAGAGGCATAACTGAAAATGTGTATTGAGCAACACAAAACACTACAGTTGACACACAAGAAAGGGCTTTTGAGAAAGACAAGAACAATTCCACATTTGAACCTGCCATTTTAACCATTTCGAGTTTGGTTTCCAAGCCGAGTTTGCTTTCTCAGCCACTTCTAGAACAAAACACACACATAGATCTGTGAACCATCCTGTCTCTCCCCCTGTCTAAATTATCGCTGATGTTTTTCTTGACAAGAAATTTCTTGGTCTTGTCAGCTTCCCCCTGTGCTTGTAGCTGTCATAACTGCAAACAGCTGGTGAGCTGGGGGTGGCTACTCCATACACATGCTTAGGGGCTTCAATGCCACCTTGTGCCCTGAGAATCTCTAACAACACCCCCTCCTTATCATACCTTATAGTCTGGAGATCATTTTATTTTTCCATTAAAAGACAAAGTCTGCTTCCATCACCTGGTTTGCTATTTCAGTATACCTTTATGGCCCAACTTTCCCTTTGTCCTTTCTTATTTCCCAAGAAGACTCCCTGTCAAGATAAATATCTGTTTATCACTGAAACAAGTACTAGGACTATTACTATTACTACTACAGGTCTGTGTATGGCGACAACTTTCTAAAAGTTTGTTGGGTGAACTAATTGCAATAGTCTTCTCATATCCTCAGGGAATACATTCCAAGACCCACAGTGGATGCCTGCAGCCACAGATGGTACCAGACCCTACATACAATCACTGACTTTGTTTCCCTCTTTTGCATCTGAACCTCTGAACAGGAGGACTTCTTCTGGGAGGAATCCTCTACTCCTGGCAGTTCCCTCATTTCAACGCGCTGAGCTGGGGCCTCCGTGAAGACTACTCCCGGGGTGGCTACTGCATGATGTCAGTGACTCACCCAGGCCTGTGCAGGCGTGTGGCACTGCGCCACTGCCTGGCCCTGGCCGGACTGTGCGTGGCTGCACCTGTGTTAGACGTCACCACATGGGCCTTCCCCATCATCTCCCTCCCCATCAACCTGTACATTTCCTACCTCAGCTTCCAGTTCTACAAGGATGCAGACCGGAAGAGCTCCCGGAAACTGTTCTTCTGCAGCCTGTGGCACCTGCCTCTCCTCCTGCTCCTCATGCTCACCTGTAAGCAGTGGCCAGGTGGGAAGGGGAGCAAGGAAGATGCTCAGAGCTGAGAATAAGCGAGCATCAGGGGGAAGAACTAAACAAAACATAGGGGAGATGCCCAGTTCTTTTGTTGTTGGGTAAGAATATTTTGGAAATTCTGGAGTGCAAGAAGGGAAGTCATTGGTTTTAGTACAAGATTGTAAAATAATCTGGTGCTCAGTGTTTACATATATATATATATATACACACACATATATATATACATATATATGTGTATATATATATGTATATAAATATATGTATATATATATATATCCATATTCCTAAATGCCCCCCAAATAAGAAATGAGTTGGCTCAGCCAATTAATATGAAGAATACTTTTCTCTTTGATCAATTGTATGCATATTTTCTTCTGTTGCCACCAGCCTCCATTTTCTTCTTCTCCCTCATGTGTATGCACATACACATCCTCTCCTTCTGGCCACACACACACACACACTCCCCACCTGCCAGCACAGTGGCTGTTGGTCCTACAAGCTCTAACCAGACCTCTGTTCTGTGTCTCAGCACCATGCAGGACCACCTCAGGAAATGCATGTGGCAGTTACAGCACCCCTTTCCCTTCCAAAGAGCTGGGGCCCCGTTCCTGTTCTCTCCACCCCACCCATCTTCTCAGCTGCATATTAACCACAGAAAATAACACAGTACATAGGATGGGCTGCTGTACAATTTGGAAGGATGGATTCCAAACGATTACTCAGGGAATCACAGATTGGACTGCCAACCCCTATCCCTCACCGCTGCTCCCATTGCATATCAGAATTCCGGAAACTCCAAGCAGTCAAAAGCATCTTTATAGTTCACTTTGAAATAACAGGTGCCATCTGAAGCATTTCTTTCTGAAAGGGCGGCACTTGCATTAATTCCAGAAATCCGCCCCCCGCCCCGCCCCGGTGTGGCTCCCAGACTGTACCTCTTCAGTCCCTACTGAGCCTCATCAGCTCCTCTGCTGCCCAGCTTTCTCAAGGCCATGTGAGAAGGGAAGCTGGAAAAAGATGGGAGCTGGGCTATTAGCCCACATAGCTTGCATTCTTATCCTTCATAGAAACCACATTTCCATCCTGGTACCTCCCGAGTTCAGAAATTAGCCTCCACATGTGCAGTGGCTTTGAGAACCAGAGGCCCAGTTGGGCTTCCAGTGAGGATGGTCCCACTTCTGGAGATTTGTGAGTTTTCCTGTACCCAGAAGTGTCCTCATGTGTCAGACATTGTCACCTGTAAGTTCTTCATCTTTCGTGAATGACCCAAAGTTCACATAGAGTCCCAGTTGCTCAGAATGTTAGATCCTGACAGGATGTTTTAATTACACAGGCTCCTGGGGCACTACTGCCCTTTAGGGATTTGTTCAGGAGGTTTAGGCAACATTTAAGCAGTCATTTCAATATGACCATTCTCTCAGAAATGTCTAGGGTTCAGAATGGAGCTCAGTGGTAGAGCACTTACTTAGCATGCATGTGGCCCAGGGTTCCATCCCCACCACCACAAAAAAGACAACTAAAGCAATTGCAGATAGCACCCAGTCCTTGTTTCTACTTATCTGGAATATTACACCTGGCTCATGTCCACTTGTTTCCTGTGGGGACCTGGCACAGGAATGTCTGGAGAGAACATCTACAACTTGTTGGAGCTTAAATTTGTAAAATGTGTTGATTCTCCTCCTTCTACAATAAAACTGTATCAGAACAGGAGTGTGTGATGTAAAGTTATTTTTTTAATCTTATGCCAAGTTTGCTCGGTTCCTGGTGACTTAGTAAACTGAACTCACTCTTTCATGAGCTATCAGAGAGCTGCACAGCACATCGCTATTTTTTAAATTATAAATTGGTAATTTATAGTTTATATATTTATGGAATACAAAGTGGTGTTATGATTTATCATTACAATGTGAAATAACTAGGTCAAACTAATTAGGATATTCATTATCTCAAATACTCTTTGGGATGAGAACATTTGAAATTCTAGTGATTTTGAAATGTACAGTACATTACTGTTTACTGCATTTACCACACAGTACAATATATCTCAAAGAAAAAAATGTGTATTCCTCCTGTCTAATTGAAGCTTTGTACGCTTGGCCATCATCCCTGTGCCCCTCACCCCTCCCTCCTCTGAATTTGGGTAGAACCAGTCTGAGTCCAACACCCCCCTTTCCTTCCCCTTGCCTCCCCTCCTCTCTCCTCTCCAGCACACTCCAGCTGACAGGATGGCCATGTGAATGAGGCCCTCTGGAATTCTGACTGCAGCAGAAACCTGGGGAGAAAGGATTTTGGAAAATGCTCACTTGGCATACTCTAATGACATGCTCCCACTCAAACAGAAAATCTCATTTGACTTGAGTGAAGAACTGTGTTGGGATGTTGGCCTGATTCTTTCTCTGGGAGTAGAGGGAGCCAGTGATTACTGAGAAAGTTCTGCCTCCTCCAGCGGCACATTGTTTTCCATCTGTCAGCTGGAATCAGTGGTGTCATCCAGCCAGGCAACTAAATTCAAAAACGAGTGGAAAACAAACAGGTCCAAGCAGACCACATGGACATTTGGCATGCTACTTTTGATCTTTTGCTATCACTCATTAACCCTTCAAAGTAAGTGTGTATCTATTCATCTGCCTCCTAGAGGAGACATTAAGGGGGAGCAGTGCACCTGCTGCTTCTTGGAAACACAAATGTAACTGATCTCATGCTGGATAGATTATACTTCCCAGCATCTTTTGGCCACAGTTTCCTAACCAACTAAGTAAAGATAAATTCTGGCTCAAGGAGCCTCCAAGGTACATGTTCTAATTTCGGTTCTGTCACTCAGTAGCTAGACCCTGCCAGGTACATCACAGTATTTGAGAGGCAGAGCACCTAATGCCACTGGACTTAATTACTTTCTCCTACCTGCGATTCAGTACCTAACACCCACAACTCTAGGGAGGAAAGGTTTATTTTGGTTCACAGTGTGTTGCTGTTTCAGCCCATAGTTGGCTGGCTCCAAGGCAGGGTGGCATGGCAGAGGAGAAAAGGATCTTGGTATAGCCACAGGAAGCAGAGAGCAATCAAGGACAGAGGGAGAGATACCCTTCCAGGCCACACCCACAGTGACCTGCCTTCTCCAACCAGGCTTCGCCTCCCATTTAGCTATAAACTCATGGATAGACTAATCCACTAATGAGTATCACACCCTTGTGATCCAGTCACCTCCCAAAAGCCCCACCTATGAACTCATGAGGCTTCAGGGGGACATCTAAATAATAAACCACAGATTGCATGACAACACAAGCTGATATTCTCTTGGCCCAGTCTGGGTCATAACTCCCTCTGGCCCCTATCACTGTGAGGCCACTAAGTTAAGGTAATTACATTACCTCTGAAAATGAATCCTATGTTGCTTCTTGGCCTTGTGGGTAACATCAAGTGAAAATGAATCCTAAATCTGACTGTCACTCACCAGCAGCTTGGTTTAGCCATCCGTCTCTCCCGAGACACTACCAGCTCTTAATATAACTTCCTCTTTTTACTTTGCTCCTACTCCCTGTTCTTCACCTAGCAGCTAGCAGGATCCTTTTAAGGACATGGAGTGATTCCCGTTTTCTACCTGCCAGGGTCTGCTCTTTATATTGGGAATAAACTGCAGAGAGCTTACAGTAGTCCACAAGGCCCCTGTGATCTGGCCATGCTCCCCTCTCTGATCTTGGCACTACCATCCTGCCCCACCTACTGTCCTGCCTGAAGCCCTCCTCACTTTTCCTGACAGACTTGAGGCACATTTCTTCAGGGCATTCCCACCTCCTGCTCTCTGCCCCAGCCCTCTCTCCATCTCTTCTCCTGAGTCTCCTCTGAATCACATTCAAATGACACCTGAGAGAGCCCTTTTTGGCCATCTTATCAAAGAGCACCCACAGCACTTAGTACTTCCTAACTGTGCTTTGTGTTTTCTTTTTAACATTTATACTGTATTTACATATTTCATTACCTGTTTATTGTCTGTCTTCCCTCTAGAATATAAGCTCCATGAAGGCAAAGACTTTATCCTTGCATTAATCTCCAGCATCTAGAACAGTGCTTGGGACAGAGTAGGTGTTCAATAAATACTTTCTGAATGAAGGAAAGGATAATTCCTGTCTGATTATTTAAGACCCTTCTGGTCAGAGGAATGGGGTCTGTATATCTGTATTATAGTATAAAGAATGCACTGACTTGGCAAGGGGCTAATGACGTGAGGTCACATGGGAAAAGTTGACTTCTAAACAGCCCTTACCCAGCTGGTACAGTCCCTGTTTCCACCGCTGCCTGCAAGACTCTGTCCTGAGACTGCACCAACCAGACTGCCCTCCAGTACTTTCAGGCCACCAACGCATAGCTGCTACATATTTCTAGGTTTTGCCTTTTCTCACTTCCAACCATCACCCCACTCCATTTGCCACTATTCCTGCTGTATTCACCTCCAGTAAAAATTGAACATGCAACATCCAAAAACCCAAAATTCAAAATGCTTCGAAACCAGAAACTTTTTTTTTTTTCAGTACTGTGGATTGAACCCCGGGAGCACTGAGATACATCCTTAGCCCTTTTTAAAGTTTTTTATTTTGTTTTTATTTTTATTTTGAGGCAGGGTCTCACTAAGTTGCCCAGGCTGCACTTGAACTTCAGATCTTCCTGTCTCAGCCTCCCAAGTAGCTGGGATTACAGATACATGCCACCATGCCTGGCTTAATATCAGAAACTTGCTGACATGATGCCACACGTGGAACATTTCTGCACCTGACCTCGTGTGGGCACACTCAAAGTTATATAAAGGTATTTCCAGGATATGTGTATTAGATGTATATGAAACTAATGAATTTCATGTTTACCCTTGGATATCATCCCCAAGAATTTCATTATGTATATACAAATATTCCAAAATTTGAAACATGTTTGATCCAGAGCACTTCAGATACAGGATACTCCATCTGTATGTGGAAGACCTGTTTCACTGACCTGCTCATTAATTATTGCCCTGCTTCCCCACCATTCAACTATAAACTCGGTCAGAAAAAAATGTCTGTTACTCATACGAAGGACAGAAGGCAATCAGCGTCTAGGTGAGAGATGCGCCTTCAGTGATAGGATTGGATGGTGGCTTCCAGGCAGTGGCCAGAGGCAGTGGAGCACTGGGAAGGGGAAGCCTGGCCCATGCAGCACCATGTGATGGAATGCAGGACAGATGCACCTTGCTTCCTACTTTGTGAAAAGAAAATTGTGAAGAGTTGAGCCAAGACAAGTTCTTATCATTTCTTCCTAGTTTCACGCATTCGTCAGTCTTTGTTTTACAGGCTGTGGTAAATTTTCATCATTTCCTGTATCTTCAGGGCTTTGTTGCCTCAAGTATTGTACTTAATAGCAGAGTCCATAGTCAAAGTAACTTTAAGTTGGATTCTTTGCAAATGTTTTTCTTGGGTTCTTTGTGCTTGCAAGGCAGGTGCAGTGCCACTGAGCTAAATCCCTGGCCCTTTCTTGGGCTCTCTTTATCACTCTCACTCTTCTTTTTCAAATACTTTAGCAGAGAATCTATTGCCTTATCTCCATGCTCATTCCTAACATCTTCTAGAGTCATTGTTTTTACTCGTTCTCCCCATATTCATGCTCAGTCACCTTCAGTGAGTGGCTGAGAGCCGCCATCGTGCACCCAGGTCAGCATCATGACTGTAGCCCCTCCCTCTGTGGAGCTGCCCAAGAGGTAGAAGCCAAAAGAATGGGAACCTCAATTCAGTGGATGAAGAGGATGAAGTTCAGGGTGTAGGGAAAAGCTAGTCCTTTTTCATTAGACAACAGCCAGGGGGCGCTGCAGGATGACACAGGAAGCAGGAAGAGGCAAAGCAGTATCTGATTGAGTAACCTCTCCCAACCTCAGCATCAAAGAACAGGCAAGATGACTAAGAAGATTCTTTGAGAAGATCAGCAAGACAAACATAAACAAGGCCCTCACCCTTCCCAGCTTCAGCAAACAGACAAACACAAAAGGAGTCCCAAACCATACAGGTAAGCCACTGAGCCAAGAAAGTGGAGTGGGCTAACTCACCAGCCATTTATTCTATTACCCTCTGATTACCCTTTGAGCAAGTAACTACCTACCTCTGGTTGCTGTGCTGAGCCTCCTTGTATGGGGCGGGGGCAATGTTCAGCCCCAGCTCCCAAAAGTCTGCTCCCTGTAGACTTAGGTGTTGGGCAGGAGTTGTGGCACCCTCCAGACTCAGCCAGAGTCCTCAGGGAGGGTCTTCACTATTTCCAGGCCCCGCCGGCTGACTTGAGGTTGCCTCTGCTCAGCTTCATTGGAGTCCTCTGCATCTGCCTCACCATGACCCTAGTTCTTGTGTCCTTTGATTAGATTCTTTGTGCTCTTACTTCTAGGCTCTGCTTTGTCGTGGAACTGGGCTGGCTATAGGCCTTCTCTCTTAGTTACTTTTCTCATTGCTGGACAAATACCTGACAACCAAGTTAAAACCTCAGTTTGAAGAGGTTTCAGTCAGTAGTTGGCAGGCTCCAATGCAGGGTGCCATGGCAGAGAGATGTGCAGAGGAGCTGTTTCATGGTGTGGTACATAGAAGACAGCAATCAGCAGCAGCAGAAGCAAGCCTGCCTTTCCCTTTTATCCCAAACAGGCTACAAGCCTTTTGGGTGGTGCCACTCACATCCAGGGTGGAGATCTGTCTTCAGTAAATCCATTCAGCCACACCCCAAAACATGCTCATTCCAATCAGTGGACTAATTTAGTACCACATACCTTTAATCCCAATATCACACACCCTAGATCCAGGCAGCTCTGAAAATCTCTGCCTATGAGCACATGAGGCTTTGGGAAACACCTAGATATAAACCATAATACCTTCTATCTCTACTAAGGGGATCTGAAACAAAACAAACGGAAAATACAACTCAACCTACAGTGCTCCTTTATGGTGTGGTCCAGTACTGATGCAGCATTCTGCTGTGTTTCTGTGTTCTAAACAAAGAATTCAGCACAGGCAGTTGGTCTCCAGGCCAAACACTGAAACAGGGCAGGTGGGGGGACTTTAGGCAGAGGGAGCAAGGTGAGCGAAGGTCCAAGTGAAGCAACATCAAGTGTTTGAAAAGCAGTTCTGCATGGCTGGAGTATGAGAACCAGGCAGGTATGGAGGATGTGATTCAACAGGAAAACAGAAGGACCAGACCTAGAGGATTTCATATCTGCCTAAGGCAATAGGGAGCCATTGAAGAATCAAGCTGGAAAGTGGCTTGATCAGTTTGTACTTTCAAACGAAAATGCAGGCCAGAGCAAGGAAGGTGGAATAGAAGAATTGGAGAAAGTAGGTGAACAACAATAGGCATGAATCTGAGCAGATGAGGGAGAGAGAGGGCAGTGGGAAATGCACAAGCTTGATGGGAGTGACTGGTGGAAAGAAGGGTCTGAGGTATTCCTGGGATCCCAGCTTGGGAGACAAGACAGCACCATTCACTGGGATGGAAGTCCCTGCTCCATTTCCTCTGCTCTTCTCCACTTTGCCTATGGTCACTGATGTCCTCAATTGCTGATCTCAACTTTCAGGAAGACCCAAGCTGCCTCAGCCTGTCCCCACCCTCAGGCACACACAATCCTGTCTTCCCCAATATGTGTAGACCTCTGATGGCCTGAGCTGCCTGGAATCTGTCCACTGCCTGACACATGAGAACAGGGTTCCTTGGCCAGTGCCAGCTGCGGTCTCCTGATACAGAGCAGTGTGCAGGGAAAAACCGACTTGCTGAAGATAAGTTGCTGGCCTTTGGGCTAGCCTCATGGTCTAGGGCCTACCTTGGTCAAGAGCTCCATACCTGAAAGTTTCCTGGGTCAGGAAGCCCTCCCTACACTCCTTCCACCCTTCTTCCTGCCCACTTGAGTCTCTCCAACCTGAATAACAGCAGCTTATTCATAAAAGTACCTGGATTCATTTTCCAAATGGGAAAAATTGGACTGTTCACCTTAAACCTGACCTACCAGGTGGTCTGAATAAACACTTGTTTGCTGTCGTGCTGGCACAGGCCTGTAATCCCAGGACTCTGAGACTGAGGCAGGAGGACTGCAAGATTCAGTCCAGCCTGGGAAACTTAGTGACTTAGTAAAACCCTGTCTCAAAATTTTAAAGAAATTTTTAAAGGGCTGAGGATGTTGCTCAGTAAGAAAGCCTTGGGTTCAATCCACAGGACTGAAAAGAAAAAGAAAAAAAAAGACACTTCTCAAAAAAGGCTATATAGAGGTGGGTTCTGCTGATTGGAAGCTGTGGGGGCTGTGCGTTAAGAAAAGTAGCCATGGAGAACACTGAAAACTCAGTGGATACAAAATCCATGAAAGATTTAGAAACAAAGATCATACACAGAAGCAAATCAATGGACTCTGGAATATCCTTGGATAATAGATACAAAATGGATTATCCTGAAATAGGTTTATGCATAATTATTAATAATAAGAACTTTCATAGAAGCACTGGAATGTCAGCTCGATCTGGTACAGATGTAGATGCAGCAAACCTCAGAGAAATATTTATGAACTTGAAATATGAAGTGAGGAATAAAAATGATCTTAAGTGTGAAGAAATTGTGAAATTGATGTGCAGTGTTTCTAAAGAAGATCATAGCAAAAGGAGCAGCTTTATTTGTGTAATTCTAAGCCATGGTGAAGAAGGAATAATTTTTGGAACAAATGGACCCATTGACCTGAAAATATTAACAAAATTCTTCAGAGGGGATCTTTGTAGAAGTCTAGCTGGAAAACCCAAACTTTTCGTTATTCAGGCCTGCCAGGGTACAGAACTGGACTGTGGCATTGAGACAGACAGTGGTATTGATGATGACATGGCGTGCCAGAAAATACCAGTAGAGGCTGACTTCTTGTATGCATATTCCACGGCACCAGGTTACCATTCCTGGCGAAATTCAAAGGATGGATCCTGGTTCATTCAGTCACTTTGTGCTACGGTGAAATTGTATGCACACAACCTTGAGTTTATGCACATTCTTACTCGGGTTAACCGGAAGGTAGCAACAGAATTTGAATCCTTTTCCTATGACTCCACTTTTCGTCCAAAGAAACAAATTCCATGTATTGTGTCCATGCTCACAAAAGAACTATATTTTTATCACTAAAAAATGGTTGACTTTTTTTAAGTTTGTATGTCAAGTGAGGAAACAATATAAATGATACTGTATTTCCTTCTCTAATTGAATACTTCAGATGGTAGTTTGAATCATGCCATTTGCCCAGCAAAAGAACCACAGTCCGGCTACCTCAGGCTCAAAATCAGGTAGTTGAAATTGAATTTAATTAGGAATAAATAAATATGGATATTGGAATAATCTTGTGAAAAGATTATTGTAATTTTACATATTTCATAATTAGCAACATTTTGTGATGATATGCTATGAGTTTTCAAGTAATTATGAGGAACTTAAACATTGCAGTAATGAATTTTAATGATACTCCCCCTACACACTTGAGACTGTGCACTCTAGTAATTGTTGTACTGTAGAAATGATGATGTGGACTGATGTGTTTTACACCTTGAGGATCCATGGGCATGGTCAAAGGTTGAAGCTTTATTTTAGAACTGATGTATGAAAAGGAATCAAGTGCATTTTAAAATCACTTACAGCTCATGATTTTTGTGATGTTTGTTCTGAGAATGTATTTCTTATAAAAATAGTTATATTTACTATTGAGAAAGAAAATATTTCAGAGAAAGTATGAGTAAACTGAGTTGATTCTTTTAAGGCTAACATGAAATATAAGTGGAGAGACAGAGTCATAACTATAAGGTGCTAAGATCTACCAGCATGTTTCTTCTCATTTGTTCTTATGCAAGTCAGGTGAAATTTACACACCAGCAAAATATCTGAAGATCTACTATGTAAAAACCTCAAACCATTACTAACTAGGGTGATATGAAGAAATTCTACAGGAACATACTAAAATATCATCTGCATAAGACACAGTGAAATGTAAAGAAAAAACAATAAATGGACCAGCTGGGCAAGCTGTAATTTGAGAGAAGATGGTTTGAGCCTGAGCAAAGATGTGGCTCTGTCCAAACCAGGCAGAGCTACAGATGCCACTTCAGAAAAAGATGATTGCCAGATGATTCCTTCAGGTGCATACAGTGTGTGTAGAAGATAACTCCCAAGGGATGTGAGAAAGTAAACCAAGTGAGAAACTTCTAAAATGAAGCTTTCCTGAAGAGTCACAAAAATTGTAATATTCATTGTAGTATAATTTGTAAGCATGCTATTTTCTGTTGAAGTTTACAATCAGTGGGAAAATAGTGGTAACATTTTGTACTGTTACCTGAAATGAAAGGACCACAGCACATAGGAGTTTAGAAGCATCCAATCAGAGCCTCTCTGGTGCATGTGGGGAAACTACAGGCCAGAGCTTAGCCCCAGCCAGGGAGGCTGGGCTCCAAGCTTCCTTGGTTCATGGAGGTGTTCAGCATTGCTGACTGCACCCATGTGCTTCACCAGCTTTCAGACCAACCTAACGTTTCACGAGAACTTTCTTTTGGCTCAAAGAAAGGAACTGACATTTATAATTGACAACTATTTGTTTTGATAAGATCTATTAACTTTTTCTAGGTAAATGTAGCATGTAATGATATCCTAAGGTGGGTTTTTGTGTGACAATTTTGTAAAAGTTTTTTAATTTGCATTTTTATTTCAGAACATAAATTCAAACTTAAATTTAAAAAAAAAGGCTATATAAGTTGCCAATAAATATATAAAAACTGCTCGCTATCATTAGCCATCAGGGAAACGCAAACCAAAACTACATCTAGATTGCATCTCATCCCAGTTCGAATGGCTTTAATCAATAAAATAAAATAAGATAATCAGTGTTGGTGATGATATGGAGACAAAGAAACTTTTATACACTATTGGTGGGAATGTAAATTAGTACACTATAGAAAACAGTAAGGAGTTTCTCAAAAAACTAAAAATAGAACTACCATATAATTCAGCTATCCCATTCCTGGGTATATATACAGAGAAAATGACCTGGGAATGGTGGTGCATGCCTGTAATCCCAGCACTCAGGAGGCTGAGGAGGAGGATTGCACTGAGTTCCAGCTCAGCCTGGGCTACTACATAGTGAGTTCAAGACCAGCCTGAACTAGACAGTGAAACCTTGTCTCAAAAAACAAAACAAAAGGAAGTGAAGTAATTGTACGAGAGATACCAGCATGCTCATGCTTACTGAGGCACACTGTTCCCAACAGCTGAGACACAAAATCAGCCTGGATGCCCATCAACAGATGAATGGATGATTAGCTGGGTGTGGTGGTGCACACCTCTAACCCCAGCATGTGGGATGTGGTCATTATTGCCTGGGCAGCTTAGTGACTTAGAGAAACCCTGTCTCAAAACAAAAGGGGCTGGGGAGGTAGCTTAGGGAAAGGCCTTGTGTTCAATCCCCACTATTACAGATAGATAGATAGATAGATAGATACATAGATAGATAGATACATAGATAGACAGATAGATAATAAAAATATGGTATATATATATATATATGCACAGTAGGATATTATTCAACTATAAATAAGAATGAAATGCTGTAATTTGCCATAAATGGGTAGAACTGGAAGACATCATGTTAAATAAGCCAGACACAGAAAGACAAGAACAAAGTATCACAAATACCACATACA
The DNA here is from genome assembly GCF_053883595.1 of Heterocephalus glaber. NCBI lineage: Eukaryota > Metazoa > Chordata > Mammalia > Rodentia > Bathyergidae > Heterocephalus > Heterocephalus glaber. The sequence continues at coordinate 1,744,578 of NW_028258146.1, read as the reverse complement.
TGTTCTCTGTCATATAAAAGCTTAAAAAAATGAGAAAGACCTGAAAGCAGAAGGACTGGGAAAGATGTGTGGGAGAGGGAGGAAATATGTCCCATTAATTTCCACAATTAATATGTATTAATAATGAATAAATCTTGACCCAAATCATGAATAGATGCAGATCCCTCACCCTGCTGTTTAGCACTTATTTACCTTCAAAATATGTATGATCTACCAGGGACCAAACTAGAAGAAAAAGTCCTCCCTACTAAGCTCATTGTCTGATTGCACACAGCTAATCCTATATCAGTGTACCTTCATGAACTGCCATTAATAAACCTTCCTGTTTCAACGCAGATCCTGTACACATTAGGAAACTCAACTAAAACTGATTTAACCAAGAAAAGGAACGTGTTGGTTCCTTTAGTTGAAAAGTCAAGAAGCAAGCTAGTTTCAGGCATGGCTTGTTCCGGGGGCAGGTTTGTCTCTCCACCTTTTGTTTCTCTGTCTCTTCTTGTTGGTACCACTTTTGGTAAGTGCTCTCCTTTCTCTCTCTCCCTTTCTCTCTCCCCCCCCCTCTTTTTTTCCCCTCCTTTTCTTGATGTTAAGACCCCAACCCCCTTAAACAACTATGTATGTCTTTATTCACATATATTCACCTACCTTGACTGATCCAGTACATCCCTGCCCTTGTGCCTGAAATATCACCAGAAGAAAATACAAAGAACCAATAACTATGGTCGCTTTTAGGGCTGTAGAATGAGCTGGATAGGAGACAGCCTTCTATTCTATTGGAGACCCAAGATTTACGGTGAGTGTCCATTTTTGTCTCACTTATCCTGGCTCATGTCAGTCTGACCCCATGTGCAGTGGTCTTTTCACATGATCAAAAAGGGAGAGGAAGGGGCAGTACCTTCCAGTTTGGTGCCCAGAGAGACTTTGCAGTCAGGAGCTCTGATGAACTGGGCACCCAGGAGCAAGGAGGGAGCCCCAGGGCCTTGGAGAGAACTGGCCAGGGCCCCTCACTCTCCCCCACGTACAGCCAAAATGGCAAGTGGGCGCTTCTGTGCCTGGCAAGGCTGTCGTAGCCTTCTCACAACCTGTGATCAGCTCAGGTGAAGAAAAACCATGTTTATACCCAGGCCCAGGTCAAGGTCAGTCATTAACACAATGGCAAACCAGGGCACTTTATTACTACAGGGGTTCTCAAGCCAATGTCCTGTTTAGGGAAGACAGTCCCACGGTCAAGGTGCAGGCCAGATCTCAGAGCCCTTGAACCATCACCGTTAAATGTCAGCAGCTTTCTTCCCTAATGTAATGTCACCCAGAAGCCACCTCCAATGTGTTTTAGGAATCCATTGAGGGAAAACTCCTCTGGGTTGAAGAGTCAGAAATGAGTCTCCAAAGTCCATTTCTTACAGTGGACCCCCTACCCTACATTTCCATGGGGAGTGCCAGACAAGGTGAAAGAATGCTCCCTGGCCACAGCAGTGTGGCTGTGGGCACCAGCTCCTGCCTAGACACTCCAGGAAGGAGGAGAACACCTGCTACAAGCAAGGCTCCTGGGCCCCGGGAGGTGGTCCTCTCCTTCAGAATTGTCCCTGCTCTCTCATCTAGAAAGGGACACTTGGCATTCTCCAGGAGGTATTTTAATGCTAATATGTTTAGTAAAAAGAGGAGCTCAAACAGATGTGATCCATTTGGCAAGGATGTAGTTCATTTGTTAGCAAGTGCAAACGGCTGGTTGGCAGGATATTAAATATTACCTTGGCTATTCACAAACACTTCATATTTCAAGAAAGGCAGGGAGGCAAGGGCTGCATCCAATAAATCAGCCATTGTCAAAGAGGCAGAAAGAGGCAAAGATCTGATAAATCTATGTCATTGTGCTGGGAGATCAAAGGCCCTAACATATGTATTTGTGCAACTGGCATTCTGGCAGACAGCTAGAACAAGCCAAGGTCTGGGATAGCTGGAGAAAGACAGAATTAGCCCATTCGAATCTGCAATTAGGTGGGTCTCAGGAGCAGTACAGGCGAATGTCAGAGACTGAGTCCTCAAGCTGGCTGTACCTGCTGGAGGGATGGGGTGGAGCATGAGAGGCAGGGCAGGAAGGGCTCCCTTGATGTCCTCCACTGAATTCATGGTGCCATCTGGTCCCTGAACCTGCCCCAAGACAAAGGCCACTTCCGTATATGCATTGTAAATATGGTCTGTTTAAGGACTACTTTTCATTTTAATGATGTCATTTAAAGTTCTAAATTTTGATGGAATCTCATTTATCAATTTTTTTCTTTTATACATCTTGTGTTTTGTATCCTAGGAAGTTCTTGCCTACCCTAAATTCATAAACATTTTCTCTTATAATTTCTTCTGAAAGTTTTATACTTTTAGGCTTTCATATTTAGGTTCATAGACCCCTTCAAGTTATTTTTATGGAAATAAAGGGTTGAGATTAATTTTTTATATACGGATACCAGGTGTTCTAGTGCCATTTGCTGAAAACACTATCTCTTCCTCGGCTCTTGAATTGAGTTTATATTCTATAAAATGCTAATGTTAAATAATCTTTCAAAACTCAATGGACCATATATGTGTGGTTCTATTTCTAGATTCTGTGTTTTATTCCAATGATCTGTATGTCTTTCCTTACACCAACACTGCCTTGATTACTGTAGCTTTAGAAGAAGTCTTAAAATTAGGTACTAAACATCTTCCAACACTGTCTTTTTTTTCTTTTTACTTTTCTAGGTCCTTTGTACTACTACATAACTTTTAAATTTCAATATCCAGTTCTTCATTTATAGCAAGTATACACAGACCTGAATTTTTATATATACCTTGTGTTTTCTAATCCTGCTAAATTCAAATACAAGTTCTAGGGGCTCCTAGAGATTTCTTAGTCTTTTCTCTGTAGATGATCATTTCATCTACATATAAAGATTTTGCTTCTACCTTCCCAATCCTATCCTAATTGTGTGATTTTATTGCCAGACTATTTTGGTTTGGGCCTAGGTTTCAAAGTTTAATGGACAGATAAAGAGTAAGCATATCTGCCCTTGTTCCCCACCTTAAGGAGAAAGCATTGTATCTTTTCCATTCATATAAGGCGTTCTCACTGGAAGTATGGAGTATATGTCTTTCATCTGTTGAGAAGGTTCTGTTCTACTTCTAGCCTCCTGATAGCTTTTACCATGAACAGCTGTAGAATTTAGTCCAATACTTTTTCTCCAACTAGTGACAGGATCATACGGCTTTTTCCTTTCCTCTGTTAAAATGATGACTTTAGGGGGTGGATCTTCCAATGCTGAACCAACACTGCCATCCCTATAATAAAACCACTTTCTACATCCTGCCAGATCTGACTTCTAATAGTTTGTTCTATTAAACAAATTTCTACCTATCTTCATACTTTTTTTTTCTATTATCTTTATCCAGTTTTAGGATTAGCACAATGTTGATTTCCTAAAATGAGGGAAGAAGTGTTCCTTTTTTTTTCTGCTTTAAATGTTTGATATAATTTATCAGTTAAAATGTATATGAGCCTGCTGTTGTCATTTAGGTAGGTTTTCAAGCTAGGAATATACTTGCTTTAATAGGTGCTATTCAAATTTTATATTTCCTCCAGAGTTAGTTTCATTAATTTGTCTTCCAAGGTACTTCTTAGAAGTTGTAAAATTTATTTCAAAACAGATTTTTGAAATATACTTTTTATATCCTTTTAAATTCTGTAAAATCTGTGGTAATGCCTCCTAGGTCTTGATATTGTAATTTTAAAAATGTATAATTGATATTGTATAATAGGAAGTAAAGGTCTAAAGGAGCAGCGGAAGTGGGAGGGGTAGGGGAAAGGAAACATGGGAAAAGAAAAAATATAAGAAAAGAAAAAAAATGGAAACAAAATCTTTGCAAATAGGGAAGGGTGGAGGGGGTGAAGGGAGGGCAGGGGAAGGGGAAAAAAAGTAAGAACCAATATACTCATGTAATGGTACAAGATCCCAATGATGTATGTAATTGTATTTTATACCTAAAATGTACCAATAAACTTAATGGGAAAAAAGGAAAAAAACACAAAGGCCATTTCTGGATAAACACCATCAGCGATGGCCACTGGTTCCCATCTTCCACAGGTGTGGTGAATGTTGGACACAGCAGGAGGCCAGGTGGCAACCTCAGTTTGTGGAGGGTCCCAAATTAAAACAGAACTCTCGGGTCCCATGCTGTCCTTTGCTACCACAGGCCTCATTTTCTCTGCCTTTTCTCCACTCTCTCATTTTGCTCTCCCTTTCTTTAACTTTTCCATTCACTTACCTTCTCCCCAGCCTGTATTTTAGACGGGTCAGGTTCTGACAAGTTGGAGGCTCTTGTGTTACTAGAAAATTCCAGACAACTCCTTCTAATAGCTCCTGTCACCACACCCAAACTGTTCACCACAGCAGTCAGGACCTCAGCATAGACATGTTCCCTCCAGGTGGCATGCATGCTCTTAGCCAGAGCAATCCTTTATGGCTTCAATAAGAGAGTTCACAGAAGCTGAGGATGCAGATTCAGGTAGTACATACAGCTGGGAAGTTGGGGAAGACTTGTTTCAGATACAAGCAGACCCTACCCAGTGCATAGCTATAGGAGTGGGCTGAGCTAGGTTTTCTGGAAAATGCCATGTCACTCCCTTCTTACCTAGGGTGTTTGTCACCTTTCCATCACTGGAACAAAATACCTGACACAAATCAACCTAAAGAAAAAAATATATTTTGCCTCATGGTTTCAAAGGTTTCAGTCTTTGATAATCTGGCTCCAAGGAAGAGTCATCACAGTAAAGGGCATGGAAGAAGAAACCTGTTTACTTCATGGCAGCCTGAAAGCCAAAAGTGTAACAGCCAGAGAGCTAGGGCCTGAGGACAGGATATATACTCTTTAAGTCATGCCCTAGCAACCTGCTTCCCTCGCGTCTCATTATCAGCACAACCACCATCATCTCTTGCCTGAGTTTCTCAAATAGGTCTTTACTTTCAACCTTATCTCCCTATAGTCTGTTCTTGACACCACAAGTAAAAAGATAATTTAAAATCATAAGTCAGATCATGTCACTCATCAGTCCTGCACCCTACAAAATTCCCTATCTTATTTGGCATAAATGACCTACAAACCCCTCCATAATTAATTTCCCATTACTTATCTGACCCCATTCCCCAAGACTCTCTCCTTTCTGTCTACTTCAGCCACACTGGATTTTCTTTCCTTTTGCCACAGAAAGAAGCAACATTTAATCTGATGGCTTCTGTATTAGCTTGGGTGCTGGAGTCCAGGGACTGTAGCAGAATACTCAGCTCACTTTTGTCCGCCACAAAAAGATTTTGGAAGATGTTTTAGCTAGGATGGGCTAGGTTATGCTACAGTAACAAGTAGCCCCCCCCAAAATTACTGGCTTACTTATATATAAAATCATATAAGTATGATTTTTATTCAAACCAGATGCCCACCACAAGTGAGCTGAGGTTTCTACTGTTTGCCTCTGGACGCCATCACCCAAACAATAAAATGACCACCATCTTAAATGCTGCTGCTGTCTGTAGTGTGGCAAAAGGAAAGAAAGACTCAGAAAATCTCATACTGTCAATTAAATGCTCCAGTTTACTTCTACTCAAATGTCTCACCCAGCCAGGGGGCCCAGCATATGCATTAGGGATCCTTCTGTCTATGGTTTGAAGTATGTGTCACATTGTAGTGTAGTGGAGGGTTGCCCATAAGATTATTGAGGCTAAGAGCTTTTTCAAAAACCTGCTGATAGACAAAAATATATAACTCATACAAAACCCAATTTGGACATTGTTAGATATCCTAGTTATGCCCATTCTTAAGGAATTATTTCACCATCAAGAGAAATGCCTGATTATCCCCTGTCCTTGTGAACTGCCTTGAGTTTTTTATTCATAATAAAAATCTGCTCCAGCTCAGACTTGTAAATTGTCCTTCAGATCTAACAATAACAACAAACATAGTTGATATATCAGATATGACCCTAACTCTGCAGCTGATATACCAGGGAAGGCGACTTTTGTTAGTCAGGGACCAGCATCCACCTTCTATTAAATGCACACAGTGGCCATTAGGTGCATACCCTGTGTCCTTTCTTTTCCAAGTGATTAGGCTCCTAATCCAACCACCATGAGCCCATTTCATTCTCAAGCAATTGGCTTAGGGCAGACACATGAGTTAGCTCTGGCTGCTAAGGTCTCTTTATTTGTAATAAATGGGGCTTCTCCTCTTGTTCTGGAGTTGTGGTACCTGAATGGGATACCTGTAATTATTGCAGGGGAGAACAGAGCAGGGAGACCTAATGCAAAACAAAATCAGAACCTCTACACTTCCTAGCTGTGTAATAATATACCATTGCCTTATTCTTTAAAACAATCTGAGTAGGGCTTTCAGTCCTTGGCAGCCAAACACATCCTAATTGACATCATGAAAGGGGATTGCAGAGCCTTTTACCCATCGTCCCATAATGCATACCATTTCCACAGGGTACACCTGGAAGACCTAAGGCATGTGCTCCGGAAGGCCTGATTAAGATGCCACTGTCATCAGCCAGGATGCGCAAAGGACAGTAATTACAGATGGGTAGGCAACTTTCTCCAAGCAATGGTGGTATATGCGGAGCCATTTGGCTGATCTTCACCAAGGCAATCACAGTCCAGTGCCCACCATCTGTTATATTAACTATTGTCCATAATCTTGATTTATAGAAAGCCTACTAGGACTTTGTACCTAATTACTTTGGATGGATCTAAAATGGTCATTTCAATTATTACAATTCCTGGTATCCAGATGGATGGGATTGGAAGTTTAGCTCAAGAGTTAAGGGAGGAAGGGATGGATCTGGGGCTTCTTTCCCAATCTGAAGGACCCAAAGGTATTCACAAAGTCCAATTTGCTTAGTTTACTTGGACAGATATCTCTTTCTGTTTTCTAATGACGTGGGTCACAGCTTCCTTGGCTGCATTTTTTATCTTAGAACAGGATTTACTCCCCTTGCATCATTGATACTTTGGACAAAATACTTCTTTTCTTGGGGGAAGGGTGCTGTCTGGTGTTTTATAGGATTATACCAGCACCCTTGTTCTCCACCCACTAGATTAGCAGTAGCAGCTCCAGTTTAGAAAACCAAGAATGTTTCTATATATTACCAAATGTCCCCTGGGGACCAAATCTATCTCAGAGCTAATCTCAAATATCTACACACTCTTTACAAAATCTATTTAGAGAATGCCTTATTATTTTTCACCAGCAAGCTATCCACCACGTTTATTTTGCTAATTGAAGTCTAACTTCCCTGTGAAGAACTACCCATCTGGTACCTCCGTTTATAGGCTTTGAGTGAAGCTGGTGATAATCAAGTACCCTGGAAGACATGTCACATGGGACAGATCAATGGGAGAGCACACCTGGCCATAGAGATCTGTTCTGGACTGGTCATGTGCTCCAATTCGTGATTTTGAGTCATATCTAGGACTTTGACTTGAACTGTGGGACTGGCACATGTGAGAATATAAGCCTGGAATTGCTGCTGCCACCTTGCCACCCGAAAGAGGATATCTCCATGGGAATGCAGACAACACAGAAGAAAGCAGAACAAAGAGAAGGGGAGAGACTAATTCCTGATGTCATTATCCGACCTGTGGAGTCCAGCAAAGTCCAATGCTAGGTCTTTCCCTGGACTTTTCAGTTAAGTGAGCCAATCAGTTTATCTTTCTCTTAGATAATTTGTGGCTTACTTTTCTCTCACTTGCAAAGAATCCTTACCAAAATGTTCAATTTGGCTTGACCCATTTGCAATCTATAACTTTGCTTCCCCTTCACATTATCCATAGCCTTTTTTTTTTTTTTTTGGTACCGGGGATCGAACTCAGGTCCTTGCGCTTGCACAGCAGGAGGCGAAACCACTGAGTTAAATCCCTGGCCCCTTATCCATAGCCTTTTTTTACATGAAGGTAATAGATTATCTGGAAGATTATACTTTTTTTTCTGGTGGTTTTCCTAATGCTGTAGTTTGGATCTTAAATGTCCTGCAAATCCCGTTTGTTTTTTTAATTTAATAAAAGTATTTAATGCTGCCAAAAAGTATAAAAATACAGTACGAATGGCAGAACAATACAAAGTCTCTCCTCATTTATTCTTTTACATCTTTCTGTACATCACACACGCATCGAAAAAACACTTAACAATGCAGCAAAGTCCAGGTTCTGCAAATCTTCTGCTGGTGGACGCTCCTCACCCCTGATGTGAAGTTTACTCTGTAAACAGACAACAGTGAGGCAAGCGAGCGCTAGTGAGCCTCACTTCAGCTCCGGAGTGGGCTTCGATCTTGCTCTGCACATCAACGTTCAAAATTCATAGCTGCACAATATCCGCAAGTCGCGAATGTTTAGGTGTCTGTCAATCTTGGCCTTTTGCTTTTTCGTTCAGTCTTATTTAGCCTCTGTTTCATCTGCTGCACCCTCAGAGCAGTGGCGGCCTTCCTGTCTTTCGAATTCGTTTCTATACAGCATTCTTGCTGCGCTCCTTCACGGTGTCCTGCATCTTGGAGGACAGTCCCTCACACCGCTCCCCAGGCAGCTTCTCTTCCTCAGGACCGATTCTGTTCCCATTGTACTTCTCAGTCACGCCTCTCTAAGGCGAATGATCCGAAGCACGAGATAAGTCTTCCTCAGAAAGCTCTTTCCACTGTTTCTGTATATTTGAATCTCCCTTTATACATTTTGCTCCTTCTAGTATGGCCATGTAAGAGAATCTGAGTTAATCTGCAGTCTGAATAAGTCCCATTCGATATTTTCGCATATTCGGTAATACTTGTTTAATGTTAATATCATCTCCTTTTTCCATCAGAAGAAGGCAAGTGTCCACGAGAGAGAAGGTGCCTGAGTGCCCACTGCCTGTGCTGCAGTGGACGACCACAGGCCCATGCTCAGGGTCCAAGGAGCCGGACGCTCTCAATTTAAACAAGAAACTGAGAAATGAAGCTGGTGATGCAGGGACTCCAAAATCTGGCCAGGTAGTATAATGAAAGTGAGATACCGTTCTGGTTTCACCACTACTGATATTTTCTAATTGTAGTAGGTGTACTGTATAATGACTTCAAGTCTTCTGATAAGAGCTTCACGCTGAATCCCGTTTCTTTAAACACCGTCTCCCAGTCATCTGTTGGCCAGTACTGTGCACATTTAACCGATTCTTTCTCCACAACTCGGTTTAGCATGACAACTGCTTTGGACTTCTGCTGCCAGACCATGAGCCAGAAATGGCAGCAGGTATGAGGAAGCGGACCGTGTTAGGACATAACTCCTTTGTGCCTCTTCCATGTGAGCTAAGCTGGCATCAGTGTAACCATTTTCAGTATTTTGCAGTTTAACACGGCTGTGGTCATATCTCTGTATCTGTTTTGATTTCTGTTTTCCAGAAACTTGGCCATGGTCATGAGATTAGTCATGGGACTCATTACGAGTTTCCAGGTATAGCAGCTGCCAGCGACACTGTGCATACAGCTCCTCGAACTCCCGCTGGACTGTGGCGGGCCTGGCGCTGGAGGACGCAGGAGCAAGTACAGCCTGTGCCACCGACCGCCCTGCCCCCAGCGGAGCCGAGGCCCCGGGAAAGTACCTGGAGCGTCGCGTGTCATGTTCCCAGTCACTATTGGGAGGCGGCAGCAACTTTAAGTGGTGGGGCCTAGTGGGGCATCGTCTAGTCACTGGGGGAGTTCCCTTGAAGGGGGTAGTAGGACCCCTTCGTCTTCTTCCCCTCTCTTTCATATCCTGTTTAGGAGTTGAGCAGCTCTGTTCTGCCACCATGATCCCCACCGTGATGTGCTGCCTCACCACAGGCCCCAAAGCAACAGGGCCAACCAGCATGACTCCACAAGTTGACTGTCTCAAGTATTTTGTTAGAGTAGTGGAAGACTGATAAACACACCTACCTTTAAGAAATTCTCAAGGATGGCTAGGGGGTGAAGGATGAGAATGAAGACAGGTAAAGGAGGAAGTCGGACCTTCCTCTGGAGAATAAACAGATTTTATGTGTTGACTTGACTGAGCCTTGGGGAGCCCAGGTATCTGGTTAAACATTATTCTGAGCATGGACATGAGAGCATTTCTGGAAGAGATTAATATCTGAAGCAGAGGTAAAGCAGATGGTTCCCCCATTTCCCTGTGGGTGGTCTTTATTCAATCCTCTGAAGCCTGGAATGGAACAGAAAATGAAGTACAAAGGAGATTTGCCTGTCAGGTGCTCGGGCTTGTCCTAACTCTGGACTTGGACTCAGACTGGAATTTATATTATCAGCTCTCCTGCTTCTCTGACTGAGACAGGAACTACACCACTGGGTCTCCAGCTTGTCAACTGCTGATCTTGGGACTTCACAGTCCCTGCAACTCCTTATAACAGTGTGTGTGTGTGTGTGTGTGTGTGTGTGTGGTGTGTATGTTTCTCTGGAGAACTCAGACTAACAAAAGTGTTTTTTAGCAGAACAAGTGAGTAAGGGAGAAATCTGTGCCACATTCTAATTCAAGCTTTTTCTCCCCTACTTGCTTATACTTCTCCAATGAAGATGAGGCCACCTTGTTAACTTGCTTTTCCCGCATCACTGAGAAGAGATCATGCGATTTGGAAAGTTTTGGTGGAATGGGTATGGCATGTGGACACAATGCTTTAAAGAATTGAAATAGCCTTTATAATGGGAATGACTTGATAACTTCTGGGTTTTCTTTTAGAGGCACTTTTTATACCTTTGTATTACATTTCATGTGACCAGAACTATGTGGAAAGAAGTTGCCTATGCTGAAAAATAAAATGAACATATTTACATGGAAATTTTGGAGGTTTCTTCCAGAGCACAATCTTTATTTGTGGGCTCTGGGAGGCTGATGTTACAATTTAGGAAGACTGGTGGCTACTCATAAAATCTGGCATAGATTTGCAAGATGGCTCCAAGAGAAATCCCTGTTGCTTGGTGTGGGCGGAAATCTGGTCTCTGTGAGATGATTGTTTCTGCTTGAGGCAGTCTCAGTTTTATGGAGGTTCTGATAGAATCCAAGGTGACCTTAGGTTTAAAGCAATGACTGGAGATTTCTGAGTGCTCATTGTAGTTGAATGTCCCTGTAAATCTTGTATCTTGGGGTCCTCAGTCTTGAAGGGGGTTGAATAGGATATATAAATTCAGAGCTAACCAACCTCCCCAAACTATTAACATGCTATACGTAGAGCTGAAAGGGGATTTGACTTCAAGTTTTAAGGTAATAAAAGAGACATACAAAATGAAAGTCAAGTTTTGTTCTGCTTTAGTTTCGTACTGGGCATCTGTAGACCCAAATGTAGTCACATTTTTTAAACAAAAACTACTTTTGAGTCCTTCACTATCTCAGAAGAAAACACAAATCATGCTTTTTATGAGTAACAGGTTAAGCACCTAGGAGTTTGTTCTCCATCCCTGTGGTGGTGTCTCTGTCATAACCAGCTATAAATCAGAGGTTCCCACAACCCCTTCCTCAGTTTTGATTATTTGCTAAAATATCTAACACAGTTCAGGAAAACAGTTTATGTATGAAAGCTGATTTATTATACAAAGCTACAACTTAGGAACAGCTGAATAAGAGAGATGGTTGGGCAAGGTGTGAGGAAAGGGTGCAGAGCTCTCATGCCCTTTCACCACCTCCGAATATCTCCTGTGTTCACCATTCTCATAGCTCCCTGAGCCCTGTCCTTTTGGGCTTTTATGGGAGCTTTGTTATGTGGGCATGATTGATTATATCACTGGCCATTAGTATTCCAGTCAGTCTCTAGACTTCCTCTCATCCCTGGACAACATTTGTGTGCATGTGTGTGTGTGTGTGTGTGTGTGTGTGTTGCTGGGGGTGCTGAAATGCTCCAACCCTCTAACCACATAGCTGGTTCTCCTGATGACCAGCCCCCTCCCATCCTGAGGGGCTGCCCAAAAGTCACCCCATTAGCATAAATTCAGGTATATTTGAAAGGTACTTATTAGGAATAAGAAAATATACTCCTTTTACTTTGAGGACTCTTATCACTTCAGAAATTATGAGTCTTAGGAGTTCTGTACCAGGGACAGGGACAAAGATATATATATTTCACATTATAAATCACAACATCACACCTCTACAGTGTGCTGCCTCCTTGAATTTTTAGTTTGACTAACGGTTCTGCTGAATTGTGCAATTGTTTTGGCCTCATGTATATACAGCCAGAGGCTATGATGTAGAGCAAGACATTAAAAAATCATTATGCCCTAAGTGTAGGTGTGGGTGTGTATGAGAGGGGAGAGAGGGAGAGAGGGAGAGAGAGAGAGAGAGAGAGAGAGAGAGAGAGAGAGAGAGAGAGAGAGAGAGAGAAAGAATATCTGGCTGGGCTTCCTTTTTTGCATTACTCATTCTCCTAATCATCTGGCCCTTTCTATTTCTCTTTATAGGCTAAGTTCGCAATCTCCCCGCTATTATAGCTTCATACAACAGTGCTTCCTAAAGAGGACCCAAATCTTCTACTCATGTTGTTTCCTCTTAAAATCTTTATTGTGAGGTTAGGGATGTAGCTCAGTGGTAGATGGCATGCCTAGCATGTATGACACTCTTATGATTTAGACCTTGAATGCCCCCCCAAACTCTCATGCATGCAGATGTATCAGAGGGCAATCAATCCTCTGACTGCCTAGAAAGGGGGGTGGTGAGGGCTAAAGAAAAAAAAGGAGACTTGCATAATTTCAAAGTATATGAGAGGCCTGGAAGTCAGTGCCTCAGAGTGGGCAAAGACAAAGACTGTCTGAGCTAGCCATTATTTATTGGGTACACACAATAATTGGAGGGGGGATCAAGTGACTTTTGGGGCAGCAGTAATCCTATGAGGACCTTATCTGATGAGGCTCTTAGCTCATGAGGGTTTTATGTTGAGGAGGACTATAAGGAGAGCATTCCCATGACAGTAGGTGGGCTGAGTTAAACCAATAAGGAATTAGTCCCTCCCCAGGTGAAGCTTTTCTCTTACTACTCAGTTCTCAAGAAACCAGGATGTCTTCAGCTGATGTAATCTTGCTCTTGAGTATCACATTATCATGGGACCACTGAGGTCTTAGCTGTGACCAGAGGCAAAACGGAGTTGTTTCCACATTCCATAGCTGGATCTCAGGCAAGGCAACACTGGGCCTTAGACAGCTATAGTCATACTTTAATTATGAAATGATTTTTCTCAAAATTATGTGGAATGGCTTTCAACACAGATGCAGGGTTTTTAGGAGGTGACTGGATCATGGGGCTGCTATATTCATCTGTGGATTTATTAGCTGAGTGTACTATTAGGAGGTGGGGCCTGGTTAGAAACAGGTATGACCTGGAGAGTGTATCTTCTTTCCTGATTCCCCCCTGCTCTCTCTGCTTCCCAGCCCCCTTGTCGTGAGCAGATCTCCTCTGTGGCAGGCCTTTTCACTGCCGTTTCTGCATTTGAGCCAGCCAACCATGGACTGAAACTGTGAGTCAAAATAAACCTTTCTTCCTTTAAATTGTGGATATTGGATATTTTGTTCCAGGAATGAGAAAGTGACTAAGAGAGACATCCTGGGTTCCATCCCTAGCACCACAAAAAACCTTAGTTTTGCATTTAGGACATCATATTTCTGTCCGTGTTTTTCAGAGGAAAGTATTTGTACCTCAGGGCATCAAACAGTGCCTACTATGGATCTTGTTTATGGAATGGAACCCTCTGATTTCCTCCATGCATACCCCTAAGTTTTCTTGGCTCTTCTTGCAAGAGCTATGGCTATCTAATATGCCCTTACTTCCTCCCCATATGTACAGATAGTCCTTGACTTGCAATGGTTCAGCTTAATGATTGTCAGCTTTACAGTGATGTGAAGGTGACAGGCATTTAGTGGAAACTGTACTTCGCATTTTGAAATTTGATCTTTTCTCAGAATTATCGATAGGCAGAACAATACTCTCTCATTATACTGGGCAGTTAGACCAAGCTGCAGCTCCCAGTGGGGCACAAGATCAAAAGCAGAAATAACTGTACACTACAGTGTACTGTGTTGCCAAGCTAGGGTGTTCTGTAGGTATTTAATGCATTTTCAACTCACATTTTCAATTGATGATGGGTTTGTCAGAAGGTAATCCCACTGTAAGATGACAGGCATCTGTAGAAGTTTCCCAGGGCTGTTGTAACAAATTACCAAAACAGGGAAGCTTAAAACAACAGAGATTTATTCTCCTAGTACCATTGATCAGAAATCCAAAATCAGCATCATTGAGCCAAAATCAGTGTCCATAGGGGTGAGCTCCCTCCAGAGGCTCCTGGGGGAGAATCTTTCCCTGCTTCTTCCAGCTTCTGTGGCCCCAGGTAATCCATGGCTTGTGAACCGTATCACTCCATCTCTGCCGCTTTATCACATTGCCACCTCCTTTGTGGGTACCTACGTATCAGTTTTCCCTCTTAACTAAGTAAAGATATAAACCCTCACTCAGAACCCACACAGAGAATCCAGTAAAATCTAGGGTTTCAAGTTCCTTAACAAATCACAACTTTTACACATAGAATGCAACAACAGGGATAAGACATTTTCAGCCTGCTGTAGACAGTTCAACTGAAGGAGTATGTACAGTTGGCTGTGTTTGTTCCAGCCAACATTATCTTCCTGGCCATAGCTGATAGGATCAGGAGAAGACTCCAGATGCAGGAGAAGCAACCTCAGGCAGGATAGAGCCAATCAGATAAGGGTATCAGAGGCCCAGTTTCAAACTGCTAAGAAAGAGAGTGCATTAGAAGTTAGGAGCCACATAGTAACATAGTAGTATATAAGGCCAGGAACTAGCAGTTAGGAGCCATGTAGTTATATAAGTACATAAAATCAGAAGGTGGCCCTGTTGAGAGCCATTCTATATAATTTTTGGGAAAAATCATTTCATAATTAAATTATGATTAGGGCTTTGTGAGGCCTAATGATTTTGCCTGCAAGCTGGCTATGGTGTGCAGAAACAACTTCGTGTACCTCTCCGGTCACAAAATGAGGGAGGCCTCAATGGTCCCATGATGCTGTGACATTCACGGGCAAGATTACATCAGCGGAAGACTCTGGTTCTTTGTGGCCAGTAATAAAAAGTAATAATTTAAAAAAAGGTTTCACCAGGGGGAACGACAAATTCCTTATTAGCCTCTATCTTGTCCCACGTACTGTTATAAGAATGCTTGCCTTTCTCACCATCCTCATCAACATAAGATTACCAGCACCATCTGAGTCACCCATACTCCCTCCAATTATTGTGTGTAACCAATAAATAAGGGCCAGTTCAGAGTGTCCTTGTCTTTGCCCACTCTGGCACTGACCTCCAACCCCTCATGTACTTTGAAATTATGTCTGTTGTCTTTCTTTCTTTAGCCCTCACAGCCCCCATGTTGTTGTCAGGGTTTGCAAGAGAACAGATTTAATACAGGACACAATTTGTGGGATTATTTTACTGTAGTCACCCAAAAAGGTCAAATGCAGAGGAGTACAAGAGATTAGCCCCACATTGAATCCAAGGGCTTGGATCCCACAGCAGTGTCCTGCACAAGTCCAGCTGAAGGCTAAAGTCCAAGGCAATGTCCTCCATGAGTCCCGCCAGTGCTCTAGAGCCTATGGCAATATCTCTTGCTTGTCCCTATTGAGGATCTGCACCGGGAAGGTCCAAAGGCCAGTGGTGGAAGCCAGAAAACCTGTGCCGGTAGGGGGAAGGATTTGTGTCACTAGACTGAAGGATCTACACTGGAGCCAGGAAGTGATGCTCAAAGTGAAGACCAGAGCTCCCCTGAGTAGAACAGCAGCCATTCCCAGTGACAGCAAGGATCCGAGCTCCTCTTCCAATGATAACAGCCAAGTTTGGATCAAGAAAACCAACTGCAGCAAGCTTCCTCCGAGAAAACCAACAGCCCATGATCTACCCCCACCTCTGTTGCCAAGTTCTCATTTTATGTCATTGTCAACAATCCTCAAGTGGATTTTCCATGTCCAATCCATGCTGATTCAGTTCAGCTGGGCATTCGAAATTGACCACTAGTCAATCCACCACACCCCTTCTCTAGGCAGATCAGAGGATTGATTGATTGATCGGCCTCCAATATGGCCCAGCAAGCCAGGTCTACATGGGTGGGAGACAAAAGTAAAGGCCAGCACCAGAGCCATGGGGGGGGGCGGGCACTGCCCTGCAGGAGCAAAATGGAGGAAATGATAAAGAGGTTCACATAGGAAGACCCTTCTGCACCCAGGGAGAGGAAAGCTATCTCTATGGTTCTAGGTTTTCTGGTTTTAGTTCCCTCTGGGAACTTTATCCTGGAAATCCATGAAATTAGTTCTTGCATCTTAAAAAAAATCCCAGCATATTTAAAGTAGTTTAAGTTAACTATTATTCTTTGCAGTCTAAGGAATAACCCAAACACTGGACTTCCTCTTTGACTATGATGGGAGCGCTCATTCCATTGAGAATAAACAGTCAGTGAGCTTCAACACTTTTCTACCTTTTCAAGCTTCTTGCTCTGCAACATCCCCAGTGGCATCAGATCTTACAGTGATCTCACAAGACTTACATTAATGAAGAGAAAGACCCTCTCTTCCTCACCTGTATCCTACTAGTATCACCTGAAATCACCTGAAGCTCAAGTCACTCACCTGTTCACATTTTGGCAAATAATCACTGCTATCATTCCCTTCCACCAGAACTCCTCTTAGATAATTGCAACCCTGTATTTATCTTTCTTTTTCTCTTTACATCCCTGGTATAATCCTCATTGACAACGGCATCCATTTTTAATGAACTGGTGGCTCCCTTTGATCTCACAGCTCTCAGCCTCCCAGCCTTCTTTGATTTCCAGCTCCCTTTCGCATCTGCCACCCACAGGCAGGGCTGCATTTTAGACCTGGCTCTCAACATCACCCAGGGCTGGAGGAGGAGTTGGATTGGACACAAATTTCGCCCACCTCAAATTTTTTCAACTGCTGTCTTCCTTCCTCTCTTTTCATGGACACCTGTGCCTCAACACACCTTGTATGTTAGTATCCTAGGGCTGCTATAAGAATTATCAAATACTTGGTGACTTAAAACAATGGAATTCATTCTCTCACGGTTCTGCAGGCTGCAGGCTGGAAGTTTTAAACGAAGGTGTGAGCAGGATCGTGTTCATTCTTCTGGCTCCAGGGTTTCCTTGGTTTGTGGTAACAACTCTTCAATCCCTTTCACTGCCTTCACATGACCTTCTCCTCTGTGTCTTTTTCCTTTGTATTATAAGGACATTTGTCGTTAGATTTCAAGTCCATCCTAATCTAGGATGGTCTGGGGTTTGGGGTTTTTTTGTGTGTGTTTGTTTTTTTGTTTATTTAAGACAAGGTCTCGATATATAGCCCAGTATAGCCTTGAACTCATGGTGATCCTCCTGCCTCAGCCTCCCAAGCGCTGGGATTACAGGCATGTGCCACCACACCTGGCATAGGATAGTCTTATTTTAAAATCCTTTGCTAGATTACATTTGCAAAGATTTTTTTCTCTAAATAAGGTCACATTCAGTTGTTCTGGGTGGTCATATCTTTTGGGGCCCCATTCAAACCACTATACCTCTCTATTTTCAAATTTCAAAGGCACACTACCCTGTAGGATATGGGTTCTGGTTTCCTGAATAGACAACAAAGGAGAAGATGGTACAGTCTGAGAGTATGAGGAAGTAACTCGAATCTGATGAACATTGACCAATGAGAAACAAGAGGAAGAAACCAGGTAGATAACCCCCTCCTACCCACTTCCCTGGATCTCCTCCAACAATTCCGTCAAGGCCTGTGTGGCCAGGGAACAAGCCTGTCAGTCAAATGGCCATGTTTTCTCCAAGCTCTTCATGAAGTGAGCACTTACAAACCAATGCATCTCACTCCCTCCTTCATTGCCTATCCACACTTCATGGCCTTGTGCTTCTCAAATAAATGGTTGAACTTCTCCCTTGTCTAAACTTTGTCTACCAGAGGAGTTGAGCTACCACTCACACCCCTAGTTTCCATTGCACCAGAAGTGATTCAGGTTGTCTACCCAGCCCAGGCTGCTTTTTTTTTTTTTTTAATCACCTGACCTATTGGACAGAGCACAGCTGATTGCCGGAGAAATCTGCAGGGTGCCAGGTGTCCTGCAGGTGTCTCAGGACAACAGCTGTGTCCTGCAGCAACCTTCCAGAACCAGAGTGAGTAAGTGGAACAACCGAAATCACTGTTGGAAGCTGTGTGGAAGGAGGTAGGGAGCAAAATAAGGAGAAGCAGAGAGACTGGAGAGAAAGCAGCAGGCACACAGTAAGGGGGTAAGGCAGAGGAGGGAGGCCCAGGACTGGAGGGGGATAGGGAAGTAGGACAGCAGTTCTTTGATCTTGAGAGGTACTGGGGTGGCTTCCTCTTCTTCTCCTGCCCTCTGAGTTCTCACAATAAACCCTTAGCATCTGAGGTGTTAGGTCTTCTTAAGGTTTTTGCAGCCTAAAAGAGCTTCATTAACACAGCCTCCTTGGTGCTGAGCCTCCCTGAACCCCTGACTAAACTCACTCTGGGCATCACCAGACATTTAATCATAGCACCATGGTCCCTTCCCCCAAAGAGCCACTTTCATCTTACGCACTTGACCACTTTATGCTACCGACAGTGTCACCCTAGGTTTTCATTTCCTCTCAGTCTTTTTCTACGTCCCTCATTAGTCACAGACCCAGATATCATCTTTGCTCTACTTTTTTATTTAATAAAATATATATGATTTACAATTTTTAACTATATGATTCAGTGGCATTGAGTACATCCACAATGCTGTATAGGCATCACCACTATTTCTAAAACTTTTCCAGTGCTTAAAACAGGAAATTTGTATTTTTTAAATAATAATCCCCATTCCTACCTATCCCAAACTGATGACAACTTCCATTCTACCTCCTATCTCTATGAACTTACATATTCTCGGTACTTCACAGAAGTGGAATCACACACCATTTGTCCTGGCTTATTGCATGTAGCATGATATTTTTAAGGTTTATCCATATTTCTGTTTGACTTGGTTCTTTTTTATAATTTCTTTTTAATGACATTCACATTTGGTTCATATATTGTTTTCCTGCTTTCTTTTAGTTCTTTGCCATTTAAGCATATTTAAGAGTATCATTTTAAAGTCCTTGTCAAATAAATTTGATTTCTCTGATTTCCCATGGATAGTTTCTCTGTTTACTTTGTTCCTTTGAATAAGCCATATTTTCCTATCTCCTTGTATATTTTGTGCCTTTTTGAAATGAAAACTGGATGTTTAACTATTATTATATTGTAGTTTTGGAGATCATATTCTCTGCCTTCCCCACATTTTCTGGTAGGTATTGTTTGTTTCTTTTAAATTTTGTTCACTTGTTTTAATTGTTGAAAGCTGTAATTGCCTATTTTTTATAAAATTATTCCAAGTCATTTTTGCAAAGACTGTCACTCATCTACAGCCATTGAAGTCTCTGTTCCTTTTGCTTGTGTTTAGCTAATGTTGTGATAGGGATTTCCTTGAATACCAGAAAATAAACAAACACACAAACAAAACACACAAGCACAAGAAACACAAAAGCACACAAAGTGAGGTGGGAAAGCCACCCCCACTCAACCTTTGCTTATTAACTTGATTCCAGTGTGCTCCTTCTGCATTCAGTTAGGTGCATACTAAATCTAGGGATTAGTCTCCGACAAAATCTTAAAATATTTTTGTTCTTTATCAAGCATACAACTTGCCCTGAGCATATGCGTGACTCTAAGTTCTCCCACATACCTGGCAGAGTTTGAGTGCCCTAATTTGTTAAGAATCTCATGTCCTAGGCATCTATTGACCCATAAGCTCTCCTCCAGGCATGTGTGTGTGGGTAACACCTGAAATTTAAAAGATAAGATGTTCATTTTGGGTCATAGTTTGTAAAGGTTTCAGTCCACAGTCAGCTGGCCTCCAAGGCAGGACAACACAGCACAGGGGCATGGCAGGGTAGAGTTATTCATGGCATCACATCCTGGAAGCAGAGACTGATGAAGGGAGGAGCAGGGAAGAGATAAACCCTTCCAGGCCATTCCCCAGTATGCCACCTTGTAACGACCAGATGCCACCTCATGAATGGCCTAATCCACAGATAGTTGTCATGCCCCATGATCCTGTCACCTCCCCATCTCCACATATGAGCACATAAGGCTTTGGGGGAACATCTAGATATAAACTGTAACATCTACCTTATAGCTTCATCAAGCAGTACCTATTCTTCTTCCAGTTTCATGTTAGGTGAGACAAAGATGAGTGCCTTGCATCTGTCCTTCAAGTGTCCCCTAGGCAAGTTAGAACTGATATACACAATAATATGTACATGAGACCTGCACTGTTCCCCCTGGTTCAAAGGACCAGGCTCCAAAGCTGGAACATGGGCTACTACTACTTCAAGGCTGACACTGTCACAGTGGTGGGGAGGGCTGAGGAGAAGCAAGTGAAACACCACAAAATTTTCCTACCATTTTGAAGATGGCCTAATTGTTATCAGTGTTATTCGTATTATGAGATATTCAACTGATTAGTGTAGACCTTTGACTATTTTCCACACTTCTGAGAAAGTTGATTCTGTCTGTTTCTCCTTTTCACTCCAATGTTTCTGTAGAGGAATAAGAGATTGGAGGAACCTAGTTTGCCATGTTTTGTTGTCTAGGCTTCCCACTCCTTCATGTGGAGAAGACAGATGACATTTTCTAAGTACCTCCTATGTGACTCTAAGCAAAAGGGATACTGGAGTGAATGAGATAGACCTGGACAACCCTTGTCCACACAGTTTCTCTCCTAGTGGAAGAGACCAGTTAACAAGTAACAAAGATAATTTCAAGTTCTGATGGATGTCGTGAAAGGTGGGGGGCTGATATAATATTGGAATGACTTGGATTGCCAGTTTTTGAGGTTCTAGGGAAAGCCCCTCTGGACTGGTAATATCTGAGAGCAGTAGATAGAAGATAAAAAGAATGTAAAGACTGAGGACAAAAGTTGCCAGACAAGCATGCGTGCAGGACTGAAAGGCAACCATTGAAATGCAAGGCTGTAAGGAGAGGAGTGTATGAGATGAAGGAGATCTGGATGGTGGTGGCAGGCCACCTAACGTTCAGTGGGAAGTCATGTTGAACAGGGGATTGACATTATCCGATTGGTCCTTTAACATTATTTGTTGCTGAGTGAAGAATTGATTGGAGAATAAAATTACAGAAACAAGAAGGCCAGTAGAGAGGGTCCTTGTAATAGTCCAACAGAGATGCTATAGTGGTCTGGACTAAGATAGTGGCAGTAGGGATGCAGATTTCTCTCTTGAACTATGTGTAAGTCTCTAAGTGGGAGAGTAGCATGCGAGGTGTGGTTCAGAAATAAGACTGGGCTGAAGATGTAAACTGGGGAGTCATCAAACCACAGCTGATACATCCACAAGAATTGACAAGACCACCTAGGGAGAATAGGTAAAAAGAAGAAAGGGACCTCAACCTAACTTTTAGAGGCCAAGCAGAGGGGGAGAAGCAACAAAGAACTGCCAAACAGGTAGGCCCTAAAATGTATCTAGATAAGACCCCCTGAGGCTAGATTCACTAAGACAAACTTTCCCTCAAATTGCTCAATGGGATCTAATTGCTTGAATCATTACATAGATAGTATCTGTGTTTGTACTCAGGAGTCATTGAAGTCAAAGGCAGATGGAAGGTCGTGAAAAACTGCTTTAAAATGTCAGTAAATCCTTTCTGGATGGAGCAAACAGATCCCGAAGGCCTCTTCCAGCTCTGTGATTTTTAAATTTTTAAATTTTTTTTGGTACCAGGGATCGAACTTGGGTCCTTGCGCTTGCTCAGCAGGCGGCAAAACCACTGAACTAAATCCCCAGCCCAGTCTGTGCTTTTTTGATGCTAACCTGCTGTGCTTCTTCACTTGCCTCACAGAATAGGAATTTGTTTCTGAGCCTCCAGAAAAAGGAGGAGAAGAGGAGGGGGAGAGACTCCTTGCATAGCTCCCTCAATTCCCACCTACGTTCCTTTCCATGTGCATGTATTGAATTAAAATGCTGCTTTCCCTTTTATAATGAATAGTTACCTTTGTAATATCTACACTTAATGAAATCAAGATTATTCTGTGGATTGTGAGTTGTATGAAAGCATGGATTCTGTCTCTTTTGTTTCCAGTTTGTCTCTGTTGTTAGCCCAGTGTCCAGCCTAAGGATTAGCTCAATAAAGTCTGAATTAATAAATGAATGAATGAATGAATGAATACATTAAGGCTTTGAGCCAGTGGAGGATTTAGAAACTCATTAACTTTAGAACCTCTGGGGTCCGAAACAGGTCATAAACTGGCACTACCCATGAGTATTTCAAGAGGCATTGAATTATTACTTGAATGCAATAACACAAGGTGCTTAATTGCTTTAATTACTTGGAGTAGCAACAATTTGTTGGCCACTTACTTTAGGTCTAGGACTGTGCCAGGAGGTAGGGGCAGGAGTAGAGGAGGGTTTAACAAAGAAAAAGTCACTGGGTGGTGAGCTAAGATAGATCGGTACTGAGGGAAGGAAATCAACTATGCAGAAGAGGACTGGTCATTAAGGGTGGCTTGTGCATCACCCTAAAGGGGGAAAGACTCTTGGGTCCAGAGGATCTTGTGTGTGGAACAGAAGTTCTGTTGCAGTGTTGATGATTCCCAGCCACTTACGTGCCTTTGTTGGAAAGCAGCCTTCCTTCTATAAAAAGGAGTGTTGAGACTATGCATGCAGAAGTCCTTCCCAACCCACCACTGTCATTTCCTCTTTGTCATCAGGAACTATCGGAAGAAGGAAGCGAGGACTTGTAGTCCAGAGGTTGGAGGTTGGAATTCCGCAGGCCTTCCCTTCAGTGCAGACTTGTATTTGTCTCAAGCACTAATGGCCCCACGGCTGTTTTCAAATTTGTAATATTTAAAACCAGCTCACATTTAAAATGCAGTCAATTTTATGTAAAAATATAGCTTTCTAGGTTTTCTTGAATAATCAGAAGATCTGACAACACTGAGCAACCCAGGCCAGGGCGTCAGGGTTGCTTTCCTGTTCACCTCAGATCTCACTACTGGAGCTTACCTGGCCTGTCCCTGGGTAGACAAAGTTTGAAAGCAGGCATAGGGAGTAGGAGGAATTCACAGGTTATTCTGCAGGCCTGGGGGAACATCGATGGAAGTGGGAACTCTGAGAGTGTTCTCCAGTGAGGTAGAAATGGGTTGAAGTTTTCAACCCCAGACATCCTGACGGTACCTTCCCCCTACTTCTTTGGCTGAGTATTAGGGAATTATGAGCAACAACACAGCGCATCACACTGGGGCAGGTGAGAGGTGTGCAGTGGTTGTACAAGTAATGATGATGAGCCAGGCCCAATTGGTACCCTTATGGGCCTGGCTCTCCTTGAAGCCCTTTAGGAGCCTTATCAACCCCATTCTGCAGATAGAAACTTGAGTCACAGTAAGAGTAACATTTTTCCAAAGAGCCCCAAGAGGACAACTGACAGCTAGACAGTCTTACTCCAGTGAAATCACTATTGAGAGCCACAGGTGTCCATGGCCAGAAAGCCCCGAAGGACTTTGAGTGGGAAAGTGACAGGCAGCAAGGAGGGCAGGTGAGCAAGAGTCATCCAAATGGGCAGAGAAGAGCCTGAGATTCACACTAGTTGAACTGATGATAATGGCTGGAAAAGCCATTTCCAGCAAAATACTTCTACTGTTAACCTCCTCATGCCAAGTTTTTAAGGAAACCAAATAAGAGCAGTTTTGGATTTTGTAAGTCAGTCTCTTTTTTTTCGGTAGATTTACATTTATGCTTTGTGCCCACCAGATAGAAACAGATCTAAAAGTCTAATCATAGATAGCCTCTTGAAGTTTAAAAGCTGGGCTAAGTTGTGATGGGACAAAGCCTACCATTCAGTAACATAACCGGCTCTCACGGATGGCTCATGAAAGTCAGCACTATTATTTTATCCTTACATGCTTACCTCACGTAAAGTACCAGACATCCCTACGTCAAATGGGTTTCCCGAAAGCTCAAAGTTAAGGAATTCAGAAAGTGCTAATGGAAGTCAACAGGAGAGTCGGATTCCTAGTAAGACCAACATTTCCATAATGCACTTAGCAAAGTGAGGGAGACGGGTCTAGCATTTATTACGACGGGAAACTCACTTATCTATTACTTCAGCCTGTTTGGTGACTTCTGGGAATTGAAAATGAGGAATAGGTTACAAAGGTGATTTCCAGAGGGAGAAAGAGTGGAAAATGGAAAAGAATGGTCATAAATGAAAAAGGAGAACACATCAAGGGTGAGTGGCATTAGTGGCAGAAATAAAGGGACAATGACATATAATGTGGAAACCTCTAGATTCAGAAGCTCTTTGGCTGAGAAAAGGGGCAAGCAGTGGCGGGCATTTGCATTTACAAAATCAACTGGAGAACCTGGCAGCTGCACACAGATACTGTATAGTTTAGCAAATACCTGGGAAAAATTGGAGGTGAACAAGTCTCAAGATTTACAAGGCACCTCAATTTACATCTGAAATGATTTGATTTGAGAAACGTCACTCTATGACTCATGCTAGTTTGTGGTAAACAACATATAATGACCAACAACTCCTTGCCACTTTAAGAGGAATCTGATTTACATATGCAATACATGTATGCAGACCTTCGGGAGATAAGTTATAAGAATTGCTGGGGCCTCCAGCTGCCTCCAAGGATTTTCTCTTCGATTAAAACACTGATATTCCTTTTTAGCCAATAAGTAAATAGAATCTGGTTCAAAGTCTCAAACTGCCACCTGCTACTTCAAAAGCTCTTTCAATTCCCTAAGTAATTTACTGGAGGGCATTTGAACTCCTGGGTGTGGTTCTCTCACTTTCTAACCACGTTTTCTCTGTGTGAAGGAAGAATTTGTCTCTGAAGGCAGCTTTTCAGCTCAGACCTGTCCACATAGGTGTTATCACCCTTTAGGGCTTTGATAATAGAAGTGAAAAAAAGGTCTAATCTTTTTTTTTTTTTTGCAGTATTGGGGATCGAACTCAGGACCTTGTGCTTACCAGGCAGGCATGGCGCCACTGATCTAAATCCCTGGCCCCAGAAAGGCCTAATCTTGATGTCTGAAAAGAATACAGATAGGTCAAAAATTTATTGAGAGGAAGTTTTGATTTGGGCTCAATGTTTAAAATTTAATGTTAAAATGAATGAAAATTCCCCATTAGTGGTATTGTAGATGAGTCGGATAGCCTATAAACTAGGACTAGGTATAAGCAAAATATAACTGAAGCACACTAATTATTAGAGAAATGTCAATCAAAGCCACAATGAAATACTTTCATACCATTAGTATGGTGGCTATCAAAAGAACAAATGTTAATGGGATGTGGAGAAAGTGGAACCCTTACATACTGTTAGTAGACCAGAAAATAGTGTAGCTGCTTTGGAAAGGAGTAGGCAGTTCCTCACAAAAATTTAAAATAGAATTACCAAATAATCCAGCAATTCTATTACTGGGTTTAAACCTCCAAAATGAAATCAGAATCTCAGTGAGTTACTTGTACCCAAAATCATAACAGCTGTCTTCATAATAGGTTAAATATGGAGCAATCCAAATGCTTATCAATAGATGCGTGAATAGAAATTATGTGTGATTTAGGGGTTGAGGGTGTAGCTCAATAGTAGAACATGTACTTAGTATGCACAAGGTCTTGGATTCAATCCCCTGCTCCAAAACCAAAAAACAATACATAACAAAATGTACATTTTTTAAAAGAAGAACATCTTCTGACATATGCTACAATGAGGATTATGTTAAGTAAAGTAAATTAGTCACGAAAGGGCAAAAGCTGTATGATTCTACATGCATGAAGTACCTAGATGTATCAGATTCGTAGAAACAGAAAGTAGAATGGTGGTTTCCATGGGATGCAGGAGAGGAGTGGAGAATTATTATTTAGCGAGTAGAGAGTTTCAGGCCGCTTTTGTAACAAGTCCCAGATGATGCTAATGCTACTGGTTTAAAGGCCACATTTGGAGAACCATTGTTTTGAGAAGTCCATAAAGTGTATCTGTATTTTCCTTTCAAGAACAATGAAAATTTTCTGGAACGTTCATGAACAGTCCATAGTACGTTTATTGAAATAGTCATATTTTCAGTGAAGTATAATTTTTTTTATTCCAGTACTGGGGATCGAACTCAGGACTTTGAGCTTCCCAAGCGGGCGTGGCACTGCATTTCTGGGCCTCAGTGAAGTATAATTTAATTATTTCTAAACTTGTACATGTTGAGCACATTATTAAGTACCTTCTATACATTTTAATTTAATCCTTTCACATGAATATATTCAGTTCATATACATGGAGACTTGTGCTTTTCAGGGAACAAGGAGGAACAAGCCAGGTGTGTTTCTCATGGGGGAGAAAGATGATACAGTGAGTGAACAAACAAATCAACATGCTTATAAATTGTGAAAAATACAAGGAAGCAAAACAGTAGAGTTGAGCTAGAAAAGGCCTACTTCTGATCAAATGGCCAGAAAAGGATTGCATGAAGTGATGTTCAAATTGAAAAGTAAAGATTAAGAAGGAATCAGTCATACAAGATTGGTGGAAAGACCAATCACAAAGAGAAGAATTAACACATGCAAAGATCTAGTGATTTGGGAGAAAAACCCATTGTCACCGGATAGTGGTGATCAACCAGAAGAGTGCAGGACAAGCTGAGCTCCAAGGTTGGTAGGAAGCAGCCATGAAAAGGTTTGTGAGCCATGGGGCCCACTAAGAATATTATTTTGAGTACATGGGGGCAGATACTGGTGTCTTATAAGGAGCAAAGAGAATAGGGGGCAACTTTTGGAAGCTCCTGCTAAATATTATGGCAGAAATGATTGCAGGTGGGGCATGGGAGGAAGTAGGAAGACCACTTGGAAGGCTGTTGCACAAGACTGGATGTGAAGAATGAAGCATGGATTGATTCAGAGTATAGTGAACTTTCAAGCTGTGAGCTGTGTTCTTGTGGGAATGATAAGATTGCCAGGAGACTGAATGTAGAAAGTGAGGGGAAGGAAGGAATCAATGATTTTCCCCAGTTTCTAGTTGATTTGGTGAGATAGGGAGAAAGGAAGCAAAACTGGGGTGAAATCAAGATTCCTATCCTAAATATACAAAGGTTGATGTTGATATTAGATACCTAAGTGGAACTGCTAACAATTTAGTCAGATAGGTAAATCCAAACCTCGGAAAACATATATGGGCTGGAACTGTACATGTGAATATGGAAAGTATTTAAAGCCATTGAATGAGGCAAAATCATCTAAGACAGTGCTTTCCAACCTTGGTACCATTGACATTTGGGGCCAGGTGACCCTGGGCTGTAGGAGGCTGGCTGCCCTGTGCATTGTAACATGGTTTGCAGAATCTCTGGTCTCTACCCACTACCAGATGCCAATAACACCTCTGCTAGTACAAAAACCAAAAATCTCTCCAGATATTGTCAAATGCCCCCTGAGGAGGGGTGAAGACAAAATCATCCCTGGTTGAGAAAAGACTTTGGAGAGAGAAGACAAAAAAGACCAAGATGAGACTGGAACAACAGTGACATTTAATGATTTGGTAAAAGAGGGGGGGAGCTAAACAACATGGATGAAAAATGGTGAACAGTGAGGTGTAAGAAAAAAATAAGATGATGAATAACATGATGTCTCTGATGCCAAAAGTGGCAAATGGAAAGGAAAACAGTGATCAGTTGTTGCTACTGTTGCTTCAAACTTATGTGAGACATGGACAGGAAGATGTTTCCTAGCTTCCTTGGGGAATTGGGACCCTGGGAAGAGGATGTCTTCCTAGATGTGTTCAACCTTCTCCTCTATCCCAACTTCAACCTCATACTCCTTCCAAGAGACGAGTAACAGCACTGTGAGTGTAGCTCAGTGGTAGAACACTTGCCTTGCATGCACAAGCCCTGGGTTAAATCCCTAGCACAAGCACGGGCGTAGGGGAGAAGCAACTGGCAAAGCCAAGTATCTGAGTTCTGCTAGCAGAGATTCACAGACCATTTGGTGGAAAGTATCTTCTGTTCGCATCAGGTTTCTGATCCTCTTGGGCCAGAAGAGTGTAAACACATAGTCCAAAGTCTTTTCTAGCATGCTGATGGAAGCCCGAAGACAGTGTCCTCCTCCTGAACTTCTTTAAGGGGTTGACAGTATTGTTTCCTATAGGCTTACAAGGACGTGGGCTGCTCAGGACTGCCAACTTGTAGTACGACAGTGGCAAGAATAAGTCCCATTGCATGGACATGGGAAAGAAAGCAACCCATAAAGGGGGTGCAACAGTCCAGAGAGGAGAGACCCACAGAATCCTCACAAGAAACACTTGATAGAATAAAACCACTTGAGAGGACGGTCAAATTTAAGCCAAAATCAAGAGTAGCTAATTTAGAACATTTAAGTAGAGCATCGGTGGAAGTATCCACCTCAGTGGGACCAGTATAAAGAACTACTCAGCTACTCAACAGAATCACAAGAAATAAGAATTCTAAAGGGAGTTAAGATAAATGGAAGGAGAGACAATGATTAAACCAACAAAAGAAAATTATCATTAAAGGAAGATTAGACTCTCTGGACTGAATCCGTTTTATAACTGTCTGGATACTGGAGTTGTATAATAGAAATAAAACAATCAGAACAACATGTAAGAAAAAGATTGTGAAAATACATCTACACAAAGCCAACTTTTTCAAAACAAGTATGACTATTTTTCTAATAACTTTAAGAGTGTGAACTGTTTGTGTTATCACTAGCTTCATAAAGCATAACCTCAAAACTTAGTGACTTCAAGTGACAATTTCTGTTTTTTCATTATTAAGAAGATGATGCCAATATTCCAAGATCAAGGTAGCTGTATGTGTCCGGTGAGGGCTGCTCTTATCTTCTCCGATGATATGTTGTTGCTGCATCCTATGGAGACAGGAACACTGTATCCTCAGATAGCAGAACGGACAGAAGGGGCAAAAAAGGGTAAAACACTGTCAAGCTCTTTCATAAAGGCCCCTAATCCTATTCATGGCTCAATCACCTTCTAAAGGTTATGCCTCTCAATACATCACATTGGCCATTAAGCCTCAACAAATGAATTTTGGGGAAACATTTAGGCCATAGAGGTGACATCCTGGAAAACACAACTTTATGGAGACCTTTACAAAGATCAATGTTGGCTGGGGGGTAGTGAGGAAGGAGGGATGAATATTAGGGCACAGAGATTTTTAGGTCAGTGAAACTATTCTGTAAATTACAATGGTGGATACATGTCATTATGCATTTGCCAAAACTCATAAAATGTACAAAACCAAGGTTGAACCACATGTAAACTATGGACTTTAGTTAATAAACTATCAATACTGACTCATTGATTGCAATGAATATTTCACATTAATGCAAGAAATTAATAACAGGCCTGGGATTTAGCACAGTGGCACCATGCCTGGCTCACAAGCACAGCGTCCTGAGTTTGATCCTTGGTACCAGAAAAAAAAAAAGAAATTAATAACAGGAGAAACTGCGTGTGTGTGTGTGTGTGTGTGTGTGTGTATGCGCATGTTGAAGGAGATATTTGAAAACTCTGTATATTCCACTCAATTTTTCTGTAAACTGCTCTAAAAAATAAAGCTTATTAGTTGCAAAAATAAAAGTGAGAAGTAAGAATAATAATTTCCTAAAGTCTCAAACTATAGAAATAAGTGATATCTGGGTTATGGAATTCAATTTGTTCCAAATTCATGTTTAAACACCAACAAGTTTGAGAACTGAACATATTTTTCCTATAAGAAATAATGGGAAACCAAGTAATTGGCTCTGAGACCCCAAAATTACATTTATAAATTCATTTTTCCAGGACTTTAACAAACTTCACAATGATTTCTTTAACTCTATCGTGGTTCTCAGTTTTCCTCTTAGCTTTACTGCTGGTATCACTAACTTTCTTTGGAGCCATGCTTACGATATTTTATGCAAATAAAGTGCAATATTTTATGCAAATAAAGTGCAAAACAAAGCACAATGACGAATGCTTTAGTGCATCAACACAAGCACTTTATGTTGTCTGCGTGAGAGAGACGCTTAGACTAAAGCGTCGATCATTTCTGTCAACAGTGAGACGATTTGTGCGTGACCCACTCGGCCAGGCCAGGCCAGGTATTTTCAGGCTGAATTTTCAATCACAAAGGCACAGACACTAAGCAGGCTTTTTTCAAACTTTGCTGTTAGAGTAGTGGACAGTTTGAGCTCAGAGCCATTTGACAACCAGGGTCTCATTGTAACATGATCCTTCTGAAAAACAAGTGAGATAAAAGAATAGTTTCAGTGTTTCAAACAAAATATTATAAAACAACAGAAGAAAATGAAGAGCAAACTACTGACAGAGGCTAGAAAAAAAATGAAAAAGAAGAAAAAATAAGGAAATAAAAAAGAAGGAAAACAATTGCATTTTTCCAGAATCAAGTAGACTCAGGGAAATCAAACACACATTGAAAACTGGAGAACAGGTAAGGTTTAAAATTATTATAGAGGAAATATAAGTATGGAAGACATATATTGTGTGCATAATATTCTGAAAAATAGAACACAATATGTAAAATGAAAAAAACTACAATATGTTTCTGAAATGATGAGATAAACCACAAAGGTAGATAGGGATATTTTGTTTCAGTTAAAATGAACACAGAAAAGCCAACATCAAGAGGTAGGCTAATGAAGTTATTCATGTATAAAAGCAGCAAATAATTTGAGTCAAAGTTTTGGAAAAGCACATGTTGCAAACTTTCTCACTTGAATTCAGACCTTTCCACTAAGGCAAGAAGTTCCAGACTTTGGGATGGGGGAAACATCAGAAAGCTTTGGGAATATAGAAGGTTTTTCTATGTTTCACTGTGGGGAGATCTGATCTATATTACAGGGCTGCAATATGACACTGGAAACTGGGTAATTTGTAAAGAACAGAGATTGATTTTTTTTCTAGTTCTAGAGGTTGGGAAGTCCAAGCTTAGGGGCCATACTTTATAATG
Source organism: Heterocephalus glaber (assembly GCF_053883595.1). Classification (NCBI taxonomy): domain Eukaryota; kingdom Metazoa; phylum Chordata; class Mammalia; order Rodentia; family Bathyergidae; genus Heterocephalus; species Heterocephalus glaber. The sequence continues at coordinate 1,713,468 of NW_028258146.1, read as the reverse complement.
GCCTTCTTGCTGCCTTGACCCATGGTAGAAGGTGGAAGGGCAAGCACACATGTGCACTCAAGAGAAGAAAGAGATCTGAACTCCTCATTATACTAAGAACTTGCTCCCATGATCATGACATTAATCCATTTATGAGGGCTGAGTCTCACAACTTAACTCTTTTTTTTTTTTGAGGTACCAGGGATCAAACCCAAGACCTTGCACTTGCGAGGCAGGCGTGGCACCACTGAGCTAAATCCCCAGCCCACAATTTAACTCTTATTAAAGGTTCCACCTCTCAGTGCCATTATACTGAAGATCAAGTATCCAACACATGAACTTTGGAAGACACATTCAAACCACAGCAAGGAGGAAAATGGTAGCCTAGAGTAGAGGATGTCCAGTTGCTACAATGGGAAATGGGTCCAGGAGAAGCTCCTTCCCTTATATCTGCCCCCAATTGCCTTCCCTGATACACAAATACAGTGCAGGAAAGTGGCACTTAGAAAATTTGGTACCCTGATCTTAGGTACTTGCAATTTCCCTGAGAGTGGGGTGATATGAAGATGGGAGGATAGGAAGTTATACAAGTATTCATCAGCCCCATGTACAACCTCAAGGTTTCTCTCCCATCTGAAGAAACACATGGAGGGACACCAGGGCTTTCAAACCCTGTGCATATCATCAGCTAAGAAGCTCACAGGCTTCTTCCTTGGGAAAGCATCAAATGATGGATGATGCAGTGCAAAGGAAGGGCCCTGAAGCCCGGGTGAGCCTGAGGGGTCCAGGTATGGAAGGCTGTGGAAATTTCCACCGAAGCTTTGGCAGCAGCCTTCCAGGTCACAGGCACGGGCACAGCAGGACCTGGGCTGGGCTGCAGGGCTCATGGCAGCAAGGCCAAGGATAAGGAGTGGATCCCAGTCACCAAGTTGGGCCAGCTGGCTAAGGACATAAAGATCAACACCCTGAGAGAAATTTATCTCTTCTCCCTGCCATTCAAGGAGTCTGAGATTATTGACTTTTTCCTGGGCATATCCCTCAAGAATGAAGTTCTGAAGATCATGCTGGTGCAGAAGCAAGCTCATGCTGGCCAGTGGACCAGATTCAAGGCATCTGTCACCATTGGACATTACAATGGTCATGTTGATCTGGATATAAAGTGCTCCAAGGAGGTAGCCCCTTCCATCTGAGGGGCCAACATCCTGGCCAAGCTCTCCACTGTCCCTGTGCAGAGAGATTACTGGGATAACAAGATCAGCAAGCCCAAATGGTCCCTTGCAAGGTGAGGGGCCACCATGGCTCTGTGCTGGTGTTTCTGATTTCTGCCCCTAGAGGCACTGGCATTGTCTCAGCCCTTGTGCCCAAGAAGCTGCTGTTGATGGCAGGTATTGATGACGGCTACACCTCTGTTAGGGGCTGCACTGCCACTCTGGGCAACTTCATCAAGGCAGCCTTTGATGCCATCTCCAAGACCTACAGACACTTGATCCCTGACTTCCAAAAAGAGACTTATGTCTCCCTACCAGGAGTTCACTGATAATCTTGTAAAAACCTCCAGCTCCAGCACTGGTTACAATATAAGGTTTTTACACAAGACAAAGTGAATGAAATGTGAAAGAAAAAAAGAAAAAAAAAAAGCTGACAGGTCCCAGGATCATGAACTCACTGAGAAAAAATAGACAACTGAGGCACAAAGGTGAGCAGTTCAAAAACATAGGGATACTGGATATAATATGTACAGTGGCTATATACCATAATAGGATAGTCAGTGGATATGTTTAATTGTAGAATGTATGTAGTCAAAAAAGTGCTTGCAGCATTATATCATATGGATCTGGATAGAACCTATACAGTTGTTATATACCAAATACAGTGTCAATAAATGTGTTGAATAGATACAGTCAAAGAATGAACTAGCAACATTTTATGCCAATAGAGAGCAGAACCAATTTCATAAAATTCTGCATAGAAAAAATAAAAATGTTACCCTAAGATTTTTCTACTCAGTGAAACTTTTCATTGAGTATAAAAAACCAAACATACTCGAGAAAGTAAGACTTTAAGAACAGAACAACATTTATGAATACTTCTCAAAATGATAATGAACAACAATGTGATCATTAATTGTGATTTGTCAACTTGTGTAAGAACTCCCAAACAGATTAATAAAGCTCTGGGTTTGTCTGTGAATGACTGAAAACTGAGGAAGGAATACCCACCCAGGCTTATAGCTTTGATGGAATAAAAAGAAAGAAGGAAGTCTTCTGTTTTCTTCTTCAGAAGAGCTCTGGGCTTCAGCTTTTCCTCTGTACATTTCCTCCTCTTCCTTCAGCTTTCTGACATGAATACACACTGGACTCTACAGTGAGATCCAGGCCTTCAACCTTTGACTAGATCCTCTATCTCTCCAGTGCACAGATGGTCATTTTGCATTCCTCCACCCTTGATTCCCCATGTGGCCATGGTAAGCCTACCTAATAAATCTTTTACATAATTATTTTTATTAAAAATATTAAATCTGTTTCTCTAGTAGTTCATAACTAGTACAGATTTTTGGCACCAGGAATAGGGCCACTGTTGTGATGCTACCTAACCATGTGGTCCAGAAGCCTTTGGAATCTGTTCACATGAGGAGTTTGGAAAGGTTTGGAGATGTCAACTGGAGAAGCAGTGTTATGGCTTGTATCTAGATCTCCCCCCAGAGCCTCATGCAGTCATAGGTGGGGCTTTTCAGAGGTGGCTGGATCTAGGATATGGGATGCTGGGATTAAGGATGTGATGCTGGGATTAATTGTGCAATGCTGGGATGAAAGGTGTCCCACCCTGGGTATAAATGCTACCTGCCCTAAGGGTGGGTAGTCTGGATGGAATATAAGAGACAGAAAGGGGGCTGCCGCCATCATATGAAACAGCTACTTGTCTTCTGTTGCCTCCTGCCTGCGCTGCAGTGCCCCTCTGGCATTCCATCCTGCCTTGGAGCTAGGTGATTATGGACTGAAAGTGCTACAAACTGTGATTCAAAATAAACCTTTCCTTCTTTAACTTTGGGTATTGAGTATTTTGTCTCAGCAATGAGAAAAGTAACTAAGATAAATAGCTTTCTGGGAGATTCTGGCCAGAGCTCAGAAAACCAGAGTGCTGATAAAAAGACAGATGGTAAGGACAGGCTCAGGAGGGATGTTAGTTTTTTTGTTGTTGTTGTTGCTGAGACAAAATACCTGATATCCAATGTTAAAGGGGAAAAGGTTTATTTAGCTCTGTTTGTAGAGTTTTCACTCCATAATCAGTTGACTCAAAGGCAGGATGGCACATGGAAGAGGAGCAACAGTTCATGGCAGTGGAGGACAGCAAAAGCAAGCAAGCAAGCAAGGGAACCTTAACAGCATCTTTCTGCTCCTTTTGTCTTATCCAGACTGCCAGGATTAGGGCAGGTGCCAAATCAATCAGTGTACTGGTTTAGTAATCACACACCCTTAATCCCATCATCACACAGTCTAGATTTAGCCACCTCTGAAAAAGCCACCAATGACCACATAAGGCTTTGCGGGGGACACCTAAACCCAAACTATAACAGGAGGTTTCAGTTGGGAACAAAGATTTCATTGGCAGTTAGACTCCAGGTCATGTGTGTTATGGTCTGGCTGAAAATTTGCCTGAATTTTACACATGTCCTGAGACTCTGTGGGAGACTGAGTTTAAGAGTAGCAGACTAGTTAATCTGGAAAAGAAATATCAAGGCAGACTAATATTGAGGCTGTGGCATGGGTTTTGTTGGCAGCTTTTAGCCAGATCTATATTGAGAATCAAAGCAAAATACATAGCTAAGTGATTTTCAAAGTTTTTAGTTCCACCAGAAAGGAAACTCCTATAAAGTTGGATTAGAGGAGAGTTTGGTTGCTGAGAAAATTATTACTAAAAGGGATCCAAATACTTTACAACAGAACAATAGAAAAGATGCCTTGAGAGAATGGCCTCACCCTTTGCAAGCTCAAAATTGCAAAAGTGAAAAACTGCTTTAGGAAGAGAGCCCCAGAACACTATACTCTGAGAAGGAAGGGCCACTTAGGGAATTTGTTCTCATGGATTTAGCCATCCAGGCACTTGGAGACCTCTGCAGCCATGGTACAAGGGATCCTGGCTACTGCTTGAACTGATGGCTTCTGGGGCTGGTTTTACAAGTATGCAGAATGCAGGAGTTAGGAAATCAGGAAATCTCCCACCCAGATTTCAGAAGAAGGCCTGGGAGGCCAGGCACTGTGCCCCTGAGAGGACAGTGTATAAAACTGAGAGTGAAGCCCAAAGTGCAGTGGAGTCCCCAGAAAGTTGTAGAAGCCAGGAACATGGAACATTGAGGAAAGCCTTGAAGAATGGGCAAAGCTAGCCCAACAGAGAAGCCATGAGGGTTGCAACTATAGGCAATGCCTTAGAGGCAGGGCCACCTAAATCTTTTGGAGTTCATGTTTTATCACCCCAACTTGCCCTGGGTCTTAGACATGGAAATACAGGATTTAATGCCTACCCTGCTGAGTTTCAGTCTTGCTTTGGTCTCATTGCTCTCTATCTACCTGGTCTTCCCTTTTGGAATGGGAATGTTTATCCTGTGCCATTGTATGTTGGAAGTGTTTAACTTTCTTTTTGATTTAAAAAAATTTTTTTTAAATAACTTTATTATCAAACACACACACATACAGAAAATTAAAACCATTCAAAGAAGAACAATGCAAGGAAAAAAAACTACAATAACATTCAAATACAGTAGAACTTAACCAAAACAAAACTGAAAAGCACTTAAACATTTTTCCATGTAACTTGAAAAAGCATCTCAAGCACCTACAAGACACTAGAGGAAGTGATTTGTTTCAGAAAGATCCCCCAAATCAATGCTGAACAAATAATGATCTGGAAAAAAACCCTCCAGTTAGTTAGCAGACTCCACATAAGCCAAACTTCTCCCCAATTTAAATTTTGATACAGTCATATGACACACGATGGAAACACAATCCAAGAAATATGTTATTAGGCCATTTCATCTGTGTGTATCCTTAATTACACTTTAGTTTCTTACACTAGAGAAACTGTTCAGTATTTACACATATGTATCTTATTTATTTCCCTTAAGAGGATGGCCTCTATATGCATCCATTTAGCTATAAATGTCTCTAGTTTCTCGTTCTTTATGGCTGAGTAGTACTCCATTTTATAAAAAAAAAACACATCTTCTTTATCCAGTTTCCGGTTGATGGGCACTTGGGCTCTTTCCAACCTTTTGATATTATGAACTGTGCTGCTATGAACATGGGTGCACATGTATCACTGTGGTATGATTCTTTTAATTCTTTGGGGAAGATCCCCAGCAGGGGGATAGGTGGGTCAAATGGGACTTCCAGTCCTAGTTCTTTGAGTTATCTCCATACTGATTTCCACAGTGGTTGCACCAGTCTGCACTCCCACCAACAATGGAGAAGGGTTCCTTTCTCCTCACACCCCTGCCAGCATTTGTTATTGGTTGATTTCTTGGTAGCAGCCATTCTTTGTGGGGTGAGGTGGAATCTCAGCATTGTTTTCATCTGCATCTCTCGAATGACCAGTGATGTTGAACATTTTTTCATATATTTATTTGCTGCTTTTACTTCTTTGTCTGAGAAATGTCTGTTCATTTCAGATGCCCATTTTTGAACTGGGTCTTTGAATTTGGGGGGTCTGAGTTTTTTCAGTTTTTTTTTATTTTTGCGGGAGCTCACAGCTAAGAGTTTGCTTTGAGTCTCAGAGGAGACTTTGGACTTGGACTTTTCAGCAATGTTGAAACTATTAGGAGCTTGGCAATTCTTCAAGATAAACTACATCCATTTTGCATAAGGAGATGCCCATGAGTCTTTGGGTGGATAGGGGCAGAATATTATGGCTTATATCTAGGTGTCCCCCTAAAGCCTCATGTGATCATAGGTGGGACTTTTGGAAGGTGACTGAATTATAGGGGCATTATAGCTGACTTGCTATTAGGAGTTGAGGCCTGGTCAGAAGAGGAGGGTCACTGTGGGTGTGACTTGAAAGGTTATAGCTCCCTTCCTGGCTTCTCCCTTGACATTCTTTCTGCTTCTGGGATGACATGACATGAGCTGCTTTCCTCTGTCCAAGACCTTCCACCATGCCACTAACCATGAAAGGGCTGGAACTTCTAAAATGTGAGCCAAAATAAACTTCTCCTCCTTTAAATTGTGGGTGTCGGGTATTGTATTACAATGACAAAGAAAGTAAGACAAACAATAACAATTTATTTCATGAATTCCAGTCAGCTATAATGTATCAAACGGGAGCTCTCAGATATCTTATCACTCTTTAATCACATAGAAAATAAAACTAAGAGTAGACAATTTATGGAATTCTACTTGAGTGCAAATATTATCAACCTTGTAAAACAAAATATACAGTACTTAATTTTTTTTTTTTTGAGGCAGGATCTCTCCCTTTGTAGTTCAGGCTGGCCCTGAACTCACTATGTAGCCTAGGCTGGCCTGGAACTCACAGTGATCCCCCTGCCTCAGCCTCCCAAGTGCTGGGATTACAGGCGTGTGCCACCACGTATGGCTACAGTACTTAATTTTTTAAAACTTGTAAGGGTGAAAGCAATTTTTCAAAGCAAGGAGTGAATAAATATACTGTCTATAAATAAGACATGTAAGTTTTAAAAATGGCTCAAAGACATGTTTTCTTGACTTTAGAGGTACCTTTCAAAAACCACACTTCCAGTGATAAAAAGATGATTATAGCTATCTATCATCTATCTATCTATCATCTATCTATCTATCTATCTACCATCTTTTTTGGCACTGGGGATTATACCTAGGGCCTTCATAAAGAGCTATACTGTCATCCCTTTGTTATTTTGAGACAGCAACTCACTAAGTTACCAGGTTGCCCTGGCTGGTCTTAAATTTATAATTCTCCTGCCTCAGCCTCCTAGAGTATTGGGATTACAGACATATATCACCACACCGGGCTTATTTCTTTATTTTTAAATTAAAGTAATCTGTAGTTAGTATTTAAACACACATTTTAATAGGAAATGGTATCCATGTCATGCCAGAAAGTTGCTGCTTTAAACTTCCATTTGAAAGTAATGAGATAATGTATACCTTTTTGCTGGTATGTGCATACCATATTTAGTCACAGTAGTTGCCTCTGGAGAGAGATTCAGTATTTGGGGTCTGAGAGACTTATACTCTGTATTTCTTACCTACCTGATTTTTCCAGGGCCTGTATAATTTTCTATCATTAAAGAATAAAAGTAGCCTAATGAAGAGGAAGTAACAGGTGAAAGGACAGAAATGTACATAGATTTTGCTATGAAGAAGAGCAAATGAAATAGGAATGTGCTTGGATGCTGATGGGAACCATCTCACAGGAAGGAGAAATACAAGGTGGGTTCTAGGAAAGTGTACAGGATGCACGTTAGAGAGTGTCGTGGGACCAATACCTGTAGAAAGGACAGGAAAGAAGCAGGCATGGGCAGAGGGAGAACTCCAGCTGTGATGCAGACCCAGCATCCTCTGCCAAGCCCATAGGAAGCCCTGGAGCTCAGATATGCTTTGCAGATGTCAGGTGTTGGGTGGAGATGACCAGGTACTGTGTCATTGGCTAGGGGAGGCCCCAGCTGTTCTGGACAAGAAGCTCTGCAATCATGAAGAGATGGATAATTGGAGGCCAGGTGCTGGGACAGCAAGAACTCTACTATGGGGTCTGAGTGGCACATCAGTGTTCACCACAGGGAGAGACTGATGACTGATGGGCAAGGAGTGAAAAAGATACATCCTTGAGATAAGAAAGGCTGGAACCCAGAGCACTAAGGGTCAGTGTGTCTGGGTTAACATGTAGCTTCCTCTATTATGACACAAAGAAGGAGCTGGGGCAGGCGCCAGCCAGTGCGAAGCTTTGGAAGTGGTAGGAATACACAATATCCCACCATCTATGCTCTCAAAGAAGCTTTGAGAAATGCTACCTCTTATAGGAGAGAAAGTTAAGAAATGCCACAATGCCTGCACTCTGGAGGCTGAGGCAGAAGGGTCATCTGGAGTTCGAGACCATCCTGGACTACCTAGTGAGGCCCACTCTCATAAGAAAAGATGCTTGTTTGAGATGTTGGGAAAGAGGGGCTGCAGCACACTAATCGTCGGCACCACATGTTTTCTTCCATCCACTCAGCATTTCATGTCAGGAAAGCTGAAGACAAAATTGCCCTGAATGATTTCTCTTGCTAGGACAGAATAATGAGGGAGAGGTCTGAAAGTATTTATAGAAGAGGAGAAATGGAGGGGCTACTGATGTACAGTGGTAGAATCAAAGAAGGATTATGTAACTTGTCCAAAATCAAGACAGTCAGTGTTTGGGTGTCTGCACCCAAATTAGAAAAGCAATGCAGCTCTCACATAGCATGTTATGGTCCCAGAAGGAAAGACACAGCACCTTCCTTCCAAGTGGGCAATTCGAGGAGAGGAGAGTGTAACAAAAGGACTACTTACCAAAGTGCAGGAAGAGAACACACAACAGCAGTGTCACACTGCCACGGTTCTGGCAAGGGGACATCTTGGCTGGATCTCCTGTAGTTGTGATTTCTTTCCCAAGGAGGGAAGCAGCCAGCTTGAGGCCCTGCCAGATGGGCATCCTTCGCATAAGCAGCTCTCCTTGGGTCTCCCCACCTTCCCATTCCCTCTGCATTCTCCAGGAGCTAAGGGAACTTCCTTTCCCAGAGAAGGAAAGATTTAGAATAGGCGCACAAACTTGCTCCTCATAACATAGGTCACCAAGCCCACCTGGGCATCAAACTTGTGAAGATAAGGACAAGCATCTCTCTCCTGAAGTGGCACAGGTATCCTCATGGAAGGCAGAGCTTACTGTGCCTACTCGCTAGGTTTAGCCTCAGCATTGCAGGGAGAAGCCAACTGGGTCTGATGTGTGCAGACCAAGATCACGATCTCGCTGGAAAGGGTCTTTCCTATGGGTGAAACTTTCCAACTGCTGTTAGAGAATTTCTAATCTTTGTTGTGTGCTTGACTAATGACAGCCAGGAAGCTGGGCAAATGCTCGCCTCCGGGCAGTGGATCCCTTTACACGAAAGACTGCAGCAGGGACAGGAGTCCAAGCCAAAGGAAAAGACCCTTTTTGGTGCGTTGCAAGAGCTCCCCAGGACTGCTGTCCCTGCCACCTGGCAGCTGCTTCGAGGGGCGAGCCGGGGCGCTCCCTTGTGGGCGGGCGGGCACGAGCCGCGGCACCGAGCACCGCCTTTCTCTCCCTGCCCCTGAGAAGCAAGGCCCTGCCAGCTCGCAGCTGCTAACCCCCGAGGGGATGGCTGGCTGGCGGGGGAACTGCAGGAGGGTAAGGGTTCCGGTGGCAGGAACTGGGGCTCCGGGCCACGGGTTCAGGCAGCCGCAGGAAATGCCTGCTTTGCGGGCCTGCGGAGACTAGATGTGGGCACGGACCGGGAAGGCGGCTGGTCTCCAGGCCGAGCCGGCTGACGGCTCGAGCAGCTGTTTAGGCCAATCACCCCGAGCCTGGAGCTGAAGAAACTTCAAGTGAAACGTACTGCCGGGATCTTTGGGCTCAAGTCCGTCATCTTACAGATGCGACAGTTTAGGGCCACAAAGCGACCCGACCGCGGCCACACAACAGGCTGTTAAAAGGACTCGGGGTGTGGGTGGAGTGAGCAGCTGCCTCCCAGATTGGAACCCTCAGAGGCCCTAGTGCGCACTCCCACTTAGTAGTCCTAAATAAACAACTGAAGTAAAACATAAATCTGACGGGGTGTACTGGAACTATATTCTCTCTTTTTCATATTTTTCGGGTGCAAAGAGTTGAAGTTTACCAAAGGAGAACTTTTCTTTCGGTTTTGGTGACCGCGCTTTGCTGATGCCCAGGGGACCTAGCACTGCTAAGGAGCAGTTCAGGGCAGAGGCTCAGCGTCAGCTTGGCCTCCAGCTGTCCCCAGTTTGAGCTTCAGGTTTTAATCTTCTGGGTAGGACCGTGGGTGACATCGCGTTTGCCAAGTGCTGCCTCAGAGGGGTCGCGGCACGTGGGGCTTTCTGGACGCAGCCCCGGACTTCCGAGCACCGTGGGAGGGTCCGCTGGGTGGGCGAATCTGACGAAGCATCGGCTCACGGTCTTGGTTGTGCTTTGGCACTGCTGTCCAGGCGCCTGCAGACCCGCGGACCGTGAAGGCCCCGCGGCGGTGTTGCGCAGGCGGCAAACTGCTTCCATTGCTGGGGCGGCGGGGATTGAATTGCGCGGGGCAGGCCCAGGATGCGATTTAGCTCTGGGGCGCTCAGCTGTGGGCCATTTCCGACGCCCACATCTCTTTGCTCCCATTCCCTTTCTTCCTCCCTCCACCCATGGGAACCCCCCCACCCCAAATATATCCGGTGGCCTAGATATGTAATTGCTCACTTAATGGACTTTGCTAACCCACAACACAGGGACCGTTTTTATTAATACCCATTCAGGCCTGAAGTTAGCCACTTGGGAGCTACTTTTTACCGGACACACACCAATCAGCAACTTCACTTCCCACCTAAATAATGTGAATTATTGGGACACTCTTCGGAGACATTCACATTTTCCCCTTCACATTTCAGAACAAAAAGTTGGGCTGGTGCTCAATGCTCTCAGGTTTTAGGAGTTTAACAATAATTAATGCTAAATTAATTAGGTACATTAAAGTTTAAGGTTAATTAATTAAATGCATTCAAAATTAAGGGTGATTTGATCACTGTGGAAGAACAAACATAGCATCCCAGCGAGAGGGGAAAGAAAAGCTGGAAAGTTGTCACTGAATATAGAAGAGGTAAAAAATCCTGTCCTCTACCTAAACGATTTCGCTCTCAACAATTCTGTGGGGAAATGACTTGAGCTCGAGGTAGTTACAAGATCTCCCAGTGCACAGCAGGGCCATATGGGTCCCGTGGTGACCGTTGTGTTATCTGAATCCTCGCCGGGCCGGTCCACACTGACTACAGGCACATTTCCCAACCCGAGGCGCCAAAGTCAAATCGGCTTTTTCACTTGGTCCCGACGGCAGGGAACCGAAGCCAGGGCGAAGCGACAGGGGTTTGGGACACTGGGAACATTTACTGCTCAAGGGAGAGTGTACCGGCCGCCTGCGCCTTAGAGGGATGGGAGCGCACCTGGGTTCCACTGTGCGCGCGTGCGGGGACAGTGACATCCGGCGCGGGCGGAGGCGGTGAGTCACCTCGTGGGCGACATTCAGCCACCTGGACCGCGCTGGGTTGCAGTCGGAAGGAACATTCTGTCCCTGAACCGCTCGCGGCCGGGCCTTGAAAGCCCGCGGGCCTGCAGAGAGTGGGTTGCAGCTATCAAAAACTTTCTAAACTCGACCGGGGTGAACTAGAACTGAGATCCTGAGCTTCCTAATTCTAAATGCCTGGATGGTCAAGAATGTAGCAGTGTTAGCGGAGCGTGCAGCCCGGCCGCGCTGGCAGCCGGCGCGCCTTATGGTCCTTTAGAAGACCCGTTTCTCTGCCCCCGCCCTGGCGGATCCTTTTGCGGAAGACAACGCGGGAGGGCGGCGTTGAGTGGACTTCGACTATTAAACAAGTGCAACTCATTTAACCGTCAAGGATCTGCTTCAAATTGACTTTTAACTTACAAAAAAATTGGTGGCGAAAAATGACACCAAATAATCAGTGTCACCGTCACCGGTCAACAAACCAATCGGTCTTGTAAGTGGGGGTGGATATTGGCTTTAACATTATTTTTTCAGGAATAGGGGGAGGTAGAACATTTTCTCCTATCTAGTCTCCAACAAACTCATCTCGATAAAACTTCCTACACGGGACTCGCACTCAAATTTCGACCAGGAAACTTAAAAAAAAAAAATCAGACTGTTCTCTTCCTGTTACTTGCTCCCTTTCTCCCCAACCTTTTCTCGGAAGTTTAGATGTTGGAAATTTTTCTTGAGGACATTTTCTGCCATCCTACTTAACCGGCAGGACGAGGAAGATCGCCCCTGGCAAAGGGTGAGGAAAAAACGAGGGTGAGGGTAGGAAGTTGCTAGCGATTTCCAAACAGGCTTTTCACTTAAACTTCCTAATCGACGTCTGTGGCGGAAGGAGCCCCTCGGAGTCTCCGGCGTGGGATGGGCTGGTTCGGGGTCTGGGTACATCTCCAGGCGGGCTCCCATCCACTTGCTTGCTACTCTGCAACAACCCAAGCCCCCCTGCTCTGGATGGAAGCTCGTGTTCCAGCATCTGGGCAACTACAGCCTAGGCTGGCTCCCAGGGAGCGAGTGCGGAAATGTGCGCGGGTGCAGGAGCGCACCGCTCCTGGGGTTGGACCTCTTCCAGTTTACCGTCTCTCCAACCTCCTTCCCACCTTCTGCTCCTGTCACCAGGCCCTGGCTCCGCCTCTCTGAAACCGCCCCTTATGTCCTGCAGCCAATAGCAACTCCCGGCCGCTTTCCACCGCCCCGAACCCTTTCCACACCCCCACGTTCCGAGAGAAGATTGGCTGTTTCGCTCTCAGCGAAGCGCCTACATTTGCATGGCACTCCGGGCTTCTGGTAGGTAGAGCGGCGCGTCGCTCCGAAAGGCCGGGCCCGCCCCCTCCACCTCAGTCCTTGGCTCTCTTCCTGCGCAGTTCTCCTCCGCAGCCCCTGCCGGGTAGAGCTGGGGCTGCTCTCAAGGGTCAGTTGTCGGGACTGCGAGGTGAGAGCCCCGGTGAGAGGCCGTGCGCACCATCTAGTGTGGCCAGGGGAGCAGGAGTGCTGCCTTTTCCTGGCTTCTCCTGAGCAGTCCTCTGCCACTAGTTACCGTCGATCCGACTTTCCGTTCCAGTTGCGGCTTCTCCCGGGCAACATGTCAAGAGCTGCCGCCACTCCAGCTGCCGCCGACACCTGGGGAAGAGCAGCCGCAGAGGCGGCCGCGGGCACGCGGGGACAATAAACCGAGTCACCCGGACCTCCAGCGGGCCAAGGGAACCTCTCCGTGCTCACGGCTCGGGCGGCCCGCGCTATGTGCTGAGCCATGCCCCTGGGCGCGCCCAAGGGCAGCGCATGGGGCAGCGCCTGAGCGGTGGCTGGCCCTGCCTCGATGTCCCGGGTCGGCTCTTGTCGCAGCCGCCGACGCCCCCGCCACCGGTGAGGAGGAAGCTCGCGCTGCTCTTCGCCATGCTCTGCGTCTGGCTCTACATGTTCCTGTTCTCGTGCGCCGGCTCCTGCGCTGCGGCGCCCGGACTCCTAATGCTGGGCTCTGGGTCTCGCGCCGCACACGCCCCGCCAGCCCTGGCCACAATTCCGAATGGGACGCCCCCCAGGCTGCCTTTCCGGGCGCTGCCGGCCACGGCACTGGCTTCGGGCAAGGAGATAGCTGAAGGCGCTTCGAGCCAGGAGGAGCAGAGTCCCGAGACGCCGGACTCCCCCAGCCCCATCTCCAGCTTCTTTAGTGGGTCTGGGAGTAAGCAGCTGCCTCAGGCCATCATCATCGGAGTGAAGAAGGGCGGCACGCGGGCGCTGCTGGAGTTCCTGCGCGTGCACCCCGACGTGCGCGCCGTGGGCGCAGAGCCCCACTTCTTCGACCGCAGCTACGACAAGGGCCTCGCCTGGTACCGGTGAGTCTCCTCGACCCGGGCAAGGCCTCCTGCCGCGAGCCAGACCTTGTGCGAAGGGAGACTCAAGATGAGTCAGGGAAGTGGCAGGGGTACAGCTTCGGACCACCAGGGGCGGGGAGGGACGGAGGAACGACTGCACTGGAGCGCAGGCAGCGCCTGGAATCCCGCCCCCGGGCGGTTCCTGGTGCGCCCAGCTAGGCTCTGGCTGCAACCTAGCCAGACTTCTCTCGGAGCGCTGGCGGAGCAGTGGTGCGCGGTGCCCTAGGATTAATTGGGCGGCCTCGCCTTGAAGAAGCGGGGCGGTGGCTGAGACAGCGCTCGGGGAAACGCGCTGCTCTCTAACCATGGCGATGTCCCGTACGAATCATTCCAGGGTTGCTCGTATTTTATTTTTCTTGTTGGAGCCCGGGACGCTGGGAGGAATGTTCTGTGCCTCTCATGTCACAGTCTCTTTCCTAGACCAACTTCTAGAACAGCTTCTGCTCCGCAGATGTGTGTGCAGGAGCAACGGGGTTCTGCCAGAGCTGCTGAGAGCCTGAACTTTTTTTTGCTGCAGCCCTAGTCACTGGAACCCGAAGGGGTTCAAATCGCCTCCTTGTCGAGCCTCTTAGGCTCGAGAGGGCAAGCTGGGCGGGTGGGCTCGGAGCCTCTGCTCGCTGCGGAGCGTGGAGCGGTGCTGGTCCCTGTCGGGCAAAGGCACGCACTGCAGCAGTCAGCCGCAGCGGCGCACAGCTTGGAACGCTTCCCGGCGCCCTCACGCAATGCCCGCCCGAGCATTTCCGCCTCCCAGGCCTCGGTGCTGGGAGAACAAGAACGCAACTCTCCGCGCGCCCTGTATACATCGAGGTGCAAAGAATATTCTGAGCCCTTTGATTGAGAAATGTAGATCACTTCGGAAATTCTGTTCTCAGATCGGGTTATGAGTTCTTTTCCAAAGGGACAGCGGGACTGGGATTACCATCACGACCTCTGCCCACTGCTTCCCGGGGGCTACTGGTCTTTGGGGTGAGCAGTTGGGCGGGGGAGGGGGGAGTCAGATTCTTGTCTCTAGAAACCCGGTTGCCTACCGAGACCCTGGGCACTGGCCCCACCTTCACCTTTCTGGTCACCACCTCTAGCCCCATCCAGCAGGACTAGCTAAAGTCCCCGGCACTTTTCCAGGCAGGCCCAGTTAGCTTCAAAGAGGCTGGAGAATTTTAAAAACAAGAGTGGAGAAACGAAGCAAACCCTACCCCCGTCTCCACTCAACTGTCTGAATCCGGATGGGATGGAGAATCAAAATACAAAAGGGGCTGACCTGGCGGATTAAAACCGCTCTTTTCCCAGCCTCACTCTCCCCGTGCGCTTTGTCTTTAATGTTTTTTATTATTGTCCGGAGTTGCCGAAGTCTCGAGGCTTAGCCATGCGTGACAGCCACCCTCCTCAGCATTCCCGTTGATTAAAAACGCGCGGGCCCTGGAATCCAGCGCCTGGATTCACGTCGGGGTTCAGAGCTGAGTTTCAGAGCTCTCATCTGCGGGGGTTGGGGGGAGTCAGCTGGTTCTAGCAGGACTGAGAAGGGTGAGCGCAAGGTGCAGTCAGGTGCCCTAATTGTCAGCTGTGGTCATTGATTGTATTGATGGACTTCTACCCCACCTCCCCTCCTCCTTGGGATGAGGACTCGGGCACAAGTGGCAGGCCCTAACTAGAGCCCTTCTCGGTGGAACCCGACAGAGCCCGAGGCGGCTCGGGGTTTTGTGAGATCAGATACGCTTGGGGCCGGGGTGAGAGGAACTGGCAGGAAAATAACTGAACCCTTCATGTCAAGCGGTTTTAGACGTACCTGGGGCGGGTTTTGGAAATCCCCACAGAAAGATTCACACAGTCTCTTAGGTGGGTGCCCTCCACCTGCCGTGTTCTTTTTGACTGACTCGTGGACGCTGAACGAAGCCTCGGTGCAAACTTCGCGCTGCGCCTGGGGCGGGGAGCGCAGCTAACGAGCTTTAGGTCGGAGCCGGGCTTGGGAGCCGCGCCACCAGCTGCAGCGCCGGGAAGGCTAG
Organism: Heterocephalus glaber; assembly: GCF_053883595.1. Taxonomy (NCBI): domain Eukaryota; kingdom Metazoa; phylum Chordata; class Mammalia; order Rodentia; family Bathyergidae; genus Heterocephalus; species Heterocephalus glaber. The sequence continues at coordinate 1,697,839 of NW_028258146.1, read as the reverse complement.
ACGGTCCGAGGGGGCTTGGTCAGGGTGCGTGAGACGGGACACTCCTCAGCCTTCCGAGCCAGTTCCCTAAACGCACAGGCAGCACTGTAGGGAGCCAGAGGCGCAGAGCCCTGGCGGTGACCCGGGAGGAACCAACTGCTAATTTGGCAAGTGTCCCAAACGGTGCGTTCCGGACTGCCCCAGCACTGCGTGACGAGATCGCAGTGTGAGTGGATATTTTTAAGATAGAAAGCACTTTCAATGCTATCTGCCTAATTAAAACTTTAATTTACAATATTCCAGGTATCTGAGTGAAATGTGTGAGTTGCATAATTGTTTTGAAGGTGGCCGTTTTAACTTTAAACTGAATACACCGTGGAAACGACCAACACAGACAGATTTGCCTAAAATCCGGTGGTGTCCAGGGTACCCCCCTGGCCCAACCTGGAGTTCTGTCTGCTCAAAAAATCCATGCTCCGAGCTGAGCTCTGTGACATCTCCTGCCGTGTGATAAGGTCAGGCAGCTAATTAGAGAGGAGTATAAATAATAATTAATGGGGGATGCAAATCAGAAACATGGTTAAAACAAGTTTGCAAAACCAGAACATTAAAAGAGGAGACATTCTAACGGCATTTAAGAAAAAAATACCCCATGGACATGGATGATTGAGTCCCAGGGTCACCAGGTAATCTGCTGTCCAAGGAAGTCATAGACTGTGTCTGAGCAAGTCCTTAATAGGTTTAATTGGTTGACTCAGCCCTACCAGGGGCCTAAGCAGTGGCCCAGGGCCTGGATGATTTGCATGACCCCTCGGAATTTGACTGGTTCCTTCCACTTGTCCCAATGAGACACCTTCAGCTCCATGAGGAGGGCTCGTGGCAGGACAGAGCCTGCGGAGATGGCAGTGTGGGGCTGAACCCCATCACCCAAATTTCTGCTGCCGTGGAAATCCGGCTTATTGGGGCTGCCCATCTACTCTGGAACCTGAGTTTGTTTTAGTCTGATTAAGATTCTTCTGGGTTTACTTTCCCTGTTCATTATCCGGCTCTCTCCAGTCAGCCTCCCAAACCTAACAAATGCTGATGAGGACCCCACAGAGTGGCTTATGGGGCTCTTTGGTGAAACTGGCCATTACCTCTTGGTCCCTGGCCCAGATGGAGTCTGAGAAATGAAGGCCTGTGGTTCAGGAGAACATAAGGAATGCAAAGGTGGAGAAAACATCCGCTCTGGACATTTAAACTTGGCATATTGATTTAACTCTCAGATGGTCAAACATTAAATATGCAATTTTTAAAGTTTCTCTTTTATTTGCCTTAAGTTTTGGTAGACCTTTACGAATGTTAATGTCCTCACTTCGGGAAGTAAGTTGGTCCAATACTGTATGATTTGTATTTGTTACAAATTTGCTTTCCACTTAATAGTGGCAGAAACTTCTTTCCCATCTTGGTTCCCCTTTCCATTTTTAGTTGTACAAAATAAGCTGATACTTTAATGCTGTAGCCAACATTTGAAAAATTGCGTGTGTGTGTGTGTGTGTGTGTGTGTGTGTGTGTGGTTTAATAACTTTGGTAGCTGACATTTACTAAATGTTTCCTCAATGTGCCAAGCACTGTTTCAAGTTTTACAGGATTAGCAAATTTAACCCTCATTACAGTCTTGAGAAGTAGGTGCTTTTACAGATAAGGAAATGTGGGCACAGAGAAGTTAAGCAACTTGTCCAACCTCTCACAGCTGGGAAGTGAGTAAGCTAATACATTAGACCAGGCAGCCCCACTCCAGAGGTCATTCTTTGCCAAGCTCCCTTCCCTTAAGTGAGCCAAACAAGATGTTGGTCATCTGCGATGAGTTCAAAGTGGTTTGCTTTAAGAGAGTTTGAAAGTTTTCCGCCTGCCTCCATGCATCTCAGTGTGGATGGCTCACTTTAAAGGAAATTCAGTTTTATAACATCCCAAGTAGGTATATAACTAGATTGAAGACCATGGTGGCACTTTTATTTCTTTGCCCAGGACAGCTAGAATCAAAGGAGCCATTAAAATGACAAAAATATCCCTCAAGTATGAGAAAACATATAGAGTGTCAGTCCTGAGGAGTAGATTTAGTCTCTACCATTGCCCCTTTTCAAGGCTGGGAAGTGTAGGCCATAGGGTTAAATGACTTTTAAAACTCCTTGAAATAATTTTATTCATTTAAAAAACAGAGTGTCCTCAAATCAATGCGAGTAATTAACTTGTACTTATTCACCAGAAGACAATTATAGTTAACAATTTAAGCAGATTTCTTCAGAATGAGATCTAAAACCCAGTAACTGCAGAAACTGCTCTCTTGAAAGCCAATAGCTAAACAAAGCAGTTTCCCCTGCATTTTTAATTTAGCAAAGGCTGAGAAAACTAATTTCTCCGTTTCCCTAAAAACCCTGTTGCCAAGACTGTTTCTGTCTTCACTGAGGGAAATGTAAGATAAGATCTGATTGAGGATAATTCGTTTTGAAATAATTGCACTCTCATTCCTAGAGTTTAGACCAAGTATGCAGCTCACTTCCAAGCTGCTGGGTGAAGATCAGAAATTTACATTTATATGCAACAATTTGAAGTACAAACCATCATGTTTCAAAGCTGTCAAGATTTATTAGCAAGACAGTGTAGCATGTGTTGAACCCTGTTTTTAATTAGGCACCTAAATTAGACCATAAAATGGTTGATTAATCTTTTACACATTGAGGAGAAAATATAACATAAATTAACCTAATCATAAGTGTTTTCCCAGATGCTCTGAGTTAATAAAATAGTCAATATTTAGTAGCAGCTTATTTGTTTTAGATAAATAAAATGCTGCAGTGTTGGAATTAAATTACACTATTATCTTCCAAATGATATGTTATTATTGAGCAGGTCTCTACAATTTAGGTTGCAGCCCAGACCTTAAAAAATGATCTTCAAAGATGTACTACTACAATTAGGAATTAAATACTGACTAAAATAAATTTTTGATTTTTTAGGGGAATCTGGTTATTGAAAAATTGTAATTTAATATAGACTAGTATTTATAAAAGATATTTTCCCAGCTCAAGTTATATTGTTTGACATTTCAAAGTGAACTCTCACAGCTTCTGTTCTTCTGCATCTTGTTTGAAGAAAAACTTTTTGATATTTTCAAAAATCAATGTCACAATACCACATTCGAAATATGTATGGTAATTTGCTCTTTGGTTTAAAACATGTCATTGAACATACGTTTTCTGGTTTTATAAAATGACTCTGAATCACTTATTTATAATTAAAAGTGCACCAGGAATTTTAAAAACACCAAACCACCAGTCAGCTAGTCTTATGAATCAGGGAGGTGGCATTTATTTAAAGCTTCAAAACTGAAATACTTGACTAAGATTGCTTGCCGACTGCTTTCTCTAACAGTTTTTTTTGGAATACTTTATGTTCTCACTCTATGAACATGGAAATTAAGTTGATTGACAGAAACACAAAATGTCCACTCTAAAGGCACAGCATAATGAGCATTTCTTTTGCTGTGAATAGAGTTAGTTTCCAAATAGGGTGCTACTTCTTTCATTAAACAGTTGATGATTTCAGAGTCTAATAGAAATTTCAGTCCTCAGCTTTTAGGATACCCCAGGAATCCCAGCAAAATGAATTTCCAAAGTATGTGGCATATTTTCAAGGGTAATGAAAACAATATGCTGCTTACCTCAAATGAAAACATTTACCATGACCGAAAAGAAATGAGATACTGATATCTTTGAAAACTAATTTTATGTAGACCATGAAACTTTTCTTATATTAAAACATTACCTTGTGAGAACTCTCGGATTCCTCTCACACTATGCCAAAATAAAACTAACCTCAAATAAAACTGATGTTAGAGTGCACATTGGTTTTTAGTTTTGATTTTTATCATGAGATTTGAAAATTTAGGATGTGAGGGTAATAATTATGATCTCAGTAACATGATAAATAATTTTCAATGCAGCTAAGGCTGTGTGCTAGAGTAGTGCTAATGGGAATAAAACCCACCATTACGTTTTCTGGATATACATAAGAATAGTATTAATTTCCTTTATCATATGTCTATATCTTGTTCTTTTAAATATATATTTCCTACACATTCCTGTGTCTCTGAAAAATACGAAAGATAACCTAAGCTACTTGGTCACTCAAAAGAACCTAACTTCATTGTCATGGATGAAACATGTTCAAATAAAGTTGTATAGCAGTCTTTGCCCCTCAAAAGCCTAGCGTTCTGTGGCACGGCAGGGTGAATATTATTAATAATAATGTATTACATATCTTAAAATGTTAGAAGAGAGGAATTTGAATGTACCCACCATAAAGAAGTAACTTTTTAAAGTGATGGATATGCTAATTACCCAGAGTTGATCACAAGCCAGTGTATGCATGAATCAAAGCATTACATTGTACCTTATAAATATGTACAAATAAGATGTCAGTCAAAAAATTAAAAAACTTTTTAAAATGAGTGTGGATCTATAGGAATAGATCTGGTTAGAGATTTGCCAGAGAGGAATTTGTATTTTCTCAACGTTAAAATAATTGCACACATATACGTACATTGTTGGCATAAAATATTTTACTTCTAAATGTGGCAAATGTGAAAAAATAAGACTGGTTTAACATCAAGTTGATTGTGTTTCAGTCCAGGATAGACTATTTCTTGCCAAGGGGTCAGTATTTAAACACCTTTGACTAGAATGTGAATGCTTCCATGTGTGTTCCCAGCAACTTGAGGAGTAAGATTCAGAGTCTGTTTTCTCCCAAGCCTTTGCTCCACGCTACTTAACACGGTTACACTTGCTTAGCAACTCATAAAATGCTCAAAGATGGTTTTTGGCAATGTGAGACTGGGAGAAGCAAATAGAAACTGAAAAACAAAAACAAAAACACTGGGAAGAGAAGTTAGAAAAAACATTTTTTCACGCACGCTGTGGATTTATGTAATGAAAGGAGCTGGGGGTAGCAAGAAACAGCAGCCCCTTTTTTCCAGGTCAAGTGTCCAACAAGGCCCCAGACCGGCCCTCGACGTTGCCACGTGTCCGGGTCTTTCCGGCAGGCAAGGTGTTCGCAGGGGCAGCTCGTTCAGGAAGGGTGGTCCAGGACGTCGCTGAGCACCGAGAAAATGGCTCCGAGGCTGGCGGGCCTCGGGGATCAGCCAGCAGAGGCCTTGTATCGCCTGAGATCACTGCATCTGGGCAGAGGATCGCTGAGCCCCGGGGACAGATGGCAGAGCCTCCAATGCTGGGGGCGGGACCGACTGCCCTCCACCCCTCGGGTCGAGCCCGCGGCCACGTGACCAGCGGGAGCCGGGCGCCCTGGCCTCACCTGTTGGGCTGAGCGGGGCTGAGCCACCGGAGCTCGCGGTGGGCGGTGCCGGCGGGACTCATCCCCGCGATGATTGGCTGGAGGGATTTCGGAGGGACCAATGGGGTTCCGCCTGAGCGAAAATCCCCGCCCAAAGGGGGCGGACAGAGCGCGCCTGTCCAGCTCTTGCAGGGCGGGCTGGGCTGTCTGTCGCTGCTACTTACTTCCTCGCTCCGGTTCCGTGCTGCTGAATTTGGTCCTAGGCTACTTTCGCCTTCCGAGTCAGCTTATCAACTGGCCCATTGTACTTTCCTCCTTTCTTCACCCCTTTACCTTTCTAAACCTGTACAAACTCCCCTGCCTTCTAGAGCGGAGGTGTCCCTTCTCTAAGCAGTGGGACTGACAGATTCTAGCACCTTCCCTGCAGCCCTAAGGGAGTTCTCCAGAGCCAGCGGAGGAAGACACTTTGTCCCTTTACAGCCTGATTTGGGAATGGGGAAGAGGAGGGGCTTCCCGTTCAGTAAGTGAGTCAACAGAATCAGATTCCAGCTAGCACGTTTCTTCCCCCTCTTCCCCTTTGCTTTTGGGGAAAGCTGCTCACTTCTCTAACGGGTACCTCCAAATTGATTCAGCAATCTCAGTAGGTAACTGAAAGTAGCCTCTTTTCATCTCCACAATATAGCCTGTTAAATGAGAGCATGAAGCGCCTCTCTGATTACAGAATCTCACCTGGACTAAGACCAAGGGGCTAAGACCCACTCCCCAGGTCTCCCTTGCCCTGAGAAACACGTGCTGGGCTCATCTTTCCCTGGAGCCTTGTGACAGTGCTGTCCCCAGAGCAGGGGCAGGGCTTGGCTCCCCTTGGGCAACCTCTGTGCACACCCAGTCCCAGGCAGGGTGGGAAGGGGTCTCATTTCTGGCATGGCCGCTGACAGAGTTCCTCCCTGTAGTGCTTGCTCCCCCAGGGACTCAACCCTCTAAAGCTTCCTTCCCTCAGGATGGATTTACTGTACTCTATGCTGCTGAACATTCTGTGGTGGATTTGAATGAGGCAACCTTTGTGTCTGATTTTTTTTTTCCCTAGGGGTATAGGTACATGATGGGTATGAGAAAGGCAATAAACTCACCTAAGATATTACTCATTGCTGCAAGAGATGTTGAAGAAATGTGAGATTTGTCCCCTACTTCCATTAAAGTGCAGGCTTCCTGGTGAGTTGACACACCAAATGCAATTAGAAGACAGAAGATTGCTCCTGGTGCCTTCCCCCCGCTGAGCAGTTTCTCCCAGCCCCCTCCCAGCTCTGGGGCTGGAAACTTGTCCTAGCTTTGCCCAGCCTTCCAGCCTTTCTGCTTGATGTGCTGTTTGGCTGGTCCTGGTGCCCTCCCGTCTGATTGTTCCAGAGCTTCCAGACACTTAGCGTATGCAAGTGCTGCCAGTTAACACAGATACACAAAGAAGTAAACATCCTGTTCCTACCAAAGAGCTTTTGAAGAAGCCCCAAGTGGGTGAGTGTGTGTGGGTGGCTTGGGGGGAGGGTGGGGCACAGACTAAGGTAGGGAAGTGATTATTACTACTTGAAATCATGGAGGAAACTAAAGGTGATCATTTTGTCTATTCTGTAGTCAGTGAACAACACATTCTTATTCATAATCACCTACTTTTATTTCCTTGTTCTAATAAGGGTTTACTGAGCACTTGGTTATTTTAAAAAATAGACTTAAAAAAATAGACTTTATTTTCTTGAATGGTGTAAGCTCACAGCAAAGCCCAGTAAAATACAGAGATTTCCATTATGCTATGCACCTTTTACAAGCATAGCCTCCTCCTCTCCCAGTATTTCCCACTAGAGTGGTACATTTGTTACAGTGGATGAACTTATGTGGACACATCATTGTTAGCCAAAGTCAGTGGTTTACATTGGTGTTCACTGTTAGTGATGTTTATACTGTGGGTTCAGACAGTGTATAGTGAATATATCCTCTATTAAACCATCATGTGGAATAGTTTCACTGCCTTAACAATCCCATATGAGCATTTGCTCTTATCAAGTGCTGATCAGGGTAGCATTTGAGGCACTGAAGAAGTACAAGCAGCCTGAAGGTACCCTTGAGGAGCCTGGTTTAAGTTGGTGAACTAAAATCTGCAGGCTCAAAGGTGTGTCAATGCAATTTCAGCACTGGATTTGGAAAAAAAATCTGCCAAATCATTGGTAAGTCTAAAATCATTTTAAGAAGAGAAGGAAGCATAGTTAAAAATTTTAAATTGTGATTTTGTATTTTACTTTTCTAAGAGCTTTCACAGAGTTCAGGAGGTAAGGGATGGAAATGTCAGATATTGTGGTATGCAATAGGGGAGAAAGTCCCAGGCTCAGTGGTGAAGGGCTTGCTGTATGCAGGCAAAATGGCCACACACTTACCTGATTTAAACAGTGATCTTTGCATGTGATTTCCCTTATTTTGCGAAGAAGGAAGCTCACAGGGGTTGCCTAAAGTCCTGTGCTTAGAGGAGACCCCACAAAGTCTTGACTGGGATGTTTTGTGCATGGCTGAAATTCAATATGATGTTCTTTCTGGACCAGTTCAAGCCTCCTCTTCTGTTATTTCTCTCCTCCCCCTAAAAAGACAGATGGTTTTCCACATAAAAGTATCTCCAAGATTACAATTTCCCTTTTTCCGTCTCTGTGCTTATTCTCTTTTCGTCCCCAAATTTATTTCTAGCACATCTCTGTTCCTCTGACATTTGCATTGACTGTGGTAGTCTTTGTCCATGTCGTCCACACACCAACCTGTCACTTGTCTGTCATCCCTGTAGCCCTTCCTCCAACAATACTGTCTGTGCATTTGACTTCCCTTCCCCGACCGCAGCCTCTTTCCTGCCATTCCATATGATTTGAAGGAAATCTAAGACATTTTACCTAAATCTGGTGTGTGGATTTGTTTAGCCAAATTTGTACTCACATACCTAGGGACAATTACAAATCAGAAGTGTGCAGCCTGATGAATTTTCACATAGCGAACACACAAGTATGTTGACAACTAGTTCCAAGATCAAGAAATAGCTCTTCCGGAACTCCTAGAGCTGTACTGTCCTACCTCTTAGCACCTCAGATTAGTTTTGCCTGTTGTTGAACTTATATGATGATATCCTGGAGAGGGGTTTAAAAACATGTACATTCATTGCCAGTATTGACAGATTTGGAGATTTAACATGCAAGTCCTGCTTTTCTGCTTTTTTTTATAACAGGATAGACAGTCCTAAGCTTTTGTTTCTTAGGCACAGTTGTGGTTACCATTGTCTGTCCTCATCCTCCCTCCTGTCACACTTGGCCTCCTGTATTCATTTGCTACCAGTCAAAGTGAGGAGCTACAAATCATATCCCCACTTCTTTCAGGTACACGCAATTCACAATCAAATTTCCCAATGCAGTTCATCATGGACATTCTTGGTAAATTGTGGTATTATCTATTTGACTTTTCATTTTACATCTTTATAGGGATCTCAGGAGAGGCTGCAGGGAGGTCTGCTTAGCTGGATGCCATTTAAAATTAGAATCACCATTGCAAAATCATTTTCAGTGACAAACTGCTCCTATTTCTTATATATTTAATTTTGCAGCACCAGGGATCAAATCCAGGGCTTCCAGTATGCTAAGTAAGCACTCTACCATGGAATCACACCCTAGCCCACCTTCTGTGTTAAATTTTTTTTCTGTCTCTGTGAGGCTTCTACTCCCCCACACCCCTCAACTGGCAACCTGTGGTGTCAGCCCTTTACTGCAGACACTGTGACCCTGAGCAGTTCGCTTTGTCTTTCTGATGTCTGCATCCCCACATGTACTGTAGAGATTGGACTGAGCAGTACTTTTCTAAATCGGTGCTCAGCAGACTCTACTGTAGGACCACATTCCCCACAGTCCATGGTGGGCCAATACGTTGTTCTACTGAGTGTGACTGCCATGCAGCTCACACCAAACACTCCCTGCTGTGCAATTTGCAGGTGGCACACTGGCCTCTGCTGTGTCCAGTGAGCTAATTGGACATGGCCTTGGGTGTTGTAGCAATGTCAAATTACTTTATATAGTTTTTAAACCCTTACTTACTCTCAGGTTTTGTATTTATCTCCCTGAAGTCAGTCTGCAGGTAGTCTTTGGACTGCACAGTGAAAAACCCTATCCTCCTTTTTTCCACTGTCCCCACCTTTTTTTTTTCAGTCAGCAGAAAGTTCTGGAAAGATTAATAGGTGATACATGGGAAAAAGTGGTTCCATGTTAGCATCTTAAAGACCCTGAGAAGTACAGTGGCTAAAAAGAAAAATGTCTTTAATGATGTTTATCCTAACATTTCCCCTTGAGTACAGAATCCACATTTGATTCATACCTACCATTATCCTGTGGATTGGTGTTTATCTGGATGCCAATCTGGGGCATGTCACTGGAGCAGGTCTCTGAGGTTTCAGTTCTAAGTGTCTGACCCTTGATCCTGAACTCACTCTCTGCCCACCTTTACTTTGAGAACAGGCTGCCCCTTTCTCTTACTTGAATTGTACTCCACACATCTCCCTGCTAGAATGTCATCTCAAACCTAATGCATCTGACTTCTCCTTCCTCCCCACGATGATTGCAGAATTGAATGAATAAAGAATGAGAAGTGGAGTCCCAGTAAATCAAAGTAGAAAGTTGCTGTGGCTAAGGCCAGGAAAAACAGGCTTGCTGATTAAGATTTCAAGTCCGGTCTTGCTGTGAACTTCTTTAGTAGGCTCCCCCTTGCTGTTATTCTGTAAGCAGGCTAATTGCAGGTTCAGCTTTCCACCAAGCAGCTTATGTCTGTTTTCAAAGGTAAGTGCTCTGTGTTGGTGGTGTTTATGGAGCAGGATGTTTGATGGTGGTGGAAAAGGTGAAGCTTTTTTCCACCCTTCCTGGCACAGAGTACTCTTGTGGTCTGTGTATGTTTTCTCCCAGCACTGAGATGATTGCTCGCCCTGGATATGATGTTGAAGTCTTTATTAAATACTGTGAGTGCTGCATATAAACATTGGCAGCCTTGAGCTGAAAACAAAGCCAATACCTTAAAAAAAATATGTTCTCTGTTTGTGTCTGGAGCCAAGGGGAACACTTAAAAGTGTTCTGTAGTCACAGAGCACTGGAAACAAAGGAAACTTTAAGATTAGGTGTCACCGGGAAAGAAGACGAATGGAACCTTTTAACTGAGGGAGATGGAGATCGATTTACTTGTTTGTATAAAACTTAAGTTACAGGAGGATCTGGATTTCCCCTCCAAGCACTCTAAGCTGGCTACAATGATCTTACTATCTCCTGATATGCTAACCATCGACGCTTCCTATTTTGGGAAATTCTAACACCTGCTTGGATCATGCCCTCACGTCTGCTGGAGCCCTGGTGTTTGGCAAGGTCTGGAGGTGAACAGTCTCACACCAGAGTGAGATCCCTTATTGCATGTACTTGACTAGGTTTTCATTCTTATCACTCTTCCCTACCTCTAAAGTTACATACCTTTAAAGGGATATTTAATACTTACCTTCTTTTTCTGCAGGACCTCATGAAAATCAGGCAGTAACAAGGCAGCCTTATGCTAGTCATGATAGTCATGACCAGGACATCTAGATTACTACTGATGGGATACTATGATATCTATCATTCATTCATTCATTCATTCATGATTTTGTCCGCTGGACAAGTTTTGGACACCTAGAATGGATTGAGCAATAAGCCGGTGATTGGGGAAACAAGCTATTAAGCCACTGTTTAAATCCTCAGGGAGCTCACAATCTTGGTTCAGGGGCCATGGTGAGAGATATATTGAATGAAGTGAGAAATTCTGTGGAGGCAGAGAGTAGGGGGCTCAAAGGAGAGGCTACTCTTGAGTTGTTTTCTGAAGGATGGGTAGGAGATGACTGGCTGAGCATCTACAAAGCTGACGAATGCATTTAGGTAAGGACGTTCCATGTGAAGAAGGCCCAGAGAGGTACAGTAGAGAACTGGAGATTGCAGACAGAAAATTAGAGATTGGAGTTAAAAGGGGCCGGGAGGCTCACCGAGAAGCAGAGAGGCTAGAATGCCATGCTAAGAAAAGGCCTTCGTCCCACAGGCCACGGGGAGTTTTTCAGGCCAGCAGAGACTCCCACACCGAAGATACTCACAGCTTTATAAGAGTTGTGCATTTGAATTCTTTACATGTTTCTTCAAGTCAATGAAATAATTTGATATTTGAAGGCAGAGAAAGCAAGAAAACACACAGTGGCTTCCTAAAATGAATAACACTTAGCCCTGCTGGACTGTGCAAGTGAGGCTGTCAGACTGTGCTGCCCATGAGAAGGCACACAGGTGCATCCTCAATCCCACTCCTCCCTGCAGAACCCACACACTCCTCTCCCTAGGTGACCTGAATGATGGCCCTATAGAGCATTTATTCTGTGGTCTGACATTCTGAGGTGCAGAGAGCTATGGTTCCCTGACCCAGCTCCACTCCAGAACCCAGCTTTTCTCTGGAGACCAGCTTCTCCAGCTCAGTGGTGTAGAGAAGCAGATGGTCTGCAGCCTGCTGCAGCCTGAGCTCTGCCCATTTCCTGCTCTCCCTTAACCACTTGTGCAGAGGAAGGACCCCTGGCATTGCTAGGGAGGGGCTTCTCTGCCAACTGAGTGAGCAAAAGCTCCTGCTTTCTGGTCCAGCTGGGCAGGAGCCAGAGTGAACTGTTGCTCCTGAGCAGCTCCAGAGAAGCCACACTGGCTTTCTGGTCGCCAGCATTCCCAAAATGGTTTAGATCTGTTTCTGTCACTCATTGTGGAGGAACTCAATGGAAGTGTATAGAAGTGATTGCAGTTATTGATCAGGGCTGGATTAGAACCCCCCCCCCCCCCCGCCGCCGAGGTCTATTGTGGTTTCAATGAGACTAACAGGCTGAGCAGTGGACTCAGGAGTGCATGCCCGGGCTCCCAGGTAGACATGAGCTGGGAGCTGGGAGCTGGGCAGCCCCCCTCTTGGCCCCATCTCCTTTCAGTCTGTCTCCTCTGAGTGAATGCTCAGTCATTCACGGTTATTTTTAGGGTTGGGGTTTCTTCTAGTCACAGCTGGAAACAGCTCCTGACTATTTTGTGTTCTGTGAAAAAAAGCATTTGCCAGCCAGTAGATGAACCAGCTTCCTAGAGACTTACGCTTTCATTCATTCTGAAAGCCACCTCGTTTTCCCCAGGTGGTGTCTTCTGGGAGATGTGGGCTGGAGGGATAGGAGATGCAAGAGCTTGTCACCAGTGGTGTCAGTGTTTGTAGTTGATCAGCCTCCAGATATGGCAATGGAGAGCAGATCACAGAAGCTCAGGGGTGGAGGAGGGTTGCTTCCAGCAGACAGCAGATGCCTGGGCTTCAGATAGAGATAACCCCAAAGTGATTGGAGGTGCAGATAATCCCCAAATGACTGCACCAGACAGTATCGGCAGCTAGTTAGAACCGAGCATTGCCTGCCCCCTCCTGCTGCCATGCGTGTTTAACACGTGACCTTCATAAAGAATTTTCCAGCTGCTGCTTGCTTGTCATTTACTTTCTGATTTGGATTTGGTGCTGTTTCATTGCAATTACAAAATCTATGGCCTTCTCTTTACATGTAGATTAAGGAGACAGGTACCATGTCACTGAGGATTGTACCCACTTGGAAACTGGCAGTGGGCCCTGGGGAGACAGGAAGAATCACACTGATTTCAGTTAGTTCTTTGTTTCTCTGTAGTTGAATGTCCACTGATTTTAGTTTTGTTTCTTATAGTCTCATATTAACTTTATTAATTTATTAAGCATTTACTTTGTGGGGCAGGTTCTGGGGACTCAAAGATTTACAGTAATTCCTCGGTTCGTAAATGCTTCTGTTGAACACTATTTGATTTCCAAATCCCTAATCCAGTGACCTTCCAAAAGTACCACCTTTGAGCTTATGAGGCTTATCCAGAAATAAATGTAACAGCTTGAATTTGATATACTCCTGCCTCAGCTTCCCAGGGTACTGCCATTATGGGTGTACAACACCACTCAGAAAGGCCTTTTTAAAGAAGTGACATTGAGCAGATACCTGGATGACCATAGAGAATATTGGGTGTCCAGTGATGGGACTGTGTGCCAAAAGAAAGACCCTGTGACCACAGATGAATAGGTCAGAGAAGGTTTAGGGAGGAGCAGAAAGAACTTCGGTGTGACACACTACTGGCTGGCTTTGTGAATGGCAGAGATGGGACTTTGCATTTTAGAAAAACCTTGACTACTTTCTAGAGACTGGAAAGTGAGAGTCCAGGCAGGGGCTGCAATGGCTCACTAAGGTACAGCATGGTGTGTACAAAAAGCAGAAGCGTGCTCAAGGCACAGAAATACTGCAGAGGAAGGAGTGATTAAAGCTGTCTAGGTAGGGGAGGATGTAAACTGGGAAGTCTTCAGAGAGGTGAGTCTAGAGTGAGGTTTTGATGGATGAATAGAACACATGCCATAGACTCATGCCTGGTTTATAGCTAAGCTGATTTAATTTCTAGCTGAGAGGCCACTCCCCATATGATCGTAATCTCATGTGCAGACCACGTGGGGAAGGAGATCTTTGTGGCAGAAGATCCTCCTACTAGTGAAAAACGCAGGAGGTTTCCATGGAAACAGTATGATAGATGCAGTGAAGAATGAGCAGAAAGAAGAGAAGTGTGAGGTAGGAGAGCATGAGGGGGATTGAGGTCCTTTGTGAGTCAGCCTTAATAACCTCGTGACTTCAAAGAGTAACTAGAACAGGCTACCCTGCTCTTTGGTTCCTTAGAGTATTTCAACCTGGAAGTGGGACTTACCAGATGCTGGTGAATAGCATTAAACAGGAATTGCTTTTGTTGGCGATCAGAAGAGATGCTGCTTAGAAGAAAAGGCCAATGCTGGAGAACCTTTCAGATGTGCTACAGGATCCAGGTCCTCGAAGCCGGTTACTTTTTGCTTGTCTGGATGGAGCCTTTCATTAAGGGAAAGCCATGTAATTAGAAATTCCACTTCTCACTGCTTCAGACCTATAACAGGAACAGCCCCCTAATTGTGCTTAGAGGCTGAAGACAGCCAGGCTGCCAGAGTCAAAGAGCCCAACCTGGTAATTACGAGGTGGCTTAGCAGGCAGCCACCTGTTCTGAGCGTGCAGTTAGTTCCTGCTGCCCTTCTTATTGAGCTTATCATGCTGCATATTTGGGGACAGTGGGGTGGGGCAGACATGTGTATTTATACTCCCTCACCCTGCTTTCTCATTCTTTCTATATCCTCTACCCCCCTTTTCGCCTTCCTAATCTGAACATTTTTTACTTTTTTTTTAATGCTAAATTTTGGAACACTTCGTCTCATTAAGAAGCCATCTCGTTAATTATTTAATGGGAGCAACCTCAGTTTACTGTGCTTTCATCTGACCACAAAGTAAAAATAACACCCCCGGCCCCCATCACTATTGTTCAGAAGAGAAACTGCAAAGGAGGGGCCAGCTTGGGGACAGGAGGATGGAACTGGAGACTGCATTTGGTGATAGAGTTTTTCTGCAGGGTGGCTGGTTTGGCAGACACATGCCTGGTTTATAGCTAAGCTAATTTAATTTCCAGCTGAGAGGCCACTCCCCATATGATGGTAATCTCAAATAGTTAATGAGCTAGAAGAGAAGACAGCCTATTGGGCTGATTCTTGCTCCTCAGCTCAGAGGCTTAGCAGGACTAATTTATTAGCCTGTTTGTTCCCTGGTCTGAGAGGCTTGTTCAGCCTGGCACAGCTTTGTGGATCTCACCTCCTTAAAGATGAACTGAGCTATGACTTCTAGTCTCTCAAAGCATTTAAGATGGGGTCTCTTTTCCTTACACCCCCTGGGTTTATTTAAAGAGAAGGGGCGCCCAGGGCATAGATAGCCTCAGGTCAGTTCCTCTGCCTCCTCCTGGAAAGTAAGAGGTGAAATTCCTGTTCTTTCCTTTATCCAGCCAGATTTGCTCACCAGCAGAGCCTTTGGGTGAGCTGCATTTTGCAATTCTGGCCTGAAATGCTGGTCCTGGGATTTGGAGCAAGTGTTGTTTTTCTTTTGTAGAACACTGACACACTAGAAAAAACCTGCAATACAGATAGGAATTGGCCAGGGGGGAGGGCTGTAGCTGATGAATGTTACTCTGACTATGTTTAGTTTTGTGGTAATCGATTGGAGTAGTGATGAGTGAAAGGGGAACCTCTGCAATGAAACAGTAAGGGCAGACGTGTAAAGAGCCAGTAGGAGATTTAGCTTCTACTTTCTCACGTATGTGTATATATGTATATTCATGCAGAGTCACTTCCCATTTAATGATGGGGATACATTCCCAGGAATGCATTGTTAAGCAGTTTTGTTGTATGAACATTGTGGATAGAGTATACTTAAGCAAACTTACATTGTATAGCCCAGGCTAAATGGAACCATTGTTGTATGTATAGTCCATGATTAACTGAAATGTCCTTATATGACACATGACTATACACATACACATAATGCCTCTAACACACTCATATATATATGTAAAGTGCTGTTATACATGTGTATATAAAGTACTCTTTTCTATATGTATATATGCTTTTCATTTCATTATAACTTATAGCCCATATAATTCTAAAAAAATGTTAATTTAAAACCAAACCTTTTGAGCCAGGCATGGTGGCACACATCTGTAAGTCCCAGCACTTGGGAGGCTCAGGCAGGAAGATTGCCTTGAGTTAGAGGCCAAACTGGGCTACATAGTGAATTCAGGACTAGCCTAAACTACATAGCAAGACCCTGTCTCAAAACAAGCAGACAGCCCCAAACCTTTCTTCTTGATTGTCAGGCAGGATGAGAAAGAAGAAAACTTTAGAAAGGGGCTGGGTGATTATGAATGGGTCAGAGATAGGGTGACTACCATATTTGAGCATTTTGATGATGGAGGTTCTTAGAATTGCAGAAAACTGGGTTGAACATGATGCTCAGAGTTTAGCATTTGGGACCCTGAGTTCCTGCTGCACCACTGCCTGGTATTTGATTTGTCCCCACTTTTAAAATGGAATCAAGAGCCCCTTAGGAAGCTAGTTATAAAACAAGCCAAAAGAGATCTTGAGTGGCCAGCCTTTTGTTGCGAATAAAATTCTCTGCAGGTCTTAGAGGTGAAATTATGGCCAAGGCAGAGCAAGAATCATCTTCTGATGAAAAGAGAAGTCTATGTGTTCTTTAACAGAGATAGAGTTATTTTTCCTTAGCATGAACTTTGAGCATTATACTGGGCGGTGTCTTTGTGATTTGCAAAACCTCACAGGCTCATTAAAATGCCAGCTCATCATTTCTGTGCTTCATAAACTGCAAAGGCAGAGCCCACATGTCAGTGGTTCATGCAAAACATTTGGATGGGGGGGCAAAGGTTATGGGGCCTAAGTGTGATGCTAACTTCCCATAAGGATGGAGTCTAGAAAACCTGGGGAGCCCATGTACTACTCTGCCCTGTTCACTGACCCCTAGCAGAGACATCTCAAGAGAGCCTCCAGTGGCTAGCTGGTGGACCACATCAGGAGAGACCTGAGGTCTGCTGAACTCTTCAGTGTGGCACAACTGAGGTTTATGTATGTGTTCCTCAGGAATAGAATGATCCAGAACAGGAAATTCTCAGATTTTCTGCAACTGCTAAGAACTGAAGAGCTGGGTTGCATAGGCACTGCTGTGCATGATTTGTATCCCCTTTTTGCAGTCAGCAAGGGGAACATTCTGCTATGATATTTAGCAAAGCCCATTTTTATTTGGAATGAGTGGATGAACCATCTGTCTTCACAGGAAGGAGTAGCCCCAGAGAAGGGTCCTTCTTGGACAGGCATCCTATTTGTCGCATAAAAAAGCTGTCCAAATACCGGCTTCCTGGAGATATCTTAACATGCGGTACAAGGAGGCATTAGCATCAAGGTGTATCCCTAGAGTCAGTTGGCTTTCAGCTTCTGATTGTGACTCAGGAGTCCTAACTGCCTCAAAGTGACAAGTGGATCTGTGTGCATTAAGCAAATGCAGAAAAACATTGTCCTTGAAGAAGTTTGAGCTTGACTAATTTCAAAAATGTGCTAATGGGGCCACAGAATGCAGATCTCTTGTTCTGTCCTTTAGGCGGTGTTTGCTTATGGGCTTAGCACTCTGTGTTCTCAGCCCAGGGACTTGGAAGTGGATTCATTTGAGAAAGTAGAAGCTTACAGATCTTTATTTGGCTTTGTCAGTGAATGGAGAATACCACTGAGTACTTCATGGAGAGGTAGTCATTGATCTTTGGGGCCCTGTCTCTGGGCCCCCTTCTGGCCCCCCAGACACTAACTGTAGTCCAACTCAGACTGACCCAACTGCCCCAAGTTGGCCTTCTAAGGAGCCTCACCTAGCTCAATGGAATATGCTTGGAATATGTACCTGGGGTGGTGCATACTTGCCTTTTCTTTTAGTTTTCTTCTTTTTTCTTCTTCTTCAGTAGTGGGGATTAGTCCTTCTGGTCCTCACTCTGAGCTACATCTCCAGCCCTTTTTAAATTTTTTTTTAAAATTTAGATCCAGAGTCTGGCTAAGTTGCTAAGTTTCCCAGGTTGGGTTCTAGCCATTCCTGCTTCAGCCTCCCATGTTGGGATTACAGGCATGCACCATCATGCCTGACTTTTACTTGCTAAATCTAAATCCTCCTTTGTTTATAACATTTCTTAAATAAACAACCAAATTCTGATCCTGTTCCCCACTCTGAATACTTATTTGTCACACGCCTCTCTACCCTGCTTAATTAAAATTCAAGACTGCTCCTCACCACTACATTTTTCCTCACATCTAGCCTGTAACCAGCTTTCTTTTTTCCTCCTTCTTTAAAATTATTTTTTCCCAATAAAATAAAATTTTTAAAAAAATTATTTTTTTGAAGGAATTCCCTTTGCTTTTTTTTTTTTTTTTTTTTTTGATACCAGGGATTGAACTCAGGACCTTGCACTTATGAGGCAGATGGTGGAACCACTGAGCTAAATCCCTGGCCCTTGAATGAGCTCCCTTTGCTTTTTTTATTCACACCCTTCCTTGCTCATTCTGATCTATATAAGTTCATTTATTTTTATCTACCTTCCTGGAAAAGTACTTAAAGTGTTTGCTTGTTTTGTGGTACTGGGGATTGAACCCATGGCCTTCTCACTAAGCTACATCCCAGCTCTTTTTTATTTTGAGAAAGGGTCTTACTGAGTTTCCCAGGCTAGGTTCAAACTTGTGGTCTTCCTGCCTCAGCCTCTCAGAGTGCTAGGATTACAGATATGTGCCACTACACCTGGCGTTTTTTTGTAAAGATACAAAAGGAATAACAAACACATAAAATATGATAGTAAAAGTAGAAATCCAACAGTAGAGATATAAAATGGAGCCAGCTGCCTCAAATGACTATGGCCATTACTCACAGCTTGCTCAAAGCCTTTACAAAAAAATAAATAAACCTCAGTTACACAAATCACAAAAACAACCTGTTTGCTCAGGGAAAAAGTGTAACTTCTTGATATTAAGATGGGCTAATCACTACTGGCACAAAGAGCCCCTACAAGAAGCACACCATCAATCCAACCTCTTTGTGAAAGGATAATTTTATTCAAGAAAGGAAAAATCATGACTCTTGTCCAGAAATACAATGATAAGATGACCATGTTAAGGGTTTATTTCACCTATTATTAATGGAGGAACCAGGCAGATGTTACCATTGATTGCAAGAAAAAGTCAAAATAATCGCAAGTTTACTTGTAATAAGGGTCTGTTAACATAACATACAAATAGATGAAAAAGGGACTTTTTCATAGAATGAGAGGTGGAAAGTCTACTGAAACCTCGGCCAGAGAGAAAATTTATTTGCATGTCTATGGTGAACCACTATATTACATTGCTAGATTGCTATCTAAAATTTACCTAGTTGTGAAATATTTCAAAGGCAGTAAAAGGCTAGAATCATACAAGCAGAAGGCCATACTCATAATAATAGTTTTCCTCTGGAAATATCCATTAATCTTTTTTGATTATTCCAAATTTCTTTCTTTTCTCTCTCTCTCTCTCTCTCTCTCTCTCTCTCTCTCTCTCTCTCTCTCTCTGTGCTTGGCCTCAAATGCAGAGTTTTGTACATGCTACACAAGCACTCTACCACTGCTTTTCTGTTTTCTTTTGTCAGTCTTCATTAGGGTTACGGAATTTATAATCAGCTAAAAGCCAAAATCTCTCTAAGACATGCTGCTGGTAAGCACTATCTTCCCCCACTCCTAAGACAGTGTTTTCCTGTGGCTCATTCCTACATTTTATGTGGCTTCTGATTGTCTCTCAGGTCAAATCCGGATTCTAACATTTACCTTTCATTTCCTCTAACAACCATTTTCTTTCTTTTTGCTGCCATGCAATTAAGGCACAGTTTGGCTATCAAACTCCTTGAGGACAGTCATAACTGACCGACAGTAGTTTTGATAACACTGCGTGTGTGTGGTGGAGGGGGGAGGGAGGGAGAGGGAAAGACTGTGTGGATTTTGAAATTCTTTAGAAAGAACACTCCAGGAAGAGGGAAGTCCATGGGGGTCAAGAAATGTCATGATTCATTGGAGAAATCATGGGTATTTGCCTGCACCTGGGATGAAGCAGAGTTGGGAGGAGCATTCAGAAAGGGAGCTATGGAAGCCCTGTGCCTAGGCTGAATTTGAAGGTCATGGTCAAAATAAGGTAAGTCTAAGAAGGTTTTATATTTGGCTTTTGAAAAGATGTATAGGATCAGTGTTAGGGGGAGGGGTGGGCAGGGTAGGTTTTGGCAACCTCAGCAGGCTTTCTAATCTGTCTTTCTAAACTATAGTATTTCCTTATCTCTCAAAAAAACAAAAATGAAAAACAACTTTAGTACAGGCTAAATGGCACAATGGCTCTCTCACTAAGTTTGTTCATGTTCTTGAACTTAGTTTTCTTACTAATCTTTGCATCTGCTTGCCCTTGCTCCTAGCTCAAGGAAGTCTCAGTAGCCATGGAAACAACTTCTGGGTGCTTCTTTCATTTCTCAATTTGAGCCAAGTACACAATATCTGTTGGTAAACTTCCCATATATGGAATTTCTCTGCAAATTAGTGATAAGCCCCTGGAGGACAAGAATCACAATACATAAGAATAGACAATACATAACGACCACTTCACTGATTCATCATCCATGTTGAATATTAGATTTCAGTTGCAGTCTGCTTTTCTCTTGCTGCTCCCTAGGTGACATTTGGGGTATCTCAGCCTGCCATCACTTGATGGATATCTGGGAATGCAAGCCAATTTTAATAACAATTAAAGCAAAATCATAATTAATATAAATCTGCTCATTAAAACCAGCCTTCTCATTGTTATTAACTGTAATCATTTATTAGTTTGAACACAGAAGGTATGGTTTATTGCCAACCACCAGAGGTAGGGCAACCAAAGGTAAATGGCGAGATTGGTTTGCTGTTTGCCTGAGTCTCACAGGTGAAAGGAGGCACTCTGATCTTTCAACACACTTGTTCTTTGCTTTTGCTTAGCATGAAAGTTTAAGACCTTTATGCCAATGGCCTTTTAATGTAATTGTGTCACTTAATGTAATAGGTATGGTGATACATAAATGTGTCATCTTTGAGTGTTAGACACTGAGACCATCACCATTTTCAAATCTGGCCCCATGGTAATTTATTATTCCAGGCTGCTCCCAATTCTCTTTATGTATCTAGGTCATGATCTCCGGTCATTAATTTTAAATATAACTAGGTGATTCCTTTTTATTCATTCATTCAGTAAATATTTTCAAGTACTTCTTATATCTGGTGTTTTGCTGCTTTCTTGTATCTTTTATTTTGAGAAATCTTAACAATTAACCATGCCAAAAAAATACAAAGGAAACCATGGAAGGCAATAAAATTTGACCAAACATTTTGTTCTTAGAAATAACCGTTTGCTTAAAAATAGTTACCAGATCAGTTTTTCCCTGGAGCTAATGCAGGGTAAAAGGCTAATCTTACTTGTAATTCTTTCAGCTCTCTAACTAGCCATTTAGTTATTTGAGCTCCTCGGAGTTTATAATTTTGTTCCATTTGGTAGGGCTGGGGAACAGGAATGGAGAAGTTTTGTTTAAGACACAAAACGTTACTGGAAATTTTATCTGGAGACTCATTAGTCAGGCAAAATCACCTACCAACAAGTTCTCATAGAATATAAGAAATAATGATGGGACCCACTCAAATTATACAGAACATTTCCAATAGCTTCACGATCCAACTCTTTCCCCCTCTCATATCTTTGGACCTGAGACTCTGTATAGTAATTTGTTGCAAATGTGTGGAGCTTTTAGAATACATGATTGACCATGACAATGCAAAGATGAGAATTTGAGTAGAGCCAGGATTGGACTTACATTTTCTCCTGAATGAAAGTTGACTCTGAGGAACTTCTAAACTTTGTCCACTGAGAATTTCTAAATGGGGACTTTCATCCATGGGTGTCTAGTTAGAGTTCCCATTGCCATTTCCAGGCTGCTTGCTTTCTTGAGACCCTTCGCTGTCAGCTTCAAGCACAGGAAGCAACCAAGCAGGAAGTGAGTGCTGAGGAAGAGTATAAGATAACAGCAGAGCCTCCAAGTTTTATATCCTCAGGCATATCCTCTTTGGTTAGAAAGAACTTTTTTTCTTTCTTAAAATGTTCTTGAATTATTTAAAGCCTGTGATAAGGGAAGTTTATTTGCACTCATTTCCATTTATTTTAGTTTAACTTATGCTTATGTCTTAAGATTTTTCTTAACCTAATTTATACTGTTTTCAGTTGATAACCCTAAGAGTTCTGTTTGTTGGGCAAGAGGGAGGCAGAGAGACCGAGAGAGCCATTGTCTCAGACTTCAGGTTAGAGTGAATAGGATTCCACTGGCCCCATGGCAGGGAGGTAGAAAGCAACTGAGTGTATTTGGTTTTCAACATATAGATTTGGTCGCCTCTTTTCACCTGTGGGGGTTGTGGGGTGGGGAGCTATCCCTAAACTCCTGGATAGCCACATTCTCTACCATATTTTTAAAAAGTAAATTATATTTGTATTAAAAGCTGCATCAGCCTGGCACCATGGTGCATACCTGTAATCCTAGCTACTCAGGAGCCTGAGGCAGGATGATCACAAGTTCAAGGCCAGCCTGGGCAACTTAGTGAGATCCAGTTTCAAAGTAAAAATTCTTAGAAAAGGCTAGAGATGTAGGTCAGTGGTAGAGTGCTTGCGTAGCATGCATGAGGCCCTGGGTTCCATCCCAGCACTGATGAAACAAATGGCTGCATCATTTCATTTCCCATTTCTCTTTGGCTTGGATCATCTACGTTCAGTAATATTAACCCAAGATACTGGAGATGGGGAGTTCAGTTTTCCTTTGTCTCTAGCATCCTTGAGGGGTACCAAGGATAGAACACAAGTGAGATTATAGCACAAGTAGAGAATGAGAAAAACACAGAACTCTTTCAAATGTTTGGCTTTACATGAGTCTTTGGATTTAAGATCCAACTTGGTGTTTATCTTAGCTGTATTTCCTTCACTTAGAGCCATGTGCTAAAGGAGCTATGAACAAGATTCATTCTGCCTTACTGTTGGGTAGTTCTTTGCTTTTTAGCTCATTTACCACACTACATTAAATCCTTGAAAAAAACTGTAAACACTGCGAGACAAATGTTCACATTTTACAGATGACAGAAGATAGCACAGAGGAGGTAGGTAACCTGCCCCAAGCCACACAGCCAGACCTTGAACCCCAGTTTTCTTTCTACTCACCAGGGCGGTTAACAAGTGGATGCCTCGTTTTGGAGTACATTGGCCACTGACCACCTTATTGCACCTCTTGGGGATCTGTACTGATGCCCCTGAGGTGTCCTTTGTATACATTCAAGTACTTAACCTCTGTCAACTTGTGCTGACCTATGGCTGGCTGTCAGAGGAGATGGAATAGCGGTAAGGAGACTGCAGTTAGAAAGGTCATCTTGTAGAATTTTAGCTCTGAGGAACACACCTTTAAACCAATCCAGTAATTTTTATATGGCCGAGAAACTAAGCCCTGAGCTTGGAGTGGCTCATGAGAGGTATTAACGGCAAGGTAGGAGCAGGACCAGGGGCATCCCTTGCACAGGGCACGCTCTATACTCATGCTGAGTCGGGAAGACCCCTCCCCCGGTCCTGTCCTCTCCCAGCTTCTGTGTGTGTGCATCTGCGGTGTAGGAGGTGAGTGATTTTCATCAGCTGTGCAGACCAGCGTTGCAAGTGACCCAGAAGCTCTTGTGGAAGGGTCTGTTGACGAACCTTTGCCTCTGTTCCCAGGGGCACTAGGGAAAAGGCAGAGGTCTCAGGACGAAGAAGGGAGCTGGAACCTGTGTACACACGCTCGTGCCTGGGGCTTGCACCGAGCCAGAGGAAGGAGACACAACTCCGGCCAGGGATGTGCAGCGACCCCGGCCCCGCAGGCGCCTCAGGAGCGGGCAGCCTTTTCGGCGCAGTTGGGTCTGGGCCCCGCCCCATTGGCCCAGCTGACTGTGCTTTCTAAAAAGTCAGCTTCCCAGAAAACTCAAAGTGGACCCAGATCCCTCTGGTTTCACATAATTTGTCCCTCCCCACACAGTGAGGCCCAATAAACACGAGCAATACCCCAGAGAGCTCCTACACAAAAGGCTATTAGCTTTTAATTGAAACCCTCCCTCTGCGCCCACCCGGCCTCTTCCAGGAACAGGAACTGGCCGCCTTTGTGGCCCAGGCCCTGTACGGGAGGATTCGGCCCAAATGAAAGGGGGATCCAGAGCTGACCCGTGGCCTGGAGATGCTCTTTTGTGTCCACCCCCTTGTGGCATTCAAAGGCTTTTCATCTTCTGAGCAGTGTTGAAACTACAGGACAATGGGGCCCAATCCTTGGGGAGGTGGTTGGGGGGTAGGAGTGAAGAAAGGAGAGCAGATTTGGAGGAGGAGGGCTAGAGAGTCCATCCTTCGTTATCTCTCTTCTTTCAACCCATTACCTTAAAAGCGAGAGCGAGAGAGAAAGAAAGAGACAGACAGAGAGAGAGAGAGAGAGGCAGCGGCAGCAGCAGCAAAAGGGCCCATAAACTTTTGAAGGAATCATTGCATCACTTCCGGCAGCCCCAAGGATCTGGTAGCAAGACATGAAATTGAGAGCCCTGGAGTATTTACAGTGTCATCTGAAATTATTTAAAACCCTCCCAAAGGAGTGCTTTGATATGCAAACATCTCCCCCAAAAGGAGATAATTATTGATGGAGATGTGGGAGCAGGAAGGAAGCAGGGTCCAGATAAAGAGGGGCTGAATGATAGCATCTTCCTCCCACACTCCTCCCTGCCAAACTCAGCCCCTTGGGAAGAAACAGACTTTAAAGAAGGAACTTCCCCAGTTCCAGCTCACAGTTCAGGTTACACCTCTCTGCTGTCATTGTCCTGCCATCTGTTAAATTTCCTAGGAAAATCTCCTTTTCTCACTCATCCTTGGTTGGGTGTCTTACCTTTCTACAGAAGAAGAAAGGGGAGCAGAGAGATATAACTTTTCTTCCCCTACTCCTGAGGCTTCCTGGGATTTGGGATGTCATGAGTTGGAAAGATGTCTGGGAGTTTTCTGGGAGTCACTACCTAGGGTTGGCACACTGGCTTTCAGAGAAGAGCATTAGCCTATGCTTGTTACTATACAACAGTGATGGCAAAGCTTTTAGAGATGAGTCCCCAGACGTCAACCCCAAACCCACTTATTTATTGCAAAGTGCAATTAAACCTGAATACTGAGGTTTTGATTTAGAAAAAACAACTCATACCCTAACATCTTTTGTTTTAAAAACAAAACAAAACAAATAACTTGTGTGCCATAGGTTTGCTATGACTGCTATAGAAGGTCCTGATTGTGATTAGGACTGCGCCCACTTCTTTTTCTTTTCTCCTTGAATTTTCTTTTGAAAATACTTAAACAGTGACTTGCAGCACCAAATGCCTGGCCCCTAAACCTGACAGATCTTTTACCTCTGTCCTTTCACACTGGCCTATTGAGGGGTTTCCTGGGCTTTTGGGTAATGGGGAGACTGAAGTAACTGGTCTAGCAAATGCTGAGCCTAGAGTACAGCCCAGCTTCTCTTGCACTGGCTCCTGGTGCCGTTTCTTACCCAGGGAGCAGATAGGGCAGGTGTAGGGCTTTGGCTCCATGGAGGAGCCCCAGCGAGGGGCTTGGGCAGCTCCAGTTCAGCACAGTGATGCACAGTAGCCAGTATCTCTGGCAGCCTCACTGAAAAGTTCAGAAGAGCCTGAGTAAAGTTTGAGCAGGGTGAAAATCATTGTCACAATTTAGGGTTTTTTTCATGTTTTTAAAAAATTGAATTTGCTTTTTAAAGCAATTTTAGGTTCATGGCAAAGTTGAGCAGAAGACACAGAGATTTCCACATACGCTATGCTGTACATGTGCATAACCTTCCCATTAGGGACATCCTTACCAGACTGGTATGTTTGTTACAACTTATAAACCTACATTGTACACTGTTACTAGGTTCATTCTTGTTGTTGTACTTCCTGTGGGTTTGGGGAAAGGTGTAATGATGTGTTATGGTTTGGATCTTGAATATTACCTAAAAACCTCATATGTTAAAGGCTTGGTCCCCAGTCTATGGTGCTACTGGGAGGTTGTGGAACCTTTAAGAACTGGGGCTAGTAGACGGATGTTAGGATATTGGGGTATGACTTTGCAGGGGACATTAGGACCTTGGCCTCTTCTTTCTGCTTTCCAGACTCCAGGATGTGACCAGTTTTTCTCCATTGTGCACCCCCTGTCTTGATGTTCTGCCTCATCACAGACCCTCAAGCAACAGGGCCAAGTGACCATGAGCTGAAACTATGAGCCAAAATACACCTTGTATAAGTTGTTTACCTCAAATATTTTGTCACAGTGATGGAAAGCTGGCTAACCTAGCGCGTATCTACCATTATAGTATCCTATAGAGAAGTTTCACTATCCTCAAACATCTTGCATTCCGTTCACTTCTCCCTCCTCCTTGGGATCCCAGTGTTTCTGAGTTTGGTTGCTGTTTATGGATTTATCAGCTCCTCAAAAATGACACTATTTGTTTTATCACGTGAAGACAGCATCCTTAGTTCTTAAGCCAATCTGTGACTGTGCAGTTACCAGAAACCAGTCATTTTTTAACTCCCAGAATAGGGTGTGGAACATAACCTTCCTAGAAATTTTGTTTCTTCTATTTGTAAGCATTTCTGCTTTTCAGAGTATTGTTTTATGAATTGTCAGAGGCTGGATACGGGCTCTTAGAAAAGCTAAAGCTGATGAGACATTGCAATTTCCTGGTCTGTGCCTTTGGGATTCTGGTCATAATTGTTTATCAGAATGGGCAGAACTACTTCAGCCTTCTCTGTTAGGGTGATTTTACAGATAAGGAAGCTGAGGTCCAGAAATGTGCAAATGTGGCTGAGCAGACATCCCAGTGAGAAGCAGAGACCTTCACAAAAATAGCTTATCTTTTTAAAAAGAGCAACAGTAAATATGTTATATCAAGATTTCTTATTGGTCAATTTCTCATTTCAATAATATTTTTTTCCCCAGAATCGTATCAAACAAAGATTTGGACAGCTTTTGACTATATTAGGAGATTTGTCAAATCTTTGTTGGAAGGAACAGTGTAAGAGAATTTTAGGGCTTAATAGAACTATTTTATATTTTGATTATAAAGATGGTTACTTAGTTCTACACATTTGTCAAAATTCTTAGAAATGGGAATCAAGAGTGATTTTTATGGGTCTGGGGATGTAGCTTGGTGGCAGAGTGCTTACCTAGCATGTGGAAGGCCCGAGTTCCATCCCCAGCACTGCTCAAAGTGGGTGTGCGTTACTCTATGTAAGCTAAAAAAAAAAAAAATTAAAAAGAAGTAAAAAATCTTGATTGGAGTTTAGAAAAGAAAGGATATTTTTACAACTGAGCAAAGAAGCCATTCTTCCAATGGAAGAGGAGAAAGGAGTGGGCCAAGTGTCCTCCCTTGATGTTTAAAATTCTCCTCAGTGGGGTGGGGAGCCTGGACCTACCCAGCCGAGTGCGGGCCTCAGCCTCTTCTCCTCTCTGAAGTGCCTCTGTCATCTGTTTGGTATGAACATTTCCTAACATCTGTTTGACTGTAGTGAGTTAGGGTATGCCCATTTCAATGCCCTATCTTCCTTTTTATTGTGTAATTTACCAGTTCAAACAATCAATTCAGTTGGGTAAGGGTGGGATTTTCACCAGAGGAAAGGAAGAAGCAAAGAAAGAAAATCATGGCAGCATCTGTTACTGGAAAATATCAGAATTTGAGGGCTTTTTAAGAACTTCTCTGGTTCATTCTAATTCCCTGCTGCCTTGGGCTTAAAGGTTTGTTTTTAATAATCTGCTTTCTAGCAGTAGCACTTAAGACCCCTGCCCCAACCTGGAAAACTCCGTTTCTCAAAGCCATAGATAGTCATTCCCAGGGGAAAGTGACCCAGCAGGTGGTCGGCTCACCTTCTGAGCTGATTTCTCAGAGTTTGGAGAGAAGAGACAGAGGAGGTTTTCTATAACCTGAGGTTGGAGATTCTAATGTCTGCATACATGTGATTGTCCTCCTTACCTCCCTGCCTGAAGATTAGAAAGGAAGAAAGCAGTCCTGTTCCCTCTTTGCATTGCTGGAGATGGAACCCCAGGCCTTTGTTAGACAAATTCACTGCCACTGAGCTATACTCCAGACCTCATGGGAGCCTTTTTCTTAAACAGGGATTTTCATTTTAAGCCACAAACTTTGAAAAATGAGATAATCTAATACTAGCAATTATTCTTCACCTGTTTTTCTTTCGTCTGCTTAGGATGATATGATCCAACATTTGATGATGAAAATATTAGCTGCATCTGTTAGCTTTTCTTTGTCACATGAGTAAAAGTGGCCTCTAGCTTCTTTTGTCACACTTTGCTTTATTGGTTGCTTAACTGTATTTCATAATTAGCTGTTAAGGTAGTGGGGTGTGTGTGTGTGTGTGTGTGTGTGTGTGTGTGTGTTTAAAGACAAGAAACATCCTTTTCTTCTTTCTGCATTAAACCTGATTATGTATTTCTTGTTTCTGCAATTTCTAGACCATCAAGGCATACACTCTTATTCCTTTGTGATATACTGTTAGGCCTTTGGCTCAAATAGTTAAGACTTAGATTAATCAAGCAATCTTTGTTCTGCTTATGATACTGTACCCTACCCTCTTCCCACCCTAGTGGCCCTTTGTATCCATAGTGTCTCTACTTATGTGCACACAAATATCAGTGGACTAAATCCCCAAATATATGGTTCCAGAACTATAGAAATCACAGAGTAATGGTTTCCAATAATTGCTGCACATTACAGTCACCTAAAGATTCCCATGCTGGGGTCCTATGGTGGGGTTCTGATTCAGTCTGTATGAGCAAGGCGCAAGCATCTCGTACTTACTGAAAACATCCTAGATAGTTCTAATACACACCAGGGTGAAACTGTCTTTCATGGAGGGTACACATGACTTTCTTGTAAATATCCTCAAATAGTCAAAAGCCTCAAATGCTCCTTCCAAACCTGCCTGGCTCTTAGCATCCTGCTCTGTGGCCCAGCTCTTCAAGGCCATGGCTGTTCCTGTAAGTCACTGTGTTTGTCATCCCCAGGCCTTAACTGATGACAAACTTGCTTCACCCATGAGGTTTTATAAAAAAGACAGATCTTTTATGCTTTCTGTCACCCTGCAGTTAGTGGTGGGCACATGTGCCTGGCTAGTATCTCTAGGATGTCTTAAGGGACTCTTCTCATGAGTTCTTAGCAATGAGTCTTCCTTAGCATAGGATTGGACAAGTCAGTTTCACAAGCATCTAGTAATGATATGGAAGGATTTTCTGTGCTTTCAAAATAGTAACCTTTCTCGCTCATGAGGCAAGGAAGGGAGGAAGGGGCCCAGCTAGGGACACTGTTGCAATGATTGGTAATTTTCCAGGCCTCATAAAATGCAGTTAACAATAGGAATATGTGAACCAAAGAGGTTTATTGTTTTGAAATCTGACTCACATTTGAACAATTATGATTGGCAGTGATCTGATTAGCATGAAAATACTTACTATTAAGATCCTAATCTGTGTGTGAGAGAAAAGAAAATACAGGTATCTATTTAAAAAGGGATCATGTGTGTACTGTATATGTTCCTGATCATATTAAGAAGAAATAAGGCACATTGACAGGGAGACAACCCTGATGGATGGAAGAAAAGAGAAAAGAGTCCCAACTCTTTGACCTGTAGGCTAGTGACCCAGCTCCAAGAGAATCATTCTTTCTCCTTTAGCCTCAGTTTGTTCACTAGTAAATAGAGGATTATAATACTTACCTCAAAAGCTTGTGAGGAGGGACTAAATCAGATAATGTATGTGAAAGTTTCTTTGCAAGCTCTGAAGCACTATATAATTATTAGCTATGACTAGCTGTTTGAGAAACTGGCTTTCTTAATGAGTAGCTCAATTATCCTGCATGTTGTCCACATCCTGGAGGCCACCCCAGGCTGGAATGGGTGTGCAGCCTGTGCAAGGATATCGCCCTCAGCCATAACCTCATGCCTTCTCCACTGAGCCACTGCTGAGCTCAGAGAGCGTGAGGACAAGGAAGTGTGATCGGAGAGGGGAAGAAAGAAAGGTGGACCCAGGAAGCTGATGGGAAGAACTTTGCTCTGGGACCTGCTGGTGGCGGTGGGGTGGGGAGAGGATGGTAGGAGAAGAGCAGCTCCAAGGAAAAAAGGAACTTACCTACAGTCACCTAGAAGGTTGTATGTCAAGCTCTCCACACACTTTTCGGGCCAGGCTATGTTTCCAACTGGGTGTGACAAAGATTCTCTGCTTGCTCAAACTTTAGCCTGGCTCCTTCCTGAAATTTCTTCCTGGCTCATTTCTACATTTCCTTGTAAAATCTAGTTTTAGATTTTACAAAACCACAAGGCTAAGCCCATTTAGCAAGACCCCCTACCTCCCAGCTGTCGGGTCACCCTCAATATCTGATGAGGTTCCTTACCCACCAGCATCCCTCAAGTGGTGTCTGGTCACCGTGGCCTGTCTTCAGCAAGAATCCTGTTTTGTCAGATTCACCAGAATTCCCCTTTCACTCAATGTTCTCCTGGTAATTTTCCATCCATTGACCCTACCCTTCTCCTGCTTGCCCATGATGTATTTGGAGTGAAGTCCAACCTCTGTCCTCCACTGTAAGCCTCCATTGCAGTAGTTTCTATGCCTATCATGATGGGGCTGAATAAAGTCTTCATTACTGTGATTTAACTAATGCCATCAAGTCATTATTTTTTTAAACAAATGGATCTCAGGAGTGTTCTGGGGAGATACCAGGCTCTGTCTGAGTCCAATACTGGCTGGATGAGCCCTGAACTCCTCGGAAAAGGACTCAGATGGCATTTTATGACAGAGAGCCCATGATGCATCTCATTTCCTGCACACTCATTGTCACAACCAAGCAGAGGGGAGAGTGGCCCCAGAGCCTGCACTGGAACTGGACTCAGAAGACACTTTATCACAGGAGGAGATCCTTTGGGTCATTATTTTGCTAATAGTCCAAGAAAGTCGTGAGGCTGAGTCCTATCTCACACATGTAGGCATACTCCTTCACAGTCTCCTGCTCCATGAAGGGGAAATGTGTTCTCCTTCTCCAGATTTAATGCTGTAAAATGGTTTGGACAGCCAGAAGGTGATCAAGAAGGAAGGTTTCATTATGGCTGAGCTCCCATTCCCTTTTTATTAAACTTATTACATGGTTTCTTCATTCACAATAACCAGTTTAGCCTTTCTGCTGAGTTACCACCAGACCCTTCTGTAGGAGTGTTGAGGAAATGTGGGCAGCAGGGCTCAGAGATGGTTGGTTGTAGGCCCCAGGCTGAGGTCAGATGCAGTATTCCTGCACTGATCCTCATAGGGGACCCAAGCTTCCCTGCTGCTCCTCTGTGGGGTAGAAATGCTGGAATACCCAGCCTCCTGTGTGCAAATCTTGTTTCCTTATACCCTTGCCATAATCCTATTAACAGAAGACAATTGATAACATTTTTTTTTAAGCTGATAAGGTATCAGGCTGGGGACCAAGGTTGGCTTCATGTTCCTCTTCAAAGCTAGAGAGGAAATCCATCCTTGCCTTTTCATTGTTCAGATGAGATGACCGCAGCGTATACATAGACAGGATAAGTGACCTATCCAGAGTCCATATGCCTCAGTAAATGGTAATACTAAGAGCCACACCATGTGGGCATTCGAGGTCAGACTGTTTTGGACGACAGACCCCTTCATTCACCCTCCTGCAATGGCCCTGGAGAGCTTTGGGGGTTGGATTTCCTCCAGGAACGGTGATAGCACTTTGATCCTACACATTAGCCTCTCTTTCTGTTCAGTTGCAGATAGCTTAACACAGGGGAGAAACTTGGCCTTTATCTAAACTGACCTGCTTTTTAGAGAAATTCGAAATAAGTTGAGAGTTGCGACTCTCTTTAATCCTTGATCACATTAGCCTGATGACACTGCTACTGTAATCTAAGTGGCTCATGGGCAAAGTGGGTCAATCCAGCTTAAGTTTTGCAGGGACAGCCACAAGTGCTGCCAAGGAATCTTCTTGGAGGACAAAGTGCTCTTCCTTTGCACTTCCTGTCAGGAATGTCCTGTAAAAAAGTGCTTGCTCTTCCCAGGGATTTGTCCTTTCTGGCTCATGTGATAAATAGTTTTTTCATAATTTTTCTATATGTGCTCAAATTACACCCTCAGTGGATTAGGATAGTAAGCTGGAAATTTAGACTGTTCTACTGAGAAGTAAATATTTGGCCAAAAAATGATGTGGAAATCGTCTATGTTTTTGTCATTGTATTGTTGTCATTGTCACCCTCCTCTACTATCTCCTTCTCTCTCCTGACTTGATATCTGGTAACCAGAGTCTCACATCATTAATTCATGTAATCAATGTAATTGTGATGTGCTACCACAAAACTGCTTTTTGCTCCAAATACCATGGCTTATATCTACTGTAGGTTGTTAACATAACCTACAAAAGTCCACTGCTTTTGTTTAATGCTGTTTAATGGTATCTTCTAAGTCATCGTTTTTTAATGGATTCTAAAGTATATTTGGAAATATCTAGAGTCATGTCTTGTGAATTTCTCTGTGGTGTGTTTGTATGGGTTTATACTTACCTGAATTCACCAGAGTTTTTGGTGCTTTGCTGCTTTGGGGAGAAAAGGCATTCTGTTAGTGGGTACTGGTAGAAAGTCAGTACAACCTGTCTGGACCAGGGGAATGTTTGCTTTCCAGGACCCACAGCATATTTGTCTAGGCCTGTGAAAGGTTTAGTGAAAGGATAATAAAATCTGAGGCCCAGGTGCTATGTTTAGGGACGGCACAAATCCAGAGGCCAAAGTCATTTGTGATTTGACATCCATGTTTGGGGCAATCCGAAACCTCCATATATTGATACTCCAAATTGAATAAGGGGGAGATGACACCCACTGCAGGATCTTAGAGAAACTGTACCTGGCTCTTCTACCTTGCATGAAAGTGCCTTCACATTACGGGTAGATAGGGCCTGGTTACCATACTTTTTATGGGACGTTAATGTACCTTCAACTGTAAAATTCTGCTTGCATATTTACATGACTACAACACTTCTCAGTGTAAGAAAGAACCAAGATTAAGTGTTGACCCTGATAGGAGGAGTGAAGAGGCAGCACTTCCTGACCCCAGATTCTTTTGTTTCTCTTTCTTAGGGACCTGATGCCGAGGACCCTGGAGGGGCAGATCACCATGGAGAAGACGCCCAGCTACTTCGTCACGCGGGAGGCGCCCGCCCGCATCTCGGCCATGTCCAAGGACACCAAGCTGATCGTGGTGGTGCGGGACCCGGTGACCAGGGCCATCTCGGACTACACGCAGACGCTCTCCAAGCGGCCCGACATCCCCACCTTCGAGAGCTTGACGTTCAAAAACAGGAGCACGGGCCTGATCGACACGTCGTGGAGCGCCATCCAGATCGGCATCTACGCCAAGCACCTGGAGCACTGGCTGCGCCACTTCCCCGTGGGCCAGATGCTGTTCGTGAGCGGTGAGCGGCTCATCAGCGACCCGGCGGGCGAGCTGGGCCGCGTGCAGGACTTCCTGGGCCTCAAGCGCATCATCACCGACAAGCACTTCTACTTCAACAAGACCAAGGGCTTCCCCTGCCTGAAGAAGGCCGAGGGCAGCAGCAAGCCCCACTGCCTGGGCAAAACCAAGGGCCGGACCCACCCCGAGATTGACCGCGAGGTGGTGCAGAGACTGCGCGAGTTCTACCGGCCCTTCAACCTCAAGTTCTACCAGATGACCGGGCACGACTTTGGCTGGGATTGAATGGACGGTGTCTGTGACATTTACCATGTGGCTTATATATTGTGAGAGAGTATATGTATGTAAAATGTACAGAAATCTATTTTATAATAATTTATTTTTAATTCATAAGCAATTAATTCACTAAAGCTGCCTAGCCACACTCTTTAAGAGTTAGCTTCATGATCTGTTAACATTCCAAAGTGTTTAATTCTGATATTTTGTTCTATGCCTCAGAATTGATGGTGCTTCCATTTTTCCCCTTTCCCTCCCCATTATATTTAAAAAGAAGAAAAGCACAACTTGAGATTTTTGTTATTACGGGTATTCAGCCTTCACTTGCTGTCCCAGTTCTCTGCTTGTGTCTGGGTCTCCATGTTCCAGTTTCCAGTCTCTTCCTGCTTGTGTACCTCCTAAGAGCTCTGAGCTGCCTCCATAGTGCTATATTCTGAAGGTCAGACCTCACCTAGCAGCTTCCTTATCCGTGTATAATCATTTCCAAGGATGGAGACTCCAAACCACCATGTTGGGGGTTTTCCTCACCTCCATTAAGTGTGGGGGAATCACCACCTGTGTGGGGTCATCCATATCCTTTTAGAGTTCAAATGACAGGGCCCCCCATTTCCTTTAGCCTTCGATGTTGAAGGATGGCCCATCATCCCCTTCTGCCCCATTCCTTGGTCCATTAACAGCTCGATGTGTGTGCAAATGTTAGCCCCTTTCCCAGGTCACATGCTTGGGTGCTGCTTTAGAAATAACGATGATCTTTTCTAATTTGCGTGAGCATGCACCGTACTCTTTTCTCCAGGTAGACAGTTATGCTGTGACACACCAAAGAATTCCATAGGCTTGCAGAGCCACTGGCACAAACCCAATGGATATTGAGTCCCATAGGGGTCAGGTGCATCTCTTGCCATCAGCATCTACCAAGCTGTTGCTAGGTGCAGAGCTGGTCAGTGTTGGGCTGTAGGCTCACAGCCTCACAAAGGAGAAAAGACAGACTAAAACATGAAAGGCAGCTTGGCAGAGGAAAGAACTCCCTGAATCCCAGACTGCTGTTGCTTTGGGATTATTAGCTCCTTTCAGAATGACCATGATTCTTAGCTCCTCTCAGAATGGTCATGTGACCTAGCAAGAGCTAGGAGTAGCCCTTTTAAAGGCATATTGCAAAAGCTAGTCCCGTGTCCTGTAGGGCCTTGGGCCAGAAACTTGTGCAGCTGTCATGTTTCAGCCAGGTCTTGGCAGAAGGGTTGGCAGCATTGTTACTACTATGCAGAAGGCTCTCCCCATCCCTCTGTGCTGGAAGTACAGATAGGGATCATCTATGATGAGCAGCTGGTGGCAATTGGATAACCATATAGTGCATCACATAGTGACACATTTAGTTAAATTTCAACTTTCTAAACCAGAATACTTCGATCACAAGAAAATTGTTATTTGAGTTATACTTTCTTCAAGGGATATGTGGGAAGATATCCTGATCATCAAAATTGTTGAGTTGTGATATTTACAAAGGATGCTTTTGTATGTTCAATAGGATAACTTGACTGATTGGGTAAGAAAAGTTATATGAAAAGAGGAGAAAATAATTTATATCTAGAAACTAATCCAGAGATGTTACTGGTCTTTCAAGTGACATTTTGATAATGTGGTTTGTATCTGTCCACATATTTTAGCCCAGCCCTTAGCAGCAAAAATATCTGAGCAGGTTGAGTTTAGGGAGGAAGGGTGATCAGAGGCTCTGTGTATTCCTTATTTGTTATATCCATTTTATAGATCATTTTTATTGTCTCTACAAAATGATGTGGAACCTGCACTTCAGGACAATGCTGTTATCATAGTGCATTCTCCACTCTTGCTGCTTGGGTGTGAATAACACCCACATAAGGGTGCTAATTGGTTGTGCATTTTCTGTTTGGAAGGCTCACTTGCAATCAAAGTGCAAACACTTCTTTTCAGTTACAGCATAACCTTGCTTGAAGGAAGGCAGTATCCAAGTCCTTCACCGAGTCTTGCCTGGTTGACTTTCTGGCCACTCTCACGGTCTAATCTGACTCATGATGTAGAACTGCAGAATAGTTCAGAGAAGGTTATGCAACACAACCAGAGGGAAGCATATATGAGCTTTGCCTTCCCCTTCAGGTCCCTGACCTTCCAAACTGGACAATTTTTGACTGTTTATTCCCAACTTTAAAATAAAACTGAAACAGGAAATTTTCAGATAGGAAGGTCATTTAGTCATGAACACTGAAGTGGCTCAAAATTCTATTCTAGGTCAAGGTTCTTGAATTCAAACAGATGTTGATAATTAGCACTGATGGAATAGGGCAAATTTGTCCAAGGAAGACAAATAAATTAAACATCACGTGTATCTCTTGGAAGGCTCTGATAGCTTACAGCTCCTGACTGATCTGGATGTTGCGTCTGCCCGAGGTTACCCCTTATCATGTGATAATTATTACAGCCCTGCATATCTTCTTCTTGGGGAAGTCAGGCAGCACAGAAGACTGAACCTTGGGTTTCTTCCTCTGCTAGCCATCTGCAAGGCCATCAAGCTTAACATTTTAGCTGCTAAAAGAAAAACACCATGTCATGTTTTGGCAATTCATTCTAGCACATGTTTTGGGTTTCTTTCAGTTTAAAGAAAAAGCTCTGGTATTCACTGGACTGTTTTATTCTTAATTTTGTTTCTTTCTTCATTTAAGAACAAGAAAAAAGATGAATAAAAAAAGGAGATAATTCCTATCTATTGACCATTTTCTTTGAGGTGTTTGTGTATAGTCATCTGTTAACTGAATAGGTAGTGCCTGGAAAGGTATTTTAAGACTACGTAATAAATTCTTAATTGGATGATTGAGGAGGAGATATTGTCTTATTCATGGGATTCTCTTTATGAGTCATTTTGAGTGACAGATAAATTTAGACCTTTGGAGAAACACAGTTACAGATGCTGCCAGGATGTTCTGGTAAAAAAGGAAAATGAAAGTCTCTAAAGAGTTGGGAACACTTTAGTAAGTTTCTAAGATGCTGATGCGGAAGTCATTGTTGTTTCTTTTTTTCAGTTTCTCAATAAGAATGGTTAATACAATTTAAAGGTGTGGTTAGATTTCCTTTCACTTTTGTAACATTAATTTATGACTGAGTTTCATGCAGCCCCATAATCTAAAATACTGTGCAAATTCTAGCAGTATATCTTCTATAACCTGGATGTTAGAATAGCCAATATGTACAAAAAATTAAATCAAGTATTTTGTCCTATGTATAACACAAATTAATTTTACACAGAGAAAGATGTTTCTAGGAAAATGAAATTCTGGTAATTCATACTGTTTCTTTGTATGAACAAATAAAATATATTTTACCAACTTGTGGGTACTTTTATGTTGCACTGTGTATTGCAGATAGAGAAGGGAGTAATATTGTATTCAATGAGTAATTACGTTACCGGGTATTTTTTTAGAAATGGCTCGCCAATTAAATGTATTCCAGGTTCTTCTTGCCTCGAACAAAGAATTGGATGACACAAGCTAAAAACTGTGCCAAAAGTTTACTTTAAAAGCAAGGGGTGAAGGGGTAAGGGAAGAACTAGCTCTATAGAGCAAACTTGAGCTGAACAAAGAGAGGAAAGGATAAAACAGCACCCTGCAAGATGCAGAGCGGGCCACTGTGAGGAGTCACGATAGCAGACTCCCCATGGCATCTTGTCGCTTTTATGTCGTCCACATCTCATGGGAGCCCACAAGAAGTTCCACACATGGGGTCCAGGGAATTACATGGTGTTGTCCTGGGATCTTGTACTTGACATTCCCGCTTACTTCCCCAGCCCGCTTTGCCACACCCTATCTCCTATATCAATTACACATGTGTATGCACAAAAAGTCATTCTCAGGCAGGTTTATTTTTCATGTTTTATAGGGTCCAATCCAAAAGTCAATTATTCCACAAGTATTTAGGATGAAGCTTTTGTAAATGGCTATGAAGGCAAAAGAGGGAGAGAGAGAGGTTTGCACCCTGGAAGAGCTTACTCTCCACCCCCACATAGGGTCTTAACAATAGCAAGGCCACACTCTCAGGCCAAAGTGGGTGCACAGAGGCCAGCCACATGTCACACGACAAGTAGGCTATGGGTGAGCCCCTTTTGGTGAATTTGTACGGTAGCATTGCAGCATGTTCTTTTTTCTGGGGAAACTATTTTCTGTGACCAAGAGACAGAAAGGCACTGGGCAAGACAATCTCTATTTTTAGTTTGTCTCAAACTGTCTTCTGTTTCCTTTGAACATAACATTTCATCTATACTATTATTGCTTGCTACAAATATTTGTATTATTCTTATTTGACTTAATTTTAAAAGGAACTAGTATAGTTTTAGGTGAGAAACTATAATTTCTTGCTATGAAAAAGAGGTGATCATAGAGCACAGTGAAAACAAAGAAATGCTCTTAGTTTCTAGCTAGATAGTATAGGAATGGTTGTAGCAGTCTTTGCCTTAGGCTCAATGCTTCTGGCTGGCAAGACTGGCCTCTAACTGAGCTTTGCGTCTTGACATGAAGAATGAAAGAGGATTGAACAAAGAAAACTTGTACAGTGTCATTTATTGTTGAGCCCATGAATACATTAAACACTGGAGTCCTTTCCTCTCTATCCTTTCCTGTAGGATTCAGTTGCCTCACACTTTGGGAAACTGAGAATCACACTGAGAGAACATCTCGGTAAAGGCACAGAATTGGAAAGTAGGCTAGTATTTGGGGAAGGCACATATGACTAACATGGCCAAGAGGAGGCAAGGTGGTTAGTCCTCATTAAGATTTGTTTTTTAGGGCCGGGGATTTAGCTCAGTGGTTCTGCAGCCTGCCTCGAAAGCACAAGGACCCTAGGACCCTAGTTCAATCCCTGGCACCAAAAAAAAAAAAAGATTTGTTTTTTAGAAGCCAGCATTCCATGGAGAATGGCTCCTTCAGACCTAGGAATACCCCACTCAGTGAAATATGTGTGTGCCCTCAATGTTGACATGACTTTGCACCCCATCCCATCAATTTTATGATTTTTCTACAGAAAGGTAATAAAATGGACCTAAAAATCTACTTATTAACCTGATGGCACAGTTTAGAGAAGATTTCAAGCTTGGGAAAGTAGTCAAATGGCCTGGAGAAGTCTTTAAAAAATTCTCAAGCTGAAACACACCCCAGATCATTTACATTTAGAATTTCTAGAGGTTGAGGCCTCAGTACAGACAGACAGGTTGGATACCCCAATCCAAAAATCTGAAATCTAAAATGCTCCAAAATCCAACACTTCTTGAGCACTGATATATCACAAGTGTATAATTCCACATGTGACCTCATGTGATGGCCTGTATACTACTTATACACTAAATATTGTATAAAATTACCTTCAGGCTAATGTGCATAAAGTGTATATGAAACATAAATGAATTTCTTATTTAGATCTGAATTTTATCCCTAAAATACTTTATTATATATATACAAATATTTAAAAATATTATGTTACTATATTTAAATTATTAATTAAATTATTAATATATTAAAACCCAAACTCTGACACATACTTGTGTTCCCAAACATTTTAGATAAGGGATACTCAGCCTGAGTTTAAAAGGATCTCCTGCAATTCTAATGCATAAACAAGATTGAGAGCTATTGGTTTGCAGTTGTTCCTGGTACACATCAGTATCACTGGGAAACTTGATAGACATGAGAATTCCTCAGTCGTACATAATCAGAAATGCTGGTTCCCTGGTTAACAAGCCCTCCCGGTGATTCTGATTGGCATTAAAGTTTGAGAACCACTATGCTGGAGCACGGACTTCATAGAACTTCAAAACTACAGATCTGGGATTCTAATTAAGTATGTTTTCTTTTGTACCATGCTTTTACCAAAAAAGTCAATCATTAAACAGTGGACCCCTCATAACTCTGGATCCTTTTTAAGATAAAGCCTCACATTGTTGCTCTTGCCGTATTTCCAATAGTGCCAAGCCCACCTGGCCTCCTCTGTTGGCCTGCACCTCTATCATCAGGCAGCCCCCCCCCGCCCCCGCAGCTGTCACCTGGATGTCTTCACAGATCTGCATGAAAGTGGAATGTTAGACAGATAAGGGACTTTTGAAAGACATATAAACTTCTTTAAATCCCTAATTTAACCTTGCTTTCTAGTCAGTCCTCAACAGTATATCCCCAGGATTTTGTATTTGATCGATAATTATTGCTTATCTTTCACATTTGAACACCTTGCCTAGTAAAATACAATAGTTGATCATTCAAGGTGACAGAGTCTCCCTGGCCATGTCATTCCCCATGATAATAAGCTCATCTCTACCTATAGTTTTGATTACTGGCATCTAGTTTCCTTCTTTCCTCCATTATCATTAATTAGTTTTATGTGCAAAAGACAGAAAAATACCCCTTGATTGTACAAAGTCGTCTGTAGTTCCATCTTTGGGCTTATAACTTGCGTTCCCCATTTGATAGCATGGGATGTTTTTTCTCTGATCCAATAGTCTGTTTTCTGTGAGCTAAAAGTGCCTTAAGGACTTCAGTGTATAGGGTTTCCTGAAAAAGGTGAATATACAAAATTAAAGTTTCGCTCTTGAACTTGCCTTATACCTGTGAGAAGGTATTAGTCTTTTAAGTATTTCCTTTCAGCACCCAGTACTTCCTCTTTAGCATCTCCCTTGTTGTGTAGAAGCTGTTTATAATTCTTCCAAGAATTCCTGACTTGTTTGCATGCTTTCTGTTGCAATATATTCAAGTTGAGAAGAAAGGGTATGGAGCCTCTTTGGAAGCAGTAAACAACATGAAGTCTCCAGAGGCTCCTGAAAAGAGAGGCACAGAGTGTTTAAAGGACTTGTCTACTGGGTGTTTCCCATGAGTTGGAGCAAGAAGAGGCCGAAATCAGAGGTTGGTTTGCTAAATCTTCTCCCTTAATATCTCCTGCCTGGGAGTGCTCAAGCTAGAAAACATGGAGTCATTCTTGACATCTCCTTTTTCCAAACTCCATAGATTCAGTCCTTCACTAAGTCCTGTCTTACTGAAGTGCTAAGTCCTACTTACAGAAAATCTGCCAAATACACAAAATCTCCTATTTCCCTAGAAACTGCCACCAGGTACAAGCTTCCACTGTGTGTCCTGGACCCCCCGCACAAGTCCTCCTCTCTCTCCAATCTGTTCTGCATGCAGAAGGTTGAGAGGGCTTTAAAAACTCTAATGAACTATGTACTCCTGCTTCTAAAAGCCCTCATGTAACCAGCCTCCCATTACATGTCACATGGCATTGGCCTGTAGCCTGAGCTACTCGGGAAACTGCGGCAGGAGGATCAGGAGTTTGGGGTCAGCCTAGGCAACACTGAGTGATCTCTCCCCCCAAAAGATATACAGAGATAAATTGTAAATCTTTTATTTGTTTTGGAAGTTTCTATTCAGCCTTATTTTATACTCTCTTGTCTTGGGTCTTCCATTTCCTGTTCTTGGAAAGAGCCATGTTCTTTCAGGGAATCTATTTCTCTCAACTCCTTGTTATGTTCCATCCTACCTCAACCTCCCCTCCATGCTCCTGACTTCCTCTGGGAAGGCTGTCCTAACTCCCCATGGTAGACTGCTACCCTAGGAACTCCAGTTTTCACACCCTCAGTAGCCCTGTCCTACTCTGACTCTGCTGGGCCCGTGACAGCTTTAACCAGCAGACCACAGAAAGAACATCACTGTGCTCACTTCAGGAGAAGCCATGCATTGGCCTGGCTACTCCTTCCTCCCTCATGGAATGCTCCCACCTGGGGATAGTCCCTTTTGAAACCCAACTTCTATGCTATGAGAAGCCCAAACTCTATGTAGAGACTACCTGTAGACATTTTGGTCAACAGCCTCAAATGAGTTCCCAGCAACAGCTGCACCCAGTGTCAGTCATGACTCAGCTCCCTTGAGTGTTCCTGCCCAGTTGAGCCACCAGCTGACCACAGCAACAGTCAGTGTCATGTGGAACAGAAACCACCACCAAGCTGAGCCCAAACAACCAACACAATGGGGAGAGATCATTAAGTGTTTTTTCTTTCGAGCCACTAAGTTTGGTGTGGTTTGATATTCAAATATAGTTCTGTGCCCTGTAATGAAATGTCAGTCAATGACACAGTATATGATGGTAGTTCCATAAGGTCATAATGGCATGGAAAATTCCTATTATCTGGTAATATTGTAGCCTTCCTGATGTTGTAGGGCCACATGTTAATTGTGTATTTGTGGTGACACTGGTGTAAGCAAACCTACTACATTACCAGTCGTATAAAAGTATAAGACATACAATTATGGACAGTGCATGATGCTTGATAATGATAATAAATGGTTATGGTATTGGATTATGTATTTACTGTACTACATTTTATTATTAATTTAGAGTATATTCCTTTTACTTATAAAAACCATTTACTATAAAATAGTATGCTGTGTTATGCTAGTAGCAGCCTCATACATCACATGTTCACCAATAACTAAGAGATGATTACATCAAGAGCCAGATGGAGTGATCGACGTGTATCACCTATGTCTGTATAACAACACTCTATTTATTTGCACAACTGTAAAACCACCTAACCATGCAGTCGCAGAAACTTTCCCTGTTGCTAACTGATACATGGTTATAATGGATAATTGTAGCAATCCCCAAACCTAAGCTGGCTTCTACTCTTAACTCAGAGAACCTAATCCTCTTTCTTCATACCATTTGCCACAATTTGTAGTTATGTTGGTATTTGTATGTTTGCTTATTGTTTTTCTCAAGCACTAATCTGCAATTTCCATGACAGAAGAGACCACAACTCGTAATTGGTGAGATAGGGAATTTCAGTGGCATTTTGTGTATAATTACCTGTTGAATGAAAGAATAAGGGGTTTGGGTAAGATCCTGAGGGCAGAAGGTTAAGAGCTTTAAACAGATGAGAAACAAGGCAGTTTCAAATAGAAGGAAATAAAGTGATATTTTAGAAGCTAGTTTTTAATGAGAGTATAGTACTTTTTGGGTTTTTCTTATGATTAAGAAATAACAATGACTTTGGATTTTAAACAAAGAAGGCTTTGCGGTTGGGATAGGTAAGAAAGGATGAGACAAAGAAAGGTTAAACATGTATGTCATATCCGGGTGTGATGGCACATGCCTGTAATCTTAGCATTTGGGAGGCTGAGGCAGGAGGATTGCTGTAAGTTCAAGGCCAGCCTATGCTACATGGTGAGTTCAAGGCCAGCTTGAACTATAAATCAAGACCCTGTTTCAGAAAAAAAAAGTGTATGCACTGAAAAGCAATGCAACATGTGACTTCCATGGGGAGAGAAAAAAAAAGAAGAGATTTTTAATTTTCTTACAATATATTCTGGAGGTAGATATTTAAGGAGACAGAAACCTATGGAAAAAGACATGCAGAGAAAATTGGTTCTAAAAATGTTCTCTAGGAGACAAAGGGGAGAGGCATACCAGGTTTTGGTGTCAGGGGACGGCATGGGCAGATTACCTGTGGTAGAGTGAGAAGCAATTAAGTCTGTGTTGTGGCTGCCTTGATGTCCTGAATCAATTTCTTTTTTTTCTTTTTTTCATTTTAGGTATACAATACAGTTACATTCATCACTGGGAACTTGTACCTTTACATGATGTATCTTAGTTCTTATTTTTTCCCCATTCCCCTGCCCTCCTTTCACCCCCTCTATCCTTCCTATTTACAGACATTGTTTCCATTTTTTCCTCTTCTCATATTTTTTCCTTTTCCTTCTTTCCTTCTTTCCTTACCCCTCCCAATTCCCCCTACCCCTTTAAAGCTTTTCTTCCAGTTTCACATTATCAATTATACATTTTGATCCTTATTTACACTTTTAGTTTCTCACACCAGAGAAACTATTTGGTGAATCAATTTCAAATGCTTACCTTTTACGGTCATTTTGACTGAGGAAGAGCTGGAAGTCACACAGTGCCACTTCTTGTGAATAAGGTGGATGAAGACACATTGCAATGTTTTTATAAGCCTGCCTTTCCTTTGGATGACACTTGGCAGGAGCATGTACAATATTTTTTTTAAATCACACCTCATAAAGAGACTCAAGAAAGAGGACTTCCAGAACTGCTTCAGAAAGTTGCAAAAATGATGGGATAAGTATGTTTGAAGCAAAAGCAATGACCCAATAGCAATGTGTCTTACTGTAATAGTTCTTTAAAAATTTAAACATTCATTGTTTATTTCTATCCTACCACACACACTGGGAGATAGCACTTTAAAAAATCTTTTCTGACGTGCTTTTCAATCCATGGCAAAACTGACATTCAGTATAAGTTGTTACAGGGAGGTGGTCTAATTTCCTTCCAGTGTGAAACCCCCAAGCCTATCAGAACTACTGTAGGCACTGTGCCCCTTTACAGTGGAATAGCAGAGACCTCACCTCTGCCTTGGGAAACAAAGGGAAGACTTGGGGAAATTGTGTGAGAGGGACGTGATATACCACTAGAAGAAGTGAGCCTCAGAAATAAAAGATAAAATATTTCCTAGTTATGTTCTAGTTATTTTAGTTGGCTATGAAAGAAAAGTGTGAACTCAGAAGGCTGTGGAACCTGAGAGATGCTCAAGTTACAATCAGATTAGCACTTAAGTGATGCTAGCCAGCATGGGGAAGAGATTGAAGAATTAGGAGCAGATCCCAATGCCCAGGAGGAGGCTTCCGGGCTGCCATAACACCTCCCTCAGTGCACAGGAGGTGAGCTGCACTGGTGACAGCAACCTCACCCCTGCCGTCAAAATGAGAAGACATGTAAACAAGTCTCAAAACCAGACTTCCAGATCACCTAAAGCAATCCCAAAGGGAAATGAGATGGAACACTCTGATACACAACCACCTGGACTCCCTGAACTGGCAACAAAGGATCTGGAATATATAAAATCAGAAATAATTTCTCAGGTAACGTTAGAGATTGTGCCCATAGTGCAAGACATGATTAATAAATCTAGACAAGAC
Organism: Heterocephalus glaber; assembly: GCF_053883595.1. NCBI lineage: Eukaryota > Metazoa > Chordata > Mammalia > Rodentia > Bathyergidae > Heterocephalus > Heterocephalus glaber. The sequence goes on along the minus strand of NW_028258146.1, from coordinate 1,653,149 downwards.
AAAGATAAAAAAATAGAGGAACTGAGGAACATGATAGAATCCCAACGTAGGAAACAAATAGAATCCATAAAACAGATACAAAGAGATTTCCAGGAGATTAAAAACTCTATTGAAAGCTTACACAGCAGAATGAGCCAATGTGAGGACAGAATTTCAGATATAGAAGATCAGATTGCAGTTGGTGATCAGGAAAAGAAAAATTGCTTTAAAATAGTAAGGGACCACAAGAAATCAATCAAGCAGCTGCTAGACGATGCAAAGAAGAATAACATAAGACTGATCAGAGTCAATGAAGAAACAGGAGAGAGTACAGATGACATAAAAAAAAAAAAACTGTTCACAGGCCAGTTATTTAGCTCAGTGGTTTCAGGGCCTTGCACAAGTGCAAGGACCCAAGTTCGATTCCCGGTACCAAAACAAAAACTGTCCACAGAAGTGACGGCAGAAAATTTCCCGAGCAGGGGAAAAGAACTTGACATACAGGTAAATGAGGCATATAGGACTCCAACTAGGCTTGATCAAAAAAATCTACACATAGGCATATAATTGTTAAGATTCCAGAAACCCAACACAAGAACAAAATTCTACAAGCAGTTAGAGAAAAGAAACAAATCACATACAAAGGAAAGCCCATCAAAATCAGAGCAGACTTCCCAGTGCAAACCCTCAAGGCAAGAAGAGCTTGGAGTGACATATTTCAAGCCCTAAAGGAAAACAGCTTCCAACTCAGATTAATGTACCATGCAAAACTGTCTTTCAAAATTGATGGAGAAATAAGATACTTTCATGACAAAGAGCACCTTAGGAACTGCATGAATACCAAACCAGTACTCCAAAAAATTGTAGACAATATCCTAGGAAAAGACAACGAGGATCACAACCCCAGGAAGCCCAGCAGAATGAATCCATTGGGCCTGACAAGAAATTAAAGGCAAAAGGGGAGAATCCAACAAAAAGAAAAAGTCATGACAATGATAAGTCAATACATATCTGTACTGGCTATTTATCATCTTCTTGTGTCTACTTTTTCATTGGGTGGTCTATTAATGAGCTGCAAGAGCTCTTTATATATTCTGGTCTTAGGTTATATGTATTATAAATATGGTCTGTTTAAGGACCACTTTTCATTTTCTTAACGATGTCATTTAAAGCTCTAAATTTTGATGGAATCTCATTTATCAATTTCTTTTTTTTAATACATCATGTTTTTTTGTATCCTAGGAAATTCTGGCCTACCCTAAATTCATAAACATTTTCCCTTATAATTTCTTCTGAAAGTTTTATACTTTTAGTCTTTCATATTTAGATTCATGAATCCTTTCAAGTTATTTTTATGTATGGAAACAAAGGGTTGGGGTTAATTTTGTACGTACAGATACCAGGTGTTCTAGTACCATTTGCTGAAAACACTATCTTTTTCTCTGCTCTTGAATTGAGCTTATGTTCTATAAAATGTTAATGTTAAATAATCTTTCAAAACTCAGCAGATCATATATGTGTGGTTCTATTTCTAGATTCTCTGTTTTATTCCAGTGATCCATATGTCTTTCGTTACATCAACCACTGCCTTGATTACTGTAGCTTTAGAGGAAGTCTTAAAATTAGGTAATAAACGTCTTCCAACACTGTCTTTTTTTTCTTTTTACTTTTCCAGATCCTTTGTACTCCTACATAACTTTTAAGTTTCAATATTCAAATCTTCATTTATAGCAAGTATACATAGACCTGAATTTTTATATATACCTTGTGTTTTCTAATCCTGCTAAATTCAAATACAAGTTCTAGGGACTCCTAGAGATTTCTTAGTCTTTTCTCTGTAGATGATCATTTCATCTACATACAAAGATTTTACTTCTACCTTGCCAATCCTATACTAATTGTGTGATTTTATTGCCAGACTATTTTGGTTTGGGCCTAGGTTTCAAAGTTGAATAGACAGATGAAGAGTAGGCATATCTGCCCTTGTTCCCCACCTTAGGTAGAAAGCATTGTATTTTCTCCATTCATATAAGGTGTTTTTGCTGGAAGTAATGAGTACATGTCTTTGATCTGTTGAGAAGGTTCTATTCTACTGCTAGTCTCCTGATAGCTTTTACCATGAACAGCTGTAGAATTTAGTCCAGTACTTTTTCTGCAACTACTGACAGGATCATATGGCTTTTTCCTTTCCTCTGTTAAAATGATGACTTTAGGGGGTGGATCTTCCAATGCTGAACCAACACTGCCATCCCTATAATAAAACCACTTTCTACATACTGTCAGATCTGACTTCTAATAGTTTGTTTTGTTAAACAAATTTCTATCTCTGTTCATACTTTTTCTTCTATTATCTTTATCCAGTTTTAGGATTAGCACAATGTTAATTTCCTAAAATGAGGGGAAAAGTGTTCCTTCTTTTTTCTGCTTTAAATGTTTGATATAATTTATCAGTTAAAATGTATATGAGCCTGTTGTTGTCATATAGATAGGTTTTCAAGCTAGGAATATACTTTCTTTAATAGGTGCTATTCAAATTTTATATTTCCTCCAGAGTTAGTTTCATTAATTTGTCTTCCAAGGTACTTCTTAGAAGTTGTCAAATTTATTTCAAAAAGATTTTTGTAATATGCTTTCTATATCCTTTTAAATTCTGTAAAATCTTTGGTAATGTCCTCTAAATTTTGATATTGTAATTTTAAAAATGTATAATTGATGTTGTGTAATAGGAAGAAAAGCTCTAAAGGAGTAGGGGAAGTGGGAGGGGTAGGGGAAAGGAAAAAAGGGAAAAGAATAAATATGAGAAAAGGAAAAAAATGGAAACAAAGTCTTTGCAAATAGGGAAGGAGGGGGGTGAAGGCAGGGCAGGGGAAGGGGAAGAAAAATAAAAACCAAGCTATATCATGTGAAGATGCAAGATCCCAATGATGAATGTACCTGTATTTTATACCTAAAATGTATCAATAAACTTAATGGAAAAAAAAAGAACTAGGAGCAGATGCAAAAGGGTCGCTTAGAGACTGTTTGGGGTCCCCAGTGAGGGATGATGGTGACCAGGATGTGGGAATGGGCTGGTGTGGAGGAAAGTCAGTGAGTTTGGGAACCACAGAGAGCAAATAGGAAGAATAAGAAGATCAAGTGGCACCAAGGAAAAGAAACAGTTTCTGACTTAAACGTATGCATGGATATCAATGCTAGAGTGTAGATGGGAGGCTGAGGGGAGGGGCATGCTGTTGTAGCAGTGCAGACTGGAAGAAGAAGAGCCTAGATGAGCTGGGGCTGAGGCATAGCTCAGACCTGCTGACTAACTTCTGCTTCTCCAGTTTGCTGGCTTCCCGAAGTATCCCAGCAGGCACACTGTCAGACTGTGTGAACTCCCTAGGTGTCTGGGATTCTGGAAGGTAGGTGGAATTCTTAGACATTAGAGAATGTCAGCCTAATGGGGACTGTAGGGGAAAACTACATTTTTAAAAATTAGATTACAAATAATTGGATTTCATATTTTCTCTGGAATTAGAGACTACTCTGTACTCCAGTCTGTTCTGATTCTGTTGTATTGGTCAGCTTTCTATTTCTTGTTGTTGAGACAAAATACCCAAGCTCACAACTTGAAGGAGGAGAGGTTTATTTAGCTCCAAAGTTTGAGACGATTTGTCTCTTTGTCAGATGACTCCAAGGCAGACACAAGGAAAGTTGCTCATGTCATGATATCCAGGAAGCACATAGAAGAAGAATCAGAAAGGAAGTACCAGGGGCCAGATATAGTCCCCAAAGTCACGTGCTCCGTGACCTACTTTCTCCCACTAGGCCCTGTGTCCTCATAGCTTATTCAGTTAACTTCCTGTTGTGGCTTATGCCCTGCCAATTGAATCACCTCTTCAAGTCTCTTAGTCCAATAAAGTTGACAAGCACAATTAACAAGAGTTCTGTTAGGCAGCTTTCGATTACTGTAACAAAACTCCCACAACAATCAACATACAAAGAGGAAAATTTTACTCACGCTCAGTCTTGAGGTTTTAGCCCATGATCAGTGGCCCTGTTGTTTTTGGGTCTGTAGTAAAGCAGCACATCATGGCAAGAACATGTGCCAGAGCAAAGCCTGTTCACCTGATGATAGGGAAGAAAACGAGGAGACCAGTGTCCTACAGTCCTTTTGAAGGGCACACCCCCTATGATTTAAAAGTAGGCCTACTGCTAGGCCTCACCTCTTAATGATTTCCATCACCTCCCCACCAAGCTGAGCTGAGGATCAAGCTTATACTACATGGGCCTTTGGGGGACATTCCAGATCCGCACCATCACAGGCCCTAGCACCCTGGGCAACTCTTAACAGGACTTCTGATCTCTGCTCCTCTGCAGCCATGGCATGAGCCCAGGTTTGGCCAGTTGGTGCTTTGCAGTCCTCATCCTGCTGCTTGGCTTCTCTGTGCATCCTTGGCCTTGGGTCCCCCACTCAGTGCTCTTGGCCATCAGCCCCAGCAAAGACACCCTGTCCTATGGGACCCCCAGGTGTCATCTTGCAGCCACAGTGTTTCCTTAGCCCCCTCCCCATGTGCCCCTCAGCAGGTCTCACTCTTGCTTTCACCTCCCACCTCTGAGGGAACTGGGGGGAGGTTGTGGGCAGGAAGTTCGCACAGCCACTCAGGTGTGAAGAGGTGACACAAATGTTGGGTTGACCTGTGACTGTGAAAGTGGAAAGATAGCTGTTCAGTCTGAGGTTTCCGAGGAGAAGCCATGGACCTTCGTGACTACCAGGAGACATTTTAATCCCTTACAAGTGGGATTATCCCATTTATTCACTTATTATTATTCAATCCCTTGGATTGAATGCCTTTATCTTGCAAAGGCAAACACTTCCAGTCAACTCCTTCCTTACATGCAATTTTGCTTCTTACCAGCCTCTGGCTGGTATTCTTCCTATTCCTCCATGTCCTTCAGCCTTTACAGCCTAGCTCAAACTCTATTTGTTTTAAAAATTAATTTAAATTTAATTAAAGATTCAAATATATACATATTTCCTTCCTTGAATGTCTACAGTGTTTTCGCTATAATATACTCTTCAGCAGTTTGCAAATTATATTAAAGTTCACCAAAGAAAATAGAGAGAGAGGGAGAGAGATAGAGATAGAGATAGATAGATAGATATTTGTCCCTTGACCCTCAGTATCAGTATCCCTGGCGTACTGGTTCCAGTCCCCCTTGTGGATACCAAAATTGGCAAGTGCTCAAGTCCCCTGTATGAAATAGCATAGTATTTGGATATAACCTATGTATATCCTCCTACATGCTTTAAATTATCTTTAGATCACTTATAATACCTAATATAATGTAAATGCTTCGTAAGCAGCACTGTAGTTTTTGGGAAATAAGGACAAGAAAAAATTCTGTACATGTTCAATACAGATACATTTTTAGCATATTTTCAATCCACAGTTGATCAAATCCCATGGAGCCTGTAGATACAAAGAACTAAGTGTGTATGCAAAGTGATTTACTCTGAAGCATTGGCTCATGTGATTATGGAGGCTGAGAATTCCTGTGATGTTCCATCTGCAAGCTGGACCCCCAGGAAAACCAGTGGTATAGGTGCAGTCCAAATCAGAAGACCTAAGAAGTTGGGGAACTAATAGTGTAAGTCCTAGTTTGATGCCGGAAGCTAGAAAACCAGGACAATCAATGTCCAAGGGCAGGAGAAGATGGATGTCTACAAAGAGAAAACTTCCTCTACCTTTTTGTTCTTGACAAATTGGAAGATGCCCATCCAAATTGGTGTGCGCAGACCTTCTTTGTTTAGTTTACCAACTCAAGTGCTAATATTTTCTAGGATCACCCATACAGACACAATGAGAAATAATGTTTTACCAGCTATCTGAGCATCCCTTAGCCTAGTCAAGTTGATACATAAAATTAACCATCACATAAACGCAGTGCAACTAATCATATCTGTATTACATTCTCTGAGATAATTTTATCTTTAAGGGACCTTGTAGCCCTCCTAAACACTCTGTCTACCAAGACCCACATGATGTCACCTTGCCTACTTCCAGCTCCTCTGTCCCTGACCCCACCTTCCTACTATCCACCCTCCACAGACTAGTTGAGATCTTTCTAATCTGCTGTCAGAAATATTCTTTGGAAAAGAAGGGGCCCACCCACTCGAAGGAAATCTAATTTCTCATAATGTGAAGTCACACAAAATTAGTCCTGATCTGGTCCCTGATTGCTGTCTCTTTTTCCTTTTTCTTCTCTTCATTAACCTCCACCTGTGTGCATAGTTTATGTTATATTGACCCTGAATATATTTCAGTTCTCAGAACACAGCAAGTGTTTTTATAGCTCTTCACTTTTGCAGGGGTAATTCCTTCTTTCTGAAATTCTTTCCCAACAAACTTTCATTCCCTTTTTCCTTTTGGTCTTTTCTTTTTCCACATTATAAAATTTGTAGAACATGCACACAGAAATATACATAAAACATCTATAGACAATTTAGTAGCTAATTTATATCCACCAAGGCAAGAAGATAGATCACCACCAGCACCCCAGAAACTATCCACATACTCCTCTCTGAGGGCAAGCCCTTTAGAGTTCACTGTTACCTTAGCAGCTGTGATAATCATTTCATGACACTCTCGAGTTTTACCCTGTGACTGTGGATCCCAAAACATTAAGGATTAATCTTGTCTATTTTCATTGTCTGTAATAGTAAAAAAAAATTTTGAGACAGGATCTCCCTATGTAATTCGGCCTGGCCCTGAACTGATCTATTTAGCCCAGGGTGGCCTTGAACTTACAGAGATCTCTAGTGTGAGAAACTGAAAGTGTAAATAAGGATTAAAATGATTAAAATGAATAACTGATAATTTGAAATAGGAAAAGGTCCAAAGGTGTAGGGGTGGTGGGAGGGGAAGGGGAAAGGAAAAATTATGAGAAAAGAAAATAAAAATGGAAATGAAGTATGTAAATAGGGAAGAGTGGAGGGGTGAAGGGTGCACAGGTAATGGGGAAAAAATAAGAACCAAGATACATCATGTAAAGGGACAAGTTCCCAATGATAAATGTAAATGTATTGTATACCTAAAATGTACCAATAAAAGAATTTAAGCAAAAAAAAAAAAAAAAAGAGAGAGAAAAGCATATTAACAAATTTCAAGCTATTTTTACAAACCATGCAAATACAAAAGGATACAGCTGGTACAATAGAATTCCAATTTTGTGAAATTATTTTTCATTTGAAAATATTAGCTTTTATTGCATACATGGTGAGAATAAACAATGAATGATAAATAAAAAAAACAAATGTTATATGACTGGAATCATATCCTTTTGTATCTATATTCCTCACTTTGCATAATACTTTCACAAGTCTTCCATTTTGTGGGAATAGCTTCCTAGTCCATGAATAGATCATGTATGATTGCTCCACATACATGTTAATGGAAATTTGGGGGTTTTCTCTTGATTTAGTCTTTGCAGTGTTTATCAGCCACTAAGGGAAGTTTATTTTCCTGCAGTTGAATGTAAGACACATGAAAGCAAGGAGTCTATTTTGTTCAGTGCTGGATGCCTGGAGCCTGCACAATGACTGGAACATAGTAGGCACTTAAGGTTTATGATAAATGTACAAAGGCTTACTGCACAAAATATCCTGGTCCACTGAAGTGTTCCTCAAATGTTTTCTTCTCTTCAAAGCCATCATCACCTCCTGCATTCTGAGTTTCAACAACAATGATAATAATAACTATAGTTGTTGAGTGTTTCCTTTGAGTTGGGTGTGTACTAAACAGGGGCATCATCTTATTTAATCCTCCCAAACTTTAATTAGGTGGCAGGTGCTTAAGCTTAGGAAAGCTAAAACACTTGTCCAAGGTCACACAGGTATGAAGGTCACAAAGGATTCAAAGAAGGCTCCATTCTTCATCCCAACAACACAGACTCTCACACTTTTGTCCACAGATGCATTCAGTTTGGCCTACCACGGTTTTGACATTAAAAAAAAAGTCAAGGGCATGGTACAAGACACACACCTGTCATCCCAGCTCCCTGGGAGGCTGAGGCTGGAGGATCTCAAGTTTGAAACCAGGTTGGCCAATCTAACGACTTAGAGAGACCCTGTCTCTCACTAAAAAAATGAAAGGAGGTTGAGGATATAGCTTAGTGCAAGGGTTCTGGGTTCAATTCCCAGTATTGCAACAAACAACCAACCAAAACAACAGCAACAAAAATAAATTGCCTCTCAAAAGTTACTTGTTAATATTAAAGAAATTGGAGATTTTTCATAGGTCTGCTGTAAGAATCCTTATCACTATATTACAGATAGAATGAAGTCTCAAAGAGGTCAAGTGCTAAATTGGTTATACAATTTCCAGGAGGCTGAAAGAAGACTTAAATGCCAGCCTAACTTTGAAGACTATATTCTTAACAGCACAATCCTCTGCTTTAACTTTTTTCAATAGACTCTTTGATTGTATCATTAAAATATTACAAATTGGCTTTATGACCTGGGATCTCATTCCTGTAGCTGGGTAACTCTGAAATCTTATTCATCAGCCTGTTGAACTGTTCCCTTTTCAGAGATAAAGATAGGATCCAAAATTTTTTTTGATGTGCTTGTTTTTCACTCTTGTGGCTTGCTGAACCAAAGCAGCTGAATTTGAAACAAATTCAATGTCATTTCTTTCAAGGATTAACTCATCTTACTGGGATTTAAATACTGAAACAACCCCGGATCTCTCAGAACCCTGTGGATGTATTTTGTATCCAGGACATTTCAGATTTCAACAAGAAACTTATTCTTCTGAGTAACAACATGGATGGAAATGTGAGCATCCACAGACCTCATTCTGTAACAGAGCCCAGCATGACCCTCCTGACTGTGTTCTGTACATGACTACAGGTTATATGAAAGGAAGCCAGTTCCTCTTTATTTCCCCACTTTTGACCATATAGAGCCTCTTCTTTTTCTTTAAAGGAGACTGAGTTCTCCATTGTTGTGACAAGTCCCTCTGCTGGCTTCCCTTGGCTCCCTTCACAATTACTGTATATTTCTTCAGAATGATGTTGACAATTTCTAGAATGTCAACAATCTGATGGGTGAGAATGTCTTCATCCTCCATTCAGGAGGGAGGTGAGGCAAGGACAAGACACCTCTGCCTCACCTTTTAAAGCAAACATGAACAAGAACAGTGTTGCCCCGAGGCCTGGATTAGGTCCTTGTGTGGTTTCCTGTTCCTGTTCTGCTCCTCTGCTCTTTTGCTCCTTTTCCCCATGGCTTTGAGAGGGGGAAGGCAAACTGGCTTGCTACTTTGCAGTCACACCATGGACTATGAAACCCATTCATGCTCTTCACAGACCATTAACATCTTCTCTTTTTTGCCTGGTGTTTTGTGAATGGACTGGATGGTATTATTTAGAGAAAAGAAACATAAATAAATCTCTGAAAAAATAAATTTTAACCTAAAGAGCTTGTAAAGTCAATTCATCATCTTGATGATATCTACTCCTAATGTTGGTGAAATAGGATTTCAAAATGTCTCGGAATATTGGCCTAAAGTCTCAATGATTGAGCTGGAAGGCCTGACAGCTCTAGTACTTAGCTTGGAATTTATGGATTCAAAGCTTTAAAACTTAACCCAAGAAAGTTTTTTTAAGTATTCTTATTTCCACCTAATTAAAGACTGTCACACACTTATGATTTATTTACAGCTATCCTTCATGTACAGAGTAGAATTATCCAAGTTAAAAAAAGAATAATTTTTGTGCATTAACTCAATCAAGTGTACCTCTAAAATAATACCTTTCCCTTCTGGATAAAAAATTAAGACTTATTATATAAAGTTTAGAAGTTATAGAAAAATATAACATGAACATACAAATTCCTCGAACCTTAGCACCTGGAAATAATCATGGTGAATACTTTTAGGGTAATATTTTCATTTTTTTCATGCATAGTTGTGTTTAAATTTATATATGTAAATTATAAGATTGGAGAAATATAGTTATGCACTCTGCCTTATCTATCAAATATTACATTGTGAATCATTACCATGCACCAATAAACATTCTTAGAAAATATAGGTTTTTATGACTTCAAGATAGTCTACCTTACGGATTTAGCATAATTTGTTTAGGCCTTTCTGAATTATTAGAAATTCTAGTAGTTTCAAAATTTTTTACTATTTCCAGGCATTGTGGTGAATGCCTGAAATCCCAGCACTTGTGGGGCTGAGGCAGGAGGATCTCTGTAAGTTCAAGGCCACCCTGGGCTAAATAGATGAGATCAAGGCCAGGCTGAATTACATAGGGAGATCCTGTCTCAAAATTGTTTTTTTACTATTATAGACAATGTTTCAGTGAAAAAATTATACCTACTTCTCTATGTTCTTAGTGTAGATATCAATCAGCTGCATACAGAATTGAAATTCATGACCTTTATGGAGACTTCAAGTAATAACTTTCTCTCTTTTTTTTAGCAGAAGTTATATAGATTAAATGGGAAAAACAGTTCTACAATATCAGGTGAAAAAAGTAAGATGCAAATCTTCATTGATATCTCCAATATTTAACATTATAGAAAATATCACAGATACATAGTCTAGTGATTGAGTAGTAAATTGTTTTCCTTATAATTATTAGCCTTTTAAACTTAAATAGTGAAGATTCCTGTGGTCAGCCTTTCTGATCCCAGCCCTACATACACTCGTTTTTCTATCCATGCACTAGTTTTTCTTATTTTTGTTTTAATTTGTTTCTTTGTCTCTTTGAAGTGTTTTTAAAATTAGAGTAATACATGCCAACCAGTTCTTCAACATTTCTAACCCAAATGATGTCTGACACTGCTTACCTCAGAGACATTCATTTTCTTCTCATTTTGTAGGTCATTTTACATTTCATCTCCTTTAAATTTTTCTTATGCCAAATTACCTTGAGATTCCATTCAATTAGAGTGAACACAAATTAGTGTTGAAGTCTCAAAGTTTTCTTGACATTATTCATGTGAAATAAAAGTTTAAGGTAAGTTAAAATGAGCTTTTCTCAGGCTTAGTGGATGGCCAGAATTAGACAATCCATGATTAAGAGCCATTTTATTTTAAAGAGGAAAGTATTGAATTTTATATAACCCCACCAAAGAGTATTAAGTATGCTGCCTTTTTAGATGGTTTAAGTAATAAATTTATTCTGAAAGTACTTTTTGAAGACCAACCACAACCCAGACAGTGACCATGGAGTGATGGGGAAACTCCATCTGCTAGCACAGAAGGGGAGTCATAAGGTGAGAGGGAAGCAGGGAGGAGTCAGGGGCCGGTCTCTTTTTCTGTCATAACCCACTTTATGGGAACTAATGGGGGTTCTGTGAGAACCACATCAATTCCTTCTGAGGGTGCTGTCCCCAGAACTTAAGTACCTTACACTAGGCCCCATGTTTGAAAGGTTCCACTTTCTCAACACTGCCACATTAGGCACCAAGCTTCTAACACATGAACCTTGGGGGATACACTCAAACCCCACCCAAGCTGTAGGAGGACACAATGGAGTATCATTCAGCCTTCAGAGGGAGGGAAATTCTGACACACACTACAACAGAGATGAACCTTGAGGATATTATGAAAATATCCATAATAAGCCATACAGGCACTTTATGCTTGCACTTATATGAGGTGCTACAGCAGTCAAATTCATAGAGACAGAAAGGAGAACGGTAGTTGGCAGGGGCTGAGAGAGGGGGAAGGGAATGAGGAATTATTGCTTAATGAATATTCAGTTTCTGTTTTGCATGATGAAAAGGATTCTAGAGATGGATGGTGGTAACAGTTGTACAATAATGTGAATGTATTTAATGCTCCTGAGTTGTACACTTAAAATGGTAAGTCAATTTTATGACTATTTATGACCAAAATTTTTAAAAAAGCAACTAAGCACATGTCTCCACACCAGTGCTCAGAAACGCATTGTCTCCAGCATGAGGTAGGGGTCCAAAATGATGAACCCAACAGAGCCACAGTCTTCCCTGGAGAGCAGAGAGCTGCCGGATGGCCTAATGGAGGCAGCCTGCTGCTTAGCTCTGAGGCCATTGCTCCAGCGCAAGAAGGCCAGCCTGGAGTATCAAGAAGTCCCTAGTCACAACCCAGTGTGAGACACACAGATGACTTAGAGCAAGGGATCACTAACAAGTAGGGGTTTAAATGTCTGGCAATGGCAGCAAGTGGCGAAGGCAGCCTGTGAATGGAAAGATGAGCTGACAGAGTAATTTGGGGGAGGAAAAAGTGCAATTGTCTCCAACAAAACAGTTTTAAAATCCATACTGGGAGCTAAGCTGGGTGGGTGGGCACCAGGAAATTGTTCTCTATGACTCATATAATTGTACTCTACGGCCCCAGAGCCTGTTGATGCGTTAAATAAAGACCATACCTGACTAAAGGCCATACCATTCTGAACATGCCTAACCTCCTGTGATTTCAGGAGACCGTGTAGTCCACACAAAGGAGCACTGAACAAGAATCGAGAAGCTCTTCTGGGGTCTAGAAAAAAGAGAAGGTAGAAATCCTAGAAAAAGCAATGATGGACCAAGTATCAGAAGTGCATTAACTTTCCCCTGATCCTTAAAAGCTCTTTCTAAAAGCCTCCCTCTCATAATGACCTGGGTCCTTGTCACTCTTCTGATTCAAGACCCAGCTTGGGTTGCTGGCAAGCATACTCTCCCTGACCTCTCCAAGCCATCTGCCTGCTCCCAATTATGGGAGAGTGGCCACTCTCAACTGCCAGCCCTCTGCCCTCTTCCACTGTGCCTTTCGCTTGGCAATGTTATGTGTGCCCTGTAACACCGCCCTCATTGTTGTACTGAGTGTTAATTTCTGTATTGATGTTAATTTCATTAATCAGTGTTAATTTCAGTGTATTTGGATTGCATTGTAGTGGAAGTTTCTTCAAAGAATCAAGAGGCCTGATGTTCAAAGTTCTGATGTCATGTGTTCATTCTGCTACCTTTCTACATCTGTGGGCCTCAGTTTTTCCATCTGCAAAATTAAATATTGGGCTCTGTGATGTTGAAGGACTTTTCAAGGTGTGACATCCCCTAATCCCACTTTGCTCCTCTAGCAGATGCACAAACACCTGAATGGATGACCAGGATCACAGGGCAAGAGCCTGTGTACAAACCACCACTGCCTGGAGCCCCTTGTGGCTCACAGCAACTAGCTGACTGAGGGGCTAAAATTTACTAACAGCGTCCACGAAAACACATTCAGGGACTTTTAAATGATGGAATTGTTCCAGGTCTGGTTCATGAAAGCACAGCATTTCATCTGAGGCTGCTTAATGTCATCAAGTAGTCAGCTCAATTCATTCAAATTCTTCAATTCAAGGGGAAGACTTATGTTTTATTAAATTTTAATAAATTTCATCAATCGATCATGTGGTCCCACTAAGTAAATTTAGGAATGAGAGATAGTAAAATAAGTAATTTGACTTAACGATCAAGCAGCTGCTTGATTTGAGTCAGTTGTTTTGTTTTATTGTGAGTGTTTATGCTGTCATCATGCATATTTCAACCTTATTAATTTTAATGAATTACGTTACATCTCAGCACACAAAGGTGCTTGATGAATGAAGATTTTCTTGAGCAGTGTCAAATTGATGCACATTTAGAAAACAAGTCAACATTTCTTCCCTTTGCAATATATTCAGGGAGAACTCATTTGAGATGTGTGAACTGGAAGCTCATTAGAGGGAAATCAATAGTTGGTGAGGGACCTCCTAAAGATAGGGTGGTCAGGGAAGGGCTCTTTGAGAACTAGAAAATGACAGTGTATTTCTCCAGACAGAGCACAGAGAACGTGCAAAACCCAGGAGGCAGAAAAAGACTTGACTTACTGGAAGATCAGGCAAATGGACACAGTGAGAGATTTGTGAGTCAGGGAGAGCGCTGTACAAAATGAAGCTGCAGAGACTGGGGGGCAATCACAGCAGCTGTCAAGGTCAGGGCACAGGACTCAGATTTGATTCTAAGTGCAGTGGGAAGCCACTGAAACTTGAAGCCAAAAAGTGACAAGACCTTATTTCCCTTTGAAAATATCTTTGTAGCTATGTTGTGGCAATTACACACATAATAGAAGAGCTGAAACTTTGAAAAATCTTTTTGAACTGTCCCAAGTTGAGTGTTTCCCAAACTACCTTGATCACAGAGTACTTCTTCTCTCTCTGCGGAGCATTTTGAAGTTTTACAATTCTGTTCAGGTAAGATCCAGTGTAGGATAGCCCAGATAATTTCCCAAATAATTTTTTTGACATTATAAAATGTTTGAGTATCCAAACTGAAATCTTGAACACTTCTCATATGGTTGTATCAAGAAGAAAAGCAATGTCTGATATTAAGTAATCACATACTCTGAAACACCTGGTAAGGTGATTATTTGAATCATCTTGGCTTTTCAGAGCAAATAAGTGCTTTATATGCTAATGAATTTCCCTCAAATCAGAGAGCTAGTAGTTTGCTGGGGATAGTAGTAGTCTTAGGAGCCATGTAATAAGTAGTTTCTACCTCTCTCTACAGGTTTGCACTTCCTTTTATTTTATTTATTTATTTATTTATTTATGGGTTTTTTTTTTTTTGGTACCAGGGATCAAATTTGGGACCTTGCACCTGTGAGGCAGGCAGTGGAACCATTGAGCTAAATCCTTGGCAGATTGGTTTTTTTTGGTAGTGGGGATTGAACTTGGGTCCTTGCGCTTGCGCAGCAGGCAGTGAAACCACTGAGCTAAATCCCTGGCCCTCTTTACAGGTTTTATCTGAGATTCATGGAAAATAATCATCTCCTCCTACAATACTGTCTTAATTTTCTTTTTCAATAAGACTCAAGTCTCTTTCTGGTGAGTTTAAATGCATAAAGCTTAGTGATTCTTTTATCCTGTTAGTTTTGATGAGAGCAGGTTGGTATGAAAAGTGAGCCTGGCCCTGAGTCCCCTTGCATCCTGTTTCACTGTGTAATCTCTCTTCTCTGCACACAGCAGTTTCCTTTCCTCCTTCTCTGCCATGTTGTGACACAGCCAGAAAGTCCCTCACCAGTGGCCAAACAGCTGTTGTCTTCCAATCTTGGACTTACAGCCTCTCAAACTGAGATCAGGAAAACCTTCCTTCTTTATAAAGTACCCTACTTCAGTTATTTTATTAGAGCAATAAGAAATAAACTAAGACATATACATTTTGTTTATTATTCATTGGTCAGTGGTCAAAGTGGTTTGTTTCGACTTTTTAGCTATAGTGTAAAAGCTGCTATGAACATGGGTGGAATAATATCTAAGTCTGTGCTTTTCACTATTTGCCTATATACTCTTAAATATTTTCTTGTATGGATTTGCATTAGGAAATTTTCTCCTGAAGGAAAGACTCATAAGTATATTGTTCTCCCTTACCTCCCCAACTAGAGGTGGAAGTGGCTTATGTTGGGATGGAAACTCTCTGGAGTTTCTGGAGTTACTGGGGTGTTCTGCTCCTCCCATGTCAGCACAGAATGCAGTGGGACTTTTCCCCGATACCTCCCAAGTGTGTATGCCATTCCAATCAACAGGTCAGTAATGGGGATTCTTGGCTGAATGTTATGGCTGACCTTTGCCATCTCCTTCCTAAATGGTTGTAAAAATGAGGGAGTGTGTGGGTGAAGGCTTATTGTTACCTTAATTATTTTCGAGTCTTGAGAAATTAATCAGTGTCTTGATGATTGTTTATATTAGGTCATGTAAGAACTGATCTAACAGAGCCAGCTCATCCAGCTGTTCACAGATGTTGAAAGGAGAAATCAAAAAAATCTAGAAGCCAATGAAGGGTGAAGCTGAGAATATTTTTGTAATGATGTAAAACTAGTCAAAAATGAACTATTTAGTTTCTACCTCAAGTGTAGTCTAGTTTGTGACCTTTAATTTCTGAGAAATGAGAGAATTTGAAAAAAATGCTGCAACTACTGGGCCTCTTTGAAAAGTATATCTTTCTTCTTGGATAAAATGAATGTTTCCATTATCTGAAGAAAACTGTCATATGACAAAAGCCTGGATTCTTGGAGACCTCCTTAGCCATGTATATAACTTATAAATAGTATCAAATTATTTTATGAAAATCAAGAGATGCAAATTTATTCTCAAATTTATTATTGGTCCTCTCATAGATTTGTTTATACCAATAACTTCACACTGAATATGAGAAAAAGACTTATATAAACTATTACCAGACTAGCCATGGTGAGAATGTGTTTATTCATCCATTCATTAGATAAATATCTATGGAAACTCCAATATGAGCCCAGTATCTCAGTTGAACTCACTATAAGCAGAGCCTGAAACCAAGAATGTGGGGGGAGATGGTTTATTTATAGGGTAACCTCACAATGCAAGAGTGAGAGGAGGGGAAAGGGAGAGAGAGCACCTGTGAAGATCATGTTAGTAAGTGGAGTTCAGTCCTGCTATGGACACTCTGAAAACACATGTGCAGCCTTTCTGTGTTGTTCATATAGAGGACTGGGGTGAGGGTGGGCCTGGAACATTTATTCCTAACCCTCATTGGTTGAGACTTAGACCTGGAGGCATTAATTTGTCTGTATCCCTATAGAAAACTCCTAGATTAAAAAAAACAACAACACCTACTTAAGGTGGAAGGCTACCCACTTGCAGAGGTACATTCATTGTAGGAAGACTCAAAGGTAGTCCCAGGTGACACGAATCCAGTATGGTCAGCATCTGCCACACCACAGTATGCTAGTGCCAGGGATATAGTGAGGCATGAAACAAATACCATTTTATCAGAGTTGCTTACATGCTCATGTTCATTGCAGCATTATTCACAAATAGCCAAGATATGGAACAACTGAGGTGTCCATTGATGGATGAGTAGCTAAGGAAAATATGATATGTGGAATATTATTCAACCACAAAGAAGAATGAAATCCTGTCATACCTGGCAACATGAATTCAGCTGGAGGACATCAGGTTAAGTGAAGTAAACCAGACACACAAAGACACATACTACATGTTTTCGCTTATTTTTAACATCTAAAAGAAGTAGATCACAAGGTATAGTGCTTGCTAGAAGTTACAAAAGGTATAAAGGAAGGAGAGAGACAAAGATTAGATAATGAGTACCAAAACTATGCTCAGGAGAAATTAGTTCTAGGGTTCTATAGGATGGTAACTATAGTCTATAACAATAGATGATATATTTCAATATAACTAGAATACTTCAAAGGTTTCCAATGAAAAATGATGATAAATGAGGAAATGTAAATGCTAATTAGTGATTTGATCATTACATATTTTATACATGTATCAAATCACTGTATTCTGTCCCACAGATATGTACAAATATTATGAATCAACAATTTATAAAAACAGATACCAACTCTCCTTTCATTTATGAGAAGCATAAGCCTAGGTCTGAATTTTTAAAAATTTCTTGGCATAAATTTATAAAATTATAACTTCTGGGTCAAAGGGAATGAATATTTTTAAGACTTTTGATTAATGTTCTCACAAATTTTAATTTTTAGAAATTAAATTATGGATACAAATTTTTAAAAAATTGCTCAAACTCTTGAGTTTTATTGGTTTATCTGTTTTGTTAAAAATCAGTCTGGTTATACAGAGATTTTAGATGCTTTTATTTTCATTACTGGGAATAGAGAAAACATAATTTTAAAGTATTTTCTGTTTCTCATTTTGAAAACTGCCCTTTTCTTTTTTCTTCTTAGGTCACTGACCTTGAGCCTTGTTTGTGACTCTATGTGGGAAAGCACGTGTCTATGTGTACATACTTGGATGTGGCCAATGTTATGCCAGATACAATTTCCAATTTTTGCTTTCTATTCTTGGTATAGGTTGATTTTCCTATGATTTTATTTTTTAACCAGAAATTTGAGGCTCAACCTCACTCAAGACAGCTCATATCTATTCCCAAGGAGACAACTTTTGAGGACCAGTATACTACCCAAAGCTTGGATCCCAGGAGAGAATTTGTTTTTGCTTTCTAAACAAAATGCCAAAGTGTGTGTGTGTATATTGCCAAAACAGAATTTTTTACCACTCCAAAGATGGTGAGTTTTCTCATTTTCTTTCATAAAATACTATAAAGATCTGTTGAACCTCCCTTGTATAAGCTTGTAAACATGGTTCTTTTGGTAACTTCTCCTATGCTCAGATCAGAAGCAGGAGGGAAAGAGGTGGCCTTGAACTGCTCTGCTCTTCCTCATTTATTTACCTAATTCCATCAGGTTGACCATTGGAACTGATAATCTGATAAGGTCAGTTGGTTGATCAATGCAAGTTAAGCAAGTTAGTTGCTTAAGAAGAAAAAAAAAGTAAAATAAAAGCAACCTTCTTATTTCTTTTCAACCACTCAATTGACCCAGTGGAATTCTCCACCCTCTTCCTTTCACTCTGTATTTGTGTGTTGATGGCTAGTTGGGGAGCCTGGGACAGAGAGATGAGGAAGACAAAAGAGCAAGATAACACTTGAAATTTTGGCCAACAGTAGGGTCAGAGGCCAGAAGAGCAACCAAGATCAAGGGATACAGATAAAGGGGGACAAAGCCCATGCAAATACTCGGTCACCAGGAGAGCAGCAGGGGCTGCGAATCCACACAGGTAGCCAGGCACATGACCACCCAGCCCCGGCACTCTCCCTTTTTCACCTTAGGGAGAACTGGTCCTTCCTGCATCTGCATCGTCGGCCCATAGGTGCTGACAGCGGAGTGCAGCTGGAAGGTGGAAGTGGGACTGTAAAAATTCAAATCTTTGGCAAAGGCAGCACCGTGACTTTGCTCTGGAAAACAATGAGCTTCATTGCTTTTTGTCTAGGCTGCAATGTGTTTTAAAAATAGTTGGGTTTTCCTGCAGAGAAGGTGCAGGGTACTGGGAGAAGAGCTCTCCATTTGGGAGAGGCCACTCTCCATGGTCCACCACATCTAAGAAGAGCCAGCAAAAGAACAACAAGAAGAATAAAATTAATTTAAAGTTCAACTTTTGACATGTGCTTTTTAATATCAAGTCCTAGCTTGAGTTTCTTAGAAGCGGTCTTCAAGACAAAAATTTTGAACAAATACTATAATTTGTTTGGAAGATCTTAGGAAACACCAGAAGAATAGTGGACAATTGAGATGTTGAAAGAAACCAATAAAGTATGCCACATTAAGTAGATTATCATTGTGGCAACAAGGCTCAGAATCCCCAGGGAACCCCAACGGACAGTGTAGAACAAATTCCAGAGTCATTCTACTCAAGGGGAAAGACAGCTGAGTCATTTATCCATAAATATTTTGAATCATCAGTGCAAGGATTTGCTCTGGAGGTATTACCTTCCCGGCATGTCCTCACTTTGGCTGAGTGGGCTCCAGTGGCCAGAAAAAGCCCAAAGGCACAGTCAAGGTACAGGTGATAGGAACCATTCTTATTAGTGTAGATGGCAGAGGTGGTGGCAGAGCATGGAGTGTATGGTATGAAAGATAAATGTGCATACTCAGTATTCAGGATTCAGCCATAAAAAGTCCTCACTTCCTCATTTATGATCATCATCTCACTGATCAAAGGGACATGAACATTCATCCTCTGGGATCTGGTCTCCAGCCCTTCCATCTGTTTTGGTGTTTTTTGTAAACTTTAAGATTGTATCTCAAAGAATGAGGGTTTGTTTTTTATATCAATTACTCCTTTGCACAAATCTTGGATTATAAACAATCCAATAGAAATTACAACAACTTTAGAGGCAATGAAATTCTGGATAAAGCAATCAAGGGAAAAACCTCAGTGGGCAGCCAAGGAACCACAAATATCCATTTGCCAAGTTCATAATTTGCGTGAGATTGCTGTCTTCTGACAATTTTTGATTTATGTTTAATATAATCATCTCTTATCTTAACTTGCAACATTTCTTTGAAACTTACCCAAGGGCATGTTCTTTCAGAAGCTTAATTATGTACAGTTAGTTGTTTGACAACATTTTTGGCAAATGGTTATCGAAAGAGTAGGATTTTGAGTTTTTGACAGGCAGCAGGACATAACGGGATTCCCAGACAGGTGTGGCTGGGAGAGGACTCTGGGTGAGAGAGAAGCCTCCCACAGATTTCTTCAAAAATGTCATGTGTTGATTTGCACAAGGACTGAGAAATCTAGTCCTGAATTCATCTTCCTTTTCCAATACATTTAAATTTTTTTTATTGAACCATAGTAATTTTATATGTTTATGGAATACAATGTGACATTTCAATACATGTTCAGAATGGGAAATGATCAGGCATATCTATCACTTCAGACATATCATTTATTTGTGTGTGGAACATTCTAAACCCTCTCTACTAGCTATTTTGAAATATTCAATTAATTTTTTGTCAACCATAGTTATCCCAGTGTACTATAGAAATCAGAAATTACTCTTCCATTCCAATGGCACCTCTGTACCCATTGACATTCATCTTTCCCTCTTCCTCCCCCAACACTTCCCAGACTGTGGCAATGCTTATTCTGTGATCTAAGAAGTCCTGAATTTATATCCAATAGGGTATACTCCCAACAAGAAGGGGAGGAGAAGAGTGTCATTTAGCAGATGTTTTTGTTGTGTGCTAAACCAGTGACTCTTTTGGTCTTAGAACAGTGAATATGCTTGAATAATCTTGAAGGTCACAGAGTGCTTCTGTTTAACTGAGTTCTATCTATATAGAAATTAGAATACAGAGACATATTAAAAGTTTATCAATTAATTTAAAATAATAATAAAACCATTAATGTTAAAATAAAATGTAGTTTTATTGACAAAAACTATGTTTTCCAAAACAAAATATACAGTAAATGTGGCATTGCTCTGCTATTTGAAGATTTCTTAATGTCTGGCTTGATAGAAGGTGGATGGATTTTCGTATTTGCGTCTGCTTTCAATTTGATGTAATATGTGGATATTGACGAACATATCTGAAGAAAATCTGGTCTCATACAGGCCGATGTGTGGGAAAGGAAAAGTATTTTAACAGGATTCCAGATAATTGTGGATATTTTCTTTCAAGGTGGCACCCATCTTGACAAAGAGTAGTTCCCTCCCTCCTTTTATTTCCTCTCTCATTTTAATCATTTTAAAGTGGACATTCACAGTGGTATATAGTGTCACCACCATTCACCTCCAGAATGTTTTTCATCTGGCAAAACTGACACTCTGCGCTCATGAATCACTAATTCCTTGTTCCCACCTTCCAGCCCCTGGCAACCACCATCCTCTTTTCTATGAATCTGTCCTACCCTAAGTACTTCATATAAGTGGTATTCTATAGTATTTGTCATTTTGTGACCAGCTTTGTTTCACTTTCTATAATATCATTAAGGTTTATCCAAGTCGTAGCCTGTGTCAGGATTTTCTTCCTTTGTAAAGTGGAGTAAATTCAGTCATGTGGATATACTGCATTTTATCTTTTCATCAGCAACAAAGGTTGCTTCAACTTTTTGGCTATTGTGAGTACCAATGCTATGAACATGGCTACACAGGTATTTCACTGTTCTCTGCTTTTACTTCTCTTGGGTACATATCCAGAAGTGGAATAGCCAGATTGCATGGTAGTTATATTTTTAATATTTAGATTTTAATGTTTAAAGTAATCACTATATTGTTGAGTAGTAGGGTTTTCTGATTGTTTGTTTGTTTGGTACTGGGGATTGAATCTTGGCCCATCACCCTGAGGTGAAACTCAGTCTTAAATGTGTTTGTTTGTTTGTTTTTTGAGCCAGTGTCTCATTAAGTCACTAAATTGCCTATGCAGGGGTCAAACTTGTTTTTTGTTTCCCATTAAGTTTATTGGTACATTTTAGGCATAAAATACAGTTACATAGTTACATTCATCATTGGGATCTTGTACCTTTATGTGAGTATCTTGGTTCTTATATTTTTCTCCTTCCCCTGCCCTCCTTTCATCCCCTCCACCTTTCCATATTTGCAAAGACTTTGTTTCCATTTTCTACCTTTTCTCATATT
This sequence comes from Heterocephalus glaber, assembly GCF_053883595.1. Lineage (NCBI taxonomy): Eukaryota > Metazoa > Chordata > Mammalia > Rodentia > Bathyergidae > Heterocephalus > Heterocephalus glaber. The sequence continues at coordinate 1,631,191 of NW_028258146.1, read as the reverse complement.
TTTTTCTTTTCCCTTCTTTACTTTCCCCTACCCATCCTGCTTCCCCTACTCCTTTAGACCTTTTCTTCCTATTACACAACATCAATTATACATTTTTAAAATTACAATATCAAGATCTAGAAGGGATTGCCACAGATTTTACAGAATTTAAAAGGATATAGAAAGCATATTTCAAAAATCTTTTTAAAAATAAAATTTGGTAACTTCTACGAAGTACCTTGGATGACAAATTAATGAAACTGACTCCGGAGGAAATATAAAATTTGAATAGCACCTATTAAAGAAAGTAGATTCCTAGCTTAAAAAGCTACCCATATGACAACAGCAGGCTCATATACATTTTAACTGATAAATTATATCAAACATTTAAAGCAGAAGAAAGAAGGAACACTTTTCCCCTCATTTTAGGAAATTAACATTGTGCTAATCCTAAAACTGGATAAAGATAATAGAAGAAAAAAGTATGAACAGAGATAGGAATTTGTTTAACAAAACAAACTATTAGAAGTCAGATCTGGTAGTATGTAGAAAGTGGTTTTGTTATAGGGATGGCAGTGTTGGTTCAGCATTGGAAGATCCACCTTCATAAGTTAACATTTTAACAGAGGAAAGGAAAAAGCCATATGATCCTGTCAGTAGTTGCAGAAAAAGTACTGGACTAAATTCTACAGCTGTTCATGGTAAAAGCTATCAGGAGACTAGCAGTAGAACAGAACCTTCTCAACAGATAAGCCATACACTCCATACTTCCAGCAAAAACGCCTTATATGAATGGAGAAGATACAATGCTTTCTACCTAAGGTGGGGAACAAGGGCAGATATGCCTACTCTTCATCTGTCTATTCAACTTTGAAACCTAGGCCCAAACCAAAATAGTCTGGCAATAAAATCACACAATTAGTATAGGATTGGCAAGGTAGAAGTAAAATCTTTGTATGTAGATAAAATGATCATCTACAGAGAAAAGACTAAGAAATCTCTAGGAGTCCCTAGAACTTGTATTTGAATTTAGCAGGATTAGAAAACACAAGGTATATATAAAAATTCAGGTCTATGTATACTTGCTGTAAATGAAGATTTGAATATTGAAATTTAAAAGTTATGTAGGAGTACAAAGGATCTGGAAAAGTAAAAAGAAAAAAAAGACAGTGTTGGAAGACATTTATTACCTAATTTTAAGACTTCTTCTAAAGCTACAGTAATCAAGGCAGTGGTTGATGTAAGGAAAGACATATAGATCATTGGTATAAAACAGAGAATCTAGAAATAGAACCACACATATATGATCTGCTGAGTTTTGAAAGATTATTTAACATTAACATTTTATAGAACATAAGCTCAATTCAAGAGCAGAGAAAAAGATAGTGTTTTCAGCAAATGGTACTAGAACACCTGGTATCCATATGTACAAAATTAACCCCAATCCTTTGTTTCCATACATAAAAATAACTTGAAAGGATTCATGAATCTAAATATGAAAGACTAAAAGTATAAAACTTTCAGAAGAAATTATAAGGGAAAATGTTTATGAATTTAGGGTAGGCAAGAATTTCCTGGGATATGTAAAACATGATGTATAGAAGAAAAAAATTGATAAATGAGATTCCATCAAAATTTGGAACTTTGAATGACATCATTAAGAAAATGAAAAGTGGTTCTTAAACAGACCATATTTATAATGTATATAACCTAAGACCAGAATATATAAAGAAATCTTACAGCTCATTAATAGACAACCCAATGAAAAAGCAGACACAAGAAGATGATAAATAGCCAGTACAGTACAAGGAAAGGTGTGCAACACTAGAATCAGAAATATACTAATCAGTACAATAACAAGACTGAATTATACACTCATTAAGGTGATGAAGTTAAAAACTTTAAAAGAACAAATGTCAGCTTAGGTGTGAACCAGTTAGAACGTACTAATACTGCTAATGTGAATGTAAAATGATAAAACCATTTTGGAAAAGAATATAGAAATTGCTTGTATTACTGTTAAGAACCAATAGTTCTGTTCTTTTTACTTAAGAGGAATGAAAACACATGTTCACAATAGATTTGAACATACAAGTTGACTATCCCTTATCTGAAATTCTTGGGAACAGAGTGTTTCAGATTTTCGTTTGAAATCCACTTGATCTGCAAAGAGGATAGCTACTCCTGCTTTTTTATTTTTGGGTTCCTTTCACATGGAGTATTGTTTTCCATCCTTTAACTTTCAGTCTACGTGTTTCTTTTTGAATTAAATGTGTTTCTTGTATGCAGCATATTGTTGGATCTTGCTTCTTGACCCATTCTGCTAATAGAAAAGTCTATTTCTTTTGATTGGTGAATTGAGACCATTAACACTGATGGTTATAACTTATACATATTGACTTATCGTTGTCATGAGTTTTTCTGTTTGTCGGATTCTCCCCCTTTGTGTTTAATTTCTTGTCACACCTGACAGATTCATTCTGCTGGGCTTCCTGGGGTTCTGATCCTCTTTGTCTTTTCCTAGGATATTGTCTAAAATTTTTTGGAGTGCTGGTTTGGTATTTATGAAGTTCCTAAGGCGCTCTTTGTCATGAAAGTATCTTGTTTCTCCATCAATTTTGAAAGATAATTTTGCAGGGTACATCAATCTGGGTTGGAGGTTGTTTTGCTTTAGGGCTTGAAATATAACACCCCAAGCTCTTCTTGCCTTGAGGGTTTGTGTTGAGAAGTCTGCTGTGATTCTGATGGGCTTTCCTTTGTATGTGATTTGTTTCTTTTCTCTAACTGCTTGTAGAATTTTGTTCTTCTTTTGGGTTTCTGGAATCTTTTTTGGTACATGGGATCGAACTCGGGACCTTGTGCTTACAAGGCAGGCGCCGGAACCACTGAGCTAAATCCCCGGTGGAATCTTAACTATTATATGCCTATGTGTAGATTTTTTTGATCAAGGCTAGTTGGAGTCCTATTAGCCTCACTTATCTGTATGTCAAGTTCTTTTCCCCTGCAGGGGATGTTTTCTGACATCACTACTGTGAACCGTTTTTTTAAGTCATCTGCACTCTCTCCTGTTTCTTCATTGACTCTGATTAGTTTTATGTTCTTCTTCTTTGCATCATCTAGCAGCTGCTGGATTGATTTCTCATGGTCCCTTACAATTTCAAAGCAATTTTTCTTTTCTTGGTCAGTAATAGCAATCTTATCTTCTATATCTGAAATTCTGTCCTCACTTTGGCTCATTCTGCTTCATATACTTTCAGTGGAGTTTTTAATCTCCTGGAAATCTGTTTGTATCTGTTTTATGGATTCCATTTGTTTCCTATGTTGGGATTCCATCATGTTCCTCAGCTCCTTTATTTTTTTATCTGTGTCCTCTCTAGATTGATTAATCATGTCTTGCACTATGAGCACAATCTCTGCTGTTATCTGAGAAATTATTCTGCTTTCATTTTTTCCAGATCCTCTTTTGTTGCCAGTTCAGGAAGTCCAGGTGGTTCAGTATCACAGTGTTCCATCTCGTTTCCCTTTGGGGTTGTTTTAGGTGATCTGGAAGTCTGGTTTTGAAACTTGTTTACGTGTCTTCTCATTTCAATGGGGTTAGGGGGGTGGGTGATTGCTGCTGGTGCCTGCAGGGCTCACCTCCTGTCTGCTAGCAGGGGTGGTATGGTGGTCCAGAAGCCTCCTCCTGTTCACTGGTAGCAGCTCACCTCCTCTGTCCTGGCCATCAAACTTATTTTTTAATTTTTTTTTTTACTTTCACACATGTACACAACACATCTCAACTCTTTCCTTTTCCTTTTATTTTGCTGGCATAAGATTTCTTTATTTATCTTATAAGCCATTTTAAGTTAAATATATATGCAGATTAACAACCAGACTAATAGGCCAGAACATATAGAACACATCAGACAATTATACTAAATCAAGGTACAGTTTTTACAAATATTGTCCATTCTCTTTTTTCTTTTTATCTGTCTTTCATTTTGTACTTTATTTAAGTAATGAGTTTTTCATGTAAGAGAAATCTTGTGATATTTAAACTTGTGTATCTGACTTACCTAATATTATGTTCTCAAGGTGAATCCACTTTCTTACAAATGACTCAAGCTTATCCTTCTTTATGGGAGAGTAGTACTCCATTGTGTATAAATACCACATTTTCTTCATCCATTCATCTGTTGATGCACATATAAGTTGTTTCCATGATTTAGCTATTCTAAATTACGCTGCTATACACATGGGTATGCCTACATTACAGTGGTCTGATGTTTTTAATTCTTTTGGAAGATACCTAGAATGAAAATAGATATGTCAAATTGAAACTTCTATTGAAATGAAATTGAAATGAAATTTCTAGTTTTAGTGTTTCAGGAATTTCCATTTTGGTTGTACTAGTTTGCATTCCTACCAACAATGAAGGATGGTTCCTTTTCTCCACAGCTTTGCCAGCATTTGTTATTGGTTGATTTCTTGATGATGGCCATTTTTTCTGAAGTGAGCTGGAATCCCAGAGTTGTTTAAAGTGATGTTGAATGTTTTTTCATGTATTTATTGGCCGTTTGTATTTCTTCACCTGAAAAGTGCCTATTCATTTCAAATGCTCACCTTTTGATTGGGTCTTTTTGTTGGGGGTCTAATCTTTTTGAATTCTTTATATATTCTAGATATTAGCCCTTTGTCTAAGGAGTAGCTGGGAATTTTTTTTCTCATTCTGCAGTTTGTATCTTCAATATTGATTGTTTCCTTTGCTGTGCAGAAGCTTTTTAATTGAATATGATTCTATTTGTTGATTCTTGGTATGATTTCTTGTGCAACCAGGGTTCTGTTCAGAAAATATTTGCCTATGCCTATGTCTTCAAGTGTTTTACCTATTTTATCTTCCAGCAAATTAAGTGTTTCTCTTCTAATGTTTAGATCTTTGATCTGGGCTCAAACTTGTGATCATTCTGCACCAGCCTCCCAGAGTGCTGGAATCACAGACACATGCCACAAGGACTGGCTGTGTGGTCATTTGGATTTTTTGTTCTTTGTTGCTGTTGTTTTTTTGAGACTGGGTCTCACTATGGAGTTCAGACTGGCCTTAAACTCACTATGTACCTCAGGCTGACCTCAAATTCATGGTAATCCTCCTGTCTCAGCCTCTCAAGTGCTGAGATTACAGGCATGCAATGCTGTGCCCAGCAAAGTTTTTAAAAACTTACTTACAATGTGTCATCTGAAACCATATCAATTAACTTTTGTTAATTGTTACATTAAAATTCATTCACCTGTCTTGCACTTTAAATAGAACTTTAACCCATACTTGATTCTTAAAACAATGTACGTGGGTTATTTGGAAAATATTAGTTTCTAAATTATATATATATTTTTTTCTTTTTTTCTTTCTTTTTTTATATCTTTCTAATAATGATTTATTTTTAATATAGTATAAAACAATTACACACATTAAGACCAATGCTGCTATCTTCAGAAAAGTCTTTAAAGTACTATGAAGCTATCAAATTTATGGAGGCTGATACATTTTCTAAAATTCCAATTTTTTCTTGAAAGCTAGCATTTTATCATTGGCAACAAAGACTGTCAATTTTCTTTCTTGAAGGGCTGAGATTCTTTTGTTCACTTTAAAAACATGTCTACCAGATTCAAGACTGAATCTTGAATTCAATAAATATGCTGTGTAATTTTTTCAAGGAATAATAATATTCTATGGTAAAGGGGAGGCACTAGAAATTCAAACAACCGCTCAAGAATTTTTTCCTTAAAGTATAGCTCCAGTTTCATGAACAGCACAATTGTTTGGTGGTTATTCCCCATGTTGTTACACACACTATTAAAATCACAGATTATTGAGTATCAGTCAGGATTCAATAAAGTTCATCGTGGTTAATGCCTCATCAAGGGCTATTTCAGTGAACCCGGAAGTGAAGAACATAATGTGGGTTCCACACTACAAAGACGCAGAGGACACCAGACCACCAGACCAAGGTACTGAGTCCCACTGCTCCCAGCCCAGAGGAAAGGGCTTTTGGGCCACCTTCTGTCCCGCTGCTCCTGGCCCAGAGGAAGGGGCTTCCAGGATACCATCACTCCCACCTCTCCCAGCCCAAAGGGAGGGATTTCTGAGCCACCATCCCACTGCTCCTGGTCCAGAGAAAGGGGTTTCCCGGCCACCATCCCTCCCACTGCTCCCATCCCACAGGAAAGGGCTTTTGGGTCACCATCCCTACCGCTGCTCCCGGCCCCTGTCCCACCTCACCAAGCTCAGAGGAGGTAATCTGTGCAGGCGCTAACAGCCCTCTGCCCCAGTCAAAATGAGAAAACAAATAAATAAGTCTCAAAATCAGACTTCCAGATCACCTACAGCTGGACCCACTGAACAGGCAACAAAAGGGGTTCTGGAAAAAATGAAATCAGAAATAATTTCTCAGATAACAGGAGAAATTGTGCCCCTAGTGCAAGACATGATTAATACATCTAGAGAGGAGCTCAGGAACATAATGGAATCCCAACATAGGAAACAAATGGAATCCATAAAACAGATGCAAATAGATTTCCAGGACAAGAAAACCTCCATTGAAAGTCTACACAGCAGAATGAGCCAATGTGAGGACAGAATTTCAGATATAGAAGATAAGATTGCAATTAGTGACCAGGAAAAGAAAAATTGCTTCAAAATTATAAGGGAACATGAGAAATCAATCCAGCAGCTGCTAGATGATGCAAAGAAGAATAACATAAGACTGATTGGAGTCAATGGAGAAACAGGAGAGAGTGCAGATGACATAAAATATCTCTTCAAAGAAATAATGGCAGAAAACTTCCCAAGCAGGGGAAAAGAGCTTGACATACAGATAAGTGAGGCATATAGGACTCCAAATAGCCTTGATCAAAAAAAATCTACACATAGGCATGTAATTGTTAAGATTCCAGAAACACAACAGAAGAACAAAGTTCTCCAAGCAGTCAGAGAAAAGAAACAAATCACATACAAAGGAAAGCCCATCAGAATCACAGAACACTTCTCAACACAAACCCTCAAGGCAAGAAGAGCTTGGAGTGACATATTCCAAGCCCTAAAAGAAAACAGCCTCCAACCCAGATTGATGTACCCTGCAAAACTATCTTTCAAAATGGATGGAGAAATAAGATACTTTCATGACAAACAGCACCTTAGGAACTTCATGAATACCAAACTGGCACTCCAAAGAATTTTACACAATATCCTAGGAACAGACACTGAGGATCACAACCCCAGGAAGCAAAGCAGAATGAACCCATCTGGCATGACAAGAAATTAAATGGAAAGGGGGAGAACCCAACAAAATAAAAAGTCATGGCAATGACAACTCAATACGTTTCAGTTATAACCATCAATGTTAATGGTCTCAATTCACCAATCAAAAGAAATAGACTGGCAGAATGGGTCAAGAAGCAAAATCCAACAATATGCTGCATCCAAGAAACACACTGAATTCAAAAGGAAACTCATAGACTGAAAGTTAAAGGGTGGAAAACAATACTCCATGAGACGGGAACCTGAAAAAAAGCAGGAGTAGCTATCCTCTTTGCAGATCAAGTAGATTTCAAACCAACATTGATTAAGAGAGACAAAGAGGGACACTACATCCTTGTAAAGGGAAGACTCCAAGAGGAAGAGATGACAATCATAAATATCTATGCACCAAACACTAGTGCACCCAACTATATAAAACAAATACTAACGGACATGAAAAGTCATATATGCACTAATACAACTGTAGTGGGGGACCTCAACACCCCACTGTCACAAATAGATAGATCAACTAGACTAAAAATAAGTAATGAAATACTAGAACTCAATCAAACTCTTGAACAAATGAACTTAACAGATGTTTACAGAGTCTTCCACCCCACAAAATCAGAATACACACTCTTCTCAGCTGCACATGGGTCATTCTCCAAAATAGACCACATACTCACACATAGAACATGTTTAAGTAAGTGCAAAGGAATTGAAGTTATCCCCTGTGTATTAACAGACCATAGTGCAATGAAATTGGAGATCCATAGCAAAAGAAACTCAAAACATTTCGCAAACACGTAGAAATTGAACAACACACTTCTGAATAACTAATGGGTCACAGAGGAAATTAAAGAAGAAATCAGACAGTTCCTTCAATTCAATGACAATGACAATACAACATATCAGAATCTATGGGACACAATGAAAGCAGTCTTATGAGGGAAATTTATAGCAGTGAATACACATATTAGGAAAACAGAATGAGCCCAATTAAACAACCTGATGCTGAACCTCAAGCTTCTAGAAAAAGAAGAGCAGGACCACCCCAAAGCTCATACAAGGGAGGAAATTATAAAGATCAGAGGAGAAATCAATGCAATGGAGACTAAGAGAATGATACAAAAAAATCAATGAAGCCAAGAGTTGGTTCTTCAAAAGAATCAACAAAAATTGACAAACCTTTAGCCAACCTTGTCAGAAAAAGGAAAGAAAAGGCCCAAATCCATGCAATTAGGAATGAAAAGGATGAAATTACAACAGACCCAGCAGAAATCCAGAGGATCATCAATACCTACTTCCAGAACCTATATGCCAATAAGATGGACAACACAGAAGAAATGGACAGATTCCTAGATACATATGAATTACCAAAGTAGAATGAAGAAGACCGAAATATTCTGAACAACCCAATATCAACCAATGAAATTGAAAATGTAATTAAAAACTTATCAACTAAGAAAAGCCTGGGCCCTGATGGCTTCACTGCTGAATTCTACAAGACATTTAGAGAGGAACTGCTGCCATTCCTGTTTAAACTCTTCAATGAAATTGAAAGGGAAGCAATACTCCCAAATTCATTCCTGGAAGCAAGCATCACCTTGATCCCCAGAGGAGAGGAAGACCCAACTGAAAAAGAGAACTATAGGCCAATCTCACTAATGAACATAGATGCAAAAATCCTTAATAAGATACTGGCAAATAGAATGCAGAAGATCATCAAGAAGATCATACACCCTGATCAAGTGGGATTCATCCCAGGGATGCAGGGATGGTTCCATATACAAAAATCAATCAATGTAATACACTATATCAATAGAGCCAAGGACAAAAACCATATGATTATCTCCATAGATGCAGAAAAAGTATTTGACAAAATCCAACATGCATTTATGATAAAAACCCTACAAAAAGTTGGAATAGACGGTCTCTACCTCAAACTGATAGAAGCCATCTATGAAAAACCAACAGCCAATATACAAAATGGTCAAAAACTGAAATCCTTCACACTCAAATCAGGAACAAGACAAGGATGTCCACTATCACCACTCTTGTTCAGTATAGTTCTGGAAACATTAGCCATGGCAATTAGACAAGAGAAAGAAATAAAAAGAATAAAGATAGGAAATGAAGAAGTCAAATTGTCATTATTTGCAGATGACATGATACTCTATATAGAAGACCCCATGAACTCCACCAAAAGTCTGCTAGACTTAATAACCAAATTCAGTCAAGTAGCTGGTTACAAGGTCAACACACAAAAATCAATAGCTTTCCTCTACACAAGTGACAGACTCACTGAGAGAGAAATAGGGCAAATAATTCCTTTCACAATAGCATCCAAAAAACTGAAATACCTAGGAATCATCCTAACAAAACAAATCAAAGACCTCTTCTCTGAAAAGTATGGCACTCTGAAAAGAGAGATTGAAGATGATATCAGAAAATGGACAGACATCCCCTGCTCCTGGGTAGGAAGGATTAATATAGTGAAAATGGCCATACTTCCAAAACTGCTATACAGATTTAATGCAATTCCAATTGAGATCCCAACAGCATACTTCATAGACCTCGAGAAAACAATCCAAAAATTCATTTGGAATAAGAAGAGACCCAGCATACCACAAGCAATTCTAGGTAACAGAGACATGGCAGGGGGTATCACAATCCCCAACCTGCAACTCTACCACAAAGCTACTGTGATAAAAACAACATGGTACTGGCGAAGAAACAGACTTGAGGACCAGTGGAACAGATTAGAAGATGCAGAAACAATGCCAGACACACTCAGCCATCTCATCTTCGACAAAGGAGCCAAACACCCTCACTGGAGGAAAGATAGCCTCTTTAATAAATGGTGCTGGAAAAATTGGGCTTCAACTTGACAAAGATTAAAACTAGACCTATATCTCTTACCATACACTAAAATAAAATCAAAATGGATTAAAGATCTAAATATTAAAATAGAAACTCTGAACCAGTTGGAACAGAGGTTAGGTAGAACCCTTGAAGACATCGGTGTAGGAAAAGATTTTATGAACAAAACCTCAGTTGCCCATGAACTAGTACAAACAATCAACAAATGGGATCTCTTCTTATTAAAAGGCTTCTGCACAGCAAGAGAAACCACCAACAGTGTGAAGAGACAACCCACAATGTGGGAAAAAATCTTCACCTGCTCTTCCTCAGACAAAGGTCTACTGTCTCGAATCTATAAAGAACTTAAAAACATCAGACCTCCCAAATTTAAAGACCCAATCTGAAAATGGGCAGCTGAAATGAACAGACATTTCTCACACAAAGAAGTAGAAATAGCAAATAAATACATGAAAAAATGTTCAACATCACTGGTCATTCGAGAGATGCAAAGGAAAACAAGAATGAGATTCCACTTCACTCCAGAAAGAATGGCTGCTATCATGAAATCAACCAATAACAAATGCTGGTGGGGCTGTGGGGAAAGAGGAACCCTGCTCCACTGCTGGTGGGAGTGTAGACTGGTGCAACCACTGTGGAAATCAGTATGGAGATACCTCAAAGAACTAGGACTGGAAGTCCCATTTGACCCCGCTATTCCAGTGCTGGTGATCTTCCCCAAAGAATTAAAAGAATCATACCACAGTGATATATGTGCACCTATGTTCATAGCAGTGCAGTTTGTAACAGCTAAAACTTGGAAACAGCCCAAATGCCCATCAACTCAGACTGGATAAAGAAAATGTTTTTTTATAAAATGGAGTACTACTCAGCCATAAAAAATGAGAAATTAGAGACATTTATAGCTAAGTGGATGCACAATGAGGCGATACTCTTAAGTGAAATAAATAGGACACACATGTGTAAATACCGAATAGTTTCTCTGGTGTGAGAAACTGAAAGTGTAAATAAGGACTAAATGTATAATAGGTAATGTGAAATAGGAAGAAAAGGGCAAAGGGGAAGGAAGTGGGAGGGCTAGGGGAAAGGATAGAAGGAAATGGGATTAATATGAGAAAATGGAAAAATAGGAACAAAATCTTTGAAATAGGTTGGACTGGAGGGGTTGAAGGGAGGGCTGGGCAAGGGTGAAAAATAAGAACCAAGAGAGACTATGTAAAGGTGCAAATTTCCAATGATGAATGTCATTATATTGTATACCTAAAATGTACCAATGATTAGAATGAATAATTGATAATGTAAAATAGGAATAAAAGGTCCAAAGGGTAGTGGGAGGGGCAGGGGAAAGGAAAGAAGGGAAAGGAAAAATGATGAGAAATGGAAAAAATGGAAATAAAGTCTTTGTAAATAGGGAAGGGTGGAGGGCGTGAAGGGAGGGCTAGGAATGGGGAACAAATAAGAACCAAGATGCCTTATGTAAAGGTACAATTCCCAGTGAGAAATGTAATTGTGTTGTATACCTACAATGTACCAATAAAAAAATTTAATACAAAAAAAAAAAGAACACAATGTGTACTAGTTAAGGGGCTTCTGTCTGCTTTTGAAGAAACTCCAGCATTTTTATTCATTGCTGCCTTTGTACCATCAGCAGAAACATCACTACAGTGAAAAAGGCAAATAGCAGCTTAGTATTTTTTGAGAATTGTTTGGATTTCATAGACTTCCCAGAAAGTGATCTCAGGGATGCCCTGGGCCATGGGCAGACATTTGGGAACCACTGTGCAAACTCAGTACTGCTTGGTGGAAAATTCATATACATAGGAAAAACATATGGTCACCATGTACCTTCTTTATTTAAAAAGGTTAATTCATTATTTTAAGAGGTAGAGGGTCTTGCAGTGTTGCCAGGCTGACCTCAAACTCTTAGATTCAAGTGATTCTCCTGCCTCAGCATTCCAAGTACCTGGGAAAACAGGTTTGTGCCACTATGCTCAGCTAAATGATTTATCTTTGCTGTTCAAACTCAACAGAGATTTGTAGTAGAAATTTGACTAAAGAAAATATATGGCAATAAAAATCATCAATTTCATCATTCATAAAATAACTATTAGTAATAATTTCTTATTCACACTTTCAGACAAGTACATCTATATTTATCTATTTATCTATGTATTTACCATGTTTTCTGTTTGATGCTAGGGATGGAATCCAAGGCCTTATGCATGCTAAGCACTCACTGTACCGTTGGGCTACATCCTTAGCCCTTATATTTACCTTTTAAAAAATAGAATCATATTAAAAGAATTATTATATAACCTGCTTTCTTTGTATATGAGATGGGATATTTTCCATACTATTAATTGTTCTTCTCTTTCTTTTTTTTCCTATCGTCTGTCTTTTATTTTGCACTTTATATATTGGGTTTCTTATATAAGAGAAACCTGCAATATTTAAGCTTATGTGTCTGACATCATTAAAGATTCTTATACAAATACTGTTTAAGCAAGTGCTTGATATTGCATTGATTGGCCATATCAACATTTATTTTAACCAAGTTTGATTGTTGCCTTTGTTAGTCAGTTTTCCATCACTATAATGAAATAGCTGATACAGACTATTTGTGACCTAAAGACAGACTTATTTTGACTCAGTTCTGGAGGTTTAACTTCAAAACCAGATGGTTCTGGTCTCAGCTAGCAGTGCCACGGTAGAGCAGACTGTTCAAATCTCAAACTGGAGCAGAGAGAGACAGAGACTGGGCTCCCACAATACTTGCAGAAGCTATTGAGCACTGCTCCGCCTCATGGCCTAAGGATCTCACACTTCGGTCTTCCTTTTAAAGGTCCACAGAACCTCTCAGTAGCACTGCCCTGGAGACCAAGCCTTTATAGATGGGGACATTTGGAGTGTACTACCTGTACTCCGATCATAGCATCAACTATTATAAAAATTCTACACCCATTATTCTTGTACTTAAATTATTAGATATATATTTAGATTTTATTCCTTACTATAAATTCTTAGAAGTGGAATTAGTAGACTATAAAATTTCATGTTTTAAAATAAAAATGGATTTTTTAAATTGTTTTCTAAAACATTGCATCCGTCTACTCTCCATAGCATTGTAGGACAATGTCCATTTGCCAGATGTTATTCCTTAACCTCTGATTTGCAGTGTGTTCCTTGTGCTGGGGTGTTTATTTCAGTCTGTCCTCTACAGAAGAGGATCTTTGTCCCTGGCCTACTCTCTGTCCACATGTCCACTTGTGTAATACTCACTCCACTTCTTTAGTACACAGGCACACATACACACACACATGCACACACACATGCACGCACACACACACAAACTGTGATCTCTCCAGGGGAGAACAAAGTCCACGAGCATATCTCCCAGATTAGCTTTGGCAAGAGTTTACTTATGTACTCTGTGTTATTGAAATACCATCTTCTTTCAAAGTCTAAATTTCTGACACTCCACTCTGATGAAAGACATAGAAGACTAAACTTCCCAGCAGGGGTGGCCTCAGATTCTCTTGCCCTCTCTCCTCAGTGAGTACACTCTGCAGGTTTAGCTTCACTTTTCAGCTCACCTTAAGTATGTAGGCCTAGTGAGTATCGGTGCATAGAAAAAATAAACTCATCCTACTTGAAAACAGTTAAGCCTGGGCTAACTTCCTCTACTATTTTCAGACTTGAACAATTTGTGGAGAGAGAAATAGGTTGGAGTCTATTATGGTCTTCTGATTTTGACTATTGCAGGTTGGGCATCCTTAATCTGAAACTCCAAAATCCCAAATGCTCTAAAATCTAACACTTATTGAGCACTAACACAAGACTACAAGTGGAAAATCCCACACCAAGAAACTTTTTTCTTGTACAAAATTTTTAAAAATATTACATAAAATTACCTTCAGGCTATGTGTATAAGATATATATGAAACATAAATGAATTTTGTGTTAGTCTTTGGTCCAATCCAAAGGTATCTTGTTATATGTATATGCAAGTACTCCAACATCTGAAAAGAATCTGAAACATTTCTGGTCCCTAGCATTTTGGGTGAGGGATATTCCACCTATATAATTTTTGATTGTGGTAAGATACAGATACTATAAAATTTGCTAATTAAATTGTTTTTAAATGTATAGTTCTACAGAGTTAAATACCTTCAATGTGTTATGCAACCATCATCACCATCCGTCTCCAGAAGTTTTTCATATGGGAAAGCTGAAACTTTGTGCACATTAAGCAGTAACTCCTCGTTGTCCACTTCTCCCACCAGACCCCAATCTACTTTCTCTCTCTACTTCAAGTACTTTGTGTAAGTGGCATATCATAGAGTATTTGCCTTTTTGTGGCTGGATTATTTCACTTGGCATAACTGGCCTATGATTTTGGCAGCCTGCTCTTAACACCAGGTAGTTTGATTTGAGTGCATTTTCAAGCAGATAGAACCAGGATTTCCAGTTTCCAAGCAAATTTGGTCAGGAAAGGGGACGTATGAATAATATTCTTGCTCTTAGAGGGATAATTGGTCTGAGTTGGCTTTCAGAAGAAATGGCATGTCACCGTTATTAATGAGGTTCTCAGTGAATGCCTGTCTGAGCAGCAAGGAAACCAGAAACTCAGGTGTGTAGTTTTTTTTTTTTTTTTTGCCATTTCTGTGGCAAGGAGCAAACATCGTAGATCAGGTGGACTCCAGAATTTCTGGATTTCATGGACTTTATATTTCCTCTAAAATCTTCATTCTGCACCAACTATTCTTGTTTTGGTAGAATGCAGACAGCATTGAATTTGTCTTTTAGATGCTCAATGCAGGACAGGCATTCACAACCCACATCTCTGTCAATGGCATTTCACTTTTTTATTAAAATTAATTTAAATTACATAACAAAGCCTAAACAATCCAAATACCCAAAGGATCTTATAGTATGCTGTGTCTATTTAGATGAGAGATTGCTTAGTAGGGCTATCTTAACTTCTTTATGGGCTTTTTTGGTGCCAGGAATATTTATTCAATATATTTCATTTTGCAAAAATGCTAAGAGGTGCTTATTATTAATCTTATTTTTTACAAATGAAGAAACAGAGGATAGAGGGTTAAATAGCTTCTTAAAGTTGCAGAGCTTGTAAGTGGTGGTATAGGATTTAAAGTCTGATAGTCCAGTCCTAGCCTCTAGAGGCTACATAAACCCACCCTGATATTCCTGATCTCCCACAGACTGCTGAGTATTTATTAGGATAATCTGTTAAAGAAAAACTCTTTGAGAAGGGTATAACAGTTTTATTTAAAAATATTAATAAACTATAAAGGTGATATTTATTGCAATAATTAAACTTATGACAAAAAAATTTTAATGACTAACCTTTGAATGTATTTTGGGTGTCTCTGCAAGCTGAAGCATTTGAAAATCTTGTTCTTGTTTACAAATGATTTTGGAAGAAAAGGATTCTAATAATCTAATTTGATGATAAATGAGAAATTATTTTTAAAGGTTATTTAAATCTAATAGTTGAAAAACATTACCCCAGTAATCACTTTATTTTTGTTTTGTTTTGTTTTTGGTACCAGGGATCGAACTCAGGACCTCGCGTTTTTGAGGCAGGTGCAATACCACTGGCTAAATCCCCAGTCCATGCAATCACTTTAATTACCAGGAACACACCAATGCAATATTAATCAAAGACGAAGTAAGACAGTTATCAATATAATTAAAAATACTCTCTTTATGAAACAGAATCAGGAATATCTGTTGTGAGAAAAATTTTATTAAAGTTCATATGTAAGTTAGGCACAGTGGATTACACCCAAATGAACAAAAATACAGCAAGTATAAGTGAAAGAAAAGATGAATGGCCTTTCCTCCTTGTTAATAATGATATATGAAACTATGTACAACTTTTAAAGCCAAACAATCATATTTTGCAGGATAAGCCTATGTGTTACATGTAGGATTATGGAGTATATTAGGCAAGGCCCATGGGGAAAGGGCAAGTTGCTATCAGGCTGGCAACCACCAGCAGGCACTTTCTGCTTTCAGATCCCTATCACATTCTGTACTTCACTCCAACAGGCAGATTATTACAATCCCCTCTGGGAGGCAATCAGAGGGGTTTAAGAGCAAAGAGATTGTTTGATTCAATAATAAGAATGTTTGATGAAGAGCTTTGGTGGGTGAGAACAGTTTGGGGGTACAGAAATGATGATTAAGACAATGAGTTAGTTCTTAGGAAGCTTATGATCTTTTTAGGTCGAGGGAACAGAAGCACATGATATAGAGAGAAAGCAGGGAGTGAGAGAGGAAATTGAGATGCAAGGGCTATAGCATCTGTAAGTGCTCTATAAGTGCCCAGAAGAAAGAGACAGAGGTTGTACTGGGAGGACTGAGAAAATGGTGTTGTGCAGAATGAGGTCTAACATTGATGTTTTAGAGGTCCCCTCCTCCTCAAAAAAGCAAAGCAATGGAATAGAATTAAGAACTATAATTCAGGACAAGTTTTCTGAAATACAAAAAAGCTGGAAACTTTATGTTGAAAGTTACTGTATTCTTAACAGTTTCAACTCAGTATAACCAATACTGCAATGTGTTCTAGGAAAAGTTTTGAATTTAAGAAAGGAAAATAAACTTTGTGCAACAAGCAAAAACAATCAGTGATCCAGAAGTGCATTAAATTATCATAAGTTTTTTGGTAACAATGCTTTTTGCAAAAAAAAAAAAAAGTAGTATTGTCTTTCAGATGGTCCCTTACTGAGACTGCTCTAGAGGGGAAGCCACGAACACATGAAATGGTCAGACAGTGACGCATTGGGTAGGAATGGGCTTCCAACATGTCATTACTCCAGAGCTAAGATCACATGAGAGGAATGAAGAGACAGATAATATATATGCTGATTGTATGACTGGACAGTGTAGCTATGGGTTGACCTAAACCTAGAGGGAAAGTAGGGGAGCATGTACATTTAAAGAAATCCTAGAAATTACACTTGGTGTTCGAGTATTGTTGTTCTAAAACTCGTGTAATCTGGGATAGGAAGTCACTTTTTCATGTTCTCTACTTTCTACCTAATCCAGACAGCATAAACCTTTTTTTTTTTTTAAACCGTTTCTTTTCTTTTCCTTCCTTTCTTTCCTTCTTTTTCCCTCCTCCCTCCCTTCTTTCCAATTTGTCTTCCTTACTTTCTCTCCTTCCTTTCATTGCAAGGGGCTTCTGCTCATTTCTACTGTCATTCCACCTTATTCTTGACTTTAGTGTGTTTTTAAATCTGAAAGAATATCTTCAAACTGATAAAGACTTTATTTTATTATTTTGTACATATCAGTCTGGACTACTTACAGCCACTGTCCATTTCTAATTCAAGTGTTAACAGAATTAACTGGTCATGTCACTGAAACATTCCTTTTGGTAAACAACCTAGGCTTTTGCATGGATGTATTTGTCATTCATTTGGCTTGGTGTGGTTAATTTGAGTATCATTGACTGGTCCAGGGCCTGGTTCCCTGCTATCTTTTCTTGTACTTTCTAGTGCTGAAAAGAGGAAACATTGGGTACTCACCACATAGAAGGATGTGTTATTCTTCATCAGAGCGTTGATGCTGTTGGTCACTGGCAACAATGACATCTCAATAAATATTTATTAATGAATGAATGAGATGCTTTCAGATACTATATTTTTGTGATAAGCAAATATGTGTTCTCAAAGGAAGGTTCTGTTAAGTGTACTAGGCTTTATAATAGACATTTAAAAGAAGAGAGGGAGAAGTATGGGGAATTTTGTTAAATCCAGAGAAATATTCTGTTACCTCTGGTACCTACTCTTCCTAAGGCGGTCTACACACCTTGTTTGTTTTGTTGTTCTGGAATTGTTTGTTGTTGTTGTTCTGGAATTCGAGAATTGTTGTTCTGGAATTTGTTGTTCTGGAATTCGAGAATGAGTTTGAAATTTTTTCCCCACCAAATGCACATGTGTTGCTTGATGTTTTGCCTAAACAAATGAATGCTTTAAACAAATATTATTTTGATTGAATGAGATGGAGTGGGATTATCATCAGCAGTAATAAAGCCTATTACAAAATATGATTGTTTTTAGTAAAAAAGAAAATTGATGTTCTCAGCTACAGGAATAAGATTTTTAAGCTTTTCTCCACATTTTCCTCAGTCTAATGCTGGAGTCCCAGGTCTCAGATCTGAGACCATCTCAGAAGTCAGAAAGTGGGGAATGCAGGATTTGAGTGACGGACTTGGCCCTCCATGTCTGAGGACACTCACCTGGTCTGGTCTACTGCCCAGGAGCTGAGGGGCTGCCGGCTCACTCTTTCCAGAACCTGTGGGTCTTCATCGACCAAACTTGACTCTGGTATCCCTTCCTGCCCCATCAGGCTGGCACTGAGACTCTGGAAACAGAGGGGGATCGCACACCTTAGCTGTGCAGAGGTGAGTGGAATTTCTGGAAGAGTTTTGGCATGAAAACTGGCCCCAGGATCCTTTATCCAAAGGGCCTAGGAGAAAGGAGGGCCCCAGGGAAGAATAGAGATAATGTAACTAGGGAACCCAGACTTGAGAGGAAAGAAGAGTGGCAGAGTGTGGGACTTTACACAAAGACACTTTGTTTGAAGAGACCTATAAAACCATGGGAAAGCAATACAAAAATTTAAAAAAATACATATATATATTTCAAAATTTAAAAGCAAAAAAGGAGACTATGATAAAGGTCCTCCTGCCATTTACCTAAGCCCCCTGTCCTGACCCACCAGTGACATCCACTCCTTCAAAGTGTCCACTATTTCTTATGCATTTTCTTTTTTCTTTTTGGTATAGGGGTTCAAACTCGGGACCTTGCCCTTGTGAGGCAGGTGCCGGCACCACTGAGCTAAATCCCCCGGCCCTTCTTATGCATTTTCTAAGGGCTATATTATAGATTAAAAAGCAAATGAACACATAATCTTTTCTTTTAAAAAATAAATAAATGAAGCCAGGCATGGTGGTGCATGCTTGTAATCCCAGCACTTGGGAGGCTGAGACAGGAGGATTGTCCTGAGTTCAAGGCCAGCCTGAGCTACATAGTGAGTTCAAGACCATTTTGAACTACATAGAGAGACTTTTCTCAAAAAACCTAAGTAAATAAATAAATGGAAACTTGCTAAGTAAATTGCTTTCACTTTGGTTTTTTAAATGTTTGTTTTGTATCTAGAAGGCTGTTCCACATTAATGCACAGTTTCCTCATTTGTAATGGCTGCATTGTTTCATTGTATGGATTTAGAATATTATATTTTAAATAGTCACCTATGGATAAGCATGGATAGTTTCCCATTTTCTGCGACTATAGCCAAAGCTTCATTGACTAAATGTGTATGTAGGTTATTCCATCAGTATGAGAGTATGTTTATCTACGGAACAAATTCTGAGAACCAGACTTTCTGAACAAAGGGTATATGTATTTGTGAGTTAGATAGATATTTGCCACATTGCCTACTATAGAAGTGGTATCAGTTTATACACTCTGGCAGTTTATGAGAGAGCTCCGTAACCATTTTTTAGTGGGCACTTGGGACCTTATTGCTGAGTGGTGACTGTTAAGATTACTGAATACTTGGATCCTTTCTTTACTGAAGTGACCATAGTTTTGGAATAAAGAAATGAGAGCTCAGGCAAGTGTACTTATGGGGAAAATAGGACAGAAGTTTTATACTTGAGAGTATTGTGACTTTTCTGGAATGTATGGTCACATTTCCAAGCTCAGAAATATAAGTAAATGCATGTAGGGAGCTATAATTCATCAAGTAGGTGTCTTTGTCCAAAGCCTATTTTGGTAGAATTTGTAGGCTTGGATCTGTTGTCCCTACAGGTTAAGGCCAAGGCACTCTTTGGCCAGTGGATCAATTGGCTCTTGGCTGAATTTATTTTATTTTTTGAAAGAAGTAAGGGAGACCACATATTAGGCAGGGATTTCTGTGCAATCGATGAGCTCAGCAGTGGCACAAGTCCAACTCCATCATTAAGACTGTGTGGACATGATGTGCAAACAACCTGTGAATTCCATACCGTCAAATAGTTGAACCACTAGGGTGGTGGTGGGCAAGGGGAAATCAGTTAGATAGATTGTTAGATTTAATTGACTCTCTTCTTGAATTGATGAGACAGTTCCATTAAAAAGGTCGATCCAATTAGGGCTTCCAAGATGACTGAAAATACAGGATCAATTATTTCTATTTAGTGTTTTCCTTCCATGTAGGTTACTTAGCTGTGGGAATGCACTGCACAGTTGGTATGACTACCTCTTGGTTTAGCACCTGGGTGACCTAAGCATGACTGGGGCTTCCACAGTGTGTCATTTAAACCCAGGGAAAGCCAGGCAATGAAAACAATGTGCCTCGAAAATAACAGCAATATAGCAAGTTTACCATTGATTTTAATGTATTTTCAAACCCCAAAGGATAAGGGTGGCATACTCTTTTTAAGTTTATGCTCTCTAAAGGTCTTAATCCAGAGCTGTAAAAATAGTAATACATAGATCTTTGTTATCATTATTTTATAGATTCCTTTTCCTAAGCTCATTGCCCAAGGAATTGATTAATTCCTTGATTAATTTCTTAAAATTTAATCACACCTATGAGGTATAAGATAGAGCCATGCTATTTGTCAGTGGTAAGACAGCAAGTCCTGTATGATGATTTGAGATACTGTACTGATCAGAGCTGGTTTAATAATGAAAGTTTGCCATTAGAAATTTCCAATTAGATATTGCCTTTTATCAAAACATCCAATCTTACGGATGTTAAGTAACATATTATACATCATGGTAATGCCTTTTCATTGTGGAAGAAATAATCACGACATATTTGAAAGATAAAGGAAAGAAAAAAATCTACAAAGTCTATCTCCGCAGCCAACTTATGTTATTTTTTGAGTTTTCTTTGGGAAGGGATGGGTAAAAATAAATGAAAACCCTGCTTTGTGATTATTTCTTCCCTGTCAAATAAGAAAATTGAGAGGAAGTTATCCATAAGGTATCTAGTTCTGCAAACAATTTGATGGCTTTCTAATTGTAATTGTGTGCAAAAATTTCATTAGGATCTTTATTTTTGGGGAAACACTTTTCAACAGTCTTACATCTTCAAAATGAAAGTCTTCAAGTACCTCAAACTTTACCTTTTCTTTTAGGAGGGGAGTTCACCTATTAATCCTTTTTGCAGATGTGAGGGAAAATTCTAATTTTCCTTGTTAATGTTTCACATTAGCTCAAGAGATTCTAAACGTGTCTCCATGTGATAGAGACCATTGAGCTGGATGTCCAGACTTTTAAAATTTTTCTTTTTTAAGGCACAGTCTAGCTAAGTTCCTGCTTGGCCCACCTGGGCTTGCACTTGTGATTCTCTTGCCTTTGTCCCCCCAGAGTGCTGAATTGCAGCTGTCTGCCACCATGCCACAGCTTTGGTGCTATTTCTTATGAACTAAAGTCTATATAAAATCATCCTCTTAACAAGTGGCCACTTAAAAAGCCTGTGCTCACCACTGAATTTGGAGTTAACACATCCTAGTGTTGGCCAAAAAATGAACCAGACTTTCAGTACAAATATTTTTAAACCCCCTTTAAAAATGAAAATAATGACATAAAATCAGTAAGACAAAGAAAGAAGATACTGAGTTTGTATCACCATAGTCTCCTTTGCACACAGGTCAACTTGTGCAGAGGAAGAATATTTATTTTATGGAGCACCTACTATGAGTTGGGTCTTTCTGTTCATCTCACCTTATTTAGTCAGGGTGTGAGAAATCAAGTACATATGAAAGGGCGGTAGAAGGAAGAAAGGGAAAACAGGAAGACAAGTTCTTACAGTCTGAGTCCTCACCCTTTTACTGTAGTAAGATATGTAACATAAATTACATATAAGATTTACTATTTTAGCCATTTGAAGTGCATAATTCAGTGGTCTTAAATACATTCACAATGATTTACAACCATCTATTTTCAAAATTTATTCATGACTTTGAACACGAAGTATGACAATTAAGCTATAATTCCCTAACCCCTCTTCTCTCAGTCCCTGGTAATCTTTTTTCTGCTTTCTATCTCTAAGAATTGGACTATTTTACATATTTAAGATAAATGGAATCGTACAAGGTTTGCCTTTCTCTGACTGGCTTAGTTTACTTAGTGTAATATTGTAAGTTTCACCTCTGTTGTAGCTCAAGTGTGATCCCCTTTCCTTTTCAGGGCTGACTAATATTTCTTTGAGTATACAGACCACATTTTGTTTATCTTTTCTTGGGTCAGTGGATACTTGGGGTGTTTCACCTTTTGGCCATTGCCAATAACATTGGTATGAACAGAAGTATGCAAGCATCTGTTTAAGTCCCTGCTTTCAATTCCTTTGGGTAGAGAGCTAGGCACGATATTTTCACTCTTAAATCCAGCTTTTTGGGCAGCTTTTACAAAGGCTGGCCCTACATCAGAGAGGTGGGAGCAGCAGAATCCACATGAGGAAAGCTAAGCTGGTTTTAGCACAGAAAGATTTTCTTTGTGTTTGTACTGGAGGCATGCTTTTAGGGGAAAATCCAAATGAAAGCGAAGGCTCCCATTTCTTCCTCCTCCCCCTTTGCTTTCATTCCTATGTGTTCCTGCCTCCTCCCTTCCCCCAGACATCACAGCAACTCACCCCTCTCCTCTCAAGTATGTGAAGAGTGATTGGCCTCCTGTGTTTATAGGGCTGCTCTGCAATGCGATTGCTCCTCCAGGACTTTATTAATGCCATTTACGATCCCCATAATAACTAAACCACACTGTTCTCCAAACACCAGGCCTTGGAGAAGCCATTATCCTGGTGATCACAACAAAACTTAATTCTAACGGGTTGCCTGCTGGTGCAATCCGCTGTGAGTAACTCTCTGGGTTCTGGTCGTAAAAACAAATTAAATTAAAGATCCCTGTTCACCAAAGGCCTAATTCTAATTTTTGCAAAGTTTCCATTAAATAATATTGTCTACAGCAAATGCACACTAACATTCTCTCCTCTGGGAACTACGTGGAAAGGCAATCTAATAGGAGAATTATTAAATTTACCCATTAATTTCATGGTATAGTCTCTTAGCATTATTAACAATATTAGGATGATTCAAAGATTTGTCCTCTTTGAATTCAGTAAAGCATTTATGGAAATTAGACTTCATTGAGGAGACATGAATTGCTGGAAATCAGAGAGGAACAAAACAGTAGATTAGAAGGGAGTTTGCTTTGGTAATAAAAATCGCAATGAAGCATTTCTTCCTTTTTTAATGGGCTGGAAACATTACAAGGAATATTTTAATATTTTTTCCTTGCAAAAATCTTAGTTCATGTATGTTTTTCTTCCCCCATTTAACGACAGTGATTTCCACCTTGACTTTGATTTTGCAGTCCTTGAATGCAGTGTACAATGTCTGGGAAAAGCAGACAAGGTTTCTTCACAGGTGGGGGTGTGGAGAAAATGGCACGCCTGGGAAGAGGTGTGTGGGTGGGCCTCAGACCTGATTGCTTGGTTGCTTTATTGCATGACTATGGTGAATTGTTCAATTTCTTCCTTTTTCCTGTATTTGAAATGGATTCCAGGATGCTCAGACAGTATTTCCCAAGTACTGGTGAGCGGCTCTGTGCTTAAATATGGGGGCAGAGAAATCAACAGAACAAGAGACCAACATTTATTGAGCTTCTGTCAAGTCATAGGGACTATCAGCTAGATGTTTTTATAGGTATTTAAAAAATTTTAATCCTCATAGCCGACCTTTAGAGTAGGTGCATTTATATTACAGACAAAAGAACTTGCTCAAAGTCTCATAGCTTATAAGAGATAGAAGTGTAATTAATTTATTCATCTGTTTTACAGAGTTTTTGGTGTACCTATATTGTGTAAGACACAGTGCTAGGCTCTGTGGCTAAACAACAGTGAACAAGAAAGATGTTATTGTCCAGTGGGGGAAGAAAATAAGGAGCAATTGCGATAGAGAAAGAGAGCCAGTGGGGGAAAGAGTCTCACATTGGGAGGCCAGGAAGGTCTCCATTGTCTTGCAGACACCACTGAGACCCAAAGTGGCTCTGTAGAAGCAGGTGGTAGAAGAAGAACCTGAGATAAGTGTGGGCACAGTGGCCTCTTGACGGTGAGAGAGGGACTTGGCACACCTCAGATCATGCCTCAGACCATGTCTGTCTGTAATTTAAAGTGCAGGACTGACTCAGTGGAAATACCAGTCTCTTTCTCCTGTATCAATTAAGTTGGTGGGAGATTTCATGAATATTGTAGGTACTGAACCCCCAAGCCATCTTGGCCTATAATTCCTATCAGGAAATCTCAGAACAAATACACATTAAGGGTACTCTATTGATAAAATCTAGGCAAATATTCTAAAATCTGGAAAACTGAAACCTGAAGCACTTCTCATTCCAACCACTTCAGATGTTAGTTATATTTTTGTCACTGTGACAAAATACCTGAGAAAAACAATTTAAAGGGGGAAAGATTTATTTTGGTTTATGATTTCAGTCCATGGTCAGCTAATTTCAGGTGCTTTAGGCCTGTGTGGGGAGGTAGAAACGTCATGTTGGAAGGGCATGATGGAGAAAAGCTGCACATTGCATGGCAGCAAAGTACCAGAGAGATGGAGAGTGAATCAGAGAAGAAGGGGCCAGGGGCAAGATATTGTTCCCAAGGTCATGCTCCCATGACTCACTCCCTTATGACCCACACCCTTCAAGTAGGCTTTACCTCTTTAGTCTTCATGACCTCCCAATAGTGCCACCAAACCTTAATTCCCTCAATGAATTAATCCACCAATGAAGTTAGAGCCCTCATGATCCATTCACACTGGATGGATCAAAGCTCCATCTCTGATCATGAACCTTTTGGAGAACATACTAGATCTAACGCATAACAGATAGCCAACCTGTTTCTAGAATGAGCTTTGAGCTACAGAGCTCCATGAAATCATCATATACTCGTGAACTCTGGAGCTGACAGCCCATTATCTTTAAGATATTTGGAACCCAATGTCTCTGGAGTCACAGCAAAAGCATCATTCAATCTCTGGAGTCCACAAATCTACAAGCCTGATTTTTAGGTAACTGAGGATTCTTAGAGATCAGTGTGAATCCATCTTAGTATTGGAGGCAGTTGAGAGGAATCCACTAGTCTCCCTTGGGAAATTCATAATCCCTGGTAAAACAGGGATTTTCTTCTCTCCCTCTTCTTCTTCCTCTTCCTCTTCCTTTTCTCCTCCTTCTTTTCCATGCTTTTTCTTTCTAGACAAGTTCTCATTATGTACTTTAGGGTGGGCTGGGACTCACTAGGCAGCACAAGCTCGCTTCAAACTCATGGTGATCCTCCTATCGCAGCCTCCCAAGTGCTGGCATTACAGGTGTGGTGCACCACCATACCCAGCAATAAAACAGGGTTTTCATGACCAGTGTGGCTCTGCCATGGTCTGAAATGGGTTTGAATTAAAAAAAAAAGAGGAGGCCATCATTCAGTTGTTTTTCTTTATCCAAAACAAAAACCCTCCGAAACTTGCAGAATGAGCCAGAATAAGCTCTTAGTGATTCAAAATTAGGGTAAACAACAGAATTATCCTGCCCAGTGAAATAGTTGTGTGAGAATAATTTTTTGGTAGACTGCTAAAATTAGTGTCTCTAGAAAATTAGTAAACCAAGTTGTAAGAGACGCTGGAAGAAATGTCTCATTAGTATCTTAAAGAACCTACTAATGGAATATCAAGCCTACAGTTTAGGTGAGTGGGAAGGTTTCATGGAGCTCTGTAGCTCAATCCTCTCCTGAAATACACATTGAATATTCCTTATGTGAAATGCTTGGGACCAGAAGTGATTCAGATTTAAGAGTTTTGTGGAGTTTGGAATATTTGCATAGACTACACTGGTCAAGCATCCCTAACTCAAAATTCAGAGATTTAAAATGGTCTGAAATTGTCAGTGTGACACATGACACTCAAAATTTTCAGACTTTAGACAATTTTAGATTTTGAATTTCTGAGTTAGGGATGCTCAACCTCTCTTATGGGCCTCTGGTAGCCCTCTTCTCTCTCACTGTGTACACCTCTATACTTCTCTGTGTGAGGGCCTATGTATGTGTGCATATCTTCATATTCTTCTCAGAATCTCATGGATCCATCCTGGGACTTTCCCCTTTTCTCTTCCCACTCATACCTTTCCCTTATTGAATTATAATTGGTATCTTAGGTTGGGTTTCCCCCAAATCAGACACTAAGCTGAATATTGTTGGTGATCATCAATTACTAAAAAGTGATTCTAAGGTAAATCTAGGGTAGAATTCCAGGGAACTCTGGAGATAGAGACTGGAAAGGAAGAGGGTATAATTACCACAGTTTTACAGATGAAGAAATAAAGCATTTTTGAAAAGGAGCACATTTTTCCAAAGTTGTTATGGATTCTATCTAGATGTACCCCCAAAGCCTCATTTGGGCATAGGTAGAGCTTTTCACAGGAGGCTCAATCTAGGATGTGTCATGATGGATTAAGTGTGTGATGATGGGATTAATGGTATGATGCTAGGATTAAGGAAGCCTCACTCTGGGTCTACCTGTCAGCCTGGATAGAATATAAAGGACAGAAAGAGGGCTGCTGCTGTTGCTTGCTGCTTGCTACTTCACTGTTTTGCTGCCTCTTGCCTGCAATGAACTGTTTTTCCTCTGTGATGTCCTTCTACCGTGCCACCCTGCCTCAGAGCCAGCTGATTATAGACTGAAACCTGTACTATGAGCTACAATAAACCTTTCCTCCTATAACTTTGGTGTTGAATATTTTGTCTCAGCAATGAGAAGACAGTAACTAAGGTAAAAGTTAAAGTGAAAAGGTTGAAATTGTTTAAAATTGGGGTGATTTTTGCATTAATAGTTGAGGTCAACCCTTATGAAATGCTTATCCAATGCTAAGAACTATCCTTAGCATTTTAGTTAATCCGAAAATCTTTGTCAGGCAGATGTCCCTGCAGATACAGAAGCACAAGAGATGAGTACTATATTTACATCCACAGGGTTAAAGCAGCAGAGTCAGGAATTGACCTAGTCGACATTTGGCTACTAAATTACTCTGTCTTTCAACCATCTATTCATTGGGGAGTTGCATCTTCAAAATATGCCTGATTCTTTGAAAGATTTCATGATGCCTTATTGCAATTTTCTGGGTCTTCCCTAGAGAAATTGTTACACTTCATAACTCTATAAACCCCTGGGGACTCCAGTCCCCAGATTTCAGTTGCTTCAAAGAGGTGCATGTGTTTGCAGTTCTTTACCTTTCCACATTTGGCACATGAAATTATATTTATCCAGTCCAAATTCCATACTAATTGACTGATTGAAACAGGATTCTATTTCAAGCATGCTTTGTAATTGAGCATTCTCTTCTGGCTATAGCTCCAGGTCATCCATATAAAAGAAAAGACAGGTCTTAAACTCTTACCTTTTTCTGAGAAAGTAACCATAATTTGGCTTATTTTGCATCCTTCTAGAGTGAGTTCAAAGCTAAGCTAAATTACAAAGGGCTCTAGCTGTCACTATGGAAGATGCCTTTTTGTACATCTATCTGGAAAGGATTTGTTCCCATGGAGGCTTCTATACCTTACAGATATCAAATGCTGCTTGGGATGGGTGGGCTGGGACTTGAAAATCCTTTCATCCTTTTAAGATTTTCTTTGTAATTAGGGGTATGCTTTGATAGGGTTTGACCTGTACTGACTTCTCTAACACCTCTGGTTAACAGTCCCAGTCCTACAGAAGAACTGAAGATGCTGTGTCTTTTGGGAGGTGGCTTAAGAGATAGCACATCACAGTTGGCTTGCAGTGCTACTCAAAGTGTAGTGTGCTCACTAGTGTTGGTCTACCTCTATTTGTTAGTGGTTCCCAAAGGGAGATAAGCTTGCACCAAAATGTAAATTAGCTATGAGAGCTCTGCTGATACTTTTTCACAGCAAGATTTTCTCCATAAAGGAGGCAGCGTGTAAATTTACAAACTGGTGTGAACTCCTTATCTTTTCACAGACAAGTATTAAAAAGTTTGAAGTCTATGTGTGGTTACTTTGTGTAGCTTGAGCGTAATGCCCAAATTCTGGACTCAAACTGCCTGGGTTCAGATCTTAGTTCTGCTACTTATTAGCTGGGTGATTTGAGGTCTGTTACAAAAGTTCTTTGTGATTAAGTTTCCTGCTCTATTAATGGAGAAAAACACTAGTCCTTATAGCTATTAAACATACGTGTTTATATGTATATATACACATACATATATGTGTATATATACACTCAAATAGCTCTTTTTATATATATCATAGTAAATTCTCTCTCTCTCTCTCTCTCTCTCCTCATCATAGTAAACACTATGCAAGTGTTAATAACAATGAACATCTGTCATGACCCTGCAAGGGAAGCTAAGAGGTGTGTCTCTCCTTTGAACTGGGATGGCTGGGGAATCGTTGAGCTGATCAGCTGGTGAAGGGTGAAGCTGGGGCTAGGCTTTATAATCAATAAAGATTTGATTTACAGAATTTTATTTATTGATCCTCTAAATTGTCATCCCTGCCTTCATCTATCTCTGAAAAGAATATGGAGCTTCCAGGATTGAAGAAGGGAGGAAAATTGTTAGTCCATGATCCATTGGATTTGCTCAGCTGAGTGCCAGTGTCTTAAGTTGAGGACTCCACGAAGACAGCACTTGCCCTGTGGCAGACACCCGATGAATATTTCTTAAATGAATGATGCTAACACTACCAGAATGCAAAATTGTTCATGCTATGGATGACTTATGGGCTATAAATCATCTTTCTCTAAGATGTAAAAAGGGAAGTGACTTTCCTAAGGTGCTACGGTATACTATCCTCTTAGCACTGGTTCAGCTAGGTTGCCAAGATTATTTCTGGCTTTGTGCTTTTGATTAAAAGACCAGGTGAAAACTGGGTCCCCAGCCACACATCTTTTTTGTATCACAACTATAGTTTCAATTTGTTTTGGTACTAGAATTAAATCTTCAAACTTTTCTCCATGCCATAGAATCCTGTTAAGCTATAATGTTGGAAAGTCAGGGCTGTCAGGACTCGTGGGAGGTCAGATCTGAAGACCTCCTAAAATCGAGAATTCTACCAATGCTGCATTTAATAAAGAAGGGCAGGGGGGAAACAGGCACCTTATTTTTATTTGTTTTTATTTCCTTTCTTTGCCCTAAAGTTAGAAATGAGGAGCAGAAGAAAATACCAGGTGAAACTTGAAACTGGATCCCGATAGCTTAGGTTAAGGAGGGCTATATTTTTGGAAAGCTGATTTTGATATATGTTGATATTTAAAATTATTTTAAATTGTTGTAAAATACACAAACAATTTGCCATCCTATTAAGTTTTTGTTTTTTTTGAGACAGGGTCTTGCTAGGTAGTCCAGGCTGGCCTTGAGCTCAGGATCCTCCTGCCTCAGCCTTCGAGTTTTTGGATTGCAGGTGTGCACCATCACACCCGGCTCAACTTTTAAGTGTACAGTTTAAAGACATTAAGTACATTCACATTTTCATCTTCACAAACTGAAAATTTGTACCCATTAAATTTTCTCTCGTTCCCATCTTTCCCAGACCCTGGAAACTACCATTCTTCTTTTCATCTCAATCAATCAAATTATTCCAGGTAATTCATATAAGTGGCATCATAGAGCTTTTGCTCTTGGTGATTGGCTTACTTCACTTAATATTAACTAATTTCACTCAAGGTCCATCCATGTCATAATGTGCATCAGAATCCCCTTCATTTTTAAGGATAAATACTATTTTGAATATACCACATTGTGTTTCCATTCATCTGGTGTTGATACTTGAGATGCTTCCACATTTTGGCAGTTGTAAAAATGCTGCTATGCAGAAGGATGTGAAAACATCTCACAGAACCCTGATTATAATTACAGTATTTAAAAAAATGAATCTTGATTGAAGCGTGAGCACCAGTAGTCTATGGTAGTGACTTTCAGTGGTGACCTTGGTTTATATAATAAGCAAATTTTTCTTTCTCTTCTTTCTTTGTATTTTTGTCTCTGCCTCTTTGAATGTGCTTTATGGTTAAGTAGATGTGCAGAGACGATGCCTTCTTCACTCACATATTTGCAAGGTGTTTAGGTTTTATCAAAGAATAAGTAGGACAGTTTATCAAAGCAGCTGTGAGAAAATTGCCCAAATGGGTTAAATTTTAGGTTTAAGGCAGATCTACTGTAAAATTTAATGCCTTCCGACTTACAGATAGATTCACTCAATTTAATTGCTATTTTTAAAAAATCAGATGATGCAAGTCTCCACTTACAAGCAAAAGTCTTGTGAAACAAGGACATATTTGTCCAGTCAAACAGAGAAAAGATCAAAATATGGATCATAATCCACCAAGGGCCTCTGTGCAAAGCTACGGAATCTTAAACTGTAGCATTCTACTTCAAATTAAGAGGGAGAGAAAACCAATGAAGTCAAGCTGGCTGAGAGAATAGGAAGGAGCCTTTCACTGCTGGGCTCCATGGCTGCCCTACCGGTCACCCTGCATGCATTGGCCTTCAGTTGCTAGGTGAGCCTGGACCTTTCAGAGTAGAGCTAAGGCAAGGGGATTGCTGACAACTTCCAGAACCTGGAGAAAACTCCTCACAGTCAGCTCTCTATTTTCTACTGACAACTTGTTTCATTCAGGCACGTCATGAAAGTCCCAACTAGTAGGCAGTAACCTTGAAATGGAAATGAATGTGTTTATAATCATGAAAACAGTGTGCAGAGGTAAAAAGACCCAAAGGGGCAGATTACAATGCAGAAAGGTTCATTTGGACTGGCAATTCCTTCCCATTTTCTAGTAAAAATTTTCCATCTGTCTCTCTTTCATGGAAAACACTGTATATCATATGCCAGAGAAATGTCCATTTGACTTGGTATTCTCTTTGTCCTGATGCTGTCCTGGTGAGATGTCAGGGGCCTTGGTCCTGGCTCTTGGTTTTTTATACTATCGCCTTGCTGGAAGCCCCCTTCCTCCTCTTCAGGACTCTTGTCATGTTCAGACATTCAACATTTCCTCTGTTTGCCTAAGAGCTCCCAGCTCTCCTTTTGGGGAGCCATTTCTCCACCTCTGGAACCTGTATTGGTTCAGTGACGAGTGTTTTCCTCTATGGAATCCAGAGAGGCCCTAGGAACCTCCTACTATCACTTTTACCCTCTCTGCCATCCACTTCAGAAAAGGGGCAGATCTGGAGCCCATGATCATCCATTCAGGGTTGTCTCCTGCGATTCTGAATGATGAGTGGAATGTCATAAGGATAGATAAAGTTCACTGGGGACATTCTTCCAGTGGCAGCAGTCTGGGAACTGTATGTGCTTTCATTTTCTGCAACTGCCTGGTTCTAGCTTGTTCTACCTCCCCTTTGATCCTCTGCCTTCTCTTTCCATTTCCCAATTAATTTTCTTTTTGCTTAAGAAAGTGAGAGTCAGTTTCTATTGCTTGCAACCAGAAATCTGGAGCATTGAATCCAGAATGTGGTTATTTCAAGTGTGCCCAAGTGATGGAGAGCACCCTGAGCAAGTTGAAATTTATAAATTGGGTTCTCATATTTAAAGTCCAAGTCTGTCTACTAGCCCACAATGGCTTGCTTGAAGAGCCAGCAGTTGGTGCGTGGAAACAGAACAGCCCCTCATGTCACTGGTCACAGCAGAAATATCAATGATCTGTGATACTGTGACATCTTGGATGGTGAGACAGTATTGCAGCTAAGGGCAACGTGACTCATACACAAAACCTCTATAGAGGCAGAAATTAATCTATGGGAAAAAAACAAATTTTCCATTAATCGGTGATCTGTTCGGACTAGAATGTCTCCTTCCCATGTTGCTAGGACCTTGCTGCCATCAGTGCTCTCCATTCCACTGTTCCCTGCATAGCCCCTTAGCCCTTCAAGAAGTGGTGTATTTAATTAATAGTGGCAAGCTCCAGGAGACAGTGTCTTAGCCTGTTAAGATCTCTGACCATCCTGAGCCCCTCCATTTATGCAGTAAAGATCTTGCTTTTCTTTTGTTATCCTGCTGAAGTACACTTGGTCAGGTAATTGGAGGTCTGATCAGCCTCCAGTACCCAAGTTTTACTGCTTTACATGCCTTCACATCACAGCAAATTCAAGTGGTAAAGTAGCTTACGGTGTGAGAGGCAACCAATGCTATAGCACTTTGGGCTCCAGCAGAGTTTAAGAAGTTTAACTGAAGAGAATTCAAACACAGGCAATTTTCCCAAGGATAGGAAGAGTTAAGAAAACCTAAAAAGAATATTGATCATGCAGACTAGTGAGAGTGGGCAGCTGCTTCTCTCTTCAGGGCAGAAGACGAGAAATGGTGTTACTGCAGCCCAGTGACATCCAGAGGAGGCCTGTCTCATAGGGGCTTGCTTTCTTGCTTGCTTCAGCTTCATTTTTATATAATCCACATTTCATACAATTCATGCACAAGTCAACAGCTTTTTAATATATTCATCGAGTTGCATAGCCATGTGTTTTGAAACATTCTCATCACCCCAAAAGAAGCCCTGTATCTATTAACATCCATTCTCCATTTCCCTCCAACTCTTTCTCCTCTCAACCCCTGCCAACTACTTATTGCACTTTCTCTGTCAATTTGCCTCTTTTACATATTTCATACATAAATGATTATTGTGCTTCATAGTATTCATGTTCTATCAAATTGATAGAAATACGGAATTAGTAAATATTGGATCATTGTTCTTTAAGAGGAAATTCAGGGTTAGGTTTGTACTCATTTCTCGTCATAATATTTTTGTTGATTGATGAATAAATAAACCTGCCTTATGTCATGTTTCTGTTTTCTGTATAAAGCCACCTTGTTTGATATCTGTCATTGATTCATTAACATCGAACTCTTGGCCAACGTCTCTAAAATGTGTGCCTGTGCAAAGTTCATCTCACACATGTGCTTTCTCTGTAGAGTACATCACAGCCTTTTTGCTCTCAGAAACCTTAAACAGCACTTTCATACTATTCCTGGGGGCCACTTTAAGCAAGGAAATCACTAAAGCAAAGTAGAAAAATGCCAAAAAATTATACTAAGTAAATATGGAAATCTTTATGTGAATGAAAACAAGAAGGCAGAGTGTTACTTTGGTTTCAGCTGGGAACATGCATTGGGCAACATGAAATTTTCACTGCTATATGTATGTCTGTAAATGACCACAAAAGTGCTGTGAGTATTGGTTTTGGAGTTACTAATAAATTTTAGTAAATAGGCTAATTTGTAAATATAGAATATTGAGTATGAATAATCACGGTCTACTGTAAATAAATCATAAAACACAGGGACTTTTAAAATTGATTCTTTCACTAAACATGATGTTTGCAGTTTCATCCATGTTGCAGCATGTTATCATAGTTCCATTCCTTTTTATTGCTGAATAATATTGTATTCTATGGATATCCTACATTTCAGGTATCCATTAGGAAGTGATGGATATTTGGGTTATTTCTACTCTTGTGGAAATATATTCCACTATTATGAATAATGCTGTTATACACACTGTACATAAGACTGTGTAGACACACATTTTTATTTCTTATGGATATATAACTAAGAATAGAATTTCTGGGTAATATACCAACCCTGCCCAACTTTTTGAGAAATTATGAGAATGTCTTGCAAAGCAGATGCACCATTTACATTCTTACTAATAAGAAAAAAAGGCTTTGATTTCTTTACATCCTTACTAACAATTCTTATTATCTGCATTTTTTATTATAGTCATCCTACTGAGAGTGAAGTGGTAAATCACTGTAGCTTTAATTTGCATTTCTCTATTGACTATGATGTTAAAGTGTGTGTGTGTATGTATACATATACATGTGCATACATGTGTGTTTCTGCTAATTGTCAATTGTGTATCTTTTTTTGGAGAGAGGCCTATTCAGATGCCTGGAGCAGGAGATTTTAATCTTTCTTGTGCCATGTGCCCCTTAGGCAGTCTGAAGAAATCTATGAATCTTTTCTTTGAATAATACTCATCTAATTACAAAGACTTAATTATATTGAAATGAAGTTACTAAAATATTTTCAAAAACAAATTTGTGATACAGTAATTTCTGAACCCCCTCTTTTAGCATGTTATGTAACAAAATTGAAAGGTGACTCTTACAATGCTACACAGTCTGTGATGAATATTAGCAATAGCTAGAGACGTCTGCAACAACTGTAACAAACTCAAAACATATTTAATCTTGATTGGTGACAGATCATGACTACTTATATTAGTAATGTTTCTTAGCTACATTTATAATTGAAGAAAATGTTAAATTTCCTTTAAACTTTAACGAAAAACTGGTATATTTTTTTCCTTCCAAAATTACAGATTCTTGTAATTCTGTTTCTACCTGTCTTTAGTCCCTTCTAGAACCACAATATCCATCCAGGAAAAGATCAGAAGGAGAAGTGCCCCAGTCTCTTTCCCCCTTTACTGTTGCATCACCTGCAGTTTCTTCAGGTGACTA
Source organism: Heterocephalus glaber (assembly GCF_053883595.1). Classification (NCBI taxonomy): domain Eukaryota; kingdom Metazoa; phylum Chordata; class Mammalia; order Rodentia; family Bathyergidae; genus Heterocephalus; species Heterocephalus glaber. The sequence continues at coordinate 1,596,534 of NW_028258146.1, read as the reverse complement.
GAACCCCCTGGCAGTAAAGGGCTGGGGAGCCTGGTCCTGAGGGTCAGAACTCTCCACCCAGAACAGAGCAGGGGTGAGTGAAGAACGGATGGCAGTGGGGTGGATGAAGCAGTGGAGCCATACTGAAAACACAAATGTAACGACCAAAGATGCATGGCTGACTGTTGACAGGAGGTGGAATGAAAGGAGGCTCTTGCCTTCCAAATGCAATTGGGCTGAAAGCAGCATTTCCTAAAGTGACCTTTTTCAGAACATATGTGGAATCACGGCAACATCTATCTCTTATTTTGGCTTTGCAGACTCTAAGGGTATATGAGCCTATTAAAGTCTTTGAGAAGACTTGCATCAAGGAGACTGATTTTCCCAACTCGTGTGAGCATAGGCACTTTTATCATAGGCTTATGAGAGCCTAGCAGAACCCATTTGGGGAAATACCTGTTTAGAGTACAGTGGTTCATGCTCATAGGCTGCTAACTGTCAAGGCATTTTTATAGCACTCATTTAACCTTCCCAGCATCCCTGAGAGCAAGACTACTGAGATTCAGAGAGGGTGGATGATTTACATAAGATTGCAGGCTAGTTAGCTGTAGAGCAATAAACAGAAAAATCAGTTCCGCTGGTACCCACAATAGACCTCTTATCCTTGTAACATAATAAAGTACCTCTGTCTGTGTGTTAATGCTTCATTCTTTTTCCAGATACTAGCCAAATGAACCTAGTTTCCAAAATTGTTTCTTTGTGGGTGCAAGTCAACAATCAGCTTCATATCTCTGTGGCTTTTTTCATCTTCTGGCTTCACTGCATCAAGAAGATTTTGGTTCTGACATAACCCTCCAAAACAATTCTAACTGGATGATTGGCACATGGCTTAAATCTCAGTACTCTGGGAGGCTGAGCAAAAAAGATTCAAGCCCAGCTGGGAACTTAGCAACTTAGTGAGACCTAGTCTCCTCAAAAACAAAAAAAATAAAAAATTAAGAAAGGACCAGAGATATACCTCAACACAAAGGCCCTAGGTTTGATCCCCAGTACCAACAACAACAACAACAACAACAACAACAAAAAAGTTGTTTGCCTGTTGGAGAGTGTACAGGAGATGTTTGACCTCTCCTCCACTATACCCACTTTCAAAGTACCTTCCTACTTTTAGAAACACACTAGGCTAAAGGATAAAGAAGAGAAAAAAAGTGATCAGTGTAAACGTTTAGATCGGGGACTAACCATTTTCTGCCCTCAGTACTGGTGGGCTTTCTTTAAGGGGTCAAATGTTCACAATAAAGGCTCATCCTTGAAATGTACAGATTTTCATGTTTGATTCTCTTAATAGTCTTGTGAGATAGATGGAGAAGGCACAGTGCTCCCATTTCTCAGACCAGGAACTTGGGGTTTAGAGAAGTCAGATGGATTGTCCAGCTATCAAGAATGAAAGCTAGGATGTATCATTAGGGAGTCCGGCAACTTAGGCTCAAGGCTGGTTCCAGTTGTATGACATTGCTTTGAACACCAAAGAAGAAGAATGCAATAATCATATGCAGTTGTTGTTGGTTAATCTGTGAGGAGTGGCAGGTGGGGAGCTGGCAGGATTTGAGCATGGGTTTGAAGGAAGGGGAAGGTGTGGATGAGTACAAAAGGGTACGAGGCACAAGCCCCAAGGCACACATGGTATGTCATGTTGGAAATGTGTGATAAAGTCTTTGGGCATGTGGCTACTGCTAAAAAATAAGCAGGCAGCCAAATGATACAGAATGTGGTGCCAAGGGATGGAGCTTTCTGGCCTATGACCTGCCACTAAAGAGCTGTAAGAACTAGGATTTTTCTTGCTGTCCCTTTTTACTATAAAATTAGTGAGAGGATGGGACAAACAAAGGATACACAGTGGAAGACACTTACAGAAGAGCAAACAGAGAGTCACAAAGACTTCCAACTTCCTGGAGCTCAGAGTGCAGTGGGAGCAACAGCCAAGGAAATACAGTGGGCCCTCTGTACCTAGAGGACTGGCTCCTGTGGATTCCAGCAGCTATGTATTGAAAATATTTTTTAAAACTGGGTACTGAACATGTACAGAACCTTTTTCTTATGACTATTTTCATAGAACTTACATCTTATGAGGTATTGTAAGTAACTTGGAGATGATTTAAAGTACATGGAAGGAAGTACATAGGTAAAATGTCAATCCTATGGCATCTTATATCTGGAGCACACTCAGACTTTGGTCCTGGACCCCCATCTCCATCTGTCTCAGGTTCCATGGACTCTGCAACCCTCCCCTATGAGACAGGGACACAGGACAGAGTGTGGTGGGTAAATGCCACATCCCCTAGTGCTTTCTCACCGAATCTGTTGGGGATTCAGAAAAATTCTCCAAAAGAGTCCTATCCAATCTGAGACCTGAAGGATGAACAGGAGAAGGCTGAGGACAAGCATGATAGTGGAGAGTGGGGGCAAGAGTGTACCAGGAAAAAAGAACAAAAATATACAAATGCCCAGGCTTTCGAGGAATTAAAGGGATTCGAGCTGGGCCAATCTGAGGCTGAGATTGGTAGGAAGTTTTCTTTTTTGCTCCATCCTTCTCACTTGCATTGTATTTTACTGACTTTTGTAAATAGACAATATATGTACATACAATACCTCAAAGCTATAAAAAAATATAAAATAAAAAATAAGCCTTTTTTATTTTTGACCCCCAGACAACAATTTCTGCTTCTCAGAGATAACTGCAGGCACTGGTTTTCTCTTTATACTTTCAGAAATAGTGTAGGCATTTACAAGTACATAACATTTTATGTTCCTTTAAAATGGTAATATTCTATACATGATTATTATTTTTATTACTTAAGCATATATCTTTGATTTAATTACCTGACCACATTATTCCATTATTATTTTTTATGGCCAATTTGAGAGGTAAAAATGATAAATGTATTTCTGGTTTCTTTAGGATAAACAGAATTAAGGTTCTTCTGATATGCTTCAGACCATGTCTATGTTGCATTCTGTGAACAGTGTGCCTATATATTTGTCATGTTTGCTACTGATTTTCTGGAGATTTTTATGTATTGAAAAAATTAAGCTACTTATACAAATATCCCTTCTATCACAATTTGACTGTATTTGTTTTCTATATTTTTATTGTTTTAAAAATATTTTGTCACTCATCTTTTTCAACTTTGTGTTAATCATATTTAACACTCTTAATGCTTCTGGGTTTGCTATAGCATTTTTTTTTAAATTAAATTCTTTTGTTGGTACATTGTAGGTATACAACACAATTACATTTCTCATTGGGAATTGTACCTTTACATAATGCATCTTGGTTCTTATTTTTTTCCCCTTCCTAGCCCACCCTTCACGCCCTCCCCCCTTTCCTATTTACAAAGACTTTATTTCCATTTTTTCCATTTCTCATCATTTTTCCTTTCCCTTCTTTCCTTTCCCCTGCCCTCCCACTACCCCTACCCCTTTAGACCTTTTCTTCCTATTTTGCATTATCGATTATTCATTCTAATCATTGGTACATTTTAGGTATACAATATAATGACATTCATCATTGGAAATTTGCACCTTTACATAATCTCTCTTGGTTCTTATTTTTCACCCTTGCCCAGCCTTTTCCCTTCAACCCCTCCAATCCTCCCTATTTACAAAGATTTTGTTCCTATTTTTCCATTTTCTCATATTAATCCCATTCCCTTCTATCCTTTCCCCTAGCCCTCCCACTTCCTTCCCCTTTGCCCCTTTTCTTCCTATTTCACATTACCTATTATACATTTTAGTCCTTATTTACACTTTCAGTTTCTCACACCAGAGAAACTATTTGGTATTTATGCATGTATGTCCTATTTATTTCACTTAAGAGTATCGCCTCAATGTACATCCACTTAGCTATGATTGTCTTTAATTTCTCATTTTTTATGGCTGAGTAGTACTCCATTTTATTAAAAAACCCACATTTTCTTTATCCAGTCTCCAGCTGATGGGCATTTGAGCTGTTTCCAAGTTCTAGCTATCACAAACTGTGCTGCTATGAACATAGGTGCACATATATCACTGTGATATGATTCTTTTAATTCTTTGGGGAAGATCACCAGCACTGGAATAGCGGGGTCAAATGGGACTTCCAGTCCTAGTTCTTTGAGGTATCTCCATACTGATTTCCACAGTGGTGGGCACCAGTCTACACTCCCACCAGCAGTGGTGCAGTGTTCCTCTTTCCCCACAACCCCGCCAGCATTTGTTATTGGTTGATTTCATGATAGCAGCCATTCTTTCTGGAGTGAAGTGGAATCTCAGTGTTGTTTTCATTTGCATCTCTTGAATGACCAGTGATGTTGAACATTTTTTCGTGTATTTATTTGCTATTTCTACTTCTTTGTCTGAGAAATGTCTGTTCATTTCAGATGCCCATTTTTGGATTGGGTCTTTAAATTTGGGAGGTCTGATCTTTTTAAGTTCTTTATAGATTTGAGATAGTAGACCTTTGTCTGAGGAAGAGCAGATGAAGATTTTTTCCCACAGTGTGGGTTGTCTCTTCACACTGCTGGTGGTTTCTCTTGCTGTGCAGAAGCCTTTTAATAAGAAGAGATCCCACTTGTTGATTGTTTGTGCTAGTTCACGGGCAACTTAGGTTTTGTTCATAAAATCTTTTCCTACACCGATGCCTTCAAGGGTTCTACCTAACCTCTGTTCCAACTGGTTCAGAGTTTCTATTTTAATATTTAGACCTTCAATCCATTTTGATTTTAGTTTAGTGCATGGTGAGAGATATAGATCTAGTTTTAATCTTTGTCAAGTTGAAGCCCAATTTTTCCAGCACCATTTATTAAAGAGGCTATCTTTCCTCCAGTGAGGGTGTTTGGTTCCTTTATCAAAGATGAGATGACTGAGTCTGTCTGGCATTGTTTCTGAATCTTCTAATCTGTTCCACTGGTCCTCAGCTCTGTTTTCTTTTGCTGGTACCTTGCTGTTTTTATCACAGTGGCTTTGTAGTATAGTTGCAGGTTGGGGATTGTGATACCCCCTGCCATGTCTCTGTTACCTAGAATTGCTTTTGCTATTCTGGGTCTCTTCTTGTTCCAAATGAATTTTTGGATTTTCTCGAGGTCCATGAAGTATGCTGCTGGGATCGCAATTGGAATTGTATTAAATCTATATAGTAGTTTTGGAAGTATGGCCATTTTCACTATATTAATCCTTCCTACCCAGGAGCAGGGGATGTCTGTCCATTTTCTGATATCATCTTCAATCTCTCTTTTCAGAGTGCCATAGTTTTCAGAGAAGAGGTCTTTGATTTCTTTCGTTAGGTTGATTCCTAGGTATTTCAGTTTTTTGGATGCTATTGTGAAAGGAATTGTCTGCCCTGTTTCTGTCTCAGTGAGTCTGTCATTTGTGTAGAGGAAAGCTATTGATTTTTGTGTGTTGAGCTTGTAACCAGCTACTTGACTGAATTTGGTTATTAAGTCTAGAAGACTTTTGGTGGAGTTCTTGGGGTCTTCTATATAGAGTATCATGTCATCTGCAAATAATGACAATTGGACTTCTTCATTTCCTATCTTTATTCCTTTTATTTCTTTCTCTTGTCTAATTACTGTGGCTAATGTTTCCAGAACTATATTGAACAAGAGAGGTGATAGTGGACACCCTTTTCTTGCTCCTGATTTTAGTGTGAATGATTTCAGTTTTTGACCATTTAGTATGATATTGGCTGTTGGTTTTTCCTAGATGGCTTTTATCAGATTGAGGTAGAGACCGTCTAATCCAAGTTTTTGTAGGGTTTTTACCATAAATGCCTGTTCGATTTTGTTGAATGATTTTCTGCATCTATGGAGATAATCATATGGTTTTTGTCCTTGGCTCTATTGATGGAGTGTATTACATTAATTGATCTTCGTATATTGAGCCATCCCTGCATCCCTGGGATGAATCCCACTTGATCAGGGTGTATGATCTTCTTGATGATCTTCTGCATTCTGTTTGCCATTATCTTATTAAGGATTTTTGCATCTATGTTCATTAGTGAGATTGGCCTATAGTTCTCTTTTTCCATTGGGTCTTTCTCTGCTTTGGGGATCAAGGTGATGCTTGCTTCCAGGAATGAATTTGGGAATATTGCTTCCCTTTCAATTTCATTGAAGAGTTTAAACAGTAGTGGCAGCAGTTCCTCTCTAAATGTCTTGTAGAATTCAGCAGTGAAGCCATCAGGGCCTGGGCTTTTCTTAGGTGATAACCTTTTAATTACATTTTCAATTTCATTGGTTGATATTGGGTTGTTCAGAATTTTTAGGTCTTCTTCGTTCAACTTTGGTAATTCTTATGTATCTAGGAATCTGTCCATTTCTTCTGTGTTGTCCATCTTATTGGTGTATAGGTTCTGGAAGTAGGTATTGATGATCCTCTGGATTTCTGCTGGGTCTGTTGTAATTTCACCCTTTTCATTCCTAATTGCATGGATTTGGGCCTTTTCTTTCCTTTTTCTGACAAGGTTGGCTAAGGGTTTGTCAATTTTGCTGATTCTTTTGAAGAACCCACTCTTGGCTTCATTGATTTTTTTGTATCGTTCTCTTAGTCTCCAGTGCATTGATTTCTCCTCTGATCTTTATAATTTCCTCCCTTGTTTGAGCTTTGGGTTTGTCCTGCTCTTCTCATTCTAGAAGCTTGAAGTTCAGCATCAGGTTGTTTAATTGGGCATGCTCTGTTTTCCTAATATGATTATTCACAGCTATGAATTTCCCTCATCAGATCACTTTCATTGTGTCCCATAGATTCTTATATGTTGTATTGTCATTGTCATTTAGTTGAAGGAACTGTCTGCTTTCTTCTTTAATTTCCTCTGTGACCCATTGGTTATTCAGAAATGTGTTGTTCAATTTCCATGTGTTTATGATATTTTTTCAGTTTCTTTTGCTATGGATCTCCAATTTCATTGCACTATGGTTTGATAATATACAGGGGATAACTTCAATTCCTTTGTACCTACTTAAACATGTTCTATGTGTGAGTATGTGGTCTATTTTGGAGAATGACCCATGTGCAGCTGAGAAGAATGTGTATTCTGATTTTGTGGGGTGGAAGACTCTGTAAACATATGTTAAGTTCATTTGTTCAAGAGTTCAATTGAGTTCTACTATTTCATTACTTATTTTTAGTCTAGTTGATCTATCTATTTGTGACAGTGGGGTGTTGAGGTCTCCCATTACAATTCTTTTAGTGCATATATGACTTTTCATGTCCGTTAGTATTTGTTTTATATAGTTGGGTGCACTAGTGTTTGATGCATAGATATTTATGATTGTCATCTCTTCCTGTTGGAGTCTTCCCTTTACAAGGATGTAGTCTCTCTTAATCAGTGTTGGTTTGAAATCTACTTGATCTGCAAAGAGGATAGCTACTCCTGCTATTTTTCAGGTTCCCGTCTCATGGAGTATTATTTTCCACCCTTTAACTTTCAGTCTATGAGTTTTCTTTTGAATTCAGTGTGTTTCTTGGATGCAGCATATTGTTGGATTTTGCTTCTTGACCCATTCTGCCAGTCTATTTCTTTTGACTGGTGAATTGAGTCCATTAACATTGATGGTTATAACTGAAACGTATTGAGTTGTCATTGCCATGACTTTTTATTTTGTTGGGTTCTCCCCCTTTACATTTAATTTCTTGTCATGCCAGATGGGTTCATTCTGCTTTGCTTCCTGGGGTTGTGATCCACAATGTCTGTTCCTAGGATATTGTATAAAATTCTTTGGAGTGCTGGTTTGGTATTCACGAAGTTCCTAAGGTGCCGTTTGTCATGAAAGTATCTTATTTCTCCATCCATTTTGAAAGATAGTTTTGCAGGGTACATCAAACTGGGTTGCAAGCTGTTTTCTTTTAGGGCTTGGAATGTGTCACTCCAAGCTCTTCTTGCCTTGATGGTTTGTGTTGAGAAGTCTGCTGTGATTCTGATGGGCTTTCCTTTGTATGTGATTTGTTTCTTTTCTCTGACTGCTTGGAGAACTTTGTTCTTCTGTTGTGTTTCTGGAATCTTAACAATTATATGCCTATGTGTAGATTTTTTTTTGATCAAGGCTATTTGGAGTCCTATATGCCTCACTTATCTGCATGTCAAGCTCTTTTCCCCTGCTTGGGAAGTTTTCTGCCATTATTTCTGTGAAGAGATTTTTTATGTCATCTGCACTCTCTCCTGTTTCTCCATTGACTCCAATCAGTCTTATATCATTCTTTGCATCATCTAGCAGCTGCTGGATTGATTTCTCATGTTCCTTTATAATTTTGAAGCAATTTTTCTTTTCCTGGCTACTAATTGCAATCTTATCTTCCATATCAGAAATTCTGTCCTCACATTGGCTCATTCTGCTGTGTAGACTTTCAGTGGAGTTTTTCATGTCCTGGAAATCTATTTGCATCTGTTTTATGGATTCCATTTGTTTCCTATGTTGGGATTCCATCATGTTCCTGAGCTTCTCTCTAGATGTATTAATCATGTCTTGCACTAGGGGCACAATTTCTCCTGTTATCTGAGAAATTATTTCTGATTTCATTTTTTCCAGATCCCCTTTTGTTGCCAGTTCAGTGGGTCCTGGTGGTTGAGCATCAGAGTGTTCCATTTCCCTTTGGGGTTGCTGTAGGTGATCTGGAAGTCTGGTTTTGAGACTTATTTATGTGTTTTCTCATTTTGACTGGGGCAGGGGGCTGTTAGCGCCTGCACGGATTACCTCCTCTGAGCTGGGTGAGGTGGGACAGGGGCCATGAGCAGCGGTAGGGATGGTGAGCCAAAAGCCCTTTCCTGTGGGATGGGAGCAGTGGGAGGGGTGTTGGCCGGGAAACCCCTTCCTCTGGACCAGGAGCAGTAGGATGGTGGCACAGAAGCCCCAACCTCTGGGCCGGGACTGGTGGGAGGGATGGTGGCCTGGAAGCCCCTTCCTCTGGGCCAGGAGCAGTGGGACAGAAGGTGGCCCAAAAGCCCTTACCTCTGGGCCGGGAGCAGTGGGACTCAGTACTGTGGTCTGGTGGTCCGGTGTCCTCTGTGACTTTGCAGTGTGGAACCAGGTGTCTGTACAGAGGAGCAGGGGGCAGGGTCCAGTGGATTGTTGCTGGGGCGCAGACTGATTCGTTGTGTTCCACATGACTTGGGACCTCGGTAGGGCATGGGCAGACCTGCCTGTCTGCAGCAGGGTGATTCCTTATATAGCATTTTAAGAAAGGCTTTATCCATTCTAAAAAAAAAATCTCCTATTTTATTTAGTATTTTTATAATTTATTTTATATATTTTAAGTTTATTTACATCTACCATTTACTTTTATTATAAGATATGAGTCGTATAGCTAAATTTATTTAATCTTTTCAGATGTATATTCACGTTTTACAAGATCACTTCTTTGTAATTTTATCATTTTATTTCCCCATTGATTTAGGGCACTGTTTTTATCATATACTTGGGTTTATTTCTGGACTTTCTGTTTGATTTCATTATCTACCTGTCCATTGCTATCACGGTATCAAATAACTTAAATTTCAATAACATCTGGAAACTTCAGCATCTTGTCTTTCCAAATTTTCTCACCTATTCATGTCCCAGGAAGACTTTGGAGAGGTCCAATAACCAGATATCCTGATGAGTGTTCCCCCCCACCCTTTCTTCAGTCCTGAGATCTAACTTTTCCCTTTGTTTCTTCCTACCTTTCAGTACTTCAAGTCATGAAAAGATTAAAAGAAATGAGCTGTCTTTTAGCACAGTACTTTGACCTCCTTTGATCTGCTTTTTCCAGTGTCTTCATTGATCCTTCCCTATGTGGGGAACAGGGACCAGAGAGTTTACTAGTAGTAGAGCTAGGAAAGAATCTAGGCTTTCCTGGCTCCAATTCACACTTATCAGTATTTATTACTGCTATGATGATGAGTGCTGTCATTGCTACTATCACTCCTCACCACGTCTATCAAAATGCAGCATGCCAGGCACTGTGCTAAATATTTAGTATATTATTAATTTCATCTTTATGCAGTGATAAATATTTTAACATATTATTCATTTACTCTTTAACAGTGATATCTGTTTTAACATCTCATTTGCTCAGTTTTTACACAGCACATGAAGGAGGTGGTTCTCTCCATCCACACCTCTCAGTCGGTGGTCACTGCTGTGTTCAGTCTGTGCTCAAGACACATCCCCGTTCTTGGCTACTTTCCAGCCTCTGACCAGGAGAGCAGGCATCCAGACTTCCTAAAGCTGCAGCAGACAAATTGCTGTATGAGCGTGTTTTTATTTCCAAAGTTGTAAATTGCCTCAAAATAGATTTTATGCAATTTACAATGTGTTTGACAAGAAAACAGGTTGTTGCTGCCAAATCCCGACTTTTAATTGAAGTCCTATGTGAGTATGGGGGACAATAAATAGCTCTCCCCATGGGGGACATAAGGCAACAGTAGAAGCACTTGAGAAGGCCTCCTGGGAAGGCCGGGGGGCACAGAGCCTACAGTTTTCTGGATGCCCTGCTTACTTGAGTTATTTTTGGAAATATGTCTGAAAGAGGGGTTGGAGGGAAGTTGGTGAACTCATGACTACCAATTTGATAGCGCTCAAGAAACAAGGAAGCTCTGTTGATCCTAGGGGCTGAGCTTGGGCTTAATTTAACATTACCTAGATTTGGTAATCCCTAGGCACCTACATTGGTTCTCTCCATGCCTCAGAATGCATTTGGCGCATAAGCAGAGGACTTACTCTTGTTTTGGGGGGCTTTGCTTGAAGACGGTTTGTTGGAGAAGGAGGATCTTAGGCATCTTCACACAGTGGGTGGAGGAAGCCAGGCTGGGAAACTGTGGTCCAAGTCTCTGGTCACCCAGCTGGTGAACTGGCATCATGCATGCTGGCAGTTGCTCCACAGCATCCCTGGGTGAGCAGGAGCTGAGGCTGCCAGGAGTTCCCAGGACATTTGTGGGTGGTTCTGTGTCTTCGGGGAAGGGCATCAATGATGGAGTGAGCGGATGCTGAAGGAAGAAGAGGGAAGGGAGCCCTGACTGTAGCCATGGCTGTTTGGAGCCTGGAGATAATTAGGGTGTGGTGTTCCCTAAAAGCTTGTGTGGAAGCAGCTCCCGGGTCAAAGCAGTGATGTGTATGTTATCTCATCCAACATTTCAACAGTCCTACAATTTGGGTAATATTATTCTTTACTTAACGGATAAAGAAATGAAAACACAGAGATGTTAACCTGCTTAAACCCTGTGTGGGTGGTGGGGAGGCAGGCTGAGCAGACCCCTTTCTGATCTTCAACTTTAGAATCTAATTCAGAAATAATTGAAATGAAAAACAGGAATAGGCTTTTTAAAATTCAGGTTTTGCCTTCCTAAATATTCTGTTCCCTCAAGCAATGTCTCCCACAAATTCCTCACACGCCTTCTACAAATGCACAACTCTCTAGGATCACTAGGAGGAAATAGTTGCTCCTTTTAGTTTTTGACAATTGATACAAGACCTCAGCTACATAACTTTATTTGAGCACATCCTGGACTCTGGCACTGTATTTATCATACATTAGGATGACATAATGTGTGATATATTTTAAATTATGTCTTCTGTGGAGACCTTTTAAGAGTCAACATATTAAAATATTTGGTGGAGTTGTCTTCCAATTATTTTGCACATATTTAAAATACTTTTTCTGTCAAGAAAATTAGTAAAACTTTGAATCTCAGAACCTGTAGCTCACTCTTCAGAATAACTTCAAAAGTGGCAGATTTTAATATTTGAGGATGTATTTGACTTTTGGAAGATGGCAAAATCACCTAGAACTAAGTCTGATAAATAAAGTGGACAATATAAATCTGGCTTAAAGAATGTGCTGTTATAGAAAATAATGATTATTTCACTTGTATTGTCGGTATTTATTTTGAGTTTTTTGGTTTTTATGTATTTGCATATGTATGTATTTATTTTTTGGAGACAGGGTCTTGCTAAGTTGTGTTGGCTGGCATTCAACTTGAGATACTTCTGCCTCAGCCTCCCAAATAACTGGGATTATAGGCCTGTGCCACAATATCTGGCTTCAATTGTGGGTATTTTTGAAGGCATTTCCTAATACTTTGCTGATGGGAGAAGATTAACAACTATGGAAACATTCATTTAAAAAGATAAATTTTTAAAATTTGTTCTTATTAACACATATTAGTTATACAGAAAAGTATATTTTCTTTTGGCAATTTATGTATGCACATAATATACTTTGATCATTACTCCATTCTCCCCTCCTCTTTTATTATCCCCCTCCTTTGATCCTCTTTCTCTTCTCTAGTCTCTCTTCCACAGAAAAATAAATTCTGGTGTGTTTTTAGTAAAAAGTCAATATTATTTCTTTTATAGTTATGCTTTGAATTTAGAAGATATTTCTCTGCCAGCATATTATAATTTATATTCATTACATATGATAGAAAATGCTTTCCATTTTCAGTTTTCCTCATGTCAGCAGTCAGCCTAAATTTCTCACCATTCTTAGTTTATCATGATGGATATTGAAAATGCTGCCCAAGAGTTACTGCGGGGTGAATCAGCCTCAAGGCTCTATCGACAAACCAGGTGTGCATCCCTGTGAAGCAACCACCAAGTCCCAGGGTTTCAACTTGCTGATTGTAGTATAAATACATTTTAAAATATTAAGACATGGGAAAAACTGATCAAAGTTCCTTTAAGCTGAGGGTGAAATCTATTCAAAAAAGTACAAAAATCACTTAAAAACTTTCATTTTATCCAGATTTACCCTACTTATAGTGGCTAGCATCCCATGGTCATGGTAACTGCAGTCTGGTAATCCTTACCCTCGTGGGTAGGGTGCAGGAAAGGATCAAGGAGATTGTCATATTTGTGAGTCATGAAAAGAGATAAATTATGACTAAATCCTATGAGATTCTTTGGAGTATACAACCCTTTGATAGCGATATTTGTATTTCTTTTTTTTACCAAATATTTTTAGAGTACACGTACCAGGAGTACTGTGCTTTTTGGTACATTAAATGGTGGCCAAGAGCCAGTAAAACACATGAAGAACTTCTTGACTGAGATAGGCTCTGCTTGATATTTCTCACATTTTGAATAACACATAGATTCAAGAAACTCAACACCCTGAGCATAAGATCCAAGGAGAAAATGGTAAGACTTATTATCATTAACTTCCTGTGCAGCAGAGTTGAAGAGAAAAATCTTAAAAACATAAAAAGAGACATGTTATATACAGTGGGACAAAGACAAGGATAGAGTAGACATCAACTTCTGCCAGTAGCCAAAACATTTTAAAAAATAAATCAAACCTCACTTTCCCTTGCAAACTGTTATTTCCTTTTTCACTTTGAAATGCTGAAACTATTATCCTGTTATGGCCATTGTTAGCTGCTTTGTCTTTTTCCCTTCATTCTTGTGGTTTGAAGCACCACAACTTAGCAGAGAGATTAAGCAACCTGCAACATTCGACAAAGACAGATTTCTGCTTCCTTGAAACTCATATATGCTGGTGGAATGAAAAATAGAAAATCAAAAGGAAATTAGTAACTGAACATGACAAGGTAAAACACAGATGGCCTTTGACTTATGATGGTTTGACTTATGATTTTCAACTTTGGTGCGAAGGTGATATGCATTTAGTAGAAATCATACTTTGAATCTTGAAAGTTGACCTTTTCTGATCTAATGACACTCAGTTTGATCCTCTCTCGCACAGTGGGCAGTGACATATAGCTGCGGCTCCTGGTCAGCCATGAAGTCAGGAGGGAAAACAATCAGTCTCCCTAGTGAACTGTGTTGCTAAGGCATGATGCTCAGTAGCAGTACTAAGTACACTTTCAACTCTTGAAGTTTCCATTATGCTTGTTTTATCAGGGCAGAACCCCTTCATATGGTGAGTGGCTTCTGCACTGGCAAGGGCACAGAGGGCTTGTGACTGGGGTATGGAGGAGGTTATTTGAGATCAAATGATCAATGAAGGTTTCTTTGAAGAGATGATGTTTGAACTGAGATTAAATGTGACTGCCAGCATAGGATACAGTAAGAGCAAAAGCAGGGAGCAAGCTTAGACACTGGAGGGACAAGAAGCCAATGTGGGTGAAATACAGGGAGAAGCAGAAGATGATATGACACGGCGTCTCGGAGTAGGCAGTATTGCACAACAAGCCGTAGAACACTGAACACTAGGATCTTGTCCAAAGAATGACAAAACATAATTAAAGTCTTGATTTATATTGAAGTAGATTGCTTTGGTTGCTCTGTAAATGGCTACTCTATTCTAATCATTGTCCTACTGTAGGCAACGTGTCATTTTCATCGAAAGAGTTGATGATAATGTTGCATGATGTAGTTCTCTTTTTGAATTTTGTGCTTGGGATTCATTGAGCTGCTTGGGTCTGTCAATGGTCTGTTTAGCAAAAATGGTGGCATCTACAAAAAGGAGAAGAGAGCTGAGGGTCAAGTCCTAGGGTCCTCTAATACTTAAAAGTTGAGCAAGGAAGGAGCCAGAAAGGGATCTTGAAGAAGAGGAATAATCAATGATAGCAGAGGAAAAAAAAGGAGAATTTGGTATAATTGAAGGCAAGAGAGAAGTATGTTTCAAGATCTGGCAAGGCAGAGCTATCATGGAGAGCAGGTTCAATGAAAAGCAGAGATGAGTGGTCAGATTTGAATGAAATTTTAGTATTGTCATTCTTCTGAAAAGCTGGCTGAAGCTGGATGTGGTGGCATGTGCTTGTAATCTCAGCACTCTGGGAGGCTTAGGCAGGAATATTAACAGTTTGAGCCCAGCCTTGAAAATTTAGGAAATGAGACCCTGCTTTAATAAAAAAGTGTTGGCTGAAAAGAGGAGAGAGTTAGGATGACATCTCAAAGTAGACTCAAGAAGAGATTTTATAAGCATGAGGGAAATTGAGCATATTTATATTGATAGGAAAAGAAGAAAATAGTGGGAGAGTGATGACTTAGATAAAAGGAAATAATTGCTATGGGAGACAAAGCAGGAAAAAGAGGAGACACAGTCAAGAGTATGAGGGGAGTTTAACTCTGTTGAATGGAAAGGACATGCCATTCCCCAAATCTGGAGGTAGATTGCATAGATTTGCTTACAGATGGGGAAAGACAGTTGAAATTGATGGTCAATTTTCTTGATGAATTAGAATACAAAATTATTATTTTAAAGTGAAAAATTAAGTTTTGGTAGTGGATCTGACATGAGTATAAAAGTTTTATAAACTACTAATGGAAGTAGGAGACAGTTGCCTGAATATATGTAAAGGGTGTATCAAGTAATTCTGAATACCCACTTGAACTTGGAGTCTGGAAAAGGTAATTGATTTTGTTTTTCAATGTTTAGCAGCCCCAGTAATGGACCTGTGGAGGCAGACTGTGGTATTGATGTTTTTGCTGTGCTAGTTTAGTGAAAGATCATGGGTGCTGGGAGCTGTAGATGAGGGTGTAAGAATGTTTCAGATGGTCGAAAATATCATGTAGGAAGGATTTGGAGGTAAAGAAAATTATTCTGAGGGTCTAGGGGCAGTAGCACCTCCTTTAAAAAAGAGTTTGTATAAAGGCAACTTAAAAAAAGAATTGTGCTCTAATTACTTCATAGGCTTATCATGAAGTATAAATGGTATAAATGCAGTGTTTGACTACTGCCTGGCACATAGGAGGAGCTGAGTAGAGGCTGACTGTAGCAGCAAAGGCTATAGGTTTCACACCCAGTCCGCCAGCTCCTTGAGGCAGCCCAGGTGAACAGTCTGGAGCCATCCACGGCCTCCACAGCCTCCCACTCTCCCTCTCACCCAGCTCTAGTGTCTGGAGTACCCTTTCTCCAAAGCATCAAGACTGTCATCACCTCATCCCCAGATGCAGCTAGTAAATGAGAGAGTACAGTAGTAAATAAGTAAATAAGTGGCCCCGCTGCATGGCTTTCACCTAGAGGAACCTGCTGGATGATTCCTCAGTCTCTGGCTGAGATCGGTATGAAATGCCCATGTGGACAGCAAGCTGAACATTACCTGGCTTCTTTCTGCCTACCTCTTCCCTTGTTCTCTTCCTTCTGTGTGCTAGGATCATTTTCCAAATGCATTTTGTTTGCACCCAAATCTTTGTCTCATGTTCTGCTTTCAGAGTGGCACAGGATGGGGGAATCTAAACTTTAAACAAAACACTTGGAGACCCGAGTTAGCTGATGGTGAATGAATCAGATTATACAGCTGTAGGGTATAAGAATGACCACCAAAAAAACAAGGGAAATGATGTCTGAATGATGTTTTTCACATATGATACAATAGTAAAATAAAATGCAAGTGTGAAAACCAGGTTTTGAAAAAAAAGATTCATATTATAAGATAATGATCTAATTATAATAATTTGAATCCAGTGTATTACTTGAAAACAAAAATTAGAGACAATGTGGGAGAATATACAATTTCCTCATTATTCCCAAGGGGGATATTATTTCATTCTTGATAAAGATAACTGGAGAAATATATGTTCCAGGGTGTAGTTTTTAACCCTCAAAATAAGAGCTTGTTGGAATAAAAACAGGATGTATACTTTCCAAGTACTAGAAAAATAAGCTAAGAAAATAAATTTCATGTAGCAAACATACTTTATCTAACACATTGGAGTTTGGGCCTTTAATCTTATCATCTCCAGGGATTTCTGTGGCTCTTCTTTCCCACTGGGTCTCAGCAACCCCTCCAGCATTATTAATGCAAGTGTCCTATGGCTGACCACAGCTTCCCTCCTTTCCAGCACAGCTTCCTTTTCTTTTTGAGTGGGGGATTGAACCTAGGACCTTCTCACTGAGATAAAAAAATTTTTTTGACATAAGGTCTTGCTGAGTCACAAAGTTGCCCAAGCTGGGCTGGAACTTACAATCCTTCTGCGTCAGTCTCCGGAAGTGCTGGGATTGCAGGTGTGTTTCACCACTAGTTTGGCCTTTTGATTACAACCACTAAAATAGTTGTTGACTTTTTTGTGACTTTTAGTTCCTTTATCTTTACTTTTCCTCATCCATAAGTCTTCTCTTTTCTTCATTTTTCTACCTATTAGGTTAGATTCTACAGTGTATCATGTCAGCCATGCTCCACAGAAAATAGAAAAATCCCCCAAATCCTGCTACTAAACTCACTGACATACTGTACTAGTTTGGTCTTCCTTCTTGTTTATTCCATACAGAAGCTATTTCTCTTTCTTATGGAGAACAGTTTCTTATTTATTTTTTATTTATCTACATTTTATAGTTCATATTTGTAGTACATATTGATTACATTCATTGCGAGAAGTAGGTGCATGTATATAACATATAAAAATTGAGAACAATTTCTTAGGTATGATTTGGACTCTCCTTTTGCTTTCTCTAGCACTGTACTATGGATCTCTTTTAATCTCTTGAGTATCCAATCTCTGTCTCAATTCTATCAATTGCTTCAACTTGCAAGTATTTTTAAAAAATCTTCTTTGTATACATACAACATTATACTACTCAACTTTATAAAAGCAGAGAATCTTGCCATTTGGGACAACACAAACGAATCTGTCTTGAAATAAAGTAATATTACTCCTCTGACTTTGTTAAGGTTTTCTAGCTACTGAAAGTTTTCAGCATTTCTATTGAATTTTACAGTATGTTTGTGAATTTATATAAAATATTTCCTGGGATTTTATTTGGAAGTGGAATGAATTTACAGATAAATCTGGGGAGAAGTGATATCTTAATGTTAAGTCTTCAGAACTAGGGACATAATACATCTCCCTATTTTTCAGAACTCAATATATTTCAACAATGTTTTGTAGTTTTCAGTGTAAAAATTTGCACATATTTTGTCATGTTTATCACTAAGTATTTCATATTTTATGCTTATATTTTAAACAGTGTGTTTCAAATTTCATGTTTGATTTTTCATTACTAAAACATAGAATCACAATTGATTTTTGTTTATTGATCATAAAATGTAAGCTTGATAAACATATTTTAGTTTTGGTTAAATATGCATTAATACGATTGACTTCTTCCATTACAATATAAGTTGTAGTTCACTTTTTCTTTATTACACTGGTTAAAACTTTCAGTAAATACAGTAAACAGTGAATAGAAATGTGGATGTGGATATCCTTACTTTAGAGGGAAAACATTTGGTCTTTTGCAATTAAGTATATTATTAAATTTTGTTATTATACCATTTTCTGCCTTCTTTTGGATTGTGCATTTTTTTGTATTCCATTTTACCTTCTCTGTTGCTTCATTAGGAATAATTTTTTTATTTTGTTTTCAAGTGGTTACTTTGAGGTTTATATTATAAACTTTAATCTTATTTCAATGTGTTACCAAGTCACACAGTAGTGTATATATAGTTTAAGAACCTAGTAACAGTGTACTTCCATTTTTCTTCAAGCAACCTGTGTGATATTATTGTCAAATATTTTATTTCCCAATATTATAAAACCCACACAATATTACATGCTTTTTAAACAATTATCCTTAAAGATGTTTAAATAGCAGATTTAAAAATCTTTATGTACATAGTTACTCTGTGTTTGCATAGTTACTGTTTTCAGTGCTTTTCATTCCTTGTGGGAAGATTTCTCCATTTTGATACAAATGACAGTTGAGTGTAGATAAATCTGTGCTAGAGGTTGTGGTGACATTTCAGGATGTTTAGCAGCATGCCTGGATTCTATTCACTAGATGTTAGGAGTAGGCCCTCTACCTCCTAGCTATGACGCTAAGCTTCTGACCTCTTTTTTCCCTCAGCCCCCTCTATTCTAAGGAATTTAGAGTATGATTTGCACAGGTCTGAAATCTAAGAATCAATCTTGATATCACTCCCTCCCTTCTCTTTCATATCAAATTCCTTCCTAAATATATACCAATCTTGTCCATCTTATTCATTTCATTATTTACTGCCACTTTCCTAAATCAAACTATCATAATTTCTTACTTGCACTACTACAATAAATTTCTAACTTGGTTCTGCATCCTTTTGCTTCTCTGCAGATTGTTGTTCACTGTAGAGAATTGAGTAAGAGTCAACTTGTAACACCCAGCTGAACTGAATCAGCATGATCTGGGTGTGGAGGATCCACCTGAAGATTGTTGTCAATAGCCATAAAAGAGCTGGAGGAGAAGATCTGGGCTTGTTGATTTTCTGGGAGAAACTTGCTAATGTGTATGTTCTCTGTGACAAACAGGAGGTCAGAAATTCACAGATTTCAGATGGGAAGAGTCTTCAGGGAACACTCTTTACTGGGTTTTAGACTTTTGAAGCATTGGAACCCTTTTCTCAGGTAAAATCTTCTATGGGAAACCAATGTTTAAAGAATGAAAGCAGCAGTAAGACTGATGTGGAAAAGGGGGAGGTATGGATGAAGAACAGCATTTTCTTGTGCCTTCCAGCCCTGAGTTGGAATGTAGAACACAATGAAGGATGCCAGAGCTCTTTGGAGCACAGTAACAACTTCTGACTTAGCATATTTTTTTCTGCTTACAAATGAATAAACAGGCCCAGAAGGTAACAAGGACTTGTTCAAACTGCCTTTATGTGGATAGACAGACTGAGCAGATTGTGACACCCCAGGGTATGGGTAAGTGGTTAAGGTCACTCTCTCAGGGCTCTGGTTGTGATGTCTACCAGCATTCAGTAGATCCAGAAAGTTACTTTTGGGGGACAAAATTGTTGGAGGGTCTTTTGAAGGGCCAAAGAGGGATTTGGCAAGTAATCCAAGTGGCTGGCACAAAGGTATATAGCCCGGCAAAATCAAAGCTGAGCCCCAAAAGAGAGTCAAGACAGGATGTTGGCTTACAAAAACAGAGTAAGTTCCTGACATATGGACAAGTTTCATTCCGGGACAACGTTCGTAAGTCAGACTCATTTGTGTTTGTAAGTCTGACAAAGTGAGTCTTATATACACCTTTCACGCCAGTGTACAATGTGTGTTGCTTTGAGCTTCCTAGCAGTCCTCTCCACATCGCCACTGCTTTTCCTCTTGCATCCAGACATCCTGGGCTCCAACTGAGCACTGCACTACCTTTTGGAAGCTTTCTCCTATATTCTGGAAGTGTTTATTGGAGGATAGCGTCTTCTGTAAAATCTGATGTACTAGCATGTATACAGTAAGTCCTGACTTAGAAACATTTGAGTTGTGAATTTTCAGATATGAACAGACCTCGCATTATGAACATTTGTGCAGGTGAATAAATCATGGAGGTAGCTCACATGTCTGCTGGACACTGTCACAGTTGTGCTGCTGTGTATTTACTGTACAGTGCAATAGTGTATATCCAGGAGACTCTGAGCTAGAAGAAAAAGCAATGTTGGAGCTTCAAATTAACTAAAACCACTTATATCCAAAAACCTGGCCCCTTCAGCATCCTTGAGGATGATATAGCAAATTTGAGGTTATGGCTGTCTTTACCATGTGCCACTTCTTCATCTCTAGGGATTGAAGTAACCACCTCCCACTCTCTCGTAAGTGGGCCAAGAGCTCCTTAAAAATGTGAATAGTATCTTTTTTGGCCTTGCCTCCCTTGTGTCTGCACAGTCACTTATATGTGGGATACGTGATAAACACCACATTCAGAACTTGGGATGTGGTCTTGACTGGAAAGGAGCTTCTCAGAAACTGCTAAGCTGAATGGTGGGAAGAAAGTGTGGTTATCTGTGGGAAGAAAACTGACCTGGTGAATCATATTGCACAACCACTTACTGTCACATTTGAGGAACATTGTATTTGCCTGGCTTTCATTTCTTCAACTGTGAAATGAAGAAGAGAGATGAAATCCTTTTCATGGTCCCTTCCAGTCTGACCCATCATAGCTCTTCCTCATTTGCCTAAAAACAATGGGTATTGTTACATTTATGGAGTGTTCACTGAATCTATGCTGTGCTCATCACAACACCTTCCAAGGAAGGAGGTTGAGCCTACTTTACAGGTCGAGTTACCTAGAGGCAGAGAGATTAATTTGTACAAGTTCACACAATCAGGAGATAGAATTGGGATTCAAAGTTAGATTTGTAGGTCCCTTTGCTATGCCATGCTGCCCTGAATTTAGGATGAAAAAGGAAAAGGACAGGGAGGAACGGTGTGAGGAAGGGATCTTATGAATCATTTCTAGCCCACTCTTTCTCTACCTGTTTAGCTGGGGACTGTGGCCTACAAGTCTCCAGCCTCCACTTGAATCATTCCCAGGGGCAGAAATCTCATTCCTTTTTCCTAGCACACATTGAGACTGGTTCTAATTGCTGAAACTTTTTTCCTGAAATCTCTCCTCTTACATCTTCTACTTCTAGGTCCTCATTCTGTTCCATTAAAATGGAAACCAGGCCTGAATAATTTGTGAGCAGACAGAACCAACTAGGCCTCAGAAGTGGCCGAAATTTTGCTTGATTTCCCAATATAAGCAAAACTTAATTTCAGCTCTTTCTTGTAAGTGCCTTTGCTATTGAGAAACAGTACTTAAACTCAACCAGTCAGAAACAGCCAGCAAATTTAGAGGACAGACCAAGGAAAGCCACTGAATAACTGTACCCAATCAAGCATGCCTTGGCTTTGCCTCTGGGGTGCCCTATAAGTTCCAACTTCCTCCCCAGTTTCCCTTGGTGGTACTCCTCTACTATTTCCAGTTTGAAACTGCCCCATTTATGAATTGTAATCTTCTCAAATAAAATCTTCAATATTTTTGTGCCTCACTTTACTCTCAATAACAGTTCTGCTCTCCTGGCTGTTTTCTTTGTGAAATATCTTCCCTGCCAGTGAGAAAGATGAGTTTCACGTCGAGTCTTAGTGTGAGGTGACCTTGCTTATTAGGCTATTTTTCACCAAGGGGCTTTGGCCCGAACAAGATCTTTCTGGAAATGTGAGATTTCCATGAGTCTCCTCTGGAATGTTCTTCTGCATATAACATAACCTCATCTTCCTCAATTTCTGGTTCTCTGTAGTTAGCAAGGGAATTCGTAGTTGTGCCAAGCATTAAGCTTCCTAGTTGAAATTACTGAACCCATTTTTTTTCAGATCAAATGTCTCTTTGAAAGTGAAAGTTACCTGGAGGGCTCAGGGTGTTTCTCCAGCATTATGACCATACTGCAAAAGTTTGTGACAGTAAAAACAGCTGGGAAGCTCCTACCCTCCTGCACCACCTGCCTTTCCAGCTTGGTTTCCTGGTTACTTCATGTGTGACTCCTGGTGTTTGACTTTGCTTGGCCTTGTTTGGCAGCAGCAGGCTGGCCTCTCGAGGCACACTTCAGGGTGGAGCTGATTGGAGTGGTGGTGGGAAAGCAGTGGCTTGCACATTCCCAGGGACCAGTACTCAGAAGGAGTTGGGCAGTGCTGGAGTTGTGCTCTACACAGACACAAGGATGCCATCAACACAGTTCTCTGCCCAAGAGAGGTGGTCAGGGCCTGGCGCTCCACATCCTCTCCCCATGAAAGGTGGGAGGCATCTTAGTTATTTTATCACGGGAACACAATATCCCACACTCACAACTTAAAGCACCAGAGGTTTATTTTGGCTCATAGTTTAGAAGTTTTAGTCCTTGCATGGTCAGCCAGGTCCAAGGTAGGACAGTACAGCAGAGGGCCATGGTGGAGGAGAGCAGGCAGGGGAGAGCTGCTCAGGATTGGTGGACAGGAAGCAGAGAGAGAAGGGAGGAGCCCTGGAGGGAGATAATCGCTACCAGGCTACGTGCCCAGTGACCCACCCCTTTCCACCAATCTCCATAATTCAGCTGTCAGCTCCCATAATTCAATCACCTTCCAGTTGCCCCACCTATGAGTGCAAGAGGCTCTAACAGTAACAGGAGGTGCACATTTATTCGCAATCGAATTTCTGTTAAAATTTAAAACATAAGATCTATAGGCTTATACAAGAAAACAGTCTACCTAAACTGTTGGGAATCCCCTCATAGCTGTTTTAAAATCTATATTTCATCATTAACTATAGTCTTTGTATACACAATAGAACACCAGAACTTATTCCCTCGGTCTAACTATAACTTGTACCCACTGACCAATCTCTCCATACTCTTTCCATTGTCTCCTCTGCAGTCTTTGGGAACTTCAGTTCTATTATGCTAATTACCCAGGTTGGATCATTGTGTAATATGTGGGATGTGTTTTCTCATGTATGGTGCTGCAGATAAACAGAAGTACAAAGTTCCTCAAGAAATAAGTCAGCAGGTATGCATGTACTTCTATTCTATGTGGTTAAATCTGCTTAATATAATTTTGTAAATCTTGGTGTTAGGTGGCTGTGGTAGAGCTGTTAGGATGTCTCTGGCAAGATGTTATTCAGGGTCATATGTAAGGTGATAGCGTTTGACTTTGAACACATCTTTTACTCTCTTGACTGATGTTGACTTTGTGAAGATGGCTATATTGGTTTTGGTGTAGGGAGGTCTGGGTGAATATCCCTACAGAAGAAAAAAAGTAGCTATAGGAAGAAGCCAACAGATGCAGCTCTTAATACGTTCCCAGAACATCATATACAAAAGCTTGTTCTTCTTCCCTGACGTGAGCCCAAAATTGATTCCTCTACAGGTTTGTGTGAACTGGACTACTGAACTATGGTTCAGAAAAGAAGTTCATTTATTTATAGGTTACTTTATTAGTATATATTCACTTGAGGATACTGTGTTTGGAAGATACTGTGCTTCAGGAAAGCAAAAGCATAAATTACTCCCTACATGTTAAGCAGCAGGTGTCATAAACAATACCAAAACCTTTAACTGGGTGTCTGGAGACTTGACTTTTAGCCCTGGCTCTGAAAATAACAAATGACCTTAATATCACCTGCTAGAGGATGGGTTTATGTATTGTTTTAGATTCTTTCCAGTTAAGTTGTTTTGATATTATTAATTTGTACTTATTTTCTCTTGCTTATGTGTCAGGCATGATGCTGAGTATTTTGCATAAATTATTTATTATTTTCTTGTTAACCCTAGTAGAAAGATCCTTTTGTAAGGTTTATTGAGGTATAGTTGACAAATAGAAAGTTTATACACTGAAGGTGTACAATGTTTTGATGTATGTATATACTGTGAAATGATGACCACAATCAAGCTAGTTAACACACCTATCATTTTATATAGCTACTCTTGTTTTCTGGTGTGTGATGAAAATACTTAAAACCTACTCTCTTAGCAAATTTCAAATATATAATGCAGTATTATTAACTATAGTCACCATGCTATTCCTCAGATCTCCAGAACTAATTCATTATGGAAAAGTGAAACTTTGCAGGCTTTTACCAACAACTCTCATTTGCCCCACTTCCAAGCCTCTGGAAGCCACCTTTCTCTCTACTACTTTCTACTCTGTATGTTTGCTACCTTCTACTCTGTAAGTTTGACTTTTTTAGATACCACATACAAGTGCAATCATGTGGTATTTTTCTGTCTGTGTCTGATTTATTTCACTTAGCATAATATATTCCAGGTTCCTCCATGTGGCACCACCAAACAGCAGTCTTATTTCTACCTAAGTAATATGGAAATCCTGGGTAAAAAAAATAAAGAATATTGAAGTCATGAATATTACCCCCTCCCTAGACTCAACTTCAGGTCTTCCTGATACCAGATCTCATGAGCTAGACCCTTCACAGCTGCCATTCAAATGGCAGTTGGAGGTAGGATGTCACCCTAAAGTCTGGGTGGTGGAGGAAGGCAGGCTTGATACAGGAGGTGCAGTTAAGAGATGGGTCCTTAAAAATGGAGAGATTTAGATTAACAAATAGGAGGAGAGCCCTTGAGGTAGGGCATTGCATAAGTAAAAAGAGTGACTTCTTAGTTTGATGATCAAAGTAGCTTATATACATAAGTGAAATGCATTCCGCACACTCTCTTTACTCCTTGAACACTTGATAAATAAAGAAGCACATAAAGTAGTAGGTGGAAAGACATATAAAGGGAGGGGTACCTTAACCTTGAGCCTAGGCAGAAGCAGCCAGCACATTTGCACCACTAGATTAGACAAGTGCATCAATATATAGAAAGGAAACAGATTTTTCATGTCCAAAAATGCTTGGAGACTGTTTCCGTCATGCTACTGATTCCAACTTGTCCATCTCAGATAATGCATCAGTTCCAGTAGAGTTTAAACCTGATTCTCTCTTACATAAATGAAGCTGTCATCCTATAACATCAAATCTTTCTTCATGACAATTAAAATTCATGACAGTGTGGGCAATGGGCACAACTCCACTATGAGACAGTCCTGTCTTCCTTTCCAAGTAGCCAATTGGGATCCATCCAAGTGACTAGCCAAGTCTATGTGGTTGGTCACTAGATACCTCCCAGGGGTGCAGGTGTTTCCAAGACACTGGTGTGTGACTTTGGGGTTGGAAAGAGGGAGTTGCAAAAACATCTTTGAAATGAGCAGAATTGGAGGGAGTCCTCCTGAAAGATCACAGGCCTCAGATACGAAGGACAAGGATGTTAGCAAAACCTGTCATAGTGCCAAGTCTCTTCAGCACTAGTTCTCTCTCAGGATCTCTCATTACCTACAGGTCACATTAGCCAGCTGAATTCCAAGGGAGGGGAACATGAGCAGTGTCTTAGCCTTCCAGGTGAGTGAGTGGAGAGGTGCCCATTATATAGAACTCAAAATGTTATTGGCATGGGTTGAGAGGTTTTGAGCCATCCAGATAAGCCTGCAGAGTGATCGTGTAGCTGAAGCCGAAGCAGGTGTGTGCCATGTTGATTGTGAGTGCCAATCACACTTGGCCTGGTCAGTTGTGGTTGGTTCTTCTCCAATTTTTTAATTTAGGTTTTTACTGAAGGAAGAACAGGAGAGGGCATGAGCAGAGTTTTTGAGAGGGGCTTGACCTGTAAGTCAAGACCTATTGTTTTCAGTGCTGCATGCTAAGAGAAGAAAATATGATCCTTGACATAGCAGGCTTTTTATATCTTTTATAAATTTTTAAATCTGATGATAAAATGATAATGATAAAATTATAAAAAAATTCACTGACAAAAATTAGGAAATACATAGGTAAGTAAATAAAAGTTATCTACAATCCCACTACCAAGACCTAATAACAGTTAACATTTTAAGAGCATTTTTTCATATTCATGTATAAAAATGTACACATACTTGCACAGATTCATATGCATAAATACATTTATTCCATATTTTACAGAAGTAGGATTATATTGTTTATTTATATGGCTTTTTCCATTTATTATTGTTCTGTGATCATTTTCCCTTGTCATTAAACATTTCTTAGAATCAAGAATTTTAAAGGACTGTGATATAAATATACAATGATTTATTTAACCATTTCCATACACCTGGATATTCAGGATGTCCAGCTGATTCTGTTGTCAGTGCCAAGGCCACACTGTTCTTGCTCATTCATCTTCACATGCATATTTGGTTTCCTGAAATATTCTTGGTTCCAAGAATCTTGTATAGTGGGAAATAGTTTCAATACAGTCAAGCACAACTTGGGTCCTGGTTTTAATTAGAGGGCTTTGTGCATATGGAGATGACAGTGACATTCTGAATGAAAATATAAACCTTAGCAATGTTGGGGGTAAAGTCTGTGTTTAGACAAAGTCTTGAGCTAATCCTTCAGGCCAACGTGTCTTGTAGAAAGGGAAAGAGTCCTGCCAACTCCTGTCCTTTGGCTTTGGTCTGTCTTGCTGGAGGTCAGCAGGAGTCTACAGGGATAAGCTTGCTCAGCAGTCAACAGAAACACATTCCCACTTGTATCTTTCCTTCCTCCAACTGTACCTGCAACACCACTCCAAACTCTGGAACTTCGCCTTCTTGCAGCATTTGCATGTGTGGATAAGAATAAAGAGATTGTCATAATTAAACCTAGATGGACTGTGGTTTAGCTCATGAAAGACAACAAGCAGTTCTGTTTTCTCTCTTTGCTGACCAGTGCAAGGTCAAACATTGGGAACTTTGACTTGTTCTTCTGAAACAAAACCTCTTGGATCAGAAGACGGAAAAAAAGTGGCTGGGTACTTTCTGTCCACAACACAAAATCTCACTCATCTAATCACAATGTCAAATGATATCCCTGAGGATAGGACATTTTAGCCAGTGTCCCAACTGTGGGAACTCTTCCTATAGGAAGACCCAGTTCTCTTTTTGACTCTCTGTGATTTTCTTCTAATAGTTCTTTGGTAACACCTGCATTCAATTTTGTGCCTTCTTTTGGGTGCTAGGCCTCTTTAATTAATCCTCCTTACCTTCCCCCTCCTCTTCTTCCTTCTTTTCTTCTTTTTTCTCCTCCTCCTCCTTCCTCTCTTTCTTCTCTTTTTTCTCTATATTTTCTGTAGCTTCCTCACTTATGTGCATATACCCCTTATTGAATTTTAAATTTTACTTGTACTTCATGGAAGTTCTTTCTTGTTCTCCAGTTCTTTCATTCTTATAACAATCTACTCCTGTTTTAAGAATACAATGCTGCCTCAATATGTCTAAGCAAACTCATTAAGGATATTTTTTTAAAAAGTCTCTTCTGTTTTGAAAAGTTAGAGATGGTTTTCTGTCTGCGTATCTACCACACTCTGTCATACTGTGTGGGTCCTGTAATTGCCTGGGAGAGCTATATCTGTTTATACTTGAGAATCAAGGAAGGAAGATTTTCTGGGAGTTTCATGACTGTTGCAGGCTTACCTCATGGCCAGGCTTTTCTTTCTTGTAAGTAGGCAGAGGTTCTGTAGAGGTCAGAAAATGTTGTGCTCTGGAAGCCCAATACTCAGTTTAATTGTCCCTATTTTCACCAGGGGCTAGCTTAATGTTTAGAGAAAAATCATGAAATATTTAGCCTGGGAGTTAATGATTGAGTATTTGCTATTCTTCAGGAAAATGAAGAAGGAGGTGTATGTATGGTTGGTGTGGACCCTCATGGTAGCTCCTCGCTTAGGTCATTTATGTCTTCTTGAGCCCCGTTCCCCAAACCAGGCTGGTAGAAGGTCTCAGGTGCAGCCCCTCTGTCTGTATTGTCTGTGAAACCATCTTCTTTCATTCATCCATTGGTACACCTCCATCTGCTCTTGATTTAATTTTAATATTTTATAATTATGAATGTTTTAAATATCCAAAAATTATGAGGACATCTGGATACCCACCACACAGATTTAACATGGTAACATTTTGCCACATGTTCTTCAGATTCTGTCTACTTTCCATTATTTAGAAATTGGTTCAAATCTTTCACCTACTGATGTCCCTTATTCTGTTTCCTTCTGTTATATGGTTGTGATTGAAAGCAACAAACAATACAAAGAAAAAAATCCTTCATTTCTACTATGTTTCAAAAGGGAAGAGAAGCAAATACATGTTCTTAGTGTGCCGTCTTGAACTGGCAGTCCAGCCACATTTTTATGGTAAGAATTTAAGACCTTGCTCTAGGCTGGTATTAACAATGCACTTTCAACATGAACTTGGTGAAAGAGGAAGTCCAGTCAACCTCCCTTGTCCATAGTTTCACTTTCCACGATTTTAGTTATTCACAACCAACTTAGGTGGGAGAACATGAAATGGAAAATTCCAGAAATAAACAACTCATAAGTTTTAAATTGCATGCTATTGAGAGAAGAAAAAAAGTCTACAAAATGGGAGAATATATTTGCTGCCTATTCATCTGACAGATGCTTAATATGTAGTATATATATGAACCTAAAAAAACCCTTCAAAATCAAAAAGCAGATAATCTAATTTAAAAATGGGCAAATCATCTGAATAGACATGCTTGAAAAAAGAAATACAAATCATCAACCAATATATGAAAGAGGCCATCAGGAAAATGCAAATCAAACTACTATACAATGAGAGTCTGTCTCATTCCTGTTAGAATAGCCACCATGAAAAAAAAAAAAGAAGTGCTGGCAAGGATGTGGAGAAGAAAGGAATCCTATACACTTTTGATGGGAATGTAAATTAGTATAACCATTATGGAAAACAGTATGGAGGTACCTCAAAAAACTAAAAAAAGATCTATCATATTATCCAGCAATTCCTCATCCTCATATACCCAAAGGAAATGAAATTAGCATACAAAAGAGTTAGCTGCATGTCCATGCTTACTGCAAAGCTATTCACAATAGCTAAGATGTGGATCAGCCTATGTGCCTATCAACAGAAGAATGATATATATATATATATATATATATATATATATATATATATATGAACACAGACACACACACACACATACTTCAACCATAAAGAAGAACAAAATCCTGTCATTCACAGTAAGGTAGACAGAATTAGAGGTCATGAGATAAGCCTGACACAGAAAGAAAAGATATATATTTTCTTTCATATGTGGATCTAAAAAACATCAACCTGAAAGTAGATAATAACCCCAAGGACCTGGGAAGAGGGTGGTGGGGGAGAGACAGAGAAAGGGAGGGAGGGAGAGAGAGAGAGGGAGAGACAGAGAGATGGAGAGAGGCAGAGAGAGAAGGAAGGAGGGAGGCATGGGGAAGGAAGGAAGAGAGGTAGGGAAGGGGGGCAAGGAGGGAGGGAGAGAGAAGGAGGTATGGAAGGAGAGAGAGAGACAGAGAGGGAGGGAGAGAGAGAGGGAGGATGGTTGGGTTTTATCAGTGCATATATGGAAATATTACACTGAGCCTGATTAACATGCATCATTAGTGTATTACATAATTTTTAAAAATGAATATTCTTTCTTGCCTAGAATCACCAATGCCTCCACCAGGAAGTAGCTCCACACTGCAACCTCACATCTGGATTTCTGCCTTCCCTTTGGATCCTGGCCAGTAAGGCTTTCCAACCTTTTCTCCAGTGGCTTCCAGAGGATCTTCTCACCTGTGTCTTCCTTTTGTAGGTGTCCCCAGGTAGAGAACTGTTGCAGATGACCTTATGCACTCTTACTGGAGTCGATGTCCTTAGTGGAGATGATGCTTACTTTCTTCTTTATTGTGCTGTATATCATCTGTATCTTTCACAATGGGAATGCATTGCTTTTTAAATTTCTTTATAATCTGAAAAGAGGCCTTGCCTTATTTTTGCAAATATTTTAGAAAAAGAGAATCCACAAAATATCCCTGAATTCTAGGACTCTATTCCATACTTACTATTCCGTGTTTTTGGTTCATAAATATTTGGGCAGTTTTCAGTGGAATTAGTTGGTGCATGTGTGGTGGAAGGGCCCTTGTGGTGCAATGTATATTTCTTATCAGTACTGGAGATTGAACCCAATTTTGGTGGCAGGAGGAACTGGAAACATCTCCAGTCCATGTTTTAAAAATTTTGAGATGAGGTCCCTGTTGGGACTAGATGCCTTTCATGATGTTAGCTGGCTGTCATCCTGAGGTCTTTCTTCTCTGTTACCCTAAATATTGCCATCTTCCCTCTTCTGAGTTTAATACTCTACTTCCTACACTCATACCTCCTTCTTTCTTATTTTGATACCTTGTTTGGATGGCATATATCCTCCAGTAGTTTCCTGAGAAACAGTACATGGGAGATATTTTTTTGGAGAACTAAAATCTATGAAAGAGCTTTATTTTAGCCTCAAACTTTATTGAGAATTTGGAAAAATAGAAGCCTATAGCTTTTATAACAATTTCTCAGACCCGCATTTCTCACCCATGTGTTATTGTTTTTTGGAGATGTTAATATGTGTCATCAATAAAAATATTTTGAATATAGGACAGTTTGATACACATTGCATCTAAGAGTTAAAATGGTATTTCTTCTAAGAGCTTCTCAAAGCTTTTGGTGACTTAAAGAATATTGCAACTCTGTGAGGGACGATGTCCTGTATGATGTTTTCAAGTTCTATTTGATCATGGAAATTTTTCTTCACTTTGCATCATAGCCAAATAATATTTTGCAGAACAAACATTTGGAAATGGTATAAAAGAATTTTGAACAGGAGTCCTCAAGTTTAGGATCCATAAAAAAACAATCCTCCTCATTCTACCCCCCCCCCCCCCCCGGCCAGCCCTTCAGTCCCTCCCCAGAAGTTAGCCTTTAAAATTCTTTGCTTTCTACTGGTAGTGACTTTTAGAATGGAGATGTATGCCAACAGGAGAGAAACAGCAAACTAAGAGAGTATGTGTCCAACAGAGGGACCAGAATGGAAGAATTTAGGGTTTACAAAATGCATAATGTAAAGTGTCTGAAAATAATAGCCACAGTCTTTTCTGCAGTTTCTGGTATGGGATTAATTCTCCAGTAAGTAATTCTTCCTTTCTGTCTTGAGAAGCAAGATGGGCACACTTAAATCCATCAAAATCCTTTGAAGGCAGTGCTTTTCCCGTTCTCAGACCATGCGGTTGGGGGAGGCTGATCCCATCTTCCCACTCCAGAATGGTGATGTGACATAGTTCTGGCTGGTTAGGAATTTGGCAAGAACTTTTGAGGATACATTAGAGTTTTGTGTTTATTGCTAGCTGTTTGGACAATGAAGACTAGCTTACCAGTGGCCTTTTCTGTCGCCTTTTTTGGAGAGATTTTC
This sequence comes from Heterocephalus glaber, assembly GCF_053883595.1. NCBI lineage: Eukaryota > Metazoa > Chordata > Mammalia > Rodentia > Bathyergidae > Heterocephalus > Heterocephalus glaber. The sequence goes on along the minus strand of NW_028258146.1, from coordinate 1,565,109 downwards.
TAAAACTTTTTGTTATGAAACAGAAGGCCTTTTCTTTTTCAGTGCCAGGGATAGAACATAGGGCCTTGGGCATGCCCTGCAAGTGTTCTAATATTGGGCTAAACCCTGGGACCCCATCCCCTGACTAACAAAAAGGGAAACCGGGTCAAAAAATAGAAGTTCAAAAATTTCTAGAGTCATCCTTTTACAGCTCACATCAGCCTGTCCTGATTTATCAGTCCATTTTTAAACTTTTCAGTTTTTGAGACAATATACTCATTTAAGGTTTTAGTTAATTTAAGTTGAGATTCTATCATTTTCAATGGAAAGAATCCAGACTAATGGAGTTACGTTGCCTCCCGTAGCACCATTTATCCTAACAGCAGCTGTTAGAATAAAATGGGAGTGAAGTAGAAATGTCTATTGTATAGTTAAAACTCATCACTTCGAGGTTTCCATTTCTGCGTTGTTTTTTTTTTTCTTTTTCCTCAGAAGAGAGTTTCCTAAAACATTATAGCATATTGAGACCAATTAGCTAGAAAGCAAGAAATCAGAAATCTAGGCACCCCACATTATAGGGCTCTGTACCTTCAACATCAGGATGAAAACTCAACCTTGAGATGAAAAGTAGCTGATTGAGTGCCAGGGTGTTGGATGTGGGATCCCAGCTCCAAGAGCATACCTCCATCTGTCCTTTACTCTGTGGTAGAGAAACAGAACTGAATCTGGATTCTGGCAATCTCCTTGAAATATTGGTAACACAAAAGGCCATAGAAGCCTCCTAGGGGAGGAAGGCAGGCCTTTCCTGGGTGGTGCTCACTGGACTCTGTCCTTGTCTGTTCCTTACCTTCTCTGTGTCCTTTCTTCATCTTCTGTGGGGTGTTCAAGTGGAAGCTTCTTGGGTGTCTTCGCTTGTGCAGGAAGTCAGAGGACCTTCTTGGATCTAAGTGGGGTCTGGTTTGGCAGACAGTCTGCTGTGGAGACTTTTGGATCCATGAATGTCATCCTGTTTATTTCTTGTTGATAATTAAAGATTAGGAAAAATTGATTAGGTTGTAGATTAGGCAACAGACTGGCTACAGACTAGAAAGCTGAGAATCTTTCCCTAGTCCTCCCTCCAGCCTGGCATACAGCTCGGGAGGAACTGGTAGAGTTTTGGTTTTGTCTTGTGAAGACAAAGCCTGCCTCTCACTGGGGTAATGTCAGCTGGGTTCACTTTTGGCTCCTTACCTGGAAAGGAATCAGTTGTTTACATTGAGAAGCTAGTATGGAGGACAAGCAGAGAAGAAGAGTGTGAATTTGTGTGTGTGTGTGTGTGTGTGTGCGCGTGTGTGTGTATAGGGGAGTAAATTCCAGTTTGCCCACGGCTTTGGAGGAATTTGCAGTCTCAGCATTTGACACTGATAATCATCTTAAGCCAGTGGAGAATCGTGAGAGCTCTTGGGATGTCATGACATGGTTCCCCTGAGCAGAAAGTACATCAGAACATCCCTTTGTCTTGTGGAGCTCTTGGTTCCAGCTTTGCATTGTCCCTTTGACTGCATGCAGGCCTCAATACAAATGCCTCAGAGGCCTTAATAAAGTGGCCATCTCTTGAGTCATTCCCCAAATCTGCCTCACTATTTATCATTATCGGAAAGTATCTTGTTTGTCTGTTTAAATCCTCTTTGTCTCCCTCTACTAGAACACGATCTACTTGACATCAAGGCTCTGCCTTATTTACCCCTTTGTTTCCATTACTTTGAACAGATGGTACCATCGGTACTCAGTAAGTATGGTGTTTGTTGATTGACTGACCTACTGCAGATTATACAAGAACTGAGAAGGAGCAGTTAATCAAATTAATTCTATTTAAGGATCATAGTTGCAAGAAGAGCAAGCCCTCATTAACAATTTCAAGAAACACAGTGTACAGTCTATTACAGGTGAAATGATTATATGTGTCAGTTTGGTAAGGTTATGGTGCCCAGTTGTTTTGGCCAAATACTAGTCAAGATGTTACGGTGAAGATACTATTTAGGTTTGATTAACATTTAAGTCAGTTAACTTTGAGTTAAGCAGACTGCTCTCCACAGTGTGGATGGGCCTCATCCAATCAGCTGAAAGCCTTAAGAGCAAAGAGCTGAGGTTTCCTGAAGAAGAGATTTGCCTCAGGACTGAAACATAGAAACCCTGCCTGAATTTCCAGCCTGCTGCCCTGTGAAGTTGAGGCTAAATATGGTAGCATCAACTTTTATATCAATTTCCAGCCTGTTGGCCTCTTTCTCTTTCCATACACACACACACACACACACATACACTCGCAAGTTGCCAAATACAAAAGTAAAAGGAAACAAGAAAAATTAAACACACACAATATTTTTATGATAAGGTCATAGGTCAGAATAATAACTCCCATCATTTCCTATGCCAGGTACTATGCTTAATGCTTTCTATTATATCACATTCCTTAATCCTCATTACATCCTACAAAATAGGCATGGTTGCTATCCTCAGTTTACAATGTGGAACCTGGGTCCACGGAGATTAAATAATTTAGCCAATATCACACAGCTGGCAAATCATGAAATCTGTACCCTAAACTGAGCCCGTCTGCTGTGGGAGCACCACCATGCAACACTGAAACTGGAACATGAGTCAGAGATGGCTCCTGCCTCTAAGGGGCTTGTGGAATATTCCAGGAAGACATGAACAGAAAGAATTATAATTTACAGGGAAGGGATTGATAAGATAAAATGTAAATCTTATGGGAATTTCTGAGGTAGGAAAGATTAATGCTGGCTCCTGTGGGTCTTGTAAAGCTTAGTGAATAGCAGGTCTAGTCTGGGCTTTGAAGGATGGTTGGGATTGGACACATGGAGCTGGTAAAAGTCTTCTAGATCAGCACTGTCAAGTAGAAATATACTATGAGCTACACATGAGAGTAAGAATTTTAAAGTTTCGAAAGTTGCCAAATTCAAAAGTAAAAGGAAACAAAAAAATTAAATTTAATCATATGCTTTATTTAGCTTACTATATCTGAAATATTATCAGTTAAAAATACAACCCATACAAAATTATGAATGAGATATTTTCACATTCTTTTTGTATTATACTTTCAAAATTTTATGGTATATCTCAATTTAGCATGTAATCAATATGCAAACTTATAAATGTGATATTTTGCATTTTTTTCTAATAAATCTTTGGCAACTTGTGTGTAGTTTTCTTTGAATTACTGATATCATTTGGGACTAGTCACATTTCAAGTGCTCATTAGCTTTTGAGCAGTGCAGCCACCATCTTGGACAAATAGCTCCAGATGGAAAATGAAGCAGGGCAGAGACACAGAGGCAGGAGGCCCTGGGTTTGTGCTGGGAACTGAGAAGAATGGTCAGCCCAGAGTGGGTTGTGTTCATAGGTAGCCATGAGCCACATGGTGGAAAGGTGAGTGGGGCCAGATTGTGTAGACAAAGAGTTTATATTTTAGTAATAGGTGCCAAGGGGCCACCACAGGTTACTTGGGGAGCGAAGAGAATTTTGCCGTAGAAGTTCAGCTCCATAATGGTTGAGGGGTCATAAAATTCATCACAGAAAGGGAGACTAGCTGCAAAGAAGTGGTGGCAGTTCCACACAAAAGTAAAGAACTTGAACTGAGGCTGAGACATTGGGAATGGAGAGTGTGAATAATCTTCCTGGATAAGAGTTGGCAGTCATTGGTAAAGGAGAAGGAGCCTTGGGAGACAGAGAGAACTCTAAGCTTTCTATCCTGGGTGTCTGGGGGTGAAACAGACAGCGATAGAGCACTTTCATCAACAGATTACAAGAAATTTTTGTCTTCTTTCACTTCGGGGATTCAGAATCAATTTCCTAGAGCCTCCTTCCTCATTCTCACTGGGGAAAGGCATCTCGTTTCCTGGCCCCTTTCCAGCAAGAAAGAGGGTGGATGTACTGTGGAGCCCTTAGAACATCTCCAGGTCAGGTAGAGTTCCATCCATCCTTCATCTGTCAGAGCTCTATGGCCCAGCATCCCATCGAATGTCTCCGGTCCTGGGATCCTTGGAAGCACAACTCATCCACCCCCATGATGGCATGGTTAGGCAGCACTGGATCCTGTGGTCTTGTGTGTCTAATGATCTGTTATTATATGTCCAGTGTGTCTCTGATTGCTTTAATGAGCTGGAAGTCTGGAGGAGGAATGGCAGAGATTTACAGCTTTCACTTGGGAAACTCATCTCATGTCAAAGGAAGGATTAACTGGGCCAGGCCTGACTCTCGGCTCAGTGGCTGCTGATAACAAATATCAGGGACCATGAAAGCCTTTGGTGATTAGAACCGTGTTTTATCATGAGTGCCTTTCACACCATTGTTTATATTAGACTATGGCCATCCAGGGAGCCTGTGTGGTATGTGTCAGATACTTAATAGAGAGATAATTTAAGAATAAGAATGTGCAAGATAGTTAAGGAGTGGGTGGTGGGTAAAAGGGAGTCGAATTATTTCCATGTTTGACTGCTGCATACTTTGTTATCTAGGATGGAGCTTCTAGAGACTTCTCAGAGATACCTCAGCTTCTAGGACTCCCCTTTCCCTAATCTCACAGTTTCTTCTTTGGTTGTATTTAGAGCCCCTCTCTTGGGGTCTCAGTGTTGCCTCCTTGAATGGCTCATTTTAAACTTCAAGTTTTGATCCTTTTCTTCTCCAAGGTAAGTTATTATTTACCTCATTTCTGTTCTCCCAGTTCTTTTTTCAGCTTCTTTCTTAGAATTTTTTTTTTTTGGTACTGGGGATCAAACTTGGGACCTTGCACTTTCGAGGCAGGCAGCAGAACCACTGAGCTAGATCCCTGGCTCCCCTTTCTTGGAATTTTTATCTTACAGTCACATCTACTTGTTGAGCAGATTCTTTTCATGGGCTCTCCACAGTTTCTATTTGCCTCTCATTGTTTCTCCCGTTTTTCTTATTGTTTCTATTGGTTCATTTCCTGAAAACTTTATTAATGTCTTTTTATATTCTCTCTTTCCCATTGTTCTTTGATCACAAAAAGAAAGAAAAAAGAAATACATAAGGCTTTCCCTAGGGCAAGGGAATTTACACTATGTTATTTCCAAAAAACAAAACTGTCCTTGCCAAAGATGAAGATCTTTAATAGGATCCAAACCATAAGGCTGCAGGGGTTAGCACAATATACTGGAAAACATGACACATGGAATCAATATTTTTGTATTTGTCTCTTTAAAAAAATTAGTTAGAAATGAATCAATTCCAAAGGCTGTAAGGCTCAAAATTAAGAATGCAAGAAAAGAAGGCATATTACTGAGATTATCTTGTTGACATTAGCCCTGTCAAAATGCCAGAGAGTTTCTAGCTGTTCTCTAGGGGACTGTTTATCAAAAACACAGAACTGTCTGCACAAGGGCGCACAGAATCACTTCCTGGATCAGCTCATATCAAGCTCTGTGAGGATTAGTTTCTGAAGTTCATTCTCTCAGCATCATCCCCAAACACAAAGGGGAAAACTCTTGATGGCCAATATTCCTCCTTAATAATCCAATTTGGATCAATTGCCCATATCATCATTCAAAGCCTTCTTTAACCTATTAATTTTTGACCTGTAGGGGCTCCTAGGACAACAAGTTCCATATGGAATGAGGTGATTGAGTGCACCTTGATATTTTTAGAGGCATTCAGACTTAGGCTACTCTAGCAAGGCAGGTGCCTTTTGGCCCTAAGTTCCCCCCAGGAACAACTGCCTGGGTACCCTCTGTGCAGCATTCTTTTTCCAAAATCCTAATATTCCTTGTCCACCAAGACAAGCTGTCCTAGCCAGGCAAGAAACAGTATTCCTCTCTCAGCTGACTACAAAATGGAACTGCATCTCAGAGCTGCGCTTCCATCGCTGCTTCTGCAGTGCTCTACATGGAGGGTGCATCCATCCGCCTCTAAGGGGAGCATCACAAAATAATCCCAGGGTGTGCATCAAGGCCTCTTGCTGTCAATATCTGCTCTGCTCTGGCCAGAGGATCATAAGCAAGTTATCATGCCTTCCTAGCCTCAGTTTCTCATCTGTAAAATGAATACGTAACACTTGCCCAAATCACTCTTCAGTTGTTTGTAAGGAGTCACTGAAATAGAACAGGGCACTTTGGAAATGGTAATGAGTGATGTAAAAGCACTGTGATTACTGTTATCATCATCCTTTGATGGAGGAAAATGTTTGGAACCTCTTTCTGCCAGAGCCTGAAGGGTGGAAAGGCTGAGACCCTTCATTTTCATGCTTGCTTTGACACTGGTTCTCAGGGATGTGGCATCTCTTGTTTCTTTCTTCTTGGCCACTTATTGGCCTCCTGTAGGCCTCTTCACTTTTGGGCTGCAGTAGTACATCAATGCTGTATTTCAGTGCAGAGTGGGGACATTTGCAATTGTGCCTTACGTACCCTGGGACAGAGACAGAACCTGCAGACTGGAAGGTTTAACCCATGAGAAGGTGGGATTCATTTTCACAGGGAGATTCTCAGTGGAGCCTGGAAATAAGGGCTGATAGGGACATCTGCTTGAGCTGAGATGGGGATGACTGTGCGAGAAAATTAGGCACATTGTACCACTCTTGATTCTGGTGGCTGTTGAAGCCATGATACATGGTTCTTTTTTGATGAAATGACATTTTTAAAGTTATGCTTTTTTATGTTATGTGGTTTATGTACATTAGCTCTTAGTTCTGACTACAACCTTATGAGGCTAGTATTACGATGTCTCCAATTTTACAGATGAAGAAACTGAGGTGCTGGAAGGTGAGGGAACTTCCCAGGGTTACCTGGTGGGGGAGATTAGACTCCAACATGTTTTTGTCTAACTCCATAGTGTGTATAATTAACTAAAGAGAAAGGGGAGATCAGTCATGAGACTTCCAGACCTTAGTAGTGATACTAATGTATGCTTCACTCATAGCTTTTAAATTGTAAAAGAAATAACCCAAAGAATACTACTACAATGGAGATTTAAAAAAAACCCACACATGTAGAAAGCTAGAGAACTAGTCATCCTCATGCTTAAACACTGAAGAATTTCTCCACACAGGATTTGACAAATTTGGAAAATCCCTGAGAAAGTGGAAAAAGGTCACCACACCCTCATTAATACCCTGGAGGTGGCAGCCAGGTGGGGGTTAAGTCAATAGGCCAAATAGAAATCCACCATGTCAGGAGGGCCTATGGAACTGGGTGAGGCTCTCTGACGGTGCTCTTCTTTTTTTTCAAGTGATATGAAGGTGCTAAAGAAGGTGACAGATCTACCCTTTTTCCTTGTACTTCATTCAATGGAAATCTCTTGAGTATCATACATGGACACAGCCAACATTCCAATGCTTGTTCCCAGGAAGCTATCTTAAGATGTGGCTTTTTGTTCACTATCCTCCATTCCTGGTAAGCTTTTAAAATATTCTCATTGCCTTTTTCTCTGAGTTTGCTGCTTTCTTCATTCATGGTGCTGGCTGCTTGGTGGATCCTTCTTGATCTGAGAACTTGTGTCCTATAGTTTCAGAAATTTTCTGTATTTTTTGGACCTTGTATTCTGATTGCTTCTTATATTCATTTTTTATTGAGTTCTATTTGAAGATGTTGACTCCTTGTATTGAACCTCTAATTTATATTTTAAACATTTATTTCTTATGTTTCATTTAAAGTTTTTGTCTTATGTTTTAAACTTTTATACTTCCTTATCCTCTAGTTATTTGTTTTATTCCTACTTTTATTTTTGTTTAATGGAGGCAATTTTATTTCTGTGAGAGTTTTGTCATGGTTTTTTTGTGGTAAGTTTTTTTTTTTTTTTTGGTACCGGGGATCGAACTCGGGTCCTTCTGCTTGCGCAGCAGGCGGCGAAACCACTGAGCTAAATCCCCGGCCCCTGTGGTAAGTTTTCTTTTGATTCCTATATGCTCTTTTGCTTCCTGTATTGTTTTAGAAAACATTGTTTTTTAATTTCTAAAAAGTATTTCTTGTTTTGTCCTTTATCTTTGATATGAAGCTTTCCTGAACCTAAAATGATCCTAATGTGTCAATTTTGACCTGAGAACAAGGCAGTAAAATACTCACTAGGTGCTCTTTGTTGATTTAACTAGTGGGTTCACAGGGTGTTATAGGCTGCTGTCTATTCTTTGGTTAGCCAGCTGGAGCTTTGTTGTTGTTATTTGTTTGAAACTGACCAGGTTCTCCAGACAAGAATCCCATGGTCTCCTTTCTGGTGGTACAAGGCTTAGCTTTATTCTTTCTGTAAATAGGAAGTTGAAGGCCTCACTTCACAAGTTTAACTCAACCTCATTGTTCTAGACATGCACCTCATCTCTGCCCTCTGTCATATCTGGAGAATGCATCAGTAATGGCTGTGGTACAGTTTCTCTAAGAAAAGGCCCTTGACCTCCCACATTTTGGTGTGTATGTCTTTGCTGGGCTGCACAGAGTTGGGGAGGGGACTCAAAGTCTAGTGACTTCATATACAGATTTAGTCATGGTCAAAATTTCTAGCCCACCCTTCTCCAATAATGTGGCAACTGATGTCCACTGATTCTCTGAAGGCAATAGAATGAAGTTTTCTTTGACCTCTTAACATAATTACCTGTCTTCTGGTTTCTATCTTTTTTCTTCCAAAACTTAGAGATTGTTTTTTTCATGCTTATGTTGTCCTTCCAGCTTATTTTATTTTTGTTGGTTTGTACCTTTGTTAAAGATCCTGTTTCTTCCATTAAATGGAGTTTCCAGAAAGAGTGGGAATAAACATGAGTTCAATCTGCCACACATAGCAGGAAGCCACTGTAGACCTATGAACAGACTGTGGGATGATAAAAGTCGGAAACGAGTTAGGAAGACTGACCCACAAGTGGCTTGTTAGAAGTGTTCATGAGGTGGCAGCAGGCAGAAGGCTGGCTGGAAGTTCCTGTGGGTGTTTAATGACAGGAGAAAGGTATATAAATTGGGTGGGTACACACTGTGACTGCCAGTTGAACAACAAAAGGAGTGCATCTGATTTGAAAAGGTAGCTGATGTCCCACTTGGTAGATGAATACTACGTTTTTTTTCTCCTCCTACATGTTCTTTAATACACACTTTATGGGTTTACGTTGCCCATCATTTCTTCCTTTCCTTACCTTTTATTTTGCTAGAGACCTGGGGCTAATATTTGTTTTTATTTAGCTATGCTCTAGACCAGTGTTTTGTAAACTTTCATGTGCATAAATTTCTGATCTGTAGGCCTTGGTTGGGGTCTGAAATTCTGCATTTCCAACCACTGCCACATGATTGCTGCTGGTCCACCAGGTTCTAGAGAAAGCTTTGAAAAAATAGAAAGGCCAAACCATGAAGCAAATTTTATCCAGAGGCACCTTCCCTTCTGCTCTTCTGCAGACGTCTACTGATTTGGGTTTGGCTTCTCAAAGGTGTATCATTTCCTAGAATACTTCATGCTAACAGCAGGACAAGGTCCCTATGAAGTCCTACCACAGTAACATGGGTTGCCTTGGAATTTACCATTCCCTACATCCCACACATAACGGGAGTATGCACAGATTCTAGGACAGTTTGCAGCACTCATACCCCCCATTTTAATACCACATTGCAATCTCACTTTTCTAGTTTTGCTCCAACCCCATTTCCAGGAGGGAGTCAACTGGGTAAACAGGCAGAAGCAGAGCGTTCGGTGTTGACTCCGACAGTACAGTGGCCTAAGTCACAATCTCCAAAGCATACGTGAACTACCTCCAGGTTTCTTCGCACACAGTAAACTAGTAGCAATGAACTAGAGAATAGAGAAAACAAAAAAAGCATTTTGTTTGCTTTATTTACATAATGAGACAGAAAAAAATCAAGTCAAAGTGACCTAATGTGAATTTTCAGAGTTAGCATTTGCTGTTTTCATTTGCCTAATGTAATTCCACTTCTGCTTGTTCAGTGGGGATTTCACGTGTCTGATGTGGTTTAATAAAAAGTAAGAAGAGTGGTTTAAGGGGCAGAGTGAAAAAAGAAATTTTTTCATATCTTTTTTAAACATTTGTTGTTATGAAGATAATTAGGGATCTTAAAATGTATTTTTTTTTCTCAAAAGGCTGAGATAAAATGTGAGAATTTTGACATTATCTAGCTATAAATTCTTTGTGGATGGTGTAGTCAGTCAGGGCATAACTAGCTTGTTCTTTTGGGGAGTTTGGATGCTTGGAACATCCTGGATCTTTGCCTTCATGTTATCGATGGGTCACAGCATACACCTCCAAGGATAATGTCCTATTAAGACAAGTACAGTAATAAGATCTCAGTTTGGTTTTTATATCATGTTCAATCTCCTGCCAAAATTCAAACAGACATGACCTAAAAGGGATATATAATTGCATCAACAAAAGCAGCATGTGTATATTTTAAAGAGTTCACCATCAGGGAATCTAAATGAATCTCTAGGTTATATGACTCCCCCTAATTACTGATTCCATGGAGATTAAGGAAGAGAGACCCAGAGTGAGGAAACGGATGTATAAAAACTGGCTTGCAGGTTTGCTTTCTGTCACTTGGTACCATATTAACATCCCCTTATGTTTCGTGAGGATTTGCCTGCCTGTGTGTTCTCAGCAGGGTAGAAGGAAAGTCTGATGGATCTTGCAGTGCCTGGCTGGACTTAGAGTTGCAAGCAGCTATAAATGGGGACATTTGTTTGGCTCACTGGCTAATAAGTGAAGGATCGCCAAGTGTAATAATGCTGTAGTGGAATTTTCTTAATGATTGGCATAGTTCATTAAGAGAAGAAGCAAAACTATAGAGATACCCTTGGGGAGAGGCTGGGGATGGGAGGGTCTGATCATGGAGGTGGGGGCTGAGGTTCCAAGGAATGTGGCTTTCACACAATTAGGTGTTTGAGGGAAGACAGAGCCTCGACACAGCTGAATAATTTTGGCTAATTGAGATTTGTATGGGTCAAAGACCAGAGGTCTTGCTGCTGTTCAAACAGGAATGACATCCGTTATGGGATCCATGGATGAACAGTGGCCCGTGTGTGCCTCAGGACAATGGAAATTGGCGCCTTCTGACAAAGAACTGCTTTCATGGGAGATGCCCTTCCAACCTAATCCCAGCTGCAGGTTCTCAGGGGTGGATCTGATGGCCTCAGGTTTACCCAGGTGTACTAATGTATAATCTGTCTCTCTTGCTGACCTTCTCTAAGAGTGAGAACTAATGATACATCAATAAGCCCATTTCAAAAGTTTTTCTGCAAAGAGAATGAATTTTTTGCCCATGGATACTGGTTTATATTCGATATTCCATTTCTTCTTTTCTCTTTATGCTACCTGTGTCTGCAAACCCCCTACACTACTATAGTGATCAGAAATTTACTCATAGTCATTAGAGATGTTCTGTCTCCAGGGATGAGAAAAAGTCCATAGATGCGCAGGGCCTGCAAGGCCATTCCTGGTCCATGTGGCACATCTGCTTTCTTGGGCTGAGGTACCCTCCTTGCTGGTGGCTGCTCACCCGCACCACAGTCTAGGTTGTATTTCAGCTACTGTGTGCACTGTGCTAGACACCCTTTGGCGGAGCACTATCTACACAGCAGTGCACAATAGCCCTCTTTCTAGATCTGAAATGGCAAGAGACTGTAGAGAACCCCCTTAGACTCAGCAATTATCAATCCCACTCAAGTGGCCATGATCCTAGTCACACAGTTCCTTCTAGGTCTTGGGGCACAGACACCTCTGACATGGCTCGGGTCCCTCTGTACCACCCATGTGTGCCCTCTCAGCTCTGACCTCCTCTAGACTCAGCTTCAGGACCCTGGAGGAGCCCCTCATTTCTTTCTCTCCAAGAAGGGACCCAAACACCTGTTTCTCCAGACTAGCTGTAATCAAGGGACCCTCTTTTCTCCCCACTCTTCCTTAACATTTAACATAATGCCGGCAATACATCTAGTCCTACAAAACACAAGAAGAATTGCAGCTCTAGACTTTCTACCTTTCCCAAATTCCCAAGGCAAGGAAAGACCATGTTGATTGCCAGTGAGAAACTGAAGAACAGAAATATAGAGAAGGCAAATGCAAATTAATATTTCAATGCATTTTCCTGCTCCATTTATACCCAAATCTAAACTTCCTTGAAGGTACAATACCAGGTTACCGTGTACTCCTTTGAGACGTATGAGCAGACTGTGACCACCTATGTTGCTGTGACTTTTCATGAAATCTGAAGAGTTATCTCTAGTTCGTGCCACCTCTAGGAGGGTGGGGATATCAAGTCTTTGGTGTGATTTCTGACCTTTGATAAACTTACTAGCAATAGAGGCCATTTTTTTCACCTCTTAAGAAGGGGCAGGATAATTGTGTGATTGTCTGAAGAAGCATGTGGAGTTCCTTCCACAATTCAACAAGATGTGAGTGTGCATTAGGGTGTGTGGACAGAGGGAGGAAAGGCAACCACATCTCAGACCTGAAACTGAGTAGCTATGTGACCTTGGGCAGACTCCTCTGTGAAAAACAGGTGAGGCCAGAATTGGATGATTTCTTAGTATGCTTAACCACTGCTGGCCATAAAAATGCTGCTATATGGAAGGCAGTGTGGTACAAAAAAGATTGGGAGAAGCTGAAGAGGTAGACAGTGAGATCTTTGCTTTTTTCCCTCTCTCCTTTTTCTTTATTCCCTATTCAGTTCCTTATGTTAGTTTGTTTGATTCTATTGTTCTCACTCTCTCCTTCCCTTTGGCTTTATTGTTGCTCTTTCTTCCTTTGTCTCTTCGTGTTTTAAACAAATTTAAATTATAATTACTGAATGAAATTTTATAAATTCTAATCTTAAATTTAGCCATGCTAGATTATTTACATATCTGTCTCAATACACAACATTCAAAACAAAATTTGAACTTGTTTTAAAATAAGTACATAATCCTCAAATATGGTTTTCTCAGAGGACTTCATGAGCAAAACGTGTTTCCTCTTTGCACTAAAAGTAGCCAATCCAGGAAAGAACCTTGCAGCATTGCTAACCTCTGAAATGGATGTTAAGCAGGAAATGTTAGGTTGAAGAAGGGAGGACAAGTCTACTTTGTAGGAAATACCTCATTCCCTTTGTCTTGGCTGTGGGACAGAGTAAAATGGATGTATGATAAAAATAATACTGGATTGAACTGTCACTATGATTACACAGATGTTCATAGGTAGATTAGAGTCAATTTATGGTCATTAAAACATTAAACTGCTTTGGAAAGTTAGCTCAGCCTCCTCAGAATTTCAGGTCCAGCAGGTTTACTTTCTGTAGGTCAAAGCACATGTTCGGATTGGCACAGAGCCTCCTCGACTCTCACGCAGAGACTTGGTGACTTTGATACTTAGGGGAAAATGCACATCTGGAATGAAACTAGACCTCACCCTTTTCAAGCTTCTGCTGCTTGGTATTTAATTATTATGATTTGGATATGACTCAGGCAAAAAGCTTTATTTTTAGCAAAGATCAGAATTGCACTGGATGGGTAAATTAGGAATTCTTTTCATTTTTTAATTAGAACATGTGACTAAATTTATTTTTCAAATCTTGAATAAACAAATCTGACACTTTAGAACACATTAAGATATTTTGAGCCTTGTATGCATAAATAGAAGTTTTGCAGATGGCTTTCTGCAAGTTACCAGGTTTGTCTTCTGATAGTCTGCTGAATATGGTATTATTTATGTCTTGGATGGGAGCTGGAATTCTGAATTATAGGGATTAGATGGTACCTCAGGCATCACCTGATTCAGTCTTTGTACAGAGGACAGGGTTGAGGTCCATAGGGGTGAGTCACTCACTACAGATTGTCCAAACTGGTTCCATGACACCATCTTTTGGCTTTTCCCACATTGGCATCTCACAAATATGGGACTCATACAATTGGTGGTCCCTGAAATAATTTTACTTGATGCAAGATATGGCATTAAACAGCTGGAACATATAGAGAGATATCCCTTTCCAATTTTCTTTTTCCTTTCCTGATTACATTAAGGGGAACAAATCTGTGTTTGGAATTAATATTTGACCCATAATACTTATTACTGTCTCCCTTTAACTGACACCCAACAGATTTTAGGCTTAAACTCTTCACCAGGGAGCCATCCATAAGTAGAATTTCATAGCATTAGTTTGTTTTAATTTTCCATTTATAGCAAGTGTATTAGTTATTTATAGTTATATAATAAAATACCCCAAAACTTATCTTACAGTTTCTGTGGGTCAGGAATTCAAGTGTCTTAGGTGGACATTTTTGAAAAAAGATTGGTCATGAGTCACAAAGCTAGGGAGGGCTGGAGTCATCCGAGGGCCTCCCTGGGCCTGGAAGATCCTCTTCCAAAATGGTGCACTCACATGGTTGTTAGTAGATGGTCTCAGTTGCTCCTTACATTGACTTCTTCATATGCCAGCTTAAACAGTCAGTCTTAGGTCACATCAGCTGGCTTCCCCATGGTGAACAATATAAAAATGACCTAGGTAGGGAACCACAATGTTTTTGATGATCTGACCTTAATGGCACACTTCACTTCTTCCACAATACCTTCTTGGTTACACAGGTCGGCCCTCCTCAGGGAAGGGACAACACAGGAGTGTGAACATAAAGGGGCAGGAAGGTGTGAGGTCTATTTTGGGGCTGGCTACCACAGACCATGCTACTGGTTTTCCTTTGATGGTCATGCTATACCTTTAGATACTTATATTTAACTATGAAATCTTTATCTGATTGAAACAAACACACAAACAAAAGTAGTAGCTTTTAATACTGAAAATATCTAGTTATCACACAAGTTGTGTAGGTGACATGCATAGGACCTTAATTAGGAAATATTTCATCTCTCAGTGGCCCTTGAAACCCAGTACAGAGGAAAGTAGTCACTTTGCCAGTGTTGGTGAACCCTCTGATCACAGGAATGCTCAAAGCAGCTCTCTCCACCACACAAAGAAGGCGCATAACTGCAGAGGTTCATGTTGGAAGAGGCCCTTGTTAAAAGCAGTGAGCCCTTCACCCTTCCTCTGAAGGCAGCTGCTTGGCTAAGATATGCTCTGTGCTGCACCTTGTACATTCCAGGTGGGCCTTGGTTAGGATTGAGACCAGTTTTTATTCCTTGGTTCTTTGCTTATTGCCCCTGCTTCTCTGCTTTGGTGAACAATCTTTCTGAAGTAAAAAATGACTTTACCACAGTGTGATATTTCCAAGGGAACAAAGTCTAAAGAGGCCATTAGAGACTCCGGACTTGTTCCTGTGTGGGAAATAACTCCAACCCATGGACTTTCCTACCTTATGCATTTGTAATGTTTATTTGGTTGATTTTAACTGTTTGTACTTCAGATGGAAAAATTAGAACAGGAAAAACCTTTCTACAGATTATGTACCCAAGTTCAGGCCAGGTAGATCTCAAGGCACATTTTGAATTTAAGGTTGTTGGTGCTTCCCTGGTCACTCACACTCAAAAACCTCACTCGTCTGGTTTTCTTTCTATTTATTTCTCATTTCCCCCACATCTTCCAAAGGCATCTCAGAAAAATTTCCACCAGGTCAATTACAGAAGGAATTTATTTGTTCCAAATTTTTCTTATAGATAGCCTGCCTGCAACTCTCTGAGCTGCACAGCTGTCATCATGGGACTTTGCTGTAAATACTGGAATTCCCTTTGCCTTTTTTCTAGGTTGAATTCCCTGTTCCTTGGAAGCTGTGGTTCAAAATTCCTTATTTTAGTGAAGCACTCTCTCTAGTAATTATTCAAGCTGAGATGGTAGCAGCAGGGTGCTTGCAATGATAGCCTTCCATGTGCCTATCTCTGAAGTCAGCCCCACTGTGGACTAGCTATCACCATGATCCAGGGGCTTACCATCTTTTTTATCTTCTACTGAATTTCCTACCAATTTTTATATTCTGATTTTCCTTTTTTATATGTCCTTATTCTGTTTTAAAAACAGTTGGTGATGCAGCAAGCTTTCTGGGCCACTGTACCACTGCCTCCAGTGCCAAGGAGCAGAGCTGACCCCAGCAATGAGGAGAAGGTGAGCTTTCTGGGCCTCCATACCACTGCCCCCAGTGCCAAGGAGCAGAGCTGCCCCTAGCTCCAAGGAGGTGAGCCACATGAGAGCCAGCAGCACATCTCCCCCGATTTGAAATGAGAAGAGACACAAACAAATCTCAAATCCAGACTTCCAGATCACCTAAAGCAACCCCAAAGGGAAACAAGATGGAACAATCTGATACTCAACCACCTGGACTCCCTGAGCTAGCAACAAAAGAGGATCTGGAAAAAATGAAATGAGTAATAATTTCTCACATAAGAGCAGAGATTGTGCCCATAGTGCAATTTATGATTAATAAATATAGGGTGGACACAGATAAAAAAATAGAGGAGCTGAGGAACATGGTGGAATCCCAACATAGGAAACAAATGGAATCCATAAAACAGATGCAAACAGATTTCCAGGAGATTAAAAACTCCATTGAAAGCTTATGCAACAGAATGAGCCAGTATGAGGACAGAATTTCAAATATAGAAGATAAGATTGCTATTAGTGACCAGGGAAAGAAAAATTTCTTTAAAATAGTAAGGGATGACAAGACATCAATTCAGGGGCTGGCAGACAATGAAAAGAAGAATGACATAAGACTGATCGGAGTCAATGAAGAAACAGGAGAGAGTGCAGATGACATAAAATAACTGTTCACAGAAGTGATGGCAGAAAACTTCCCAAGCAGGGGAAAAGAGCTTGACATACAGATAAGTGAGACATAGAGGACTCTAACTAGCTTTGATCAAAAAACAATCTACACATAGGCATATAGGTGTTAAGATTCCAGAAACCCAACAGAAGAAAAAAATTCTACAAGCAGTGAGAGAAAAGAAAGAAATCACATACAAAGGAAAGCTCATCAGAATCACAGCAGACTTCTCAATGCAAACCCTCAAGGCAAGAAGAGCTTGGAGTGACATATTTCAAGCCCTAAAGGAAAATAACCTCCAACCCAGATTGATGTACCCTGCAAAACTATCTTTCAAAATTCATGAAGAAATAAGATACTTTCATGACAAAGAGCACCTTAGGAAATTCGTGAATACCAAACCAGCACTCAAAAAAATTTTAGACCAAATCCTATGAAAAGACAATGAGGATCACAACCCCAGGAAGCCCAGCAAAATGAATCCACAGGGCATGACAAGAAATTAAGAGCAAAGAGGGAGGATCAAACAAAAAGGAAAAGTTATGGCAATGATAACTCAATACATATCAGCTATAACCATCAATGTTGATGATCTCAGTTCACCAATCAAAAGAAATAGACTGGCAGAATAGGTCAAGAAGCAAGATCCAACAATATGTTGCATACAAGAAACACACTTAATTCAAAAAGAAACTCATAGACTGAAAGTTAAATGATGGAAAACAATACTCCATGTGACAGGAACATGAAAAAAAGCAAGAGTAGCTATCCTTTTTGCATATCAAGTGGATTTCAAATCAACACTGATTAAGAGAGACAAAGAAGGACACTAAATTCCTGTTAAGGGAACAATCCAAGAGGAAGAGATGACAATCATAAACATATATGCACCAAACATTAATGCACCTAACTATATAAAACAAATACTAACAGACATGAAAAATCAAATAAGCACTAACACAATAGTAAGGGGAACTCAATGCTCCACTGTCACAAATAGATAGATCAACTGGACAAAAAATAAGCAACGAAATACTTGAACTCAATCAAACTCTTGAACAAATGAACATAACAGATGTTTACAGAGTGTTCCACCCCACAAAATCAGAATACACATTCTCTTCAGCTGGACATGGGCCATTCTCCAAAATAGACCACATACTCACTCATAGAACATGTTTAAGTAGGTACAAAGGAATTGAAGTTATCCCCTGTATATTATGAGACCATAGTGTGATGAAATTGGAGCTCAATAGCAAAAGAAACCACAAGAATTTCATAAACACATGGAAATTGAACAACACACTTCTGAATAACTAGTGGGTCAGAGAGGAAATTGAAGAAGAAATCAGGCAATTTCTTCAATTAAATGACAATGACAATGTTATTTAATATATGGGACATAATGAAAGCAGTCTTATGGGGGAAATTCATAGCAGTGAATACTCATATTAGGCAAACAGAGTGAGCCCAATTAAACAACCTGACACTGAACCTCAATATTCTAGAAAAGGAAGAGCAGGATAAACCCAAAGCTCATAAAAGGGAGGAAATTACAAAGATCAGAGCAGAAATCAATGCAATGGAGTCTAAGAGAATGATACAAATAAATCAAAGAAGCAAAGAGTTGGTTCTTCGAAAGAATAAACATAATTGACAAACTCTTAGCCAACATTATTAGAAAAAGGAAAGAAAAGGCCCAAATCCATGCAATTAGGAATGAAAAGGGTGAAATTACAACAGACCCAGCAGAAATCAAGAGCATCATCAATACCTACTTCAAGGACCTATATGCCAATAAGATGAAAAACACAGAAGAAATGGACAGATTCTGAGATACATATGAATTGCCAGTTTGAACGAAGAAGACCTAAAATTTCTAAACAACCCAATATCAACCAATGAAATTGAAAATGTAATTAAAAGGTTATCACCTAAGAAAAGCCCAGGCCCTGATGGCTTCACTGCTGAATTCTACAAGACATTTAGAGAGGAACTACTGCCACTACTGTTTAAACTCTTCAATGAAATTGAAAGGGAAGCAATACTCCCAAATTCATTCCTGGAAGCAAGCATCACCTTGATCCCCAAAGTAGAGAAAGACCTAACTGAAAAAGAGAACTATAGGCCAATCTCACTAATGAACATAGATGCAAAAATCCTTTATAAGGTACCGCCAAATAGAATGCAGAAAATCACCATGAAGATCATACACCCTGACCAAGTGGGATTCATCCCAGGGATGCAAGGATGGTTCAACATACACAAATCAATCAATGTAACACACTATATCAATACAGTCAATGACCAAAACCATATGATCAACTCAATAGATGCAGAAAAAGCATTTGACAAAATCCAACATTCATTTATGATAAAAACCCTACAAAAAATTGGAAGAGATGGTCTCTACCTCAATCTGATAAATGCCATCTATGAAAAACCAACAGCCAATATCACACTAAATGGTCAAAAACTGAAATCCTTCACACTAAAATCAGGAACAAGACAAGGATGTCCACTATCACCACTCCTGTTCAATATAGTTTTGGAAACATTAGCTATGGCAATTAGACAAGAGAAAGAAAAGAATTAAAGATAGAAAATGAAGTCAAATTGTCATTATTTGCAGATGACATGATACTCTCTATAGAAGACCCCAAGAACTCCACCAAAAGTCTTCTAGACTTAATAACCAAATTCAGTCAAGTAGCTGGATACAAGGTCAACACACAAAAATCAATAGCTTTTCTCTACATGAACAACAGACTGACTCAGAGAGAAACAGGGCAGGGAATTACTTTCACAATAGCATCCAAAAAACTGAAATACCTAGGAATCAACCTAACAAAAGAAATCAAAGGCCTCTTCTCTGAAGACTATAGCACTGTGAAAAAAGAGATTGAAGAAGGTATCAGAAAATGGAAAGACATCCCTTGTTCCTGGCTAGGAAGGATCAACATAGTGAAAATGGCCCTATATCCAAAACTGCGATATGGATTCAATGCAAACCCAATTGAATTTCCAGCAGCATACTTCATGGAACTTGAGAAAACAATCCAAAAATTCATTTGGAACAAGAAGAGACCTAGAATAGCAAAAGCAATTCTAGGCAACAGAGACATGGCAGGGGTATCACAACCCTCAACTTGAAATTATGCTACAAAGCTACTGTGATAAAAACAGCATGGTACTGGCAAAGAAACAGACCTGAGGACCAGTGGAACAGATTAGAAGATGCAGAAACAACTCCAGACACACTCAGCTACCTCATCTTTGACAAAGGAGCCAAACACCCTCACTGGAGGAAAGATAGCCTCTTTAATACATGCTGGAAAAATTGAGTTTCAACTTGCCAAAGATTGAAACTAGACCTGTACCTCTCACCATGTACCAAACTAAAATCAAAATGGATTAAAGATCTAAATATTAAAACAGAAATGCTGAACCGGGTGGAACAGAGGTTAGGTAGAACTCTTGAAGACATTGGTGTAGGAAAAGATTTTATGAATAAAACCTCAGTTGCCTGTTAACTAGCACCAACAATCAACAAGTGGGATCTCTTCTTATTAAAAAGCTTCTGCACAGTAAGAGAAACCACAAACAGTATGAAGAGACAACCCACAATGTGGGAAAAAATGTTCACCTGCTGTCCCTCAGACAAAGGTCTACTATCGAGAATCTATAAAGAATTTAAAAATATCAGACCTCCCAAATGTAAAGACCCAATCCAAAAATGGGCATCTGAAATGAACAGACATTTCTCAGACAAAGAATTAGAAATAGCAAAGAAACATATGAAAAAATGTTCAACATCACTGGTCATTTGAAAGTTGCAAATGAAAATGCTGAGATTCCCCCTTACTCCAGAAAGTATGGCTGCTATCATGAAATCAACGAATGACAAATGCTGGTGTTAGGGTGGGGAAAGAGGAACCCTGCTCCACTGCTGGTGGGAGTGTCAACTGGTACAACCACTGTGGAAGTTCGTATGGAGATATCTCAAAGAAGTTGGATTGAAATTCCCATTTGACCCAGCTATTCCCCTGCTGGGTATCTTCCCCAAATAATTAAAAGAATCATACCACAGTGATATATGTACATCCATGTTCATAGCAGGACAATTCTTAATAGCTAAAACTTGGAAGCAGCCCACTTGCCTCTCAACTAGAGACTGGATAAATAAAATGTGTTTATAAAATGGAGTACTATTCAGCCATCAAAAATGAGAAATTAGAGAAATTTATAGCTAAATGGATGCACATTGAGGCGGTACTCTTAAGTGAAATAAATAGGATACACATGTGTAAATACCAAATAGTTTCTCTAGTGTGAGAAAATGAAAGTGTAAATAAGGACTAAAAAGTATAATAGATAATGTGAAATAGGAAGAAAAGGGGCAAAGGGGAAAGGGAAGGGGGAGGGATAATGGAACTGATTGAAGAGAATGCAATTAATAATAGAAAATGAAAAAATGGAAGCAAAGTCCTTGCAAATAGGGAGGGATGGAGGGGTTGAAGGTAGGGCAGCGGAATGGGGGAAAAATAAGAACCAAGAGAGTATGTAAAGGTACAAATTTCCAATGATGAATGTCATTATATTGTATACCTAAAATGTACCAATAAAATCCACTAAAAAAAAAAGAATATAAAGGGACAGAAAGAAGACAGAGTGTTGCTCTGCTGCTGCTGTTGCTCACTGCTTTGGCTGCTTGCTACCTTCTTGCCTGCCATGGCATGGACTGTTTCTCCTCTGCTGTGCCCCTCTGGCATGCTCCCCTGTTTTGCAACCAGCCGGCTATGGACTGAAACCTCTACAAACTGTGGGCTGCAGTAAACCTTTCCTATTTTCACTTTGAGTGTCACGTATTTTGTCTCAGGAAGGAGAAAATAACTAAGACAGAAGGAAAAAAAAAACAGTTGATGATTATGATTGCAGGCAATGCTTTTGGACCATTTCTACTAAAAAATTCCTATATTATACCTTCTCTTGTTGATGACTTTGCCATATACAGATTGCTAAGTCGGAATCATCTCCCTCTGCAATGTTGCGAATGTTGCTCCATTGTCTTTTCCTCAGTTGCTGAAAAATTTGAAGTCATTCTTAATCCTAATTCTTATCTCTCTGGAAGCTTGCAGTATCTTGCCTTTTGTCATTTACTCCTTGAAATTTGACCTTGATCTACCTACATGAAAGTCTAATGTGTTCAAATGTATCTTTTCCATTTGGACATATATTTTTCAGTTCAGGTTTACATGATTTTGTTTGTTGTTGGTGTTGCTTTTTAACTTCTCTTTTCTCTACTCTGTCTGCCTAAAACTCCAACTAGTTGGACATTTGATCTCCCTGAATATTCTGTTTCCTGTTTCCTCTTTCTTTGTCTGTTTTTTGGGAAAAGTCTACAATTTTATTTTTCAACATTTCTATCAAGCTTAGAATTTCTAATATCATGTTTTTAATTCCTGAAATATTCTTTTGTCCCTTGAATGTTCTTTTATTTAAATATAGGATCTTAGCCTTGTTCATGGCTCATAGAAGTAATACATATTTAATATCGTTCTCTGAGGATGTTAATAGTATATTTTTTAAAGTTGTTTTTTCCTGTAGTTTCTTGCACACTGTTTTTAGTTGCTTGTTTTAGTCTTACACATTTGCTTTATATCTCCTCACTGTTAAGAAGGAGGGACTAAAGAAGCCAATTTGAAACTCTGAGTAGTCTTTTAAAAGATACTTGAGATAAATGAAAAGGATTTACAGCGCAATACAGTCATTGTTGTGACCACAGGTCATACAGGGAGTAACGGAGAGAACATGGGTAGGAATCTGACTGAGGCGGAGGGTGGAGGGAAACTTGGCTTTCTGACTTGGAGTAGGAATTAGCCAGCCAAAGCAGGTGGAATGGGAGAAGCATCCTAAGTTTAGGGAACAATATTTATTTATTCACTTACTAAATATCTTTATGTAGCAGGCATTGCATTGGAGGCACAATGATAAGACAGATGATGTTTCTACTCTCTTATCGTCAAGAGATATAAATAACAAAGTGACTAAAACATAATTTGAGACAGCAATCAGGAAAGAGCTAGGTTACATACATGGAATTAGAAGTTTGAATGTAATCTCCCTTCAGAGATTCTGTCTGAGAGGTAAATGGCATTTTAGGCATCTTGTGGCTGAAATAGGATTTTATAGACAAACCTGAGAAGACTCCCTAGCACTATAATTTTCAAAAACCCACCATGTACTAAATGTTCTGTAGGCATTAAAATTGCACTTAAAAATGCACCAGTTTTTTGAAATGAGCACTTTAAATTTTTGGCACTGCCTACAATTTTATGAATGGCAAAATGCATAGTTAAATTAGTACCAGATTTTCTTATGTTGGGTATTCTCTTTCCCTTGAAAATCTTTGACCCTTTCTTCATTGATGCTGAGCTCAGTATTTTTAACACCACATCTCTGGATGTGGGTATATTTGTGTGTGCATATTTCTCTTTTTAAAGTGTGAAATGAGTGGGATAGTTCTTTCCCAGTCATCTGGAATAGCAATGTACCTGCCACATCTGGAATATGATCAGAAACACCTTAGTTATTCTCTCTCCTAGAGAACCCCAAAGGGCTATGAATTATTGCAGGAGAAAATTAATGAAGTAAGAGTTGAGAAATGGTTTTTCATTCTAGCTTTTCTCCAATTAGGTGAGTGCCCTTTTCACTTTCTCTGCTGGTGGTTTTTCTCATTTGTAAAGGGGGTCGGTCATTCGTGACCCCTTTACTTCTCCCATTCACCAAGAGGATCAAAAGGAGGCAATAAATGGAGAGTGGAAAGGTTAGATCAAATTTGAGACATTTTCAGGTGATGACCGCATTAGACAAGTAGAGATTCTACAGCCACGTGCACTGAGTTGTCTCCCGAAACTCTGGGTTAGGAGAGTTGAACCAAGTTGACAAAGCAGGCTTAGAGAGACTCCAGGGGTTCAGAGTATGTTCCTGCACCTTGTTCTCACCACTCTGTCCCTAACCTATCTGGGGGCCAGGACTCAGCACAAGCTGTCGTCAGAGATGCCCCAGGATTCCCATCTGACCAGCCACTCTTCTACTACTGGTGGAGTGGATTGCTAATAACATCCAGAGAGAATCTAGAGGTTCTTAAAGTGCGGTCACTGATCAGCAGCACCAGGTTCCTGATCAGCTGGTGACCTAGTGCATAATTGGTGCTGTAATACAATAACTTAGAATGAGTAATTTATAGGCAAGAGAAATATATTTCTCACAGTTTTGGGGGCTGAGTAGACCAAGGATAGAGTAGCAAAAGATACAGTGTTTGAGGGGGACCTGTTCCTCATACATGATGCCTTCTATGTTTTTAATGTCAGAAGGGCCAGGCAGCATCCCTTCTTTAAGGTGCTAATCCTATCTATGAACATGAAGCCTTCATAAAAGAATCACCTTCCAAGGGCCCCACCTCTTGCTGCCACCACCTTGGCAGTTAAGATTGACCATATGAATTTTGGAAGAAATAGCCTGGAACAATTGTGTGGTTACCCACAGGCAGCTCACTTCCCCTTCCAGCTTCCAGTCTTTTTCCAGAGCTCTGTAACTGTAGGTAAGATCTTCCCTCTCATTCCTTCCAGCTCTGATACTGTAGAGTTCTAGTGTGATGAATTATTTTAGGATATGTGATACACAGGATTTTCAGAGATCTTTGAGTGCCCTTGTCAGTAACAGACAACAGGGTGGGATTGCTAAAAACAAAAACAGAATCAAAACAAAAACCTATGAGGGATCAAAAGGGCTGTCTCCTCAGGATTGTTTAGGAACAAGCAGGGGCCTGTTCTACTCAAGGCATAGCTGAGAGGTCAGGATGCAGATGGTCTGTGAAACCCATGGCATAGCATCTCCATGCTCTTATTGCATTGTTCTTACAGACCAATTTGGAAATAATTTGTTGATATGAGACTCTGTACCGTGAGACTATGAATTTCTGCCTGGTAGTTTGGTGCTTCTCAGAGACACCTTGGGATTGTTGGAAGATTCTTTAGGCCCAAAATCTGACCAACATCTTGAAATGGTCTGGATTCAAGATGGAGGGATCCCTTCCCAATCCTTCATGGCCACTTTATATATCCCTCTCCTGTTTTATTTGATAGCTCCTCGAACTTTCCAGCTTTGGGTATTTCTTCTCTGCCTTGCCTGGGCTAACTTTATTTCCAGGCTTTTTCAAAATTCTGGTGCTAATACACAAATTCCCAGGTGTATACACCAGTTGAGCTGTTGTTGTAAACCTTCCAAAACCACAAAGGGGATACTCTGCATTTCCAGGGTTAATTCTTCTTTCCTAAGGAATCATGGCTACTGTGAGGTCTTCTTCACTTCTTGGGAAACAGTCTTCAGGCTGTGCAGATGTTGGGGCTGCAGTATGACTCACAGCTGCTGTCACATTAACACAACTCATTAGTTGAGAACTTGATGAGTGCCCAACCCTCTCTTAGTGTCAATATTTGTTTAGAGGACAAGACAGGAAGGGAGAAGCAAATGGTGTCCTGAAGAAATTTTGTCTGAAAAGGAAATAGCCATGGACTCACTTCAGCCTAAGGGCTGCTTACACAGTGCATTAGTTTTTCACTATCTGAGGCCAAATTTGGCTGGCTGGATCCAGAGTAGTGGTGGCAGGAATGTTGCAGAACCAGAATTAAGGTTCTGTCTAGCTTTTCAAGGTTGCTACCATTATTACTTTTATTACACAAGTCTATATTTCATGAAGAAAAATGAACAAAGTAATTCATAATCCCTACATCTACAGATAGCAATTATTATTATCCTTGTACATAGCCTTTCAACCTTTTGCCTTTCTATAAACCCTAGAGAGAAATATTTATGCATAAATGTGCATAATCTTTATATTTTAATACAAACAAGGCCATGATGGACTAATTTTTCTATAACTTATTTTATAAAATTACCACTATATTTCATATATCTTATGTCAATACATAAATTTCAACATCACAATTTCTTATGGCTACATGGTGTTCTATTATATGAGCATACTATAGTTTTTAGTATTAGTCCTTTGTTTTTTAACATTTGGGCTGTTTGCAATTTTCTATTGGTGTCAGCTGTGTTTAATGAACATCCATGAATTTTTCCTTGGCATGAATTTCCTAGTGCTGAATGGGGGCAAAGGGTATACACATTTTTCAGGTTGTTTGAAACATCTTGCCAAACTGAATCCAGAAAAACTACAACAATTTATCCTTTCATTCACAACATATAAACATGACTGCTTATCTGTATGCTTGCCAGCCAGGGATTCTTATTCATTTTCATTTAAAAAAATCTTGTCAATTTGTTAGAAAAATGATATTTTATTTGAATTTCTTTGGTTACAAATAAGGTTGAAAACTTTTCAATACTCACTCTTTGGCCATTTGAATTTTTCCTATTGTAAATTACATATTCAAATCTTTTACTCATCCCTTTTTCTTGTTTGTTTTAAAGAAATAGGCTTTACTTTCAGAGCAGTCTTAAGCTCAGTTCAAAGTTCTGTGGATAGTGTAGCATTCTCAAATTACAGTCTCTCCACATGGTCTTCCTTACCTTCAACAACCTACACTGCAGGGATATGTTTGTTATGATCAATTAGCCTCCACTGACACATTATTACCCAAAGTTCATCATTTACGTTAGGGCTCACTCTTGGTATCATATACTGTATAGGTTTGGAGAAATGTCTAATGACATGTATCTACCATTATAATATCACACAAAATACTTTTATTGCCTAAAATTCCTCTGTGCTCTGCCTGTTCATCCCTTCCTCTCTTTAGCCCCTAGCAACAACTATATTTTACTCTTTTCATAGGATGCCTTTTCCTAAACATGATGTAGCTGGAATCATACAGTTTATAACCTTTTAAGATTGACACTTATACCTATTAACATTCATTTAATTTTCCCACCTGTCTTCTGACTTGCTAACTCATTTCTTTTTAGCACTATAAAATATTCCATTTCCTTGTGTAACAGACTATCCATTCCCTTACAGAAACATGTCCAGGTTAGCTTCCAAGTTTTGGCAATTATGAACAAAGTAGCTATGAACATTAGTGTACATGTTTTTGTATGAATATATATTTTCAAATCATTTGGGTAAATACCAAGTGAGTGCCATTGCTGGATCATAGGATGCTCATTTCTATTTCATACATGGTAATGTCTTAGTTTGGCTGCTGTAACAAATTAACATAGGCTGGGTAGCTTTTTCTTTCTTTTTTTGTTGTTTATACAGAGTAATGGGTTTCATTTTGGAAGATTTGTACATGCACATAAAGTACTTTGATCATCTTCACTACTTTTCACCTTCTTGCCTTGCCTTCTTATTGTTGGCTTACTTCACTCAATATGATGGTCTACACATCTACTTATTTTCTTGCAAATGACAATATTTTGTTCTTTATGGTTTATTAATACTCCATTGTATATTTGATTTTTAGGTGTTAAGGCCTCTGTATTTTTTACATATTCTAGAAATTCTCTGTCAGAAGTGTAGCTGGAAAAAATTCTCTCCCATTCTGTAGGCTGTCTTCAGTCTGTTAGTTGTTTTGCTTGCTTTGCAGAAACTTCTTAATTTGATGTAGTTTTATTTGTTGATTTTTGCTATTATTTCTTGTTTCAGTGGAGTTACATTGAGGAAGTCTTTGCCTGTGCCTATGGCCTCAAGAATTTCCCCTATGTTTTGTTTTAGCAGTTTCAAAGTTTTTGGTCTTCTACCTAGGTTTTTGGTCCATTTTGAATAGATTTTTGTACAGGGTGAATGGTAAGGTCTAGTTCTAACCTTCTACAACTGGCGATTCAGTTGTCACAGCACCATTTGTCACCGAGGCCATCTTTTCTGCCACATATATATTTGGGTCCCTTTGTCTAAAATCAGATGGATGTAGTTGAATGGGTTTGTTTCTATGTCCTGTATTGTGTTTCATTGGTTTATGTATCTGTTTTTGTGAGCCGAGTTTAGTTTTCACACTTCTGAAGGCTGGGAAGTCTGAGATCAAGGTGCCAGCATGGTCAAATCTTGATGAGGGCTCTCTTTAGGCTGCAGATAGACAATTTCTTTTTTTCCATTAAGTTTATTGGTACATTTTCAGTATAAAATACATTTACATTCATCATTGGAATCTTGTACCTTTACATGATGTATCTTCGTTCTAATTTTTTCCCCATTCCCCTGCCCTCCCTTCACCCCCTCCACCCTTCCTTATTTACAACTAATTTGTTTCCATTTTTTTCCTTTCCTCATATTTTTCTTTTCCTTTCTTTCCTTTCCTCTACCCCTCCCACTTCCCCTACTCCTTTAGACCTTTTCTTCCTATTGCACAATATCAATTATACATTTTTTAAAAAATTACAATATCAGGATTTAGAGGACATTACCACAGATTTTACAGAATTTAAAAGGATATAGAAAGCATATTTCAAAAATCTGTTTTGAAAAAATTTGACAACTTCAATGAAGTATCTTGGAAGACAAATTAATGAAACTGACTCTGGAGGAAATATAAAATTTGAATAGCACCTATTAAAGAAAGTATATTCCTAGCTTGAAAACCTACCTGTATAACAACAACAGGCTCATATACATTTTAACTGATAAATTACATCGAACATTTAAAGCAGAAAAAAGAAGGAACACTTCTCCCCTCATTTTAGGAAATCAACATTGTGTTAATACTAAAACTAGATAAAGATAATAGAAGAGAAAACTATGAACATGAATAAAAGTTTGTTTAACAAAAAAACTATTAGAAGTCAGATCTGGCAGTATGTAGAAAGTGGTTTTATTATAGGAATGGCAGTGTTGGTTCAGCATTGGAAGATCCACACCCAAAAGTCATCATTTTAACAGAGGATAGAAAAAAGCCATATGATCCTATCAGGAGTTTCAGAAAAAGTACTAGACTAAATTCTACAGCTGTTCATGGTAAAAGCTCTCAGGAGACTAGAAATAGAATAGAACCTTCTCAATAGATCAAAGACGTATACTCCATACTTCCAGCAGAAACACCTTATATGAAAGGAAAAGATACAATGTTTTCTCCCTAAGGTGAGGAACAAGGGCAGATATGCCTACTCTTCATTTGTCCATTAAACTTTGAAACATAGGCCCAAACCAAAATAGTTTAGCAATAAAAATAAACAAATAGCATAGGATTGGCAAGGTAGAAGTAAAATCTTTATATGTAGATGAAATGACCATCTACAGAGAAATACTAATAAATCTCTAGGAGCCCCTAGAACTTGTATTTGAATTTATCAGGATTAGAAAACACAAGGTATATATAAAAATTCAGGTCTATATATACTTGCTATAAATGAAGAATTGGATACTGAAATTTAAAAGTTACGTAGGAGTACAAAGGACCTGGAAAAATAAAACAAGAAACAAACGGTGTTGGAAGAAATTTATTACCTAGTTTAAAGACTTCCGCTTAAGCTACAGTGATCAAGGCAATGTTGGCATAAGAAAAGACATATAGATCATTGGAATAAAACAGAGAATCTAGAAATAGAACCACACATATATGGTCCACCGATTTTTGAAAGATTATTTAACATTAACATTTTATAGAACATAAACTGAACTCAAGAGCAGAGGAAAAGATAATGTTTTCAACAAATGGTACTAGAACACCTGGTATCTGTATGTAAAAAATTAACCTCAACCCTTTATTTCCATACATAAAAATAACTTGAAAGGATCTATGAACCTAAATATGAAAGAGTAAAACAATAAATCTTTAAAAAAGACTTATAAGGGAAAATGTTCATGAATTCAGGGTAGGCAAGAATTTCCTAGGATACAAAAAACATGATGTATAAAAGAAAAAAATTGAAAAATGAGATTCCATCAAAATTTAGAACTTTAAAAGACATTGTTAAGAAAATGAAAAGTAGTCCTTAACCAGAGCATATAACCTATGACAAGACTATTTAAAGAACACTTACAGCTCATTAATAGAAAACCCAATGAAAAAGTAGACACAAGAAGATGATAAATAGCCAGCACAGCACAAGGAAAGATGTGTAACATTAGAATCAGAAAAATACTAATCAGTGCAATAACTGGATCATATTATACAGTCATTAGGAAGATTAAATTAAAAGTTTTAGAAGAACAAATGTCAGCTTAGGTGTGAACCAGTTAGAACTTACTAATACTGCTAATGTGAATGTAAAATGATAAAACCATTTTGGAAAACAATATAGAAATTTCTTATGTTACTGTTAAGAACCATCAGTCCTGTTCTTAAGTTTTTACTTAAGAGAAATGAAAACACATGTTCATGATAGATTTATATATACAGATTGACTGTCCCTTATCTGAAATTCTTGGGACTAGAAGTGTTTCAGATTTTGGTTTCAAATCCACTTGATCTGCAAAGAGGATAACTACTTCTTTTTTGGGGGGTGGGGGGTTCCTGACAAATGGAGTATTGGTTTCCACCCTTTAACTTTCAGTCTATGAGTTTCTTTTTGAATTAAATGTGTTTCTTGTATGCAGCGTACTGTTGGATCTTGCTTCTTGACTCATTCTGAAATACTATTTCTTTTGATTGGTGAATTGAGACCATTAACATCAGTGGTTATAACTGATACATATTGACTTATCTTTGTCATGAATTTTTCTTTTTGTTGTATTCTCCCCCTTTGCTTTAATTTCTTTTTGGTGGGACGGATTCATTCTGCAGGGCTTCCTTGGATTGTAATCCTCATTGTCTTTTCCTAGGATATTTATTTAGATATCCTAGGATATCTAAAATTCTTTGAAGTACTAGTTTGGTATTCATGAAATTCCTAAGGTGCTCTTTGTCGTGAAAGTATCTTATTTCTCCATCAATTTTGAAAGGTAGCTTTGCAGGGTACATCAGTCTGGGTTGGAGGCTGTTTTCCTTTAGGGCTTGAAATATGTCACTCCAAGTTATTCTTGGCTTGAGGGCATGCATTGAGAAGTCTACTGTGATTCTGATGGGCTTTCCTTTGTATGTGATTTGTTTCTTTTCTCAACCTGCTTATAGAATTTTGTTCTTCTGTTGGGTTTTTGGAATCTTAACAATTATATGCCTATGTGTAGATTTTTTTGGATCAAGGTCAGTTAAAGTCCCATATCTCTCACTTATATGTATGTGAAGTTTTCTGCCATCACTTCTGTGAACAGTTTTTTTTTATGTCATCTGCACACACTCCTGTTTCTTCATTGACTCTGATCAGTCTTATGTTATTCTGCTTTGCATTGTCTACCAGCTACTGGATTGATGTCTCATCATCCTTTACTCTTTTAAAGCAATTATTCTTTTTCTTGTCACTAATAGCAATCTTATCTTCTATATCTGAAATTCTGTCCTCATATTGGTTCATTCTGCTGCATAAGCTTTCAATGGAGTTTTTAATATCCTGGAAATCTGTTTGCATTTGTTTTATGTATTCCATTTGTTTCCTATTTTGGGATTCCATCGTGTTCCTCATCTCCTCTATTTTTTTTTTTAATCTGTGTGCACTCTAGATTTATTTTTTTTGTTAAATTCTTTTATTGGTACATTTTAGGTATACAACACAATTAAATTTCTCATTGGGAATTGTACCTTTACATAATGCATCTTGGTTCTTATTTTTTCCCCATTCCTAGCCCTCCCTTCACCCCCTCCACCCTTCCCTATTTACAAAGACTTTATTTCCATTTTTTCCATTTCTCAGCATTTTTCCTCTCCCTTCTTTCCTTTTCCCTGCCCCTCCCACTACCCCTAACCCTTTGGACCTTTTCTTCCTATTTTGCATTATCAATTATTCATTCTAATCATTGGTACATTTTAGGTGTACAACATAATGATATTCATCATTAGAAATTTGCAGCTTTACATAATCTCTCTTGGTTCTTATTTTTCACCCTTGCCCAGCCTTCCCTTCAACCCCTCCATTCCTCCCTATTTACAAAGATTTTGTTCCTATTTTTCTATTTTCTCATATTTATCCCATTCCCTTCTATCTTTTCTTCTAGCCCTCAAACTTCTTTCCCCTTTGCCCCTTTTCTTTCTATTTCACATTACCTATTATACATTTTAGTCCTTATTTACACTTTCAGTTTCTCATACCAGAGAAACTATTTGGTATTTATACATGTGTGTACTATTTATTCCACTTAAGAGTATTGCCTCAATGTGCATCCACTTAGCTATGAATATCTCTAATTTCTCATTTTTTATGGCTGAGTAGTACTCCATTTTATAAAAAACCCACATTTTCTTTATCCAATCTCCAGTTGATGGGCATTTGGGCTGTTTCCAAGTTTTAGCTATCACAAACTGTGCTGCTGTGAACATAGGTGCACATATATCACTGTGGTATGATTCTTTTAATTCTTTGGGGAAGATCCCCAGCAGTGGAATAGTGGGGTCAAATGGGACTTCCAGTTCTAGTTCTTTGAGGTATCTCCATACTGATTTCCACAGTGGTTGCACCAGTCAGCACTCCCACCATCAGTGGAGCAGGGTTCCTCTTTCCCCACAGCCCTGCCAGCATTTGTTATTGGTTGATTTCATGATAGCAGCCATTCTTTCTGGAGTGAAGTGGAATCTCAGTGTTGTTTTCATTTGCGTCTCTCAAATGACCAGTGATGTTGAACATGTATTTCATGTATTTATTTGCTATTTCTACTTCTTTGTGTGAGAAATTTCTGTTCATTTCAGATGCCCATTTTCAGATTGGGTCTTTAAATTTGAGAGGTCTGATCTTTTTAAGTTCTTTGTAGATTCGAGATAGTAGACCTTTGTCTGAGGAAAAGCAGGTGAAGATTTTTTCCCACATTGTGGGTTGCCTCTTCACACTGTTTGTGGCTTCTCTTGCTGTGCAAAAGCTTCTTAATAAGAAGAGATCCCACTTGTTGATTGTTTGTGCTAGTTCACGGGCAACTGAGGTTTTGTTCATAAAATCTTTTCCTACACTGATGTCTTCAAGGGTTCTACCTAACCTCTGTTCCAACTGGTTCAGAGTTTCTATTTTAATATTTAGATCTTCAATCCATTTTGATTTTAGTTTAGTGCATGGTGAGAGATACAGGTCTAGTTTTAATCTTTGTCAAGTTGAAACCCAATTTTTCCAGCACCATTTATTAGGGAGGCTATCTTTCCTTCAGTGAGGGTATTTGGCTCCTTTGTCAAAGATGAGATGGCTGAGTGTGTCTGGCGTTGTTTCTGCATCTTCTAATCTCTTTCACTGGTCCTCAGTTCTGTTTCTTTGCAAGTACCATGCTGTTTTTATCACAGTAGCTTTGTAGTATAGTTTCAAGTTGGGGATTGTGATACCCCCTGCCATGTCTCTGTTACCTAGAATTGCTTGTGCCATTCTGGGTCTCTTCTGGTTCCAAATGAATTTTTGGATTGCTTTCTCAAGGTCCATAAAGTATGCTGCTGGGATCGCAATTGGAATTGCATTAAATCTATATAGCAGTTTTGGAAGTATGGCCATTTTCACTATATTAATCCTTCCTACCCAGGAGAAGGGGATGTTTGTCCATTTTCTGATATCATCTTCAATCTCTCTTTTCAGAGTGCTATAGTTTTCAGAGAAGAGGTCTTTGATTTCTTTCATTAGGTTGATTCCTAGGTATTTCAGTTTGTTGGATGCTATTGTGAAAGGAATTATTTGTCCTATTTCTCTCTCAGTGAGTCTGTCATTTGTGTAGAGGAAAGCTATTGATTTTTGTGTGTTAACCTTGTAACCAGCTACTTGACTGAATTTGGTTATTAAATCTAGAAGACTTTTGGTGGAGTTCTTTGGGTCTTCTATATAGAGTATCATGTCATCTGCAAATAATGACAGTTTGACTTCTTTATTTCCTATCTTTATTCCTTTTATTTCTTTCTCTTGTCTAATTACTGTGGCTAATGTTTCCAGAACTGTATTGAACAAGAGTAGTGATAGTGGACATCCTTGTCTTCTTCCTGATTTTAGTGTGAAAGATTTCAGTTTTTGACCATTTAGTATGATATTGGCTGTTGGTTTTTCATAGATAGCTTTCCTCAGTTGAGGTAGAGACATCTATTCCAACTTTTTGTAGGGTTTTTATCATAAATGCATGTTGGATTTTGTCAAATGCTTTTTCTGCATCTATGGAGATAATCATATGGTTTTTGTCCTTGGCTCTATTGATATAGTGTATTACATTGATTGATTTGCATATGTTGAACCATCCCTGCATCCCTGGGATGAATCCCACTTGATCAGGGTGTATGATCTTCTTGATGATCTTCTGCATTCTGTTCGCCATTATCTTATTAAGGATTTTTGCATCTATGTTCATTAGTGAGATTAGCCTATAGT
Source organism: Heterocephalus glaber (assembly GCF_053883595.1). NCBI lineage: Eukaryota > Metazoa > Chordata > Mammalia > Rodentia > Bathyergidae > Heterocephalus > Heterocephalus glaber. The sequence continues at coordinate 1,531,095 of NW_028258146.1, read as the reverse complement.
TCTCTTTTTCGGTTGGGTCTCTCTCTGCTTTGGGGATCAAGGTGATGCTTGCTTCCAGGAATGAATTTGGGAGTATTGCTTCCCTTTCTATTTCATTGAAGAGTTTAAACAGTAGTGGCAGCAGTTCCTCTCTAAATGTCTTGTAGAATTCAGCAGTGAAGCCATCAGGGCTCAGGGTTTCCTTAGTTGATAAGCTTTTAATTACATTTTCAATTTCATTGGTTGATATTGGGTTGTTCAGAATTTTGAGGTCTTCTTCGTTCAACTCTGGTAATTCATATGTATCTAGGAATCTGTCCATTTCTTCTGTGTTGTCCATCTTATTGGCATATAGGTCTGGAAGTAGGTATTGATGATCCTCTGGATTTCTGCTGGGTCTGTTGTAATTTCACCCTTTTCATTCCTAATTGCATGGATTTGGGCCTTTTCTTTCCTTTTTCTGACAAGGTTGGCTAAGGGTTTGTCAATTTTGTTGATTCTTTTGAAGAACCAACTCTTGGCTTCATTGATTTTTTTGTATCGTTCTCTTAGTCTCCATTGCATTGATTTCTGCCCTAATCTTTATAATTTCCTCCCTTATATGAAGTTTGGGGTTGTCCTGCTCTTCTTTTTCTAGAAACTTGAGGTTCAGCATCAGGTTGTTTAATTGGGCTCGTTCTGTTTTCCTAATATGTGTATTCACTGCTATGAATTTCCCTCATAAGACTGCTTTCATTGTGTCCCATAGATTCTGATATGTTGTATTGTCATTGTCATTTAATTGAAGGAACTGTCTGATTTCTTCTTTAATTTCCTCTGTGACCCATTGGTTATTCAGAAGTGTGTTGTTCAATTTCTACGTGTTTGCGAAATGTTTTGAGTTTCTTTTGCTATGGATCTCCAATTTCATCGCACTATGGTGTGATAATATACAGGGGATAACTTCAATTCCTTTGCACTTACTTAAACATGTTCTATGTGTGAGTATGTGGTCTATTTTGCAGAATGACCCATGTGCAGCTGAGAAGAGTGTGTATTCTGATTTTGTGGGGTGGAAGACTCTGTAAACATCTGTTAAGTTCATTTGTTCAAGAGTTTGATTGAGTTCTAGTATTTCATTACTTATTTTTAGCCTAGTTGATCTATCTATTTGTGACAGTGGGGTGTTAACGTCCCCCACTACAATTTTATTATGGATATATGACTTTTCATGTCCATTAGTATTTGTTTTATATAGTTGGGTGCACTAGTGTTTGATGCATAGATATTTATGATTGTCATCTCTTCCTGTTGGATTGTTCCCTTTACAAGGATGTAGTCTCCTTCTCCATCTCTCTTAATGTGTTGGTTTGAAATCTACTTGATCTGCCAAGTGGATAGCTACTCCTGCTTTTTTTTGGGTTCCCATCTCATGGAGTATTGTTTTCCACCCTTTAACTTTCAGTCTATGAGTTTCCTTTTGAATTAAGTGTGTTTCTTGTATGCAGCATATTGTTGGATTTTGTTTCTTGACTCATTCTGCCAGTCTATTTCTTTTGATTGGTGAATTGAGACCATTAACATTGATGGTTATAACTGAAACATATTGACTTGTCATTGCCATGACTTTTTATTTTGTTGGGTTTTCCCCCTTTACATTTAATTTCTTATCATGCCAGATGGGTTCATTTTGCTTTGCTTCCTGGGGTTGTGATCCACAATGTCTGTTCCTAGGATATTGTATAAAATTCTTTGGAGTGCTGGTTTAGTATTCACGAAGTTCCTAAGGTGCTCTTTGTCATGAAAGTATCTTATTTCTCCATCCATTTTGAAAGATAGTTTTGCAGGGTACATCAATCTGGGTTGGAAGCGGTTCTTTTAGGGCTTGGAATATGTCACTCCAATCTCTTCTTGCCTTGATGGTTTGTGTTGAGAAGTCTGCTGTGATTCTGATTGGCTTTCCTTTGTATGTGATTTGTTTCTTTTCTCTGACTGCTTGGAGAACTTTGCTCTTCTGTTGAGTTTCTGGAATCTTAACAATTATATGCCTATGTGTAGATTTTTTTTTCATCAAGGCTATTTGGAGTCCTATATGCCTCACTTATCTGTATGTGAAGTTCTTTTCCCCTGCTTGGGAAGTTTTCTGCCATTATTTCTGTAAAGAGATTTTTTATGTCATCTCCACTCTCTCCTGTTTCTTCATTGACTCCAATCAGTCTTACGTTATTCTTCTTTGCATCATCTAGCAACTGCTAGATTGATTTCTCATGTTCCCTTATAATTTTGAAGCAATTTTTCTTTTCTTGGTCACTAATTGCAATCTTATCTTCTATATCTGAAATTCTGTCCTCACATTGGCTCATTCTGCTGTGTAGACTTTCAGTGGAGTTTTTCAAGTCCTGGAAATCCATTTGCATCTGTTTTATGGATTCCGTTTGTTTCCTATGTTGGAATTTCATCATGTTCCTGAGCTCCTCTCTAGATTTATTAATCATGTCTTGCACTAGGAGCACAATTTCTCCTGTTATGTGAGAAATTATTTCTGATTTCATTTTTTCCAGATCCCCTTTTGTTGCTAGTTCAGTGGGTCCAGGTGGTTGAGTATCAGAGTGTTCCATCTCATTTCCCTTTGGGGTTGCTGTAGGTGATATGGAAGTCTGATTTTGAAACTTCTTTGCATGTTTTCTCATTTTGACTGGGTGTGGTGCTGTTGGTCCCCACATGGATTACCTCCTCTGGCCTGGGAGAACTGGGACAGGGGCTGGGAGCAGCAGTAGGGATTGTGGCCCAAAAGCCCTTTCCTCTGGGCTGTGAGCAGTGGGAGGGATGTTGGCTGGAAAGCCCCTTCCTCTGGACCCGGAGCAGTGCGACGGTGGCTCAGAAGCCCCTACCTCTGGGCCCGGAGTGGTGGGAAGGATGGTGACCCAGAAGCCCCTTCCTCTGGGATGGGAGCGGCAGGACAGAAGGTGGCCCAAAAGCCCTTTCCTCTGGTCTGGGAGCAGTGGGAGGGATGGTGGCTTTGAAGCCCCTTACCCTGGGCCAGGAGCAGTGGGACAGTGGTGCAGAAGCCACTACCTCTGGGCCGGGGATGGTGGGACTCAGTACCGTGGTCTGGTGATCCGGTGTCCTCTGTGTCTTTGTAGTGTGGAACCAAGTGGCTGTACAGAGGAGTGGGGGTGGGGGTGTCCAGTGGATTGCTGCAGGGGCGCGGGCTGATTCTCTGTGTTCCGTGCGACTTGGGACCTCAGTAGGGCATTCACTCTAGATTTATTAATCATGTCTTGCACTATGTGCACAATCTCTGCTGTTATGTGAGAAATTATTTCTGATTTCATTCTTTCCAGATCATCTTTTGTTGCCAGTTCAGAGCATTAAGGTGTTTGAGTATCAGATTGTTCCATCTTGTTTCCCTTTGGGGTTGCTTTAGGTGATCTGCAAGTCTGGTTTTGAGACTTGTTTATATGTCTTCTCATTTCAACATTTGCAGCATGCTGTGTCTTTGTTGAGGCAACTTTTTGCTCACCCAATGGTCTTCAATTCTCAGCAAGCCACAGAGCTGCCTTTTCTCTGCTGTTCCCTAGTTCATTAACTCCTGAGTTAAGAAAGGTGGCCTTCTAGATCCCTGAGCTGACCTATATTCTGGGTGCACTTCTGGCTGGGGCCTGTGCACACTTGGGATGGTATCTAGGCATGCCACTGGCTAGGGCCCCTTTGTAGCTGTCATCTGGAGGACCTTTGGCTGGGGACTATGCACCCCAGTTCCTGTTGTTTGAGCAGGCTTCTGGCTAGGGTCTCATGCACTTGCCGATGGTATTGGTGCAAACCTCTGGCTGTTGCTTGTGTGCTTGTGTAGCTCTTTTCCAGGTTGGACCTTGCCTTGGATCTGTGTGCCCCTGCCTCTGGGGTCAGGGAAGAACCCTGGCTGGAATCTGCTTGCAGCTGTGCTGCTCTTGTCTACACCACTGCTCCAGCAACTAAGGTGGTCTGGTGTGCCTTTGTTGCAGAGATCTTCTTCACTTTTCCAGTGGGCTTTAATTTTCATGAAGGGGCCTCAAAGAGGTCCTCTTTCTGTTTTTCACTTCTACTCTATCTTCTCAAGCTTAGAACAATGTTCTTTATGACCCCTGAAACTCTGTAATGTGGATCCAGGTAATGGCTCAGCACAGCCAGGGGGTTGGGGTATGCTGGTGCCTGCATGGCTCACCTCCTCAGCCCTCTGGGGCAGTGGTACAGTGGCCCAGACAGACAACTTCTTGCACCCTCATGTATGAGAAAGAGGATGAGAGAGCTTTCTGTGATCTGTTTTATAAGATCACTAATCCAATTCATGAGGGCTCTACTCGGGTGATCCAATTATCTCCTGAAGGTTACACATCCTAATACATCAGAGTTTAGAATTTTGGTAATAATGTTGGTGGACACATTTAGTCCATTGCAACATCTTCTCTTTTTTTAGTGCCGTAAGGATGTTATTAAATTTTGCTCATAAAACAGATTGTGAATATTCTTCCCAGTTCAGTACCTGCTTTTCAATATAACTATAGGCATTTTGTGATGAGCAATAATTTAAAATTATATGCAGGCAAATACATCAGTCTACCTATGAGGCATCTCTTATGTAGGTTTGCTTCTGTGGTATTTAAGGCATGGATGCTGGGCCAGCTTCACATGGCATTGTTGAAAGTCAAAATTTAGAGTTAGACCTTAACTGGCTGTGTTTTACTCTGAACGGAAGAAAAACATTTCTCTGCTTAGAATTCTTAGCAGTTGTAGCCATTTTTGTTTGTTTGTTTTTAGGTGGAAATGGTTGTGTCAGATACTTCCAAAACCAAAGTTCCCAAAGTTGTTTGTCTTGAAGTTTTCTTTTTAATTTTAATTTTCTTAAGGTTCAGAATGGATAGGACACTTCAGTGGGTGTCCAAATTAATAGGGTTTAATGACAGTGGTCTCACAGCACACAAGGCAAGAAAGCTCTTTCCTACTCAGAGGATCCACTATGGCATCATTTCCTTTCTGAGATGCATTCAAGCCTGAGAGGCACTGAGAGAGCAACCAAAAATATAATAACCTGATGGAGGTTTCTCTTTGGGAGACAAAAATATTCTGGAACTAAAAGTGATGGTTGTGCAATATTGTGAATGCCCTAAATTCCACTGAGCTATTCACTCAAAAATAGTTAATTTTATTTCAGGTAAAGTCTATTTCAACAAAAGCAAAAATGGAGGGGACCCTTTCCTATAGCCACATGTAACTACAGGGAAAGATGTCAGAGACCCAGGACCACAGGCATTTGGGACCTTTCTTTTCTCAATGTCCAGTCACAGTGGTGGGACAAAGTATTCAACACTCACAAATTAAAGGAAGAGAGTTTTATTTTGGCTCACAATTACAGTGAGCTCATTGCATTGTCAACTGGCTCTAAGGCAGAAACTGCATGGTGGAAGAGTCTAGTGGAAGAAGCTGCTTACCTTATGGCAGCCAGGAAGTGGAGAGAGAAGGAAGGAACCAGGGTGGGAGATAGACCTTTCCTGGACATGTCCAAGTGATCCACCTCTTTCAACCAGGCCTTACCTCCTAATAGCACATTTAGCTCTGCTGTACATTCAATATGGCACCCTCATGATTCAGTCATCTTCCAAAAGCTTCCACTCGCAAAATTTGAGGTTGGGGCAGGGGAAAATTTTAGACCTAAATCATAACATGGTTAAACATTGGCATTAATTGCATCAGGATGCCTCATTTCACCTAAATATAATTTTCATACATTTGGGAATTCCCTTTCAGTGTTAATTGCTGTTCTCTTTTTTTCAGGGAGAACAAGTTGCTATAGTTTGGATATAGTTTAAATTTATCTCCCAAGATTCATGTGTTAGGAAATTGTTCTCCGGTGTTGCAATGTGAAAAGGTAATGGGACCTTTATGATGTAGTGCCTAGTGAAATGTCACTAGCCTCTGGATGTGTTGCCCTCAGAAGGATTAACATAGTTCTTATGGGACCCTAGATTCTCTGTGGCTCTCCAGACACATGATCTCTTTTCTCTTGCTAGCATTCCTATCATAATGATGCCATCTTCCTTAACAGAGCTCATCAGAAGCTAGCACCATCCCCTTCAATCTTCAGAAATGTGAACTAAAAATATTTCTTTTATAATGTATCCAACCTCAGGTATTTCATTATAGCAACACAAAACAGATGAAGACACAGGTAATATATAACTTTGTTCCTTGCTGTATGTGGCCTTGGGTTTCCAGCTACAGGGCCACATATTGGCACTTAAGACTCATAATAACTACAAGAAGAAGCCCTTTCTGCTCTGGTCTTATTCTAAAAGGCCACTGTACCTTCATTTTGTTAGGTTCTCCTTTCCTCACACACAGCTCCCTGCCTCCCTTCCTTCTAGAGTTAGGTAGTGTTTCAAAAGATGCAAATATTGGAATGATTAATCAAGTTATATGGAGAAGGAGCTCCTGAGAGTCTGGAAAAACATGAGAAATGCTGCTTTCCACTCTATTCAAGTGCAGATATGCAAACCACAGACTCCTTTCTTAGGAAATTTGAAATGGTATGATTTTAGGAAGTCCAAAAAAAAAGTTCTATCTATCTTTCTTTTGTCTTTCCTGGCTAAAATTAGCTTGAGTGCAATTTAGCTTGGTGCATTTTTTTTAACAGTCAAAGATAAAATGTTGTTAATGAATATAAAACTCATGAGCCCTTTATAAGAAGATGGAAGGGAAAAAAAGAAAGCTGTATATGTTCAAACTTAACATTTTTACTTCCAGAATTTCCCTTAAGATTATCCAAGAAACATTTGCTGAGAACCTATTGTGTACCAGAGGTGTGATACATGATAGGCATTTTACAATTCATGGATAAGGTACTGTTTCTGCTCTCAAAGAGCAAGGTTTTTTCTTTTTTTCTCAGAAAATATAATCATTTAGCTTTGACAACTTTGGAAGTCAAGGGTTTAAATGATTTCATTTTTCTCTTTGATAATAAAGTGCCTCACCCTCCCTCATTATTTATTTTCAATGCACATTTATTTCCTTCCATCAGGTTCTCAACCTTTGGCAGCAGCTGAAAAATTTCTGGGGAAAGGCCGGGGATTTAGCTCAGTGGTTTCGCCACCTGCTGCACAAGTGCAAGGGCCCGAGTTCAATCCCCGGCACACACACACACACAAAAAAATTCTGGGGAAAAAAGCATGATAAATGGAAAGAACTGGAGTGTAGCACCAGTAACATTGACCACTGATTGAGGCAGGCACCTTTAGGGGCCATCTGCTACACTTAGAGGAGAGAAAGCTGCTACCACTTTTAAAGGCTGTTATCACATTTTCAAAGTTGTTTTTTTGTTTCAGCTAAAACTCTTTGGAGAAACTTATGAGGAACCAGCAAAGTTTACCAAGTCTCATTCACACATTCGTTTAGGCATCATAGAGTAAACTTGGCTCATTATAATATGGAACTGAGCATGCCCAGAAGCTTTCATGTCAGCCATCTTTCCTTTTTGAACACGTGACCTGTGTCCTTAAACTGAGCATGCTCATAAATGTGCACGTGCCTCTTTCATGTGCTTTCCTTTATGAATATGTAGAGGCTCCCTGAATCAAATTTCTATGCTTCTATTGTTTGGGGAGAACATTGCTTTATAAATAACCTCAGAACTCTCCTTATCTGCTGCAGGTAATATCTTTTTCCACTCTTATCTCCTGGTTGTGCTTTTAGGTTTTGCACTCACTAAGAGGTGACTCCATTGCATTTGGTTACAGACTGGCCTTTTGAGATCCAAAATCCTTGAGGGACCCATGTGTGAGCAGTAGGTGGTGTTCCAGGTGGAATATGCAGCCTCACATTACAATAGACAATCTCAGATTATATTGGGCTCTAGCGAGATAGTCTGTGTCCTTGAGAGGGAGTTCTTGTGAAGTTAGGACCAAAAGCTGTTGTGCATATGGCTTTGAAAATCTTCCAAGATCACAGTCTGCTTATTTGCACAGTACATTGAGGCCATGTTTATTTAATAACCTCAAAGCAACCAAAGCTCAGGAAAAGTGGCTCCATCATTCTGGAAATGCCTGTCCTAAAACCTCAGAGACCTTATGTGGAGTAAGAAGAGTACCAAGTTAACATATCATTAGGTGTGCTTCTGAGACCATGCCAGCTAAATGACCTCTGTAAGCCTTGTGCTGCATATGTGATTGTCAAACTGGGCTCTCTGTGTTCTTTTTTTTAAAACATCCATTTATTGGTACATTTTAGGTGTACAATATAATGATATTCATCACTGAAGATATGCACCTTTACATACTCTCTTGGTTCTTATTTTTTCCCCCTTCCCGTGCCCTCCATTCAACCCCTCCATCCCTCCCTATTTACAAAGACTTTGTTTCCATTTTTTCATTTTCTCATATTAATTCCATTCCCTTCTTTCCTTTACCCTACTCCTCCCACTTCCCCCTCCCCTTTGCCCCTTTTCTTCCTATTTCACATTATCTATTATACCTTTTAGTCCTTATTTGCACTTTCAGTTTCTCACACTAGAATAAACTGTTCAGTATTTACACATGTGTCCTATTTATTTCACTTAAGAGTATCACCTCAATGTGCATCCATTTAGCAATAAATGTCTTTAATTTCTCATTTTTTATGGCTGAGTAGTACTCCACTTTATAAAAACAAACCACATTTTCTTGATCCAGTCTCCAGTTGATGGGCATTTGGGCTTTTCCCAAGTTTTAGCTATTACAAACTATGCTGCTATGAACATGGGTCACACATATTACTGTGGTATGATTCTTTTAATTCTTTTGGGAAGATATCCAGCAGGGAAATAGCTAGGTCAAATGGGACTTCCAGTCGTAGATCTTTGAGGTATCTCCATACTGATTTCCACAGTGGTTGCACCAATCTACACTTCCATCAGCAGTGGAGCAGGGCTCCTCTTTATCCACAGCCCCACCAGCATTTGTTGTTGGTTGATTTCATGATAGCAGCCATTCTTCCTGGAGTAAGGTGGAATCTCAGTGTTGTTTTCATTTGCATCTCTTGAATGACCAGTGATGTTGAACATTTTTTCATATGTTTCTTTGCCGTGTCTACTTCTCTGTGTGAGAAATGTCTGTTCATTTCAGATGCCCATTTTTGGATTGGGTCTTTAAATTTGGGAGGTCTGAGTTTTTTAAGCTCTTTATAGATTCGAGATAGTAGACTTTTGTCTGAGGGACCGCTGGTGAAAATTTTCTCCCACATTGTGGGTTGTCTCTTCACACTGCTGGTGTTTGTCTTGCTGTGCATAAGCTTTTTAGTGCAAAGAGATCCCACTTGTTGATTGTTTGTGCTACTACATGGGCAACTGAGGTTTTGTTCATAAAGTCTTTTCCTTCCCCGATGTATTCAAGAGTTCTACTTAACCTCTGTTCCAGTCCGTTCAGTGTTTCTGTTTTTATATTTAGATCTTTAATCCATTTCGATTTTAGTTTAGTGCATGGTGAGAGATATAGGTCTAGCTTTAGTCTTTGGCAAGTTGAAAGCCAATTTATCCAGCACCATTGATTAAAGAGACTATCTTTCATCCAGCAAGGGTGTTTAGCTGCTTTGTCAAAGATGAGATGGCTGAGTGTGTCTGGTGTTGTTTCTGCATCTTCTAATCTGTTCCACTGGTCCTCAGGTCTATTTCTTTGCCAGTACCATGCTGTTTTTATCACGCTTTGTAGTATAGTTTCAAGTTGGGGGTTGTAATACCCCCTGCCATGTCTCTGTTACCTAGAATTGCTTTTGTTTTTCTGGGTCTCTTCTTTTTCCAAATGAATTTTTGGATTGTTTTCTCAAGGTCCATGAAGTATGCTCCTGGGATTTCAATTGGGATTGCATTGAATCTATATAGCAATTTTGGAAGTATGGCCATTTTCACTATGTTGAGCCTTCCTAGCCAGGACCAAGGGATGTCTTTCCATTTTCTGATATCCCCTTCAATATCTTTTTTCAAAGTGCTATAATTTTCAGAGAAGAGGTCTTTGATTTCTTTCATTAGGTGATTCCTAGGCATTTCAGTTTTTTCGATGCTATTGTGAAAGGAATTATCTGCCCTATTTCTGTCTCAGTGAGTCTGTTGTTCGTGTAGAGGAAAGCTGTTGATTTTTGTGTGTTGACCTTGTATCTAGCTACTTGACTGAATTTGGTTATTAAGTCTAGAAGACTTTTGGTGGAGTTCTGTGGGTCTTCTACGTAGGGTATCATATCATCTGCAAATAATGACAATTTGACTTCTTCATTTCCTATCTTTATTCCTTTTATTTCTTTCTCTTGTCTAATTGCTGTGGCTAATGTTTCCAGAACTATATTGAACAAGAGAGGTGATAGTGGACATCCTTTTCTTGCTCCTGATTTTAGTGTGAATGATTTCAGTTTTTGACCATTTAGTATGATATTGGCTGTTGGTTTTTCCTAGATGGCTTTTATCAGATTGAGGTAGAGACCGTCTAATCCAAGTTTTTGTAGGGTTTTTATCATAAATGCATGTTGGATTTTGTTGAATGATTTTCTGCATCTATTGAGATAATCATATGGTTTTTGTCCTTGGCTCTATTGATATAGTGTATTACATTGATTGATTTGCATATGTTGAACCATCCTTGCATCCCTGGGATGAATCTCACTTGATCAGGGTGTAGGATCTTCTTGATGATCTTCTGTATTCTGTTTGTCATTATCTTATTAAGGATTTTTGCATCTATGTTCATTAGTGAGATTGGCCTATAGTTCTCTTTTTCCATTGGGTCTCTCTCTGCTTTGGGGATCAAGGTGATGCTTGCTTCCAGGAATGAATTTGGGAATATTGCTTCCCTTTCTATTTCATTGAAGAGTTTAAACAGTAGTGGCAGCAGTTCCTCTCTAAATGTCTTGTAGAATTCAGCAGTGAAGCCATCAGGGCTCAGGGTTTCCTTAGTTGATAAGTTTTTAATTACATTTTCAATTTCATTGGTTGATATTGGGTTGTTCAGAATTTTTAGGTCTTCTTCGTTCAACTTTGGTAATTCATATGTATCTAGGAATCTGTCCATTTCTTCTGTGTTGTCCATCTTATTGGCATATAGGTCTGGAAGTAGGTATTGATGATCCTCTGGATTTCTGCTGGGTCTGTTGTAATTTCACCCTTTTCATTCCTAATTGCATGGATTTGGGCCTTTTCTTTCCTTTTTCTGACAAGGTTGGCTAAGGGTTTGTCAATTTTGTTGATTCTTTTGAAGAACCAACTCTTGGCTTCATTGATTTTTTTGTATTGTTTTCTTAGTCTCCATTGCATTGATTTCTGCCCTAATCTTTATAATTTCTTCCCTTGTATGAGCTTTGGGTTTGTCCTGCTCTTCTCATTCTAGAAGCTTGAAGTTCAGCATTAGGTTGTTTAATTGGGCATGCTCTGTTTTCCTAATATGATTATTCACAGCTATGAATTTCCCTCATCAGATCACTTTCATTGTGTCCCATAGATTCTTATATGTTGTATTGTCATTGTCATTTAATTGAAGGAACTCTCTGCTTTCTTCTTTAATTTCCTCTGTGATCCACTGGTTATTCAGAAGTGTGTTGTTCAATTTCCATGTGTTTATGAAATTTTTGCAGTTTCTTTTGCTGTTGATCTCCAATTTCATCACACTATGGTCTCATAATATACAGGGGATAACTTCAATTCCTTTGTACCTACTTAAACATGTTCTATGAGTGAGTATGTGGTCTATTTTGGAGAATGGCCCATGTCCAGCTGAAGAGAATGTGTATTCTGATTTTGTGGGGTGGAACACTCTGTAAACATCTGTTATGTTCATTTGTTCAAGAGTTTGATTGAGTTCAAGTATTTCGTTGCTTATTTTTTGTCCAGTTGATCTATCTATTTGTGACAGTGGAGCATTGAGTTCCCCTTACTATTGTGTTAGTGCTTATTTGATTTTTCATGTCTGTTAGTATTTGTTTTATATAGTTAGGTGCATTAATGTTCAGTGCATATATGTTTATGATTGTCATCTCTTCCTCTTGGATTGTTCCCTTTACAGGAATTTAGTGTCCTTCTTTGTCTCTCTTAATCAGTGTTGATTTGAAATCCACTTGATATGCAAAAAGGATAGCTACTCTTGCTTTTTTTCATGTTCCTGTCACATGGAGTATTGTTTTCCATCATTTAACTTTCAGTCTATGAGTTTCTTTTTGAATTAAGTGTGTTTCTTGTACGCAACATATTGTTGGATCTTGCTTCTTGACCTATTCTGCCAGTCTATTTCTTTTGATTGGTGAATTGAGATCATCAACATTGATGGTTATAGCTGATATGTATTGAGTTATCATTGTCATAACTTTTCCTTTTTGTTTGATCCTCCCTCTTTGCTCTTAATTTCTTGTCGTGCCCTGTGGATTCATTCTGCTGGGCTTCCTGGGGTTGTGATCCTCATTGTCTTTTCATAGGATTTGGTCTAAAATTTTTTTGAGTGCTGGTTTGGTATTCATGAATTTCCTAAGGTGCTCTTTGTCATGAAAGTATCTTATTTCTTCATGAATTTTGAAAGATAGTTTTGCAGGGTACATCAATCTGGGTTGGAGGCTATTTTCCTTTAGGGCTTGAAATATGTCACTCTAAGCTCTTCTTGCCTTGAGGGTTTGCATTGAGAAGTCTGCTGTGATTCTGATGAGCTTTCCTTTGTATGTGATTTGTTTTTTTTCTCTCACCGCTTGTAGAATTTTTTTCTTCTGCTGGGTTTCTAGAATCTTAACACTTATATGCCTATGTGTAGAGTTTTTTGATCAAGGCTATTTGTAGTTCTATATGTCTCACTTATCTGTATGTCAAGCTCTTTTCCCCTGCTTGGGAAGTTTTCTGGCATCATTTCTGTAAACACGTTTTTTATGTCATCTGTGCTGTCTCCTGTTTCTTCATTGACTCCAGTCAGTCTTATGTTATTTTTCTTTGCATCGTCTAGCAGCTGCTGGATTGATTTCTTGTGGTCCCTTAAAATTTTAAAGAATTTTTTCTTTTCCTGGTCACTAATTGGAATCTTATCTTCTATATCTGAAATTCTGTCTTCACATTGGCTCATTCTGCTGCATAGACTTTCAATGGATTTTTATTCTCCTGGAAATCTATTTGCATCTGTTTTATGGATTCCATTTGTTTCCTATGTTGGCATTCCATCATGTTACTCAGCTCATCTATTTTTTTATCTGTATCCTCTCTAGATTTATTAATCATGTCTTGCACTATGGGCACAATCTTTTCTGTTATGTGAGAAATTATTTCTGATTTCATTTTTTCCAGATCCTCTTTGTTGCCTGTTCAGGGAGTCCAGGTAGTTGAGTATCAGAGTGTTCCATCTCGTTTCCCTTTCGGGTTGCTGTAGGTGATGTGGAAGTCTGGTTCTGTGGCTTGTTTTCCTGTCTTCTCGTTTTGATGGGTGTGGGGTGTGTGTGGGCGGTAGGGTGTGTGTGTGTGTTCTTGTTGCCCGCGTGGCTCACCTCCTCTGGGCTCGGAGCTATGGCATGCCTACCTGGAAGTTTCCTCTATGTTGGGAGTCACAGCACACCTCTCTCTGTGCTCTTGATATTACCTTGAATATGAAGAAGGGCCAGAGTTGAATGAGATCTTTACCTTGCTATTCAATAGTAGCTCCACTAAAAATAAATCTGACCTTACTTTTTCTTCATGAGAATATTATTATTACTAAATACCCTGGTTTGCCATTTTACCTGGGTCATTCTGAAGTAACTGGTATGAGCATCTATTTTTCACTCTCCAATGTGTTTTGTTTTGAACAATAAGTTATATAATCATCTTAGTAATGGTCTAGAAGAGGGGCCTGTGGGTTGACTCTGACTTGTGTGCATGATCTTAGATTAGTGTTATAAACAAAAGTGAATGTAAATGTTAGGCAGGACAGGCACCCTGATTTTTCCCACAGTTCTTGCCATTCCCTAATTTTGTTTTCTCTACATGAATGACAGAATTGGTCTTCTTTTAAATGTACAACCTTTAGTCTACAGGGAGAAGCTATGTGACTTTGTTCTTGACCTTATCTAATTGGTTTATATATCAGTAGACCTGGTTGGCTGGAAGGATAGGAAGTGTCTGGGTGGCATCCCAAACTGCAGGAATGGCTACTGTAGGGTATGACTTAATGATCATTTGGGATGTGTTAAAAAGCCTCTTTTAGTTGCAGTGTCTTGAAAACAAAGCAAATTAGACTGAGAAAAAAAATTGCGTTATGCTGTCTTTGTGTTTATGTGTATAGGTGTTATATGGTAGCTATTGAGTGTTCAGATCTACAATTTGACATCTGTCCTTCTACTTATCAAAATCTGTCCTTCTACTTTACCTTCTCGGTGAAGGTCATACAATGGAAGTCCTCTTGCCTAATTGACCTGACTTGAATCAATCATGATGATCCAGTGATACAAATTGTGCTGGAGAGTTTAGTCTAGGTCTAGGCCTGGCAAACTGCCATTTGTGCAAATAAATTTTTATTGGAACATAGACATGCTAATTTGTTTACAGATAGTCTACTGTTGTTATATGCTACAATAGCAAATGTAAATAGATGCATCAGACCTGTGTGACTTGCAAAGTCTGAAATGTTCACTGTATGGTGTTTTATAGAAAAATGTTTGCCTACAGGTCCTGGGCTATGGCATATAGTTTCTTCTTGGAGAACAGGGTTGCAGTCAACTCATCCTGGACCACATAGGCTAAGAGTGAAAAATCTTCCCTAAGAGCTTCCACCAAAGAACACTGGGTACCAGAAGAAGGTCGGGAGGGACTGCTGGGCACTTGTTAACAAGTCTTACTCTGGAATATTTTAGGTTAGTGGCTAAGACCTCAGGATTTCCTTTGAGCAGTTGTGTAGGAGCTTGTTGGATTTTCTTATTTCTGGGGTTGTTGGCACAGTTTTAAGCTTCATTGGGAAGATTTGTTTTTTAGATTACAGTAATGATATTACTATACTGTTGGGTTGTTATTTGAATGTTGTTTTAAATTTTAGTCACCAATTTTGGGGTGGTACATTGGTGAATTAATGTAAGACTAAAAATAAATGACCACAGAGGTGGTATAAAAGACAGATAAAGAAATATGGATGAATGGTATGCAAATTATTGATGATCATTGCTTTCCTAAATGACATGCCTTAACAGCTTGACATAGGGAGCATACAAGGCATGGTGTTCTCCAATATTTTAAGTATTTTGAGGTAAAAAAGAAAATACCTCCTAATTAAACCTGTTGGATACAGAAAATGTGTTGGAGTATAATATACAATTGTATAAATTTCCTGGCCAAGTGAAACAACAATTTGAAAAAAATAAGAGAACATTTCTCAAAAAATAAAGAAGAAATCCCATGTTTAGTTAAAACAAATGAACAAACAAGCACACACGAATGTAAAACACATGTACAATGCATGCAGGACTGGATGACCAGGTTTAATGAAGCCTATACAAAAAAATTGTATTATTTGATGGACTACAAATTCAATGACTCAGCAGAATGAAAATTTAAAAGTAATAGTAAGGAAAGGCACAGTACTGAACCAATGGGATAGCCATATGGAAAAAGAAAATGAACTTGGCCCCTGACTCACACCATACACAAAATATGTTCCAGATGGTTTGCATTTAAATGTGAAAGGTAAATAATAGAGCTTTTAGGAAACAACAACTCAAGGGAATATTTTCATGATCTTGGAGTAGGAAAATATTTTGTTTTACCAGAACAAAAAAAGTGCTAAGCCTAAAGGAAAAAAAAATGGAATATTTTAAAAATTAAGAACTTTTACAGCAAATACGATGAGAGAAAATTCTTCCAATCTCTCTTTCCCTCTCTCCCTCCTGCCCCTTTCTGTTCACTCAACAAAAAACTCATCCAGAAAAATAAGATGAAGTTCTACAAATCATTAAGGAAAACACAAAAACTTAATAGAAAAATGGGCAAAAATATTTCCCCAAGTAATTCATAAAAGATAACATCCAACTGGGCATGGCAGCACATGTCTTTAATTCCAGCACTCTTAGAGGCTGAGGCAGGAGGATCACAATATCCGGCCTCCTCTGGGCAGTTAGCGACTTAGCAAGATCCTGCCTCAGAAGGGCTGGGAATGTGTAGCTCAGTGTGAAGGCCCTGGCTTTAATCCACAGCAGCGGGGGAAAAAAGGTCATATACAAATTACCACTAATTATCTGAAAAGGTGCTCATATTCATTAGTCAAAAATTAAACATAACCACCCCCTGCAGTACTACTAAAGCTAAAAGAACTGACAGTACCAAGTATTTCTTAGAAAGTGAAGCAACACTGCTATGTGGAACATAACTTGATACACCATTTTGTACAATGCTTTATAGTATCAACTAAAGCTCAACATAAGTATACTGAACGGTGACAGAACATGCCATCCCAAAACATACCATTGTGGCATAAGGATCATTTTGAGCTAAATTCACTTGAGAAACAACAGGTATACATGTGTATGGGCAGCAGGGTGGGGCTGGGGTGGTGGTTTGGTCTGACCTCCCCTTTTCTTCCTCAAAGCGTGTGATAAAACTCCCTTATGAAAGATGCCCTCTCAATACCAAGGGGAAAGGAGCAGGAGTTGAAGCTTAGAATTCTGCACAAAAACATCTTGTTAAAATAATTCATCTTCTTATGTTTTCCACAATTACTTATCTTTGTTCAATTCAGTACATAAGCACTTATGTGTTTCTACTTCTTTGAATCTTCATTTTCCTATAGGGGCTCCTATGTACATATAAAAATTGTTACATTTTTCTCCCATTAATCAGTTTTATGCCAATATGTTCTTAGGCCTAGCTGGAGACTCTGAGAAGGGTAAAGTTTCGACTCCTATACACTCTTCTGTGATTCAGCAATTTGACTTCTAGGAGGATGCCCAACAAGATTATATCCATAGGTTCCCTCAAAGCTGTATCCTAGAATGTAGTCCATCCACAACCCAATTGTGCTGAGGCAGTGGACTAGGTTGCCAAGAGACAAGAAAACAACTAAAGAGAGCTTGTGAGAAACAAGGTTTACTAAGGCCTTGACAGGAAAGGATAGGGTTAACTGAGACTTTCTAGTAGAAAAGGGTAGGGTCCAGGGGCAGCAGGCTGAACAGGAAAGTTGTTTGAAGGTAGTTGCAATGTCCAGTGGCAGCACAGTGGACTAATCCACAAGGTTTGGTGGTGACAGGCTGGACAGGGTACTTGGCAGAAAGAACTTTAAGGGCCAAGTGGCAGTTGGCTGGGTTCTGGCACTCCTGTGCTTTGTCCTTCACTCAGCTATTTCATGTAAGGGGTTTTATAAGTTAGACTATAGAGCAATGATGTCATTAGCTAGCTTTGTTCCATAGTATGACCAGCATTCCAAGGAACAGCTGACTTAGCATGGGAGTAGGAAGGCAGTTTCTACAGATCATCTACCAACTTTTTCAGTGTCCTTCAGATAATACTTACCTGGATGGTCCAGTCCCTGTCCACTTATAATGTCCCCTTAACTCAGCAAGAGTTTTGAGAGCACAAAAGGGGCATTTCAAAGACATGGTGCTAAATGCCCTAGTTTTTCTCAGGGATAATACACATAGGTTTCCTAAAAGATATATACTTGAATATTTGTAGCAACACTGTAAGAGTCAAAATGTGGAAAACTCAATATCTACATATAATGGATGGATACAGAAATTGTGGGATATTCACACATTGTGAATCCACAGAGAAGTGGGATTGGGTGATGTACCACTCTGAATGTGGACCAGTCTCTCAAAAATAGTGTACACATATGTGTCAAAACATAAATCCTACATGATTTTATTTATATAAAGTACAATAAAGGCAAAAGTAATCTGGGTGAAAGAAACTCTAATAGAGGTTGTCCTTTGGGGATGGGGAATTCTGGCTGGGTGGATTCTTCAGGGGAGGATGTTGGGTTGAGGTAATTTCTGGTTTTTGATCTAGTCTGATGAGTCTAATGGATACATTCAGTTTGTGAGAACAAATTGAAGTGCATTTATGACGTATGCACAGTCTGTATGTGTATGATACATCAGTGAGTAAATCTATCATGTAATTAAATGCTGTTCCACTATATTACTGTGCCAAGTCCTCAGATCCAAGCCTTACAACAAGCCCTAGAAATAGGGATTATTCCTGTTCAGTAGCTGAGAAAACTCACTCACTTGAACAAACTTCTAGTGTCACCTAAACCCCAGTGACCTATCTCCAGGGCAGGCTTGCTTCTTCCTTCCTTCCTTCCTTCCTTCCTTCCTTCCTTCCTTCCTTCCTTCCTTCCTTTCTTTCTCTGTTTGTTGATACATTTTAGGTATATATTATGATCACATTCAGCATTGGGATTTTGTACCTGTATATGATGAATCTTGGTTTTTGCTTTTTCCCATTCCCCTCTCCTTCCATCCACCCCTTCACCCTTCCTATTTACAAAAGCTTTGTTTCTGTTTTCTCCCTTTATTTTCATTCCTTGTCCCCCATCTCCTTCCCCTTTAAACCTTTTCTTTCATATTATCTATTATACATTTTAGTCCTCATTTATACTTTCAGTTTCTCACACCAGAGAAACAATGTGTCCCCTATTTATTTCCCTTTAGAATATAGCCCCAGGGTGCATACATTTAGCTATAAATGTTTGTAGTTTATCATTCTTTATGGACAAGTAGTATTCCATTTTGTAAAAAAGCCCCACATTTTCTTTATGCAGTAACCAGCTCATGGGCATTTGGGCTATTTCCAAGATTTAACTATTACAAACTGTGCCGCTGTAAACATGGGTGCATATATATCCCTGTGGTATGATGCTTTTAATTCTTTTAGAAAGATACCCATCAGGGGAATAGCTGGATCAAATGGGACTTCTAATCCCAATTTTTTGGGGGAATCTCACACTGATTTCCTCAGTGGTTGTACCAGTCTACAGTCTCACCAACAGTGGAGAAGTGTACATTTCTCCCTACAGCCCTGCCAGCATTTGTTACTGGTTGATTTCTTGATAGCAGCCATTCTTTCTGGAGTGAAGTAGAATCTCAGCATTGTTTTCATTTCCATCTCTCGAATGACCAGAGATGCTGAACATTTTTCCATATGTTTATTTGCTATTTCTACTTCTTTGTCTGAGAAATGTCTGTTCATTTGAGATGCCCATTTTTGGATTGAGTCTTTAAATTTGGGGGATCTGATTTTTTAAAGTTCTTTATATACTCTAAATAGTAGACTTTTGTCTGAGGAACAGCTAGTAAGAGTTTTTTCCCACATTGTGGGTTGTCTCTTCACTCTGTTTGTGGTTTCTCTTGCTGTACACAAGCTTTTTTAAAAATTAATCTTATTGGAACATTTTAGGTATACAATATAATGACATTCATCATTGGAAATTTGGACCTTTACCTAATCTCTCTTGGTTCTTGTTTTTTCCCCACTCCTCTGCCCTCCCTTCAACACCTCCATCCCTTCTTATTTACAAAGACTTTGTTTCCATGTTTTCATTTTCTCATATTAATTCCATTCCCTTCTTTCCTTTCACCTACCCCTGCCACTTCCTGTTCCCCTTTGCCCCTTTTCTTCCTATTTCACATTATCTATTATGCCTTTTAGTCCTTATTTACACTCAGTTTCTCAAACTAGAGAAACTATTTGATATATACATGTGTATCCTATTTATTTCACTTAAGAGTATCGCCCCAATGTGCATCCATTTAGCTATGTCTCTAATTTCTCATTTTTTATGGCTGAGTAGTACTCTATTTTATTAAAAAACACATTTTCTTTATCCAGTCTCCAGTTAGTGGGAAATTAGGCTGCTTCCAAGTTTTAGCTGTTACAAATTGTGCTATGAACATGGGTGCACATATATCACTGTGGTATGATTCTTTTAATTCTTTGGGGAAGATACCCAGAAGGGGAATAGCTGGGTCAAATGGGACTTCCAGTCTTTGACCCACTGTTTATTCAGAAGTGTGTTACTCAATTTCCATGAGTTTATTAAATTCTTGTGGTTTGTTTTGCTATTGAGCTCCAATTTCATCTCACTATGGTCTGATAATATATAGGGGATAACTTCAATTCCTTTGCAGTTACTTAAACATGTTCTGTGA
Source organism: Heterocephalus glaber (assembly GCF_053883595.1). Classification (NCBI taxonomy): domain Eukaryota; kingdom Metazoa; phylum Chordata; class Mammalia; order Rodentia; family Bathyergidae; genus Heterocephalus; species Heterocephalus glaber. The sequence continues at coordinate 1,511,016 of NW_028258146.1, read as the reverse complement.
GCAAGTATGTGGTCTATTTTAGAGAACGACCCATGTCCAACTGAAAAGAATATGTATTCTGATTTTGTGGGATGGAACAGTCTGTAAATATCTGTTATGTCCATTTGTTCAGGAGTTTGATTGAGTTCAAGTATTTCATTGCTAATTTTTTTTTAGTTGATCTATTTGTGACAGTCCCCCTACTATTATATTAGTGCTTATTTGATTTTTCATGTTCGTTCATATTTGTTTTATATAGTTGGGTGCACTAGTGTTTGGTGCATATATGTTTTTGATTGTCATCTCTTCCTCTTGGATTGTTCAATTTAGAAGGATGTAGTGTCCTTCTTTGTCTCTCCTAATCAGTGTTGGTTTGAAATCCACTTGATCTGCAAAGAGGATAGCTGCTCCTGACAGGAACCCTGTCACATGAAGTATTGTTTTCCATCTTTTAACTTTCAGTCTATGAGTTTCTTATTGAATTTTGTGTGTTTCTTGTATGCAGTATATATATATTGTTAAATTCTTTTATTGGTACATTTTAGATATACAACACAATTACATTTCTCATTGGGAATTGTACCTTTACATAATGCATCTTGGTTCTTATTTTTTTCCCCATTCCTAGCCCTCCCTTCACCTGCTCCACCCTTCCCTATTTACAAAGACTTTATTTCCATTTTTTCCATTTCTCATCATTTTTCCTTTCCCTTCTTTACTTGTATGCAATATATTATTGGATCTTGCTTCTTGACACATTCTGCCTATTTCTTTTGATTGGTGAACTGAAACCATTAACATTGATGGTTATAACTGATACATATTGACTTATCATTGTCATAACATTTTCTTTATGTTGGATTCTCCCCCTTTGCTTTAATTTCTTGGATTCATTCTACTGGGCTTCCTGAGATTGTGATTCTCATTGTCTTTTCCTAGGATATTGTGTAAAATTTTTTGGAGCACTGCTTTGGTATTCATGCAGTTCCTAAGGTCCTCTTTGTCATGAAAGTATTTTACTTCTCCATCAATTTTGAAAGATAGTTTTGCAGGCTACATCAGTCTGGGTTGGAGGCTGTTTTTCTTCAGGGCTTGAAATACATCACCTCAAGCTGTTCTTGCCTTGAGGGTTTGGATTGAGAAATCTGCTGTGATTCTGATAGAGTTTCCTTTGTATGAGATTTATTTCTTTTCTCTAACTGATTGTAGAATTTTGTTCTTCTGTTGAGTTTCTGGACGCCTAACTATTATACTCCTATGTGTAGATTTTTTTTTGATCAAGGGTAGTTGGAGTCCTATATGTCTCTCTTATCTGTATGTCAAGTTCTTTTCCCCTGCTTGGGAAGCTTTCTGCCATCATTTCTCTGAACAGATTTTTTTTGTCATCTGCACTTTCTCTTATTTCTTCATTGACTCCAATCAGTCTTACATTCTTCTTCTTTGCATTGTCTAGCATCTCCTAGATTGATAACTTGTGCTCCCTTACTGTTTTAAAGAAATTTTTCTTTTCCTGGTCACTAATTGCTATCTTATCTTCTATGTCAAAATTCTCTCCTCACATTTGCTCCTTCTGCTGCATAAACTTTTTTTTGCGTAAACTTTCAATGGAGTTTTTAATCTCCTGAAAATCTGTTTGCACAGAAGCTTTTTAAGAGATGAGATACCATTTGTTGATTGTTTTTGCCAGTTTCCCCATGACTGAGGTTTTGTTCATAAAGTCTTTTCCTATGCCAAAGCCTTCAAGAGTTCTACCTAATCTATCTTCTAGCAGGCTTAGTGTTTCTGCTTTAATATTTAGATTTTTAATCTATTTAGATTTTTAGTTTAGTGCATGATGAGAGATATGGGTCTAGTTTTAATCTTTGGCAAGTTGAAACCTAATTTTTCCAGCACCATTTATTAAAGAGGCTATCTTTCCTCCAGTGAGGGTGTTTGGCTCCTTTGTCAAAGATGTGGTAACCACCACCACCCCCCAAAAAAGATGTGGTGGCTGAGTATGTCTGTACTTGTTTCTACATCTTCTAGTCTGTTCCAGTGATTTCGGGTCTGTTGGTTTGCCAGTGCCACACTGTTTTTACTATAATAGCTTTGTAGTATAGTTTCAAGTTGGGGATTGTGATATCCCCTGCCTTGTCTTTGTTGCCTAGAATTGCTTTTGCTATTCTAGGTCTCTTCCTCTTGTTATTCCTAAATAGCAGAGGGTGCACTGTCAACCCACGGATTTGACACTTTACAAAGTGCATTTTTCTCAGGATTGCCCTTGCTCAGCCCTTTATAAAAATTGGTTGCCTTGTAATTTTACAAAAAAAATCAGATTTTCATTTCTGATTGAAATACTGTACTGGAAAATTAACCAATATTTGTCATCTTTCAATGTAATAATGAGTACCTGGAGATGAATAGTAGCCACTTGCTTCCTTTGTAGCTGCTGCAAATTCTCCATAGTTCCCACTACCCCTAATTCCTCACCCCCTCCCTTTACCTGCCCAGCTCCTAGAAGCTCCCATCCGTGATTTGGAGCTGCCAAAGTTGCTTTCAGAAAGTTATCCTACTTTCTACCTTTGTGAACTGAATGCTTAATGTAATTTCCCTTCCCATCTCTGCCAATACCATGTGTTCAGATGATTTTCATTCAATGTTTCATTCAATGCACTGTTTGCTTTTACAGCTGCTAATTTTCTGCACACATCAACTTAATTACAAACATTCACACCTTATTCAGTAGTATATGCCAAACAGTGAAAGTAGCATTGGCAAAGAGCTGCCAATTTTATGTGTTCACGAGTTGGTTAGGTTGGTGCTTAAAATGATTACAGGAGGTGTCTTATTTTGTCAGTACCCTCTAAAATTCCTTCTTCTTCCTCTGTTACCAATATATTTATAAATTTAACCTATTTGTTGAATGGCAGGCACTGATCCAGGCAAAAGTTTGTAGTGGTGAACCATTAAAAGTTACTGCCCACTCAGAACTACAGTCTAGTAAGACCAAGCAGAAGACATATGCATAGGTGTGTGTGTGTGTGCAAACATACACACATACACACACACACAAAGAAAAAATCATGAGAAGAAGTTGTGATGTAGAAAAGTTGAAGAGGGTAAAGAATAGGGTGTGGAGCTGTGTGGCTGTATGAGAAAATAGGGAGGGTAGAGCTGGTGAAATGATAATTTGTCTGAGTGAGAGAAGCTGGTGAGGGAGATGTCCTGCAGAGGTGGTAGCAAGTACAAGAAGCCTGAGGCAGGGGCATAGCTAGTATGCTAGAGAAATGTCAAGGGGATCAGTGTGTCAGGGGCAGGCAGCAACAGAGAGAGTAGTAGAAAAGTGGAGGAGCAGAGTCTAATGAGATACTAGCTTTGTCACAGTAGAGCTATGGCTTTGGAATTTTTGTAAAGCAAGTCAGGATACATCTGGAAGGATTTGAATTGGAAAGTAATGCCCAGTTTTCCATTCCTCACACATTCCACTTTCCTCTTTTCCTTCTGCTATGTCTGTGCCTAGGGCCAGCCAAGAGTTATTTGGCCCCATTGAAAGATCACAAAAAATTTTTGATACCTAGAGGTACTTACAACTGAAAATGACAACTTATACTTCATGTGCCACTTGACATAAATCATTTGTAAAGTAATAGTAGTAATTTATAGACATTTTGCTCAACAAATATGTGTTGTATCATTTGTGGTATTTGTTACATATATAAAAAAATTCTGAGTTCTTTCAAGATATGTAGTGGCTTAGAATGCATCTTTCCAGGTGAGATGCCAGGAGTACTCTGAAGGAGCATCCTGTGAGTAGACATTTTCAGATACGGCTCCACTGACTCCTTAGTAGGTAAAGATTCTGCCTCATATTCTATTGCTTGTTAATTTTGGCTCTGAGTTTCCTGCTTTTTCTGTTTTAAAAGATATTTTAGTAGAAAATTGGAACCACTTTTCAACTAGAAGGCAGAAGTTTATTTCCAAAGAAATTTGTTCATGGGACATTAACTGAAGAAATTCCATTAATATTCAGAGTGAGATTGTTCATTAAAGAGTATAGAGAATGAGGTTGTCGAGAGAGGAAGTCAGCTTATGTAAACCAGGAAAAAAAAGACCATGAATTTAGAGGAAGGACCTATGCCAGCTAGAGGTTAATTTTAACAGTAATGGGCTCTCTGGAGCCTGGTTAAAGAGATGAAACTGTAACTAGGCTAAGGAGAAATAAGAATGTTACCCTGCATATTTTGACTGGGGTTGCTGAGAGAAGGTGATGAGAAAAGTGACTTTACCACTGTAGACAGCTTTAAGCTTTTGGTGTCCTAAACAGAGGATGCATGTGCTCCTGGGAGAGGAAATTGCTGTGGATGTTAAAGGAGCAGTGAGTTTCAGCGATAATGAACTCTCTGAATTTTGTCTATCCAGAAGCGGTGACCCAGGCAGGGCCAATGTTTGACCACAGATGACTTTAAACAGGAACTGATCTTCAAGTAATAGGCTGAAAATAAGTACCAGAGGAACAATTAGATAATAGTTCTGTTGTCTTATGATGGTGGGAATTTCTTTCTTTTTCTTAAAAAAAAATTCTTTGATAAATATTTATGCAATATGCCATGTAAACAAGGAGTTAAAATAATTGCAGACAAATGCAATTATGATAGTGGGCTAAACAGAATGCCGTGAAAACATTTACCACTTATTTACATTTAGGTTCTTGTGAAGGTATATTTAAAAGGTCATTTTTCAAGAAACATTAAATCCATCTTTCTCTTTAGTTCCTTATGTCCCTCTATTTCATGTAAAAAGGAAGGGCTTGGCTGGTGTAGTGGAAGTCCTTTAAGTGTCTAGTCCCCCAGTGTCTGGGGTAACAAGGCAGTGGAATGGAGAGGGGTTTCCCCAGGCATATCCAGTTATAAGGTGATTTCTCCATCCTTTTAGAGCAACACCACAACAACATCATGTGTGGTGGTGATAGAATGGACCCCTCCAACCATCTCTAAGATGACTTCATTTTCAAGTTTCAGTGGAAGCAGTGATTCCTAGAAAAATTTTCACATTGGTTTTCTTGAAAAGTTTTTAGTTCAATTTCACTTCAGCTCACATTTCTTCTTTCTAAAGATGGGGTGGTAATCTTTCTTTTAGAATTGCCCCCATTCAAGTCCTTAGTGATAAATTATGTATAAAGTATAGCTCAGCAATTAGGCAATAGGCCTCAGCACATATTCCTCAAAAGAAGACTTCAAATGGCCATCATATAGATGAAAAAGTGTTCTATATTACTAATGATATAGGAAAATGCAAATCAAAACCCCAGTGAGCTACTGCCTCACACTATTATCAAAAAGAGTAAAGATCAAAAGTACTGGCCAGGAGTGGAGAAAAAGAAATCACTGCATGCTGTGGGTGGGAGTGTAAATTAATATAATCATTATGGAAAACAGTATAGAACTTCCTAAAAAAATTAAAAATAGAACTTCTATATGGCCCAGAAACTCCACTACTGTATATATGTCTGTTATGGTTTGTATCTAGATGTTTTTCCAAAGCCTTATGTGCTCATAGGTGGGGCTTTTCAGAGGTGGCTAGATCTAGGGTGTGTGAACATAAATGAAGGGTGTGTGATAACTAAATTACTCTACTAATTGGTTTAGCACAGTTCTGCATATGGATAATGCGAAGACCCACCCTGGATGTGGGTGGCACCAACCAATAGGCTTGTATCCTGGATGGAATAAAAGGGAAAGGGAGGCTTGCTGCCTCCTACCTCCTACCTGCCATGTCATGAACTGTTTTCCTCTGCTATGTGACCTTGGGTTGGAATCAGTTGACTATGGACTGAAACTTCTACAAACTGTGAGCTAAAATAAACCTTTCCTCCTTTAACTTGTGGGTATCTGGTATTTTGTCTCAGCAGTGAGAAAAGTAACTAAGACAATATCCAAAGGAAATGAAGTCAGTATGTTGAGGAGACATCTATAATCCCATGTTTATTACTGCACTATTCACAGTAACTAAAAAATGGAAACAACTGCTGTCCATCAACTGGAATAAAGAAAATGTGGTACATATACAAAATGCCATAACTATTCAGCCATAAAAAGAATTTAACCCTGTTATTTGTGACAACATGGATAGATGGAATTGGAGATCATTATAAGTGAAGGAAACCAGGCACAGGAAGACAAGTACTGAATAATCTCACTCACATGTGAAATCTATAAAAGATGATCTTATAGTAGTTAAAGGCAGAATGGTAGTTACCAGCAGCTGGAGAAACTGGTATGTTATAATGTTGGCATCAAATAATACCAGGCAAATATTTTGGGAAAGAAGAAAAGTGGCAAAATATGACTGAATTCTCCTTCTAAAAGATCCAAACAAGATGTAGGCATTCAAGGCAAACAGCAAATTAGCATATGATGACACTCACATGAGATAGGACACGTCATCTCTATTGTTCTGTTTCATCAACTACAATAAATACCAAATTTAATTCCTATTAAAATTAAATTAACATTAGAATGCCAATTCCCACTGTCATCCAAGACTATATGTATTTAATATACAGCCTAATCAATGGATGAAGACAAGGAAAAACAGAGATCTAAATACTGAAGAAGAAAATACTGAGAAGAAATATTGTGAAGAAAACACTGTCTTGGCTATTCTTTCACTTTTCTCCTCCTAATGTACTTTAGAAATTGTTTATTATAGGTCACCATTTCACCACTCCCAAGCCAGAGGAGGTGAGCCAATCCCAGTGCCCAGGAGGAGGCTCCCCAGCTGCCATTCCACCACTCCCAGGGGAGAGGAGGTGAGCCGCACTGGTACCAGCAGCACCCCCCTGCCCCCTGTGGAAATGAGAAGACATGTAAACAAGCCTCAAAAACAGACTTCCAGATCACCTAAAGCAACCCCAAAGGGAAACGAGATGGAACACTCTGATACTCAACCACCTGGACTCCTTGAACTGGCAACAAAAGAGGATCTGGAAAAAATGAAATCAGAAATAATTTCACACATAATAGGAGAGATTGTGCCCATAGTGAAAGACATGATTAATAAATCTAGAGTGGACACAGATAAAAAACTACAGGAGATGAGGAACATGATGGAATCCCAACATAGGAAACAAATGGAATCCATAAAACAGATACAAACAGATTTCCAGGAGATGAAAAACTCCTTTGAAAGTCTATGCAGAAGAATGAACCAATGTGAGGACAGAATTTCAGATATAGAAGATAAGATTGCAATTAGTGACCAGGAAAGGGAAAATTGCTTTAAAATTGTAAGGGACCATGAGAAATCAATCTAGTAGCTGCTAGATGATGCAAAGAAGAATAACCTAAGACTGATTGGAGTCAATGAAGAAACAGGAGGGAGTGCAGATGACGTAAAAAAAAAACTGTTCAGAGAAATGATGGCAGAAAACTTCCCAAGCAGGGGAAAAGAACTTGACATACAGCTCCTCGCCTCCATTCCAGGCTCCTAGGGCAGAGAAGTTCAGCTGGTCCCACCCGGAAGGAAACTCCCCACCTCCATCCCAGGCTCCTAGGGCAGAGAAGCTCAGCCAGTCCCAGCACATGGAAGGAAGCTCCCTGCCTCCATCCCAGGCTCCTAGGGCAGAGAAGCTCAGCTGGTCCCAGCACCTGGAAGGAAGCTCCCAGCCTCCATCCCAGGCTCCTAGGGCAGAGAAGCTCAGCCGGTCCCAGCACCCGGAAGGAAGCCCTCCCGCTGCCATCCCAAGCTCCTAGGGCAGAGAAGATGAGCCACGTGGGCACCAGAAGCAGCCCCTCCCATGGAAATGAGAAGACACATAAACAAGTCTCAAAAACAGACTTCTGGATCACCTACAGCAACCCCAAAGGGAGACAAGATGGAACACTCTGATACTCAACCACCTGGACTCTCTGAACTGGCAACAAAAGAGGATCTGGGAAAAATGAAATCTGAAATAATTACTCAGATAACAGCAAAAATTTTGCTCATGGTGCAAGACATGATTAATAAATCTAGAGAGGACACAGATAAAAAAATAGAGGATCTGAGGAACGTGATGGAATCCCAACATAAGAAACAAATGGAATCCATAAAACAGATACAAACAGATTTCCAAGAGATTAAAAACTCCATCAAAAGTCTGTGCAGCAGAATGAACCAATGTGAGGATAGAATTTCACATATAGAAGATAAGATTGCAATTACTAAGGAGGAAAAGAAAAATTGTTTTAAAATTGTAAGGGAACCCGAGAAACCAATCCAGCAGCTGCTAGACTATGCAAAGAAGAATAATATATGACTGATTGGAGTCAATAAAGAAATAGGACAGAGTGTAGATGACATAAAAAAACTTCACAGAAGTGATGGCAGAAAACTTCCCAAGGAGGGGAAAAGAACTTGACATACAGAAAAGTGAGGCATGTAGGACTCCAGCTAGCCTTAATCAAAAAAATTTACACATAGGCATATAATAGTTAGGATTCCAGAAATCCAACAGAAGAACAAAATTCTATAAGCAGTGGGAGAAAAGAAACAAATCACATACAAAGGAAAGCCCATCAGAATCACAGCAGACTTCTCAATGCAAACCCTCAAGGCAAGAAGAGCTTGGAGTGATGTATTTCAAGCCCTAAAGGAAAACAGCCGCCAACCCAGGTTGATGTACCCTGCAAAACTATCTTTCAAAATTGATGGAGAAATAAGATACTTTGATGATGAAGAGCACCTCAGGAACTTCATGAATATCAAACCGGCACTCCAAAAAATTTTAGACAATACCCTAGGAAAAGACAATGAAGATCACAATCCCAGGAAACCCAGCAGAATGAATCCACTGGGCATGACAAATTAAACGCAAAGGGGGAGAATCCAACAAAAAGAAAAAGTCATGACAAGGCTTTTAAAACTTTGAACTTCATCTCCCTAATGAGTGTATAATTCAATCTTGTTATTTTACTGATTAGTATTTTTCTGATTCTAGAGTTGCACACCATTACTTGTGCTATGCTGGCTATTTATCATCTTCTTACATCTACATTTTAATTGGGTTGTCTTTTAATTAGCTCTAAGAATTCTTTATATATTCTGTACATAGGTTATATGTATTGTAAATATGGTCTGTTTAAGGACTACTTTTTATTTTAATGATGTCATTTAAGGTTCTAAATTTTGATGGAATCTCATTTATCAATTTTTTTCTTTTATACATCATGTTTTTTGTATCCTAGGTAGTTCTTGCCTGCCCTGAATTCATGAATGTTTTCCTTTATAATTTCTTCTTAAAGTTTTACACTTTTAGGCTTTCTTATTTAGGTTCATAGATCTCTTCAAGTTATTTTCACGTATGGAAAAAAAGGGTTGAGGTTAATTTTTTATATACGGATACCAGGTGTTCTAGCGCCGTTTGCTGAAAACACTATCTCTTCCTCGGCTCTTAAATTGAGTTTATATTCTATAAAATGCTAATGTTAAATAATCTTTCAAAACTCAGTGGACTATATATGTGTGGTTCTATTTCTAGATTTTCTGTGATGATCTATATGTCTTTCCTTACACCAACACTGCCTTGATTACTGTAGCTTTAGAAGAAGTCTTAAAATTAGGAACTAAACGTCTTCCAATACTGATTTTGTTTTTGTTTTTAACTTTCCTAGGTCCTTTGTACTTCTACATAACTTTTAAATTTCAATATCCAATTCTTCATTTATAGCAAGTATACACAGACCTGAATTTTTATATATACCTTGTGTTTTCTAATCCTGCTAAATCAAGTACAAGTTCTAGGGGCTCCTAGAGTTTTCTTAGTATTTTCTCTGTAGATGATCATTTCATCTACATATAAAGATTTTGCTTCTGCCGTGCCAATCCTATCCTAGTCGTGTCATTTTATTGCCAGACTATTTTGGTGGGGCCTAGGTTTCAAAGTTTAATGGACAGATAAAGAGTAAGCATATCTGCCCTTGTTCCCCACCTTAAGGAGAAAGCATTGTATCTTCTCTATTCAAATAAGGCGTTCTCACTGGAAGTATGGAGTACATGTCCTTCATCTGTTGAGAAGGTTCTGTTCTACTTCTAGCCTCCTGATAGCTTTTACCATGAACAGATGTAGAATTTAGTCCAATACTTTTTCTCCAACTAGTGACAGGGTCATATGGCTTTCTCCTTTCCTCTGTTAAAACGATGGCTTTTGGGGGTGGATCTTCCAATGCTCAACCAACACTGCCATCCCTATAACAAAATCACTTTCTACATCCTGCCAGATCTGACTTCTAATTGTTTTGTTAAACAAATTTCTATCTATGTTCATACATTTTTCTTCTATTGTCTTTATCCTGTTTTAGGATTAGCACAATGTTGAGTTCCTAAAATGAGGGGAGAAGTGGTCCTTCTTTTTTCTGCTTTAATTGTTTGATATAATTTATCAGTTAAAATGTATATGAGCCTGCTGTTGTCATATAGGTAGGTTTTCAAGCTAGGAATATACTTCTTTAATAGGTGCTATTCAAATTTTATATTTCCTCCACAGTTAGTTTCATTAATTTGTCTTCCAAGGTACTTCTTAGAAGTTGTCAAATTTATTTCAAAAACGATTTTTGTAATATGCTTTTTATGTCCTTTTAAATTCTGTAAAATCTATGGTAATGTCTCCTAGATCTTAATATTGTAATTTAAAAAATGTACAACTGATACTGTGTTACAGGAAGAAAAGGTCTAAAAGATCAGGGGAATTGTGAGGGGTAGGGGAAGGGAAAAAAGGGAAAGGAAAAAATATGAGAAGAGGAAAAAAAATGGAAACAAGTTCTTTGCAAATAGGGAAGGGTGGAGGGGGTGAAGGGAGGGCAAGGGAAGGGGAAAAAAACAAGAACCAAGATACTCATGTAAAGGCACAAGATCCCAATGATGAATGTAACTGTATTTTATACCAAAAATGTACCAATAAACTTAATGGGGGGGGGGAATAAAGGACTTGACATACAGATAAATGAGGCATATAGGACTCCAACTATCTTTGATCAAAAAATATCTACACATAGGCATATAATAGTTAGGATTCCAGAAACCCAACAGAAGAACAAAATTCTACAAGCAGTGAGAGAAAAGAAAACAAATCACATACAAAGGAAAGCCCATCAGAATCACAGCAGACTTCTCAGTGCAAACCCTCAAGGCAAGAAGAGCTTGGAGTGATGTATTTGAAGCCCTAAAAGAAAACAGCCTCCAACCCAGATTGATGTACCCTGCAAAACTACTTTTCAAAATTGATGGAGAAATAAGATACTTTGATGATGAAGAGCACCTTAGGAACTTCCTGAATACTAAACCAGCACTCCAAAAGTTTTAGACAATATCCTAGGAAAAGACAATGAGGATCATAACTCCTGGAAGCCCAGCAGAATGAATCCACTGGGCATGACAAATTAAATGCAAAGTGGGAGAATCCAACAAAAAGAAAAAGTCATGACAAGGCTTTTAATACTTTTAACTTCATCTCCCTAATGAGTGTGCAATTCAATCTTGTTATTGTACTGATTAGTATTTTTTTAATTCTAGTGTTGCACACCTTTCCTTGTGCTGTACTGGCTATTTACCATCTTCTTGTGCCTACTTTTTAATTGGGTTGTCTATTAATGAGCTGTAAGAGTTCTTTATATATTCTGGTCATAGGTTATATGCATTGTAAATATGGTCTGTTTAAGGGCTACTTTTCATTTTAATGATATCATTTAAAATTCTAAATTTTGATGGAATCTCATTTATCAAGTTTTTTCTTTTATACATCATGTTTTTTGTATCCTAGGAAGTTCTTGCCTACCCTAAATTCATAAACATTTTCCCTTATAATTTCTTCTTATAGTTCTATAGTTTTAGGCTTTCATATTTAGGTTCATAGAGCCTTTCAAGTTATTTTTATGTACGGAAATAAAGGTTGAGGTTAATTTTTAATATACGGATAACAGGTGTTCTAGTGCCATTTCCTGAAAACACTATCTTTTCCTCTGCTCTTGAGTTGAATTTATATTCTAGAAAATGTTAATGTTCAATGATCTTTCAAAACTCAGTGGACCATATATGTGTGGTTCTATTTGTAGATTCTCTGTTTTATTCCAATCATCTATATGTCTTTCCTTATTCCAACACTGCCTTGATTACTATAGCTTTAGAGGAAGTCTTAAAATTAGGTACTAAAAATCTTCCAACACTGTTTTTTTTTTTCTTTTTCTTTTTACTTTTCTAGGTCCTTTGTACTCATACGTAACTTTTAAATTTCCAATTCTTCATTTATAGCAAGCATATATAAACCTGAATTTTTATATATACCTTGTGTTTTCTAATCCTGCTAAACTCAAATACAAGTTCCAGGGGTTCCTAGAGATTTCTTAGTATTTTCTCTGTAGATGATCATTTCATCTACATATAAAGATTTTGCTTCAACCTTGCCAATCCTATCCTAATTGTGTCATTTTATTGCCAGACTATTTTGATTTAGACCTATGTTTCAAAGTTTAATGGACAAATGAAGAGTAGGCATATCTGCCCTTGTTCCCCACCTTAAGGAGAAAGCATTGTGTCTTCTCCATTCATATAAGTCATTTTTACTGGAAGTAATGAGTACATGTCTTTGATCTGTTGAGAAGGTTCTGTTCTACTTCTAGTCTCTTGATGGCTTTTACCATGAATAGCTATAGAATTTAGTCCAATAGTTTTTCTCCAACTAGTGACAGGATCATCTGGCTTTTTCCTTTCCTCTGTTAAAATGATGACTTTTGGGGGTGGATCTTCCAATGCTGAACCAACACTGCCATGCCTCTAAGAAAACCACTTTCTACATACTGCCAAAAAAAAAAGAAAAAGCAATTGTTTATTATACTTCAAAAACTTCCACAGTAATTTACATAAGAATTACTTTAGTTTGTATGCTAATTTGAATGAACTTGAATCTTCACAATATAAAATTTTCCTATCCAATAAATGGGATATCTCTCCATATTGCTAATTCTTTTTATGTTCTTTGATACTTTCTTATAGTTTTAGGTACATGAATTTTATGCATTAATTTAAACATTTGATGATCTCTGTATTTATTGTAGGTGGGATTTTTTTCCCTAAAGCATTTTCTAGTAAATTAATGCTCATGTCTAAGAAAGTTGTTGTCTGTTGATATTGCATTCATCTAGTTGTTTGAACCCTTTTATTGGTCTAATTGTTATTAGCTGATTTTCTTAAATTTGCTCTATACAACTAAAACTGGAGTGTTTTCTCCTCCTTTCATCAGTATCTAGATCTCCATTTTTCTTTGTCTTCATTCCTTGATTAGGTTGTGCATTAAGTACATACTGTCTTGGATGACACTGGGAATTCGCCTTCTAATTTTAATCTGATTTTAATGAGAACTTAATTTGATATTTGTTGTAGTTTTCTGACAGTTGCTGTTTATTAGATTAGGAAGTTTTTTTTTAATCCTGGTTTATTCCAGATTCACTGTTTTCTTTTCCTTTCTTTTCCATCTCATCCCTTCCCTTCTGTTCTTTTCTCTTCCCTCCTTCCTTTTCATTTTCTCTTTCCTTCCTTTCACAGCTTTTGGAGATCTAGTTCACATATCACACTATTCACTTTTTCAAAGTGTGCAATTCAATGATTTTTTGTATGTCACAGAGAATTATGGAATAATTAACACAATTAACTTCAGAAAATTTTTATCTTTCTCCAAAATGAACCCTATACCCCTCAGCTTTTACCCGTCAGTTCCCCTTCACTTTTTCTGGACAATTGCTACTTCATCTGTTGATTTAGCAATCTGGACATTTCATACAGTGAGATCATATATCATGTGGTCACTTGTGAATTGTTTCTTTTTTTGTTATTGTGTGTTAATAATAATATTGTGCGTTACTAATTGCATTCACCTTGGGGAACTGATACATATTCTTTTACTTAATATAATATTTTAAGGTTTATTCATGTTATAGTATGCACATTTTATTTATCCAATCATCTCTCAATGGACATTTCAGCTATTTATACATTTTGAATGTTATGAATAATGTTTCCATGAACATTCATGTAGAAGATTTTGTGTGCACATGTTTTCATTTTCCTTGGGCATATACATAGGAGTAGAATTATTTGATTAAATGTATCTCTCTGTTCACTGTTTTGAAAAACTAGCAAATTGTTTGCAGAAGGGGCTGCAGCATTTTACATTTCCACCAGCAGTGCATGGGAATTTCAATTTCTCCACAATCTCACTAATGCTTTTATTATCTGACTTTTGATTATAGTTATTCCAGTGAGTGTGAAACTGTGTTTGCTGTAGTTATGATTTGAGTTTTCCTGATGACTAATGATGTCCAGAATGTTTTCACATTCTCAATGCCATTTACATCTTTGGAGAAATGTCATTAGGTACTTTGACCATTTTGAACTGAATTTTCATTTTATTATTGCATTGTAAGGGTTCTTTGTCTTTTTATATTCTCAATAGAAATTGGTTATGAGATATATGATTTGCAAATATCTTTTATTCCCTTGGCTATCTTTTCCCTTTCTTGATAGTATTCTTTGAAGCACAATTTTTAATTATTTTCTTTCAGCTGGATCTTTTTCTAATATTTATCTTATTTGTTGTGATTAAAAATTTTTTGGTGAGCCTGAGATTGATTTTAAAGAGCTGCTATTGATTGTTGGTATGGGTGAAATAGTTTTTTCTATATAAATGAGTAATCTAAAAATATTCCAGTATTTACAAACTATTTTCTCACCTAGTCCATTTTCTTAGGTAGCAGGTGCAATGGATGGGTTTCCATTTGCTTCCTGAACACTCAGAAATGCTTCGTTGTGCGTTCCTGTGTATCCTTGAGTAATATTTACCTAATAATAATGTTTCTGCTGATAGAAAAGGACTTTTGCTGCTGGAGAAGTGGACTTATTCCCAGGAGGGTTATTGGTGGCTCATCTCCGGGTTACAGCAATTTCTTGTGTCCACTGGACTACTCCATTTTGGGGATCTTTGCTGTTTTTCTGTTCCTAACATCCTTGCCATGATTACCTTCTATTTACCATGAAGATAAAAGTAGGAAAATTGATTCAGGTATAGCAGGAAAGCAAGCATCCTGCTAAACAGCCAATGTTATTCTCCTGTTTCTTCTGGTGATGGTTGGTTTGGACCTCACAGTGCCCTCAGGACAGCTTTTTCTCCTGAAGAAGGTTTCTTCTGCTCATATTCTGAGCTGAGATTTCTGCTTTTGGTTTTTGTTTGTTTATATATGGTAGATCTAATTTTATCTGCTGTGTAACCTTTAAGAAATTCTAAATGCTTGAGGTTCACTGATTCACTTACAGTATCCTATCTTTCCCAACACTGTTAAAATTCACCACCCCCATCTTCTTCTGCTTTTTTGTTGTTTGTCTTTTAACAAGGCCTGGAATATCATGAGTTACATATTATATTCTGCTACCATTTGAACTGATTGGTTTCTACAAAATGAAGTTTTTAATCACAACTGTTTAGAAAATTTTCACCTTGGTTGGCTCTTTAGCACTATGCGAAAGAAAGTGGATTTTACATATCTTTTTACCAACTTTGTTTTATTTTTCTATGACATTTCCACTTTGTTGGTTTAGGAGTATAATCAAGAAATCTATCTCATTTTAATTTTTTTATATTGGAATCTTCTTGTAAGGATAACCTAAGACATGTAATTTTGATTAACACATTCACATTAAGGAAAATTCCAAACCTAATGTTTTGGGTTTCTGGTTACAATCAGACTTGGGGAATCTTACCAATGAAAGAATGTCCTCCTAAGTATTGAAGTGCTAATGCCAGAGGAGAGAAATCTTGCCTAATGGCCAAGTTGTATTTCTTGAGTTGAGATATCAATCCACATAATATGGTGATGCGGTCAAATGTGACATTTATTGATCTTAAACTTATTAAGTGATCTTTTCACTTTGTGCAATGAAATGCTAAACTATAGCATTCACCAAATAAGTACTACAGATAGTTTAAAGATTCCCTCCAACTTGTTTTCTCCTAATCCCAAATGGCCCATTCTCTCCCTTAGCCATGATTCCTCTCTGTTCTCTCTGTTCTCTTTCTGAAATAAACATGTCAGAATAGGCTTCTGCCCTGAAGAGTGAAAGTTTAGGATTTACAAACAGGGAGTACCATTGGTTACGAGGGCAGTAGTTTAAGCCTAGGTGTTCCTATATTCTACAGTTTTCTGAGATTGTTTTTGTCTTTAATATCTAAACATCAATAGACTGTGTCCATCCTGAGAGAACCATAAAGTTCCATCTAAATAGTTTCAGGACTTCCTGAGGAAGCTGGGACATTCCACAAATCCATCCTGACCCTCCCTCCCCCTCTCACTTTAGCCAGATGCCCCAATCATCTCTTTTGGCTCCTTTTCCTACTCCAGATGTGGTGGCTTCTCTTCCTTAATTCCTCCAGGCATAGTTAAAACTTTTTGTCACACTAAATTAAAATTTATCAAATATCTTGTGCATCAGAGACTGCTGTTTTCACCAATATCCATTCTTTCCTTTTCAGTTTAATAACAAACCACATAATTCAACTGGACACATGTGTGAGAGTTAAATTGTATTTCCTAGACTTGCAGCTACATCTGGGCCAGAGAAATTGGAATAGAAGTGATAAAATAGTGCATACAACATTAAGGTTGTATCCTTGAAAGAAATGTGATTTCTCATCTTTCTTTACTCATTGGCTAGTATGTGAATGTGTTGGCTGGTGCTAGATTGGCTATCTTGGCAAGCAAGATGGAAGTCACATATGGAGGAATGAAGAACAAAAGGATGGAAGGATCTCAGATCTCCAAAATTCTGGAATTATCATACCAGCCATGGACTAGTTAAACTTGAATGAAATGAGAGAACAATAACCTACCATTTGGTTTAAGGTTGCTTTGAAACCATAAAAAGGAGCAGCAAACTTGGAGAATATAAAAGGGAATAATGGAAGGAAATTTAAGATTGATTAGTAGATCCATGGTAAGACAGAAAAACAAGGAAATATGTGAATTCTCGACTAGTAATTTAAAAACCCAGCATCAAGCATCAAGAATTCTGAGTTGAAAGGAAAGGTTCCTGATATCTTTCTATAACCTTGCCCTCATTAGAGTCACATACAAACTATAATGAGAGCTAATAAAACTGATTATTTTTAAGCAAACATGCTAGAATTTAGGCATTCAAATTGCTGCTATATTGACATTATTAGAAAGAAAACTTTTGGAACTGTCTTAAAACTATATGCACAATCCATAAAATAAAATCCACCATAAGAACTAAAAGTCACACCTCATTTTGACATATATTGAGATCACCCAACTTGATCTCCTTCCTAAATCATCAGGTTTTGCTCTGCATAGTCTTTGGTTATTTCTAAAAGTCAAATTACCGAGGACTAGGTTGTAAGTCTGTTTGACTGAGCCACAGTTCTGAAATTATGTCAAAGAGAATGTCATAACTTATAAAATGGCAAACTCACTGGAGGAAGTATTTCTCCTTCCTAAAGCAGGAGGAAAGCGTATTGGAGGAGTCTTAATTCTATTTTGGTTATCATCCTGATACCAGTGCTAAAGCTTAGGGTGACACAAATGATCCTGGGTCTGGTTGCACTTGGAATATGGGTTTCGGCAGGTGGTCATTAGGCAGAGATATTTCACGCCAAACCTGAACAGGTCTGTAACTCTGACCTAGAAAGCAGCTTGCCTATAAATATTTCACTCAGAGTCAGACAAAAGCTGGATAGATGTGAGGCCACTTCAGACACAAAGCAGATAAATTCCTGCTTAACATGTACCTGATGCTTTATGATTTCTGCCCAAGTTCAGATTTCCTGGATCAAATGTTCCCAAGACCTGTGAGGTCATCTGGTCTCAAAGACATAAGCTAAGCTTGGTGTATATTACAGAGAAGCCATCCCATCCGGGTCCAACTACTCTGAAGGTGAGTGTTAATCCCAATCTGATTTCGTGTGTGTTTGCAACAGCTGTTGGGAACATTAGCACTGCCATCTGTGTCCAATGGAATGATTTCCTACCACTCAGATTCATATCGGCCCCAAAGTTAATTTAGTACATATTGGGAAATTCCTGAAACAACGTGAGACTTAACACCATTTTCCCATCAAATCTGTGGCATTTTTGTTGATGTTTAGAGAGCCTATAGAGGTGTGAAACTGCAGGGCTGGGAATGGAATGGTTTACTCATAAAATCTGGGACCCTAGTGTTTTTTTTCCTTTAAGGTAGATACATGTGTTTTTCTAAGAATAAATGCAATGCCATACTTGGGGTAAAATTGTTCCTGAACATTAGGACTAAAATCTGTGTTCTGATTCATGATTATTTTCTATACAAATTTGGTGGTGCAAAAGTACCCAGCAGACATTTGCAGACTGATCATCTGCACGTGAAAATCTCAAGGCAGACTTATAGTCAATGATTTCACTCACAGAAAGTAAAACTAAAAAATTTGTGGAAATGCTGAATTACAGTTAATATTCTCTCCTAGGGCAGAGTTCATCTCCTCTCAAATTGTCCCTTTTGTTTTCCTAAACTCTTCGTCCACTTCATTCAACATAAGGAAAATATCTGCTGAGGGCTGTAGTGTGGCTTAGTGGTAGAGCACTTGTCCAGCATTCACAAGTTTCCATCCCCAGCACAGAAAAAAAAAAAAAAAAAAATTAAAAGACAAGAAAATATTTTCTGAAGCTGATTCTTATATGTGACTAAAGGAGAGTTGATCTAAGTGGTGAGCTGTACTAAAGATATTGATTTGCATTTTTTTCAATGATGTTCAGTATTTAATCTGAATTTAGCAAAGCTGACTTCAATTAGCTGCTGAAATACTAATTCTTTGAAAAAGCTTTTCCAGTGATCAGTACAGAATCAGGCTATTGATTTATTTTATTTTCACTGTCATTTTTTCAAAATTTTATTTATATTTCTTTCTTGATGTAGCTTATTAACAGCTGTTTGAACATAACTATTTGAGATATAACTTTCTAAAAAGACAACTGATAGTGTAGTCTATTTATGTTTGATCTAGTATATTTGCAGCCCTTTAAAAAGATATAGAAATGAAAGTGTTTATTTCATCATCTACTGTGGTAGTGAGGTTGACTCTGTAGATGTTTAAGTTCTCTGTGTAGTTTTTCCATGGGACTGTATGATATTAACTATCTAGAGGATCTGGAGTTATGGGAAACCCCTAGCTTTTGCCTGATATCTCACTTTGCCTTCATTTCTCACTTTCATGAGTACCAGGAGGCCAGACCTTGATTTTCTCAGCCATGATAGCTTTCTGGTTAGTTTTCTAATTACAGATTACGTAGTTATGAATCAAATTTGTTGGAACTATCCCTGAAAGATAATTCCCCAAAGGCTGTGGTTTACACACACACCAACTTGAACTTTTAAAAACAGAAGCAGGAGCAGCAAACCCAAGAGATAAGGCTCATGTCTTGTTCATCTCCGCATTCTCAGAGTCAAGCACAGTGCCTGGTGTTGACAGCCAGTGAAGAGGTCAATATATTTCTTCCTTACTCCGTATTCATAATCAAAGGGTACTGAGGACAATGAAATTCATTGGTGTGATCTGTCAGTCTTGGCACAGCCATCTACCTGTTTTAGTTACTTTCTTGTTGGTACTCAATGCTCATCACCAGCAAATTAAAGGAGGAGAGATTTATTTTGGTTCATGCTTTTTGGAGGTTTTAGTCCACAATTGGTTGGCTTCAGGGCAGAAGCAGTACAGTAGAAGGTTCTGCTATGGAGAAAAGTTGCTCACATCGTGGCAGTTGAAAGCAGAGAATAAAGGGAGGAACCTGGGAGGAAGATTTACCCTTTTTGATCACACTCCTAGTGACCCATCTCTGCTAAAAAATCTACTTCTCAACAGCAAGTCAACTACAGCTCCTGAGGATTCAGTCACCTTCCAACAACCCCACCTATGTGTGCATGAAGCTCTTGGGGAACATTTAGACAGAAACCATATCAGTATCCAATGGTTTTGGAAGATGAAGAATGTGCTACTAGGATTATTTCCCAAGTGGGAAGACTTTCCCCACTTGACCAAAACAAACAACTCAGAGCAAAACTAGATACAGGATATCAAAGTACAAAGACATCCCGGTTTCTTCCTAAACCTGTTGTACCTCAGGAATCTGCAGAATAAAGGGGAGCAGTGGAAGAGAACTCTGTCTCTTTTGTACCCAGAATAAGTGCACAAATAGAAAATTGAATGTTCCAACTATCATTAGAATGAAACCTTCTTAAGTCTTAGAATCTGCAGTGTTCCTTGGAAGACAAAGTCCCTTGCTGCAAAGAATCTGTGAGGAAGACATTTCATTCATTCATTCATTCATTCATTTGGTAATTTATTCAAGTTATATTCATTGAATGATCATTATGAAACAAATACTGTGCATGTTTAGAATCTTTACATTTGAAGCACGTAACAATGTATTTTTCCCCCTGGAATTTTAGTAAACATGAGATGGCAATGACATATATATCTAATATAGGTGGCTATAGATACAGTATGGCTCAGTGGTAGGAGCCCATTTCTTCACTTTGTAAATATGTCTCCTTGGGCCAATTCCTTAGCCCTACCTCTAGGTTATTAGTATTCACCTCATAGTGTTGTTGCAAGAATTAATTTACTAAACACATGTAATATGCATAACAGTAGCACTTAATACATAGTGAGTGCTATCATTGTAACAGTGCTGAACTTTTGACCTTGAATAAATTGCTTAAATTGTCCAAGTTTACTTTTGTCATCAATAACATGAAGATAATACCTGCCTACCTCACAAAAATATGATTCAAATGAAACAATATATGTAGATGTGCTTTATAAACAATGTCTTATGGTCTTTAAAATATTTTCATTATGTTAAACTCTTGAAATATTTCTAACACACACTCTTTGTTCAATTCCCCAAGTCATAGATTCTGAGGAAAAAACCTGAAAATCAAGCTTACTTGTTTGGCAGAGATGAGAGAAATTTTTTTTATTATAATACACTAAAATGTCTAGTAGGGGCAAAAATGGCCCAAAACCACACTGGTGATGATATCAGGAAGAGGAAATGGATGCTGAACACCAAAACATAACAAAACTTTATGACAAATGGTGAGGGCAGCTGCATGATCCAAGAGAGGACAGTTGGGTACTCTTTCAATTGAATTTAATTCTTGAGCAGGCAACCAGAAAATTGAAAATAGTTGGCTCTCCCTTCTATTCAATAGCAGCTTTTCACCATCCTATCCTGCTGTAGGTATGTTGTGGTGTCTGATATAAGATCTCCAAGGTTGCTTTCTTCTCCTCCATTTCCCACAATGGTCTTCAGGCCTTTCGTCAATTCTGGGAGCTTCTGATTCTTTCTTTCCAATAAGTTACCATTTGCCTAAGTAAATTTAATTTCTGTTGCTTGCAACAAAGGAGCCCCAATATATGATTTATCCATCTTGTAAGGATAGGCTATGAAATCCTACATAGGCACTCTTAGATTTAGGATAAGGTTGCATCCAATATGCCCATAGTGAAGTAAAAATGTCCTAAGATGAAAATGGATTGATATACCTAACTTACCACACATCATGGCTCAGCAACGCAGCACAGTGAATATAATTGTTTCTAGTTTCACTATTGTGGCTTCCTTGATGTCTTGAATTTATTTAAAGTATTTACTTTTCATGGCCATTTTGACTGAAGAAGAGCCAGAATTCTCATGGTGCCAGATCCAGTGAATGAGGACAATGAGGACACATGGTAATGTTTTTACAAGCCTGCCTTTCTGTTAAATGGCAGTTGACAGCAGCATTCACTGTATTTCTGATCATACTTCATAAAAACACAGAGGAAAACTTCCAGAACTGCTTAAGAAAGTGGCAAAAAAATGGGATGTGTGTTTGAAGTGAGGGAGAGTAGGTTAGGAAGTGAAATGCCTCTGAGAAGCAATGAATCTAAGAAAAACAATAAAATCCAGGGTGAGGGGCTGTTGCAATGTTAATTTAATCACCAGAGGGGGAATTTCTCACAAAGGACATCCCCAAATAACAGAATGCTGAAATAACCATATGAACACTGGCAGGAGGAAGATTTCTAGTAGAGGCAACAGAAAATGCAAATGTGCTAAAATGGGAGCTTGCCTCCAGTATTCTAGGAATAAGAAAGCTAGAGAAGCTGGAGTGTGGTTAGCAAAGATGCAAGTAGCAGGTGTTGAGATCAATGGACTACTGGGGTAGGGGCAGATTGTTTCAGGACATTGTTAGGACTTTGATTTTCATTCTGAGTTAGGAAGATGTTGGAAAGCATTGAACAAAATGTGACTACTTACGTGTTTCTTTCCCATGCTCAGGGTCTGTTGGCTCTCAAGGAGCTTCCAAATTTGTGCATGATTCAGGCTTTTCAGCTCTGGCTTCAAAGCTCTGGTCTGCTTCAGTCAGATTGGTCTATTCCCTCAGACCTGAATGTGCCTTACACATTTTCACACCCTGATCTACTCTTTCCTCGAAACTCCACATCCACCAAGGGCCATTTCAAATCCCATCTCATTCCTGAAGTTTTCTGTGTTTAGCCAGACCACAGCCTTGCCGTAGTGCCCACATTTGGACACCAGAGGACTTCCTTCTGCATTCCCCAGCTGACATTTAGGACCTACTGTTTTACATTTTATTGCATTTTTCATGTATTCCTGCCTTGTCTAGCCCAAAAGTATAGATTATAAACTTTTAGAACAAAAGCACCACATTTTATCCTTCCTTGAGCACACGATGGAAAGCAGTTTCATATTACTTGAAACAATCGTGGAGGCTCTCAGCATGTCTGGATTGTGTTTCGAAGGTTTACAATGGCCCCTTCTTTCCTTAGGGGTCTTGAAAAGTTACAAATGAATATGTAACTACATGGTTTGCTCAAGTAACACCGCAGAGGCACAGGGTAAGGCCAATAGCCACAGTCCATTAAATCAGGCTGTTGAGGGAAAGTGAAGCAGCCTTGGTTCAGCAATCAAGGGACCCGAGGCTGTGCAAGCCAGGTCCAGGGGTCTTGCCCTGGCTAGGGAGAACAAACCACCATTGTCCCCTCTGTGTTAGTACACATGTCACAGGCATGGAAATGCATTCTTCAGCTCTGCAACCGAATGGCGCACAGGGCCTTGTGGTCCCAGATCCTGTGCGAGGTTAACTAGCCTTCTATAAACATTAACACCCATGGGAACAGCATGCCGTGATTATGAGGTGTATACCTTGGCCCCTAAGTACTTGTCAGTTTACAGAACTCATTCTAGAAAGCAGAGTACAAATGTAATTTGTGTAGCAATGTTTATAGCAGCCACAGCTCTGTAAACAGACTGCCTGGGCTGAGGCCTCTGGGTCTGTGCCTTAATAAGAATGCACCTGTGACAAAGGGGGAGGAGAACAGCTCCACATCAATGTCCAGTCCCAGGACATCTCCAGATCTTTCTTCTTATTATTACCTTCCTTATATTGCTCAGCTGAATACTTGGGATGTAAAGGAACATGTAGCTTTGGTGGAAAAAAATTGCATTGCCCAGCTTTTGTTCCCAGAGGCTATTATCTGAAGTCTTTAACTGAATATATGCTGATTTATCAAGCTTTTATCTTAATACTTATGTTGAAGCCAGGAAGCCTTGGATTAGGTGTATGTATGTCATTAAATAGTTGTGTGACATTGGCCATGCTAAACTTTTGGTATCTGACTATATGCAGAAGTTGGATAAGAATGCCAAGTCCCCTTCTGTTTTAACATTCTGTGACTATGTGTTTCTGTGAATCCCAAGGATATGTGCCTGTCTTGTAAATTAAGAAATAGAGACTGTAGTTACAGTCTCTAAGGTGGACAGAGAACCTTCAAGATATTCTAGTCATTTTTTCTTACTGTCAAGGTAAGACAGAGGTACCTAGAGTCCTGTGAATCACTTCACAAAGCCAGACAGCTACTTAGAAGGCAAAGAGTCAGTCCCTAGTCACTTGGCCCTCAATCCAAGGTCTTTCCATTATACTCAGGCTTTTAAAAATTGATGTATCTCAAAGATTTGAACAGACACTTTGCAAAAGAAGGTAGGAAAGGTCAAGGAGGACAAAAAGATGGCACTGAACATTATTAAACATCAGAGAAATATTTGTAACAACACAAGCTACAGCAAGACACTAGTTATAAAGAAAAGAAAAGGACTGAAAACAGCGAGGACTGTCAAGTTATGTGAGGCAACCAGGCTATTCATATATTGTCGATGAGAATGCAAAATGGTATAGCCACTTTGGATACTAGTTGTCAGTTCTTATAACATTAAACCTACATCTGGCATTTCACTCAGAAATTTCATTGTAGGTATTTACCTAGGAAACATGAAAATGTGCACACTAAATCTTGCACATGGATGTCCATGGTCACTTTATTCCGTAAAACTCCTAAACCAGAAACCATCAAAATTACCAACAGATAAAATATTGGCATATCCATACCATGAAAGACTGCTTAAGACTAAAAGAGGGGCTAAGCTTTTAAGAAGCTTATTTAAGAATGAGCCAAAAAGAGAGAGTGCATTCTATCTGAGGTCATTTGCATGAAGATATAGCAAAGACTGAGGATGAGGTGGAAGGTAAACTGGAAAGAGTAAACTATCTAGAGACACGGGAATGTTTTACATCTTGGTTACATCTTGATAGAGGTCACACAGATGTACATTTGCCAAAGGTCTCCAACCTAAAATGGGTACATTTGATTGTTTGCATATTAAAGCACAATCAGGGTGATAAAATAAAACAGTGCTAAATCCCACATTGCTGTGGGCAATATGCAAACACAAGAATGTGTGACTTTTAGATTTCCATTCAGAGAGCATTTTGGCAGGACCTGATCCCTTGGGTGCTCCAATGTCAGGTACATCCTTCTAGACCTGGCTCCAGCCAGACTGTCATGTGCCCACTGGAACAGAGCTGGCTCCAAGCCAGGGCCAATATGGAAAAGCCACTTTGACATTTTCCTGTCTGATGGAAAGTCCTTGCTTGGCTAACTGGAGATGTATTTATAAATCTGTGTTTTGGCACAGTGTAGATTCGTAATTAGAAAGGGGATGGGGCTCCTTTTAAAGAAAGCACACTCTTTAGGGACAGACATTCCAAGGGAGGCTGAGAAGCCCTCTGTGGGGCTCTTGCAGAAGATCACCTGTAGTAGTAGTAGTAAGTGAATGCAGGGCTGGGACCTGAAAGGGAAGATACACAGGTTTGAGACTACGTGAATTGCCTTAGGTGGGATTAGAGGTGAGGGTCGGTGAAGGGAGAGGGTGTTAACTGTGTCTTGATGCTGCAAACACTGCCTTGACCTTGAACCTCCTTTGGTTTCTGACTTGGAAGAAAGAGCCTTTTCAATAAAATGTAACTGATATGCACCGAGCATCCAAATTTGTGAGTCAATGTGCCAGATGCTTGGGGATGCAAGATGAGTAGAAAAAGTTTATTTGAAGAAGTGTTCAGTCTAGTCTAAAGAAAAGTATGCACATAAATCATGATTCAGCTCTGCTTCATGGTTTTATGTGAAACTAGAGCCCTCTAGAGCTTTGTAAAACCCAGGTTTCAGTGACAGACACCCTGCTGCCCAGGCAATTGCACCTGGAACATCTTTGAACTGTCCAAGTTCAGCCAGCGTTTCTTTATACTTCCTTGTGCTCTTCCATTTAGTTCTGTGCTCTGGAGCTTGAGACCTTCCTCAGTGCCCCTCATCCAGAGTACTGTCAGACACTGACCTGGACTTTCTCCAGCCGAGGGACACTTGGCAAACTAACCAGACCTCAAACTTCCCATTCTTCCTGCAGAGAAGAAGAGTAGCTGGATGCTAGCCAGGAGCTAGTTGTCTCTAGCTTCTAATTAGATTTTGGAAGACTGTGTATTGAAAATAAGGTCTGTTTGTAAATGTGGCTTCAGATCCATAAATCATTAATGTTAAAAAATATAACTAAGAGATAAAAATGGGGCAAAGAAAACCAAAGTTGTACCTAAAGTTGACATGAGTGTCATACTGGTTGCAATGAACTAAATACCTATCCCCTCCACCCCCAAATTCATATGCTGAAATCTAGCCCCTAACATGGTAATATTAGAAAGCAAGTCTTTATAGAGTGATTAGATCATGAAAATGGAGCCCTCATGGTTGATTAGTGACTCTGTAAGAGAGGTCCTAGAGCTCTGGCTGGTGGCTTCTACCACATGAGGACACAGTATGAAGATATTATCTATGAATCAGGAAGAGAGCTCTCAACAAACACTGAATCTGTTGTGGCTTGGCCTTGACCTTTCTAGCCCATAGATCTGTGAGTAATAAGTCAAGGTTGTTTATAAACTGTCCAACTTATAGTATTTTGTCTGCCCAGATGGACTAAGACACCAGTTACATCCTTGTGACAAAGGAAAGGTCCATAATGGGTAGTAGTGGGATATTAAGTTAGTTATATTTCTAAAATATAGTCTTGATCGTTTACTCCTCTTCTCAGGAATTTTAAGTAGTTCCTTATTACCTGTTGGTGTTGAAGGACATCTCTCCTCAATCTGTACTTCGTATGTAAGGTTCTGAGTTCAATATGATTCTAAGACTGCTTGATCCTTCCACAACTTATGCTGCAGCTGGTGTGAATTGGACCTATTTAGTGGATCCTCCAGTGGCATCTCATTGCAAAAACAATCAATCCCTGTGATACTCTTCAATTCCTTCTGTTACCATAAAAGACTTTTTAGAATCCTACTTTGCCTATCTATATCAGCACCTTACACCCATGCAGGAACAGTTGCTGAACTTCCTCCAGAATAATGCAGCTCTCCTTGTGTGGCTAGATAATAAATTTAGCATCAATATAGGTTATATATATTTTTCTTTGGCTATTTGACCTCAGTGGTTTTCAAAATTCTCTAACATCTAACTTCACCCAAGTAACTTCATATTCTAGTATTGCCCAACACTTTATTTCAGACAGAGTCTTGTTTACTGTTTCTTAACCTACCTCTTGGCTCCTTTATGTACTGCCCTGTGGGTACCAAGGTGGGTGGGAGAAGTGCTGGCCTCAAGGGACTCATGGCAAGTGAGAAGAGAAATATGCAAACACAGTTACACTGCATAGAACCACTGCTGTCAGGGAGGTGTACAAGAAGTCCCGAGCACCCAAGTATTCCTGGATCGTTGAAACCTCTGTGATTTGGTGCTCAAGAAGGTTCCCTTAACTCTATACATCATTTCAATGCCCATCTCTCTCCTCAATGGAAATATCTAGTATTCTTTCAGCCCAAAGGACTTACATTATTCTGTTTTCTATTGCTATAGCAAAATGCCTTAGGTGGCATACTTTATAAAGAAAAGTTTATTTAGCTCACAGTTTTGGAAGCTGAAAGCCCAAAATGAGGTGGCCCCATCTGTTCAGCCTCTCGTGAGGGACCCCTTGACTGTGTGTCAACATGGCAGAAAAGTGAGAGGGAAAATGGCTGCAAGTAGCAAAGGCCAAGTAGTTGGAATGACCTCACTTTATAGCAAACCTCTCTCTCTTAAGAACTAATTCTTCCTATATTAATCCACTCCAAGGACAGTGTCTCCACTAAACTAATCACTTTCCACTAGGTCCTACCTCTTAATGGTTCCACTACCTCTTAATACAGCCACACTTTCAAAGCATGAACCCTTGGAGGACATGCACAGACCATATCCAAACCATAGCAGGACTCTTCTATCCCTCTTTTCTAAATTCTTAACACTTTTATGCCACAAGGTTTAATCCTTGATTCAGACTTTATTACTTCTCACCTTTGGTTTTATCTATACACTGCCAGTGTTATGGGTCAAGCCTTGGACTTCTTATCACTGTTCAATCTCTCCCTCTTTCCAGCACCAAATGTGTTCATAAGTACACATTGGTTGATGAGGTATTTTCACTGTACAGTGCATTATTGGGATATCACTACTTTCTTAAGATTCCCTAACATCTGTTCACCAATTTTAATCACTGCTCAATGAATCAAATCCTGGGAGTGATGATGTTGGGTTACAGTTAATTCATTTCTCTTCGTTGCATGTACAGTTCTCCTCCCACATGTGGTGGGAGCTGCTCTTTCTGATGGAAAAGTTGTGTGGATGCACCATGCCTCTGATGGTGCCTTAAGGTAGAGCCAGTGTTGTCACTGCTTGATTCTTCACATCTGCTTTGGTTTTCAGTGAATGTCACTGCTGTCAAAATTCACTGTGATGAAATAGTCTATAGTTTTTTTTACCTCTGGTTTTTTTCTCAGTATTCCCTAAAAGTAACTCATATTTGGCAAATATCAAATTTGCCATGCATCTCAACAGTAGGAAGTCATAATTTTAGGAAGGGAAAGGGTATAAGGACACATTAACTTTCACAAGGAATTAGAGATCAGAGATTAGGTATAGAAAAGGCTACTTAAGGAACTGTGATAATCCTAGAGACATATAAATGAAGAGTACTTCAAAAGAGTAAAAATATATGATAAAGGTATTTCAGCTATTTAGTATTCAATATTTATTAGTCAATACTAGCCATAATTCAATGATTTTTAACAACTTCTATCCTCATTTACGTAGAAAAGTAAAACAGTAAATGGAGGTCTGAAAGCTATGGTCAAATTCATTTGACCTCTCCTAGGCAGCAATTTTCAGGTTATGTCGTGCCTCTAGTGTGTCTATATGCTGTCTTCTGAGAAGAATATGGGCGCCTTGTGGATAGGACTTCTGTTCTTCCGTCTCTGTGTCTGTAGAAACCTCAAAGGACAGCTGGAACAAAGCAATCTGGTCTGAGTTTTTGGGAGGAAGGACCACAGTAAGTCCCTTGTACTCTTGCTAAGCACTGCCATCAATTAAGAGAAGCACTGCTAAATCAAATCTATCCCTTGTGTCAAGCCATTCATCATATTTTAAAATAAGAATGAATAATTCTTTATTAAAGAATAACTTTTCACTCATATATATTTAGCTCCTTAGACTCTTTGTTTGCTAAAGGCAAATTACTACAGAATTTTTTTTCCAGAGAGGGTTAATTACAATGTTACTTATACCAGAAAACAATGAAAAGGACCTTTATGTCTAAGCAGGAAAATAATTAATTATAGACCATCTATACGATGGAAAACACTAGACATGGTGGTATCAAAGAACGTTCAGAAATGATGAAATGCCAATGGATCAATAAATGAAAGAAACAAATGATAAAAAGCATTTAATAGAATTTCAATTTTGGAAAACTATATACAACTAATGTGGTGATGATTAATTATCATTTGGCAATATACATGTTTTTAAGTGTGGTATTTTATTTGATGTTATTATTTCTGTACCAACTTCCTTTTGCCTCTTTTTTTTCTGTTTTGTTGTTGGTGGAATCTGTTGTTTGTTTTTTATTTGTCTGTTTTATTCTTCCATTATTTTGGGTTAAAACTTTATATACATTTGAAGCAATATATGTTATGGCTTATATGTAAATGTTCCCCCAAAGCCTGATGCGCTCATAGGTGGGGCTTTTGGGAGATGACTGGATCATAGGTGTGTGGTACTGAATCATGGGTTTGTGATACTGGATTAGTCCACTGATGGGTTCATGGTTGGGTGTGATGTTGAGGGGAAAGCCTGTTGGGAAGAGATGAGTCACTGTAGGCATGGCCTGAATATATATATATATATATATATATATATATATATATATATATATCCTGGCTTGAGCATTCACTGCTTTCTGTCTGCTATGCCACGAGCTGTTTCCCCTCTGTCTCACCCTTGTGCCATGTTATCCTGCCTTGGAGTCAGCCAACTATGCCTAAAACCTCTACAAACTGTAAGCCAAAATAAACCTCTCCTCCTTTAACTTGGGGGTATTGAGTTTTTTGTGTCAGAAATGAGAAAGTAACTAAGACAGTATAATATCTAATTTTTTTGTTAGATATGAGTCTCTGATTTCAATGTGAGAATTAAATCCACTCATACTTATTTTACTTACTTATATTTTTCTTTTGCACTTTCAATTAAAATTCTTTTTTTCTTTGGATTGTGTTTTTGATATTTGTTGCCTTCTATCAGAATGAATATATGACTATATGTTTCTTTTTCTGTTTTTCTTTCTTGGTTGTTCTAGGGATTGAGCACAGTCCCTTTTCGCTGAGCTGTATATCTCCAGATTTCCCTACCTTTTCTTTTTTTAAATTTTGAGATAAGGTCTTGTTAAGTTACTAAGTTGACCAGGCTGGGATTGAACTTGAGATCCACCTACCTCAGCCTTCCAGAGTTCTGGGATTACAGGTATGCACCACGATGCCTACCTATATTTTCTTTTTTTTTTTTACTTTCTACTAATTTGGAAGTCCTATATTGAATTTATATTCTTTTAGTCTTAACCTAAAATACCTGACACATTTAGTGAACCTTCTATTTTACTAAGAAAGTCTAAATTTATTGTCTCTATCATCTCCCTGAGTATATTATTAAAAATTAAGCATGCAGCCAGGTGTGGTAGTGCACACCTGTAATCCCAGCACCCTGGGAGGCAGAAGCAGGAAGATAGCAAGTCTGAGCCTAGCCTGGGCAATTTAGCAAATTAGTAAGACCCTGTCTCAAAAAAAAGTATGCTTTTTTCCCCCCTCAACATTCATCTTTCCATTCTTCAAAAAAATTTTATTCAGTACTTTACCTCTGCTTTGTTTTATAAAAACTCAATTAATAGTAATACTTATCATTTCTATTAGCCATGCTTATTTAAAATTTCCGACATGATTCTAATATTTATTTGGTCACCACTACTTATGTCACTTGTTCATTTTTTAAAAATCATTTTAAATTCACTTAGAGTATTTCAGCAAGGATCTCTAGGTTATAAATTCCCTTCAATAGTTGAAGATCTGAAAATGTTTTTATTTTGCTGTTATTCTCTTAAATTATTTTCAATTACCAAATGTATTAAAGATATAGAAAGGCCCCCCAAGTAATATAACGGAGTTTAAGAGCTAACCATTTTGGTTTTATGCATTTCTAAAATATTGGTGTGAAAGTGAGGTAAAATCCACTCCCCTGTCCACTCACACATGCCACCTCCTTCCACCTTCCTCAAGGATAGCTCCACCTTGAGGTGGTCATGTGTCACCCTTGTGCATGTTCTTATGCATGTCTCCCGGGGGTATATATATAGCACCACCAAGTGAATATCCTGGTTCCATTTCCTTTGCACTCATCACATCCTTGCAATTTTCTCTGTTACCGCACTCAGGCCTAGGTCACCTACTTTACTTGCATATAATAATATCATGATGCCAGTAAGCTATCCTTTAATTGTCTATTGCTTCACTGAAAGACAGTTGCTCTGTTGACAGTTCCACTATTTAAAACAATGTGGCAATGAATTTTTCTGTGAATGTTTGTTACCTTGGGCACAAGTGTGAGAATTTCTCCAGAGTAGAAGCTAGAAAATATTAGTTGTGTCATAGGTTGATCATCCTTAGCTAGATGTCAAAATTAATTGTTCTAAATTGTACTCCTTGCATTGTATTAAAGGTGCTATTTTCCCACCCTTGATATTATCAGATTACTTAATTCTTTCTAATCTGATGGGCAAGATACAAAATCTAATTTTGATTTTCAATTGAGCTTTCCTGATTACTAATGGGCCTGAAAATCTTTTCATATGTTAACTAATTCTTTTTTTAGTAAATTAATTCAATAATTTTTGTCTGTTTTTCTCTTTGCTTGTTTTCCTTTTATTGCTTTTCGGGCATTCTTGTTACATTTTAATACTGAAAACTTACCTGACAGGTCATTTGAATATTGTCTTTGCCTCATTCTTTCCATTGGTGCTTACTAGTAGTTATTGGAACATTCCTTTCTCTTGTCCAGGTCTCTTAACTTAATCATTCTTCCCTCCCCACTCCCTCCTTTTCTCCTTTCCTCACTCTGCATGCTTTTTCTTTGTATATGTCATGATTTATTTTAGTTCTATCTTCCAATTTACTAATTTTCTTCTGCCACCTCTTGCGTTTAACCCATTGATTTATTTTCTCATTTGTTCATATACTTTATTAAAAATTGCATATTTTGTATCAGATATTATTTTAAGAGCTAGAGCTTAAACAGTAGGCAAAATAGATAAAAAGCAAATCCAAATACAGAAACAAAGAACTCTCTGCCCCTATGGACATTATATTCCATTACATAAAATTCTGTTCTGCTTTAAATTACATTGTGTATGTGTTTTACTTACAAGATTTTTACCTGATTCTTTTAAAACTTCTGTAAATAGTTATTTCTTATTATTATACAGAAGATCCACTTCTTTACCTGAATTTATTATGATAATTTTAGCATAATGATTTCGTATTTTGCTTGGATTTTTGTTGTTGTTTTTTTAGTTTTTTGGATTATACAGTGTAGCATTTTATCTGCTGACATGTTTGGGACTGTTTTGTAATTGTTAAATATAAGCTCATCTTTAGCAGAATTATGGCCTTTGAACTGGATAAGAAAAGCATCCTGAGTTGGGGGTGGAAAGGTATTGCGAATTTATTTGTGCCTTACTTGATGAGGTGACTAGATGCACACTTATTTTTAAGCTGTTTTTCCATCCTTGGGTAAGAGCATAATGGGAATTCAGATCCCAGCCTAGACACAGAAGATTCAGAATTCTAATTTCTACTCATGGCATGAAGTATGACTCACTTTCTATTCTAGACTCTAGGCCAGCGGACAGAGATTTATCTCTCTAAAATGCAAAAGATTTGTATGATCTGAAGAGAAACCAGAGTTACTATCTTTTTTAACAATGAGGAAGTTCTGTGAGTGGTTCTGCCCAGCACTGTGTCTGTTCCAGAGTGACTAAAAATTCCTTTTCCTAAGGCACAGATCCAATTCAAGTCTCTCTTGCTCTTCAATTCTAGACTTTGGAAATTTCCATTTTAAATGGATATAAGTATTCTTTAACATATTTTCAGCAAATGCATACATTTTTGAATAATGGGACAGCAAGTGGAGAATATTGAACTTGTTCAGTCTTGCATCTTGACTGGAAGTCCAAATGTTTTGCAATAAACATGGTATTTTTATGTTAAGAAAAAAATCATAAGAAGCCCAGTTATATGGCTGAGGAAAACAATGTGAGTCTGGGAGAAGATGATTTAATAAAGACAAGAGATGGGTTGGTTCGAAGCACAGCAGTAGGGGCCAGAGAAAGAGTGGGGTCTCCGGGCAAAAAGGGGTTCTACATACTATAATCCCATCTATAGTCCCTAATCTGTATTCCCACCCCAGGATTCTCTTCTGAGTTTCAGGCCTAGCTTCTCAAAATGGCTTTTTGTAATTACCAGATAGCTACAAATTCTGTTTGTTATGACCCAAACTAATATTAATACTCCTTTCTCCTGACTAATTCCAAAGAGTTATTCCTTCTATATTCCTTGATTTGATGCCCGTGACAAGTTGCTCATATCCCAAGTTTGAAAACAAATCTACATTTTTTTGTGCCCTCATTCTGCATGCAGTCGCCCCTCAGTATCTGCAGGAGATTACTTCTTGATACCTCCCATGGATACCAAAATCCATGGAGGCTCAAATCCCTTATATAAAATGAGGTAGCATTAGTATATAATCTATGCAATTCTTCAGTATGCTTTGAACCATCTCCTGATTACTTATACTACCCAATAAAATGTGAGTGCTATTTAGATAGTTATCATATTGTATTGTTAAAGGAACAACAATAAGAAAATAATGTCTACACATGCTTAGTATAAAAGCAACTTTTCTCCCCCAAATGTTTTAAATCTGCAGTTGATTGAATCCATAAATGTGGAGCCCTGTAGAGATGGAGGGTTGACTCTATATCACTCTGAATTTGGACACCAAATTCATTGTTGCCATCTCCTGTTTCTCGACTTCCCTTCCTCTCTTCTAACTCTACTCCCACTGAGCTGTGAGAGTAACTGATAACTTCTGTCTCTTGTCAACTGGAAGAGAGCCACAGCCTCTTTCTTTCCTGGTCCCCTTTTCTCTACTCTTCCTTGTTTTCAGTTCACTCTACATCCTGCAATCAGAATAGGCCTTCTAAGATGTTGACCTAATCATGTCACTCCTTGCTTGTGTCAGAGACAGATAACTGGCCAAAAAAATCCTGGTAATTTGAGTTATTACAGAGCCAGGGGCTGTATGTGGGAGGACACTTTCTTTCCTGGTTACTAGGTTGAGCCTTATGATTAGTTATTGCCAATGGGGTATGAATAGAAGTGGTGTGTGTGTGTGTGTGTGTGTGTGTGTGTGTGTGTGTATGTGTGTCTTTTTCAGGCTGAAGTGCTACAATACCAATGTACTTTCTCATAAAAGCTCTTCCTCCTCCACAGCAACCTTAGGAGTTATGTGGGAGTACTGTTGATTCACAGTTTACAATCAGGGCCTTGAATTCTTTCCTGGAGGAAAGCCATCCAACCAGTGACACCCTTAATGAACTGTACCGTGAAAAAAAAATACATTTTGGTTGTATTAATTCAGTGAAAGTTTAGGGGTTATTTAGTTCAGCAGCTTGTGCAATTT
Source organism: Heterocephalus glaber (assembly GCF_053883595.1). Taxonomy (NCBI): domain Eukaryota; kingdom Metazoa; phylum Chordata; class Mammalia; order Rodentia; family Bathyergidae; genus Heterocephalus; species Heterocephalus glaber. The sequence goes on along the minus strand of NW_028258146.1, from coordinate 1,476,455 downwards.
TAACTAATATTTTAATTAAATCACAAAATTCTCTACAAATAACTTCAAAATTGCTTAGAATGATTCAAAAGTCTTCTCAGGGCCAAATCTCTTGCATTGTTGAGTTCCTCATCTCTGCCCCCTACTTCTAATGTTCAGGCCAGATCCTGCAGGTGACCTGAGGATGCCTCTATCTTGCCTCCCCCCATCTTTGTTCATGTGGCTTCTTCTGCCTGCAATGGACTTTCATTTTTCTTCTTAATTCTTTTTTCTCAAGAACTTCATTCAGGCATTTCCTCTTTTGTGAGGCTTTTCTCATTTCTTCCCTGAAGCTTCTTTCTTTCCTGTACCATGTATCAAACATGTCATGTAATTTAAAATAAGAGAGAGAACCAAATTTTACCAAGTAATTTCCAGCACTAATTTTTTTCTACGCTGTTTTCCTTTTTTCTTCCTTGTCTTCTTGCTCCCCTCACCCCTTTTTCAGACAGGGTCTTGCTGTATCCCAGGCTGGCCTGGAACGTGCAGCAATCTTCCTGCCTCAGCCTCCCAAGTGCTGGTATTACAGGCATGTGCCACCACACCCAGCTTTGGCTCATTCTTTACTAAATTTTTAGACCTCATTATCCCCACCCCTACCTTTACTCCTAAGGCCACATTTTGGTCCCTCAAAGATCAAGAATTTAAAATGAGAAAAGAACAAACCCTTTCTCAGTCATATCATTTGTCTGAAATGCTGTTCAAAATGCTGTTCAGTTACATCTATGTACCTCCTGTCCTGCTTTAAAAATACATTGCTAGTAGACACTAAAAGCTTAGGAAAGTGACCATGAAGTCTAAACATGTACTAGAACAAATTAAGTAACCGAATAAATATGACATGACATTGCTAAAGTGGTGAAGTATGTTTTAAGATACAAGTCTTTGTTGGAAGTGATCTTAAAAAATTAGAGTGGACAAAAGAAATGCTTTTAAGGCAAAAGAAAGTATAAATTTGGTGCTTTTAGATTAGGTAGTAAAATAGGTTCTGTTAGCAAATGGATCTGTTTTTAACCTGGAATGTTATGCAGGGTGTGCTGCATAACTTCATTTACAGTGATGTTCAGATAAGAATTATTTAAATTACTCTATGGGAAATTCTGATGAAATAGTGGATAACCAACAAAGAGAGTGAGATGAATAGATAGCTGCATGTGAAACTTTCCAAAGGAGAAATCACTGTGTCATTTCAGTTTTGGGGAAAATAAAATGGCTAGTTGTGGCTTTTGATTTTAGACTTTAATTTTGACTTTTGTTGACTCTTGTAAATCGGATATCTCCTCTGGTCTGTCTTCTTTCAGAGGTGGGTGCAGCATTGGCAGTGCATGCAAGAAAGGCTCCATAAATGCTCTGAGAATGCTCTAGGTGCTACCTGCAGCACCTGCAGGGTGTGGCGTGGCATTCTCCACACCCAGTTCAGAGTGTTCCGCTGAGGCTCTTGAATATGGTGGAGATAATTTGGAAGAACATAAAGGGAATCAAAATGCTGTATGTGGCTTGACCGTGTTCACAGCGAGCAGAGCCTTTAAGTACCAACCTGCCCTCTTCCCAAGTAGATACATTTGGAGAGAACATAAACTGTAGAGACAGTCCCATGGGCTTACTGTGATGTTAAAGTTACAGAGTACCCACTGGGTATCTCCTTTAGGTCACGTTCTCTCTCTTATGTCCTAATCCAGGTTCAGATACACAAATTCTCCAATGAATAGCAGGAAGTGGAATTTGGTCTTCCATCTCTTGTTCTTGCATGAACTGAGTTGGAGATTTCATTTAATCCTCATGTTACACAACTGACTGACTCGTTTTTCATTATTTAATGTTCTCTCTTATTTAGTTCTTGGTTTAGCACATTAATAATTCACGAATACTGTAGTTTCTTGTTAATAAGAAATTTTTAATAAAGGGATCCCAAAATATTCTTTAGACCTATCCCCATGCCAACTTCCTCTCACTGCTATCAGTTTGGCAAAGAATTTTCCTTGTGCTCGGTTTGCATTTATATGGAAATATAGGTAGAAATACATGTTCCATCTCCTGCTTCCCCTGCAGTGCTTGGGATTGAACCCAGGGTCTTGTTTAAAGTGGGCAAGCACTCTGCCACTACATTCCCAGCCTGGAAATACATAGTTTTGCTTCATATTTTTTATTTGATAACTTGTCTTGCTACATGCCTTTTACTTTTAACAGTATTTCCTAGGGATCTTCTATATACAAAATGTGGCCTTATTTTATTTTTTGTAGCTGCACCAAAATATTTAATAATATGTGAAATATTCACTTTCATATATAAAATATTTCATGGCAAATATTTGCATTTTTCCATTTTCCCTATAATGAACAATACTGAAAGAAGATTCTTATATTTACCTGTATGTGCTCCTGATATTTTCTTAAATTGATATTTATAATTACATTATATAGTTACTGCTACTAGCTGTGAAAAGTCCAGGATTATTTCTACTTCTCTATCAACAGTGCAACAAAAAAAATTATTACAAGATACCCTCAACTCGAGATTTTATTAATTTACTTATGCTTTCTCTACTTAATTAGCAAACATTATAATAATTTTGTATTTCCATTTTTATTGCTTGATAAATATTTATTGGCCTTTTTTCCTTCTCTTCCAATTTTTCTTTTCTATTCTTTGTCTGTTTTCCCTATTGGGCCTCTCTCTCTCTCTCTCTCATATTTCTTTACATAAATATTGATCTTTTATCTGTGTTAAAATTGCAACTATTTCTCCTTGTATATTTTTCCTCTTTTAACTTTTGTTAAATATTAATGTGAATGGATTTTTAGAATTCTTTGTCCTACTTTTTATTTTTGGATATTTTAATTTTATTTTTTTAAAAATTTAATTTTTTCTATTCCAAGGTTACAAATATATTCTCTTACATTTTCTTTTTAATGTATACCACAAGATAGAGATCTACATTTTTTCTCCTAATAGCAATATAGTTATCCCAACTCCATGCATCAGTCAGCCTGTCTACTATCCACTGATTAAATATCAAATAAAGTATAAACTAAATTTTTCTATTTGCATGGTTTGGTTTCAACTTGTTCTACTGACCCACTTGTTTAGTCCCTGTTCTGGTTTGTGTATAGATGTCCTCCCAAAGCCTCATGCAGTCATAGGTGGGGATTTTTCATAGGTGGTTGGATCTAGAGTATGTGATGCTGAAATTGATTCATGGTGAAATGCTAGGTCAAAGGCATTAGAATTGAGGGTGTGAGTGCTACTCACCCTACCAGCCTGGATAAGATATAAGGCTTAGAAAGAACTGTGGTCACCTCTTGCTTGCTTTGCTACCTTCTACCCACCATGAATTATTTCTCCCCTGTGATGCCTGCCTACCATGTCACCCTGCCTTGGAGCCAGCAAATTATGGACTGAAACATCTACAAACTAAGAGCTAAGTAAATCTTCCCTCCTTTAATTTTGATTGTTGCATATTTTGTCTCAGCAATGCAAAAAGTAACTTATACAATCCCACACTGATGGCATGTGGCTTGTACTACTTTATGGTGTGCTCAAGTATCTTGTGGTGCTAGTCAAGTGGTATATTGAAGACACTTTTGTCCACTAACAAGAGCCACTATGCACTTCTCCCAGTTCCATGTTCCATGAGGTAGAATAGGTCCTAACATTAAACATGTCATTGACATGTGAAATAGCCCACAGCAGTAGTATTTTTACCACAAAAATCAATGTCACAAAACTTACAAACCAGTTAATAATAGTCCATCTTCCAATCTAGGCCCATGGAATGTCCCTGCATTTATTCAGATCTTTCATTATGTTTTCCCAAAAATTTATAGTTGTCATCATATAAATTATGAATATTTCCTCTTAAGTTTAGTCCACAATTATTTGGGGGTTTGAGTATACATATGTATTTACAAGACTGTCTTAGTCACTTTCTTGTAGCAGCTGCTGAGATATAATGCCAGATAGGTGCAATTTAAAATAGGAAAAAAGGTCCAAAGACAAAGGAGTGAAGGGAGGGGAAGGGGAAAGGAAAAGAAGGAAAGGAAAAACTATGAAAAAAGAAAAAAAAATGGAAATGAAATCTATGTAAATAGGGAAGGGCGGAGGGGGTGAAGGGCACACAGGTAATGGAGGAAAAAATAAGAACCAAGATACATCATGTACAGGTACAAACACCTAATGATAAATGTAAACGAACTAATATCTAAAATGTACCAATAAAAGAACTAAAAAAAAAAAAAAAAAAAGGAGGAGAGATTTATTTTGGCTCATAGTTTTCAGAGGTCTCAGTCCTTAGTTGGCAGATTCAATCACAGAAATGGCATCATTGAAGAGTCTAGTGGAGAAAAGCTGTTCACATTATGGTGGCTAGGAGGCAGAAAGAGAAGGCAGGAGCTGAGAAGGGAGAAATACCCTTCTAGATCATGCTCCCAGTGACCCGCCTCCAGCCAGACTCCAGCTTCTAGCAGTAAGTCAGCTATGAACTGGCAGTGGACTAATCCACTGACCATGAATCCATTATCCAATCACCTTCCAAACACAGGAGACTTTTGGGTACTTCCCAACTCTATAACTGTGATAATCTTATTTATTGTATATTTTAAATGAATACTGGTAGTGCATAGGGAAACTACTGGCATTTGTCAATCTTATATTCAGTTCTTTGTTGATATTAGTCAGGGCAGGCTAACTGCTATAGCAGACAAATCCAAAATCTTGATAGTTTCATAAAATAAAGGTTCATTTTGTACTCATGTCCAGACCACCATCATCAGTCCTTTGGTAGCAGGACTGAGGTCTCTGGTGCATAAAATCACTCAGAGGCCCAAGCTTCTTGTGCTTCACATCTCTGCCACCCCCAAAAGCCTTAGTGTCTTGTTGTCTGTCCTCAGCATATGGCCACATGTGAGGTACAGGAATGAAGCATCAGAGGGGTAGTTCTACAGGCAAAGTCAGGAAGATGTTTATATCACATGTTTTCTATTCCATGTCCTCAAACATTTGTCCTCCTTAAAATCTGCAGTCTAGCTGTGTGACCAGGAAGGCAGCATTGAGCTGGTCCCTACTAGAGCTGGTCTCTCACAATTTAGCAGTTTTTTGGTTTTGTCACTTTGAAGCTAAAGATATTCCTTATTTACATACATCTCTTAACCTAATTTTATTGCCTAGGACTTGCAGGACAATGTGGAACACAGTAACTCCCACCTTATCCAGGATGAAATGCAGTTCAAAATTATTAATATTTATGTTCATTCTTTCAAGACAAAAAGTAAATTCATATAACTTTTATTACAGTATATTGTAGCAGCTTATAGTATATAGCATATTGACATACAGTATATGGATAACTTATAGTACATTGATAGTATAGTATATTGATTCATTAAAATTGTTTTTAATGTCTTATTCTGCCTAATTTATACATTAAATTTTACCACAAATGTGTATGTATAGGAAAAAATATAGTATTATAGAATTGAGTACGCTCTAGGGTTTCAGGTGTCCAATGTGGGGCTTGGAATATATTGCCCGTGGGTAAGGAGGAACCACATAACTATCAGCAACAATTATATTCTGTATTTACTGGAGACTTCTGTAAGTTCCTTTTAATAAGTTAAAAAATATAGTTCTATTAAATATGATGTGACAGGGCCTGGGATTTAGCTCAGTGGTTCCACTGCCTGCCTTGCAAGCACAAGGTCCCAAGTTCGATCCTTGGTACCAAAATAAAAAAAAAAAAAAATCTAAATATGATGTGACATCTTTTGAAATAATCTTATTGACTCTAACCCTCAGCCTAATGTACTATAAAACATTCTTGGATTTCTGGAATAAATTCAAATTATTTATAAAACATTTTTTTTTGTTTTGTTTTGTTTTGATTTTTTTTGTTACCAGGGATCAAACTCAGGTTCTTGCGCTTGTGGAGCAGGCGGTGGCATGACTGAGCTAAATCCCTGGCCCTATGAAACATATTTTAAATGCCCTACTGGAGTAATTAGGGTAGTCATTTAATCATAAAATTTATGTCTACATTCAGAAATGATAGTTAATTATTCCCTTGGTTTTCTACAGTCTTTTAGAGGTTTTGTATAAGGATTAAGGTCATATCATAGAATGAGTTGGAAATTATTTAATTTTCTTTTCCTCTTTTGTATAAAAGTTTATGTCAATAGGGAATTTTTGGTTGCTTGAGTGTTTCGTGGGACCATACAGGTCATGTCCAATTTCTCACCCTTTTTAAAATTTTACTTTTAGATTAGTTTATAGTAATACTGATTTTATTGATATGCAGTTTGTGTAAGCCCCTCTACAATCAAGATATAAAACACTGTCATCATCCTAAAATACACCCTGGTGCTACTCCTTTGGAATGAGGTGCTCCCTCTCCCTAAAGCCTGGTAACCACTGATTCATCCTGTAAGTGCAATTATAGGATGTAATGATTTGACACTGGCTTCTTTCAGCATAATAGCTTTGAGATTTTTCGAAATTTTTGAGTATGTCAGTTCTTCACTCCTCTTTATTGCTGAATATATTCCATTTATGAATGTACCACAGCCTACCTATTCAGTCACTGAAAAACAACCAAGAACCACCTGCACCTTGAAGACATCTCTGAGGAATAGACATTTCATAGGGAAGGCTTGATACTAGTAATAAAGCTATCTATCATAAGAAATCTATAAGCAATAACATAGTAAACAAAATAAAATTAAAAACTAGAAAATGACAAGACACAGAAGCAAAATGCAACCCCATACCTCTAGTCCACCCAGGACAAGTCCAGGGGATAACAAGATAGAGAAAATTAGAAACTACCATCTGAATTTTCTGAAATGATACCAGCAAAAGTTAAAAAAAAAACCCAGATGGATGAAGCTATAAAGAAAATAGTCTCTTAGGCAAAAAAAGAAATGATGATCAAAATGAAGGATATGATCAATGAATCTAGCATAGACACAGATAAAAAAATAAATGAGCTTAGAAAAATGATGGAAACCATGAATGCCCAATATAGGAAAGAAATGGAATCCATGAAACAGATGCAAAGAGATATCCAAGAGATTAAAAATTCCATTGAAAGTATACACAACCTTTTGAAGGAAAGCAAAGACAGAATATCGATATAGAAGACAGGATTGCAGCTAGTGACCAGGAAAGAAAAGATTTCTTAAAAATATCAAGGGGCCATGAGAAATCAATCCAGCAGCTGCTAGATGATAGAAAGAAGAATAACATAACACTAATCAGAGTCAATAAAGAAACAGGAGATAGTGCAAACATTAAAAAAAAAAAACTGTTCACAGAAGTAATGGCAGAAAACTTCACAAGCAGGGGAAAAGAATTTGACATACAGATAAGTGAAGCATACAGTATTACAACTAGTTGTGCTAAAAAAATACTACACATAGGCATATAATAGTCAAGATTCCAGAAATTCAGCAAAAGAAGAAAATATTACAAGTAGTTAGAAAAAAGAAACAAAGGAAAGCCATCAGAATCACAGCAGATTTCTCAACACAAACCTCCATGTCAAGGAGAGCTTGGAATGAAGTATTGCAGGCTCTGAAAGAAAATAACCCCCAACCCAGACTGATGTACCCCATAAAACTATCTTTCAAAATCAATGGAGAAATAAAATACTTACATGAAAAATAACAACTGAAGAAATTCACAACCAACAAACCAGCTCTACAAAATGTGCTGAAGGACATTTTAGAAAGAGATAATAATTCCAAGAACACCAATAGAAAGAAGCCACCAAACAGGGTAAGCAATTGAACAGAGGGAAAGACAAGGAACCAACAGCAGAAAAATAATATGACAAGGATAAGCTAGTACATAACAGTTATAACCATTAATGTAAATAGCCTCAATTCACCAATAAAAAGAAACAAGACTGGCAGAATGGATCAAGAAACAAGATCCAACAATATGTTCCATACAAGAAACACACTTAACTCAAAAGAAATTCATAGACTGAAAGTCAAAGGATGGAAAACAATGCTCCATGTGACAGGAACCTGGAAAAAAGCAGAGGTAGCTATTCTATTTGCACACAATATGAACTTCAAGGCAAGACTGATCAAAAGAGACAAAGAAGGTCACTACATACTTTTTAAGAAAAAACTCCAAGAAGAAGACACAACAATCAGAAATATATATGCACCAAATACCAGTGCACCCAATTATATAAAATAAATATTAATAGACATGAAAAATTTACTAAGTACTGACACAATTGTGATGGAGGACCTTAATTCCTCATGTTACAAATAGACAGATCAACTAGAAAAAAAAATCAACAAAGAAATATTAGAACTGAAACAAACTTGTGAACAAATGGACTTAGTAGATGTCTACAGAGTGTTTCAGCCCACAATATCAGAATATACATTCTTCTCAGCTGCACATGGGATGTTCTCCAAAATAGACCACATACTACCCCATAGAACATGCCTAAGAAAGCACAAAGGAATTGAAATTATCCTATGCATATTATCTGACTTTAGGGCAATGAAATTGGAAATCAATGGCAAAGGAAACCACAAAAACCCCATAAACACATGGTGATTAAATAATACCTTCATGAACAGCCAATGGGTCACAGATGAAATTAAAGAAGAAATTAAACTGTATCTACAATTAAATGATAATGCCAACACAATATACTGCAACTTGTGAGATGCAAAGAGCAGTCCTAACAGAGAAATTTATAGTGGTGAATTCTCACATCAGGAAAACAGAATGAGCTCAAATAAACAACCTAATGTTGAACTTCAAACTTCTAGAGCAAGAAGAACAAGCCAAGAACCAAAGCTCATATCAGGGAGGAAATTACAAAGATCAGAGCAAAAACTAAGGCAATGGAGACTAAGAAAACAATACAAAGAATCAATGAATCAAAGAGCTGGTTCTTTGAAAGATTAAATAAAATTGATAAAATCATAGGCAACCTCATCAAAAAAAGGAAAGAAAAGACTAAAATTCTTGCAATTAGGAAAAAAAAGAATGAAAACACAATGGATCCTGTGGAAATCCAGAAGATCATCATTACCTACTTCAAGAACCCGTACTCTAATAAGATGGAAAACTCAGAAGAAATGACAGATTTCTAGATACATATGAATTACTAAAACTGAATCAAGAAGATATAAAAATTCTAAATAACCCAATATTAGTCAGAAGGTGAAAATATAATTAAAAACCTACCAACAAAGAAAAGCCCAGGTCCTAATTTTTTTCACTGCTGAATTCTACAAGAAATTTAGCAAACATTTAATGCCACTACTCTTCATAATCTAATGAAATTGAAAGGGAAGTAATACTCCCAAAATCATTCCTGTAAGCAAGTATTACCCTGATACCAAAACCAGACAAGGACCCAACCAAAAAAGAGAATGGCAGAATAATCTCTATAATGAACACAGATGCAAAAATCCCCAATAAGATACTGGTAAACAGAATGCAGCAAATCATCAAGAAGGCTACACACTATGAGCAGGTAGAATTTATCTCAGGGATGCAGGAATGGCTCAACATAAGCAAATCAATAAATATAATACACCATATCAACAGAGCCAAAGTCAAAAATCACCATGATCATCTCAATAGATGCAGAAAAAGCATTTGACAAAGTACTACACCCATTCATGGAAAACAAAAACCCTGCAGAAAATTGGAACAGATGGTCTTTATCTCAATCTGAGAAAAGCCATCTATGACAAACTGATAGCCAACATAATACTAAATGGTCAAAAACTGAAAGCTTTCACTCTAATATCAGGAATAAGACAAGGATGTCACTATCACCACTTCTATTCAGTGTATTTCTGGAAGCATTAGCCAGAGCAATTAGACAAGAAAAAGAAATAAAAGGAATAAAGATAGAAAGGGAGAAGTTAAATTATCAGTATTTGCAAATGATGTGATATTCTACACAGATAATCCCAAAAACTCCACCAAAGGACTTCTAGATTTAATAATTAAATTCAGTAGTGGAGCGGGATAGAAAGTGAACACTCAAAAATCAATAACATGCCTGTAGACAAATAACAAACTCACTGACAAAGAAATTAGAGAAATAACATCATTCAGAATAGCATGAAAAAAATGAAATACCTAGGAATCAATCTAATGAAGAAAGTAAAAATCTTTACATTGGAAATAACAGTACTCTGAAAAAAAAGATCAAAGAGAATATCAGAAAATGGAAAGATATCTCTTACTCTTGGGTTGGAAGAACCAATGTAGTGAAAATGGCCATACTCTCAAAATTGTTTTACAGATTTAATGCAATCCCAATCAAAATACCATTAGCATATTTCCCAGAATTAGAGAAAATATTCCTAAAATTCATTTGGAACCAATAGAGAATAGCAAAAATAATTATGGGCAACAAAGTCAAGGCAGGGGGCATCATAATCCCTGACTTGAAGTTACACTGCAGAGTTACTGTGATAAAAATAGAATGATAGTAGCATAAAAACAGACCTGAGGATCAATGGAACAGGTTAGAAGATGCAGAAATAACCCTAAACACATTGAGCCACTTTATCTTTGAGAAAGGGTCCAAATATGTTCACTGGAAGAAAGATAACCTATTTAATAAATGGTGCTGGAAAAAGTGACTTTCTACATGCTGAAGACTAAAATTAGACCTATGTCTCTCACCATGTACTACAATAAAATCAAAATGGATCAAAGATCTAAATATTAAAACAGAAACATTAAACCTGCTGGAGAATATAATAAGTAGAACTCTTGAGCACTTAGGTGTAGGAAAAGGCTTCAACAACAAAACCCGTATCACATGGGAAATACTACAAAGAATCAACAACTGGGATCTCATCTTATTAAAAAGCTTCTGCACAACAAAAGAAATCACCATCAGAGTGAAAAGACAATCCACAGAGTGGGAAAAATTTTAGACCATTGTGCCTCAGACAAAAATTATATGTTCTAATATCTAGAACATATAAATTGAAAAATATCAGGCCCTCCAAATTTAAAGACCCAATCCACAAATGAGCATCTGAGGTGAATACACACTTCTCAGATGAGGAAATACAAATGGCAAATACACAAAAATAGTTCAAAAAAAAAAAAAGAAAGAAAAAAATGTTCAACATCTCTGGTCATTCAAGAAATGCAAGTTAAAATTCCATCTCACTGCAGAAAAAAATGGCTATTATAAAGAAATCAATCAACAACAAATGCTAACAGGGCTGTGGGTAAAAAGGAACCCTTCTCTACTGTTGGTAGGAGTGCAGACTGGTGTGACTACAGTGGAAATCAGTGTGGAGATCCCTCAAAAAACTAGGATTAGAAATTGCATTTGACCAAGGTATTCCTCTTCTGAGTATCTTTCCAAAAGAATTAAATGCATCATACCACAGCAATATATGAGCACCCATGTTTATAGCAGGACAGTTTATAATAGCTAAATCTTGGAAACAATCCAAATACCTATCAACTGATGAATAGATAAAAAAGATGCGGTTTTTTTAATACAATGGAGTACTACTCAGCCACAAAGAAGGATAAACATGAGATATTTGTAGGTAAATGGATGCATCTTGAGACTATACTCTTAAGTGAAATAAATCAGACACACACGTGTAAATATCTCATTGTCTCTGGTGTGAGAAAATGAAAGTGTAAATAAGGAAAAAAATGTATAATACATATTGTGAAATAGAAAGAAATTGTTCAAAATAATAGTGCAGGTCAGATACTTTGTTAATAATTAAAATGTTTTATGCAAAAAAGTATAGTTTTCCTAAGGAATGAGTTGAGAGATTTAACAATTGAAAATACATTTTTTAACATCATGATTTGCAGTGTGTTTACTATTGTTATTCTCTAATTATTCTAATTTTATTATGAAATTTTATTTTTTCATAGAAGTGTTTTTATATTTTCTTTATTAATATGTATTTGTATTACATTAAAAAAGGTAAAAAAAATTAAAATTGCTAATATTTAAATGATGTTACCATTTAAACATGGAAAATATTAAACTTGATCCAAAATGGCTGTAGAGAAGCTAGTTGCTAAACATGCAGGGACATAAAACATTTCATTAGAGAACAAGATTAAATTAGAACATAATAAAATTAGTTATAATGCCACAGCAGCATGAATTCATGCCTTTTTAGAGAGAATTATTATTTCTGTGTTGATCACAAAGAGACCTAGAAGCAGTAGTTTCCTCAGTTCACATATGGGACCATCATACACACACTGGGACCCAGTTGGGCTTTAATACTAATGCTCAGTAAAATCAACCATGAGTCCTTGGAGAGTAATTGATTCCACATTTGGTGTGGCAAAAATCAGGGTGGTCCCTGAACATCAATAATGTATGACAAACAGCAGAAATGACAAATGAGCTCCGTGTCCCCTTGCACTTGTCTTGTGGCCAAGTTATGACGATTGAAAAATCACAAAGAAGGCAATAATAGTGATTATTTGATACAAGTTAGGTCTGAGGGAAACATGACAACTTCAGGATGCTCAAGAGATGAGACTACATGAGGTATACCATGCATGATCTTCCAAAACTGTTTATAGAAAATATTGCCATTTGAGCAACAATACTCCATGGAGATTACCTTCAAAATATGTTCAATAGCTGACCTGAAAAAGGAAAGGGTATGTGCCAGGAGGTCACACCATACTTACACAATGGATCAGGTCTCAGAGCTTAGACTTGTGTACTTTGAATAATTCCAGGATTCAAAAATTTGAATGTGGTTGGTTTCAAAAATCTTGTAGTTGGAAATGCAAAAGTCTTGAGAGCCCAGAGAAGCTAACAAAAACTAACAGGTGTAAGAAGTACCTTCTAATGTTGGATAAATGGCTCCTGGAAAGATATTTCTTTGGAAGGATACAAGGTTCAGTGACTGGAGAAGTCCCAGAAGACTTTGAAATGGCAGCCATCTATTTACAGTGGGACCCAGTTGAGTGTGCTAGGTTCAAGTCCCTTCTCTTCCCTTCCCTTTCCCTTTTCCTTTCACTTCTCAATCCCTTTTCTATTCTGGCATTCAGATGTAGCTTCTTCATGTTGAGGTCTCCTTGAAAACTGTTATGCATATCTTGTGGGGGCGATCCCTGGCACATCCGCATGGCGGCACCATCTGGTGTGCTCTCAATACAGTGTCTGTACTTGTCTTTTCTTTAGGCATGCAGCTGGTCAGGATGCAATTCACAGCCTGCTTTAAGTGTGTCAGGCACTTGGCCTTTGGGTCTTCCACTACAAGGAACACATTTCAAAACTCTCTGAGTGGTCTTGTTGAAGTTCCTCTCACTGGGCTTGAAACTGACGCATGGGTTCATACTCCTTCCTGTGTACTCTATAGCTTAGCAACGCCTCTACCCAGAGAAGGACTCCACCATTTTTTTTGATTCTACTCTGTTGATATTAGGGTACTTTTGATATTAACTTTTTGACATTCTTGAATTAGATGAAGAGATTGCAGGGTTGTGAAATCATTTTCCGACTATTTTTTTTAAATATCCATATGATAATAAAAAAATAGCCCAGGTGGTATAATGATTAAACACAAACATGTAGTGGCTCAGTATGAGTCACTGTTTAGAAGATCCCATTGGCCAAAACCCAGTCACATGGACACAACTAGCTGCAAGGGATGCAGGGAAGTGAAGTTCAGCTGTGAGTTGACAAAGGACAGCGCTTGGATTGTGGTAACAGCAAGCAGTTCTGCCATAGGTGATTTTTCACTTCATGTTGGAATTTCACTTTTAAAAAATTGAGTAACTATAAAACTATAATTTTGAGATGTACTTGCATTTCTCATGTTACACTTGTATTTACTTTTTCCAAAAGTAGCCAAATAAGCAACCACAATTTTCCATGAAATCTCAAACATTTCCAAATGCCTACTTCACATGCTGTAGCAGTTTCTCCACCTTTCCTCGAAACTATTGCAGGGAGCTCTGTGCAGCAGCAGAAGCTTCCTGGGTGGATAGGTGTTGGACAGAAATGGAACAAAAATGCTGGACTCCCCTTTGGTGTGGAGAGAAAAAGTCTAGGACACACATATATTATTAAGTCTACACTATCATCTTTGAATCATATGACCCAGAGGTAAAAACTTACTCTGTATACATCTGTCTTTTTTCTATGAAATATCTAACATCTATTTATCTACTTATCTATCATCATCATCATCTATCTTATCTTTATCACCTTATCTATCATCTATAAATCTCCTTGTTTATCACCTTTCTAATGTCTATTATCTACCTATTCAGATACTATTAATGATTTTTATAGTAACTAATATATTTTAGACCTCCTTCCATTGCATTAGATACCTATATTATTCTAAAATAGCATGGTTTCATAGTCTTAAATTATATAAAGGTATTATAATTATCCCATTTTTCTCAGTTTTAGTGTTATTAATAGTATCTTACAGCTAAGCATATTTATGTATTCCCTTATCACTTGTTCATCTTTTCTTTTATTTAAGAAATATTTATTGACCATTATATTCCAAAATTTGTTATAACTAGCATGAGTTCATGTGTACATCTGAGTACATCTTTAGAATTAAATCTAGAAATAGAATTTCTTGCTGTAAAATTTGAATATTTTTAAAAGGTTTGAGTTACACACTTAGGAATGTGTAACAATTTGTATTTATATTTGTAAAAGTTAATATGAAGTCCCTGTTACAACATTATCAATACTAGATATTTTTTTCTTTTTAACCACTACCAATTTAATAAGCTAAAATGATATATTATCAGTTTTGATAAGCATTTTTGATTTCTAATGAGATTAGCATTTTATTGTTTATAGGAAATGTGTATCGGTGTGTATGTGTGAACTTTTTACTCTAATGTTCTTTTAAATTAAAAAATTATTTATAATTTGAGAATATTAGGCTTTGTGAAGTATGTATATTGTAGTTTTCCCCAAGACAATGTTATTTGTGCTATAATCTTTTTTATGATAATTTTTGACATTTTTCTTTGAAAATTTTATGTAGTAAAATATTTCATCTACTCCAAGAACAGCCATCTCCAAGTCAAGATTTTATAAAGAGTTGACCATGAGCTCTTCTATTTTTATTTTATGTTTTTTCTTTAAATATTTAAGCCAAGTGGAATTTATGTTGGGTGTAGAAATGGGGTAAAATTTAACTCACTTCTTGATTATCAGCTTGCTTGGTTTAAGAGCACCTAGCAGATTAGCCAAGCACACTTCTGGATATGTCTGTGGGGATGTTTCCAGGTATCACTGAGGGGATGTTTCTAGCTATCCAGCTATCGATGTAGCTATCCAGCTACACTGAAATGTAAGCCAGCAAACTGACGGGGGAGGTCCTGCTGATTGTGGATGGTGACATCCAGTAGGCTTGCAGCACAGAGGAAATGAAGAGAGGGAGAAGGATCTCCACTTGCATTTGAAAAGCTCCATTCTGCTCCAGCAGGTGTGACTTTTGTTAACACATCACCCTGTTGACATCAGTCTCCAGCTTCTTCAGCCTTTCAATGTGGAGCCACACCTATGACTTCAGGGAGCTTCCAGGCCTTCAGTCCTGGGCTGGTGTTATATCCTTGATCCTTCTTGTTCTACAGCTTCCAACTTCTTAGACTGAGCATCCACCGAATCTTCTGGTTCTCCAGAGAGCAGACAGCCACTATGGATCATCCCATCTCTGATCCTGTAGTTATCTAATAAATCTCCTTACATAATTTTATGTACATATATTTTTCCTATTGATTCTGTCCCTCTGGAGAAGCCTAACCAAAATTATTAGCCTGCTTTTCTTGCATCATTTATTAAATAATCTACCTCTTCAATCAACTGACAAAGCTGTATTTTAAATCATAAATATCGATATACTCGGGTTCATTTTTGTTCCTTTGGTACTGTTCTATTTATCTCATTCTTTTGTGCTGTCTGCTAGTAGCACTGTATTTTACATACATCAGCCTTTAAGTATGTGATTTGCAAACTCCTCCTCCCTGCTTCATAGAGAAAAAGCTCTTAGCTCTGCTCACATATCTGGTTTTCCAAATATACAGTAGAATCATTTTGTGAAATTTAGAAATAATTGAATTTTTAATGAGATTATCTACTACTTGAGAGCTGGTATCATTAAAGTTATAGATTTACTTTTGGCTACATATTTATTCACATTTTAAAAATGTATTTCAATAAAACCATGTACTTTTCTTAAATTTATTTGTAAAATTTCCATATTTTTATGAAAGTAATTTTTACACTTATATTTTCTAATTATTGTTGAAATGGAAAATTAGTAAATTCAGTCTATTGATTTACCATTTCCCATCTTACTTAATTCGTACAGACTTTAGTGAATTTTGGTGCTCTCCTTGATTTTTTGGTGCTTACCATCCACAAGTAAGCCAAGATTTCTTATTGCTTCTTATTTATTACATTGATTGGTGCTTTAGAATTATAGTAAATAACATTATTATGATGCATATTTCCTCCAAAAGAAAGAAAAGTTGTTCCAAAAGGCAATTTATGATGAATATTTCCTTAATAAGAAATAGAGGTTGGGCTGGGGATTTAGCTCAGTGGTTTCGCCACCTGCTGCACAAGCGCAAGGACCTGATCCCCGGGACCAAAAAAAAAAAAAAAAAAAGAAAAAGAAATAGAGCTTTAAGTTGATCACATTGCTATAGGCATATTTGAAGATCAACATTTTGGCTCATTGTTCTTACTAATGTTATGAAATCTTGTATTTTCTGATACTATCCATTGGATTTTTAGATTATATTTTAGTTGGTCGAGGAGCATCTTTTAAAGGGGCAAGACATTCCTGTAAAATATGATAAAACTGCAACACATCATTGTTTGTATTCTTGGTCAGTATTAGTTGAGCTTTTAGAGCATATGATTTATTTCCTGCTACTACAGTGTTTAAAAGTTTAGTGAAATGACCACAATATAAGATTGTAACCAGATGGTTAAACTTGGAGAAAGCCTGACAGAAATGTATGCAGAGGAATATACAGAGAACATCTATGTGGTTTTGTTAAACACCTGTTTCTGAATTTTGGTGGTGAGCATATGAGAGTCAACTGTGCGTGTGTGTGTCTGTGTGTGTGTGTGTGTGTGTGCACGCGTATGTATGTTTTATATTTTAAAATTGCTTTTACATATTTATTATGAAATGTTAGTTTTTTATAGCACAATTCCATCCTTTTTGATAACCAGATTGCAAAGATGTAATAATCTCTCAAATCCTATTGAAAATACAATAACTTTAAAAAATCTGTTTTATGGCATAAATTGTTTTCAGAGATGGAGGGGCATGGATACCAAATCCTTGGAGTGTTCATATTTTGAATCATTTAATCCATTTCTATGTGTGATGATTTATCTGTGTGCTCATCTTTACTTAAAAAGTGTGTGTTTGGGTGGTGAAGACAGCTAAGGGGGTACTCTTCGTAAGTGGGCCTTCATATTCTATTGCTGTACTTCCAGAAGAAATGGCAAAAGAAATTTTGCGTTTAGCAGTTTAGGCTTCTAACCATTTGTGAGCTGTAAGCAAAAAGCTCTCACTAGCTAAGGCAGCTGTGCAGCCAGAAAGAGTACAGCTGTGACAAATGGCTCCCGTTGTGTGTTTGTTGTGATGTCCCAGCACTGAGCAGGGGTGCATGCCCCTGTAGGTGGCATGACTGCTATTTTGCAGCCCACAGTGAAGTGGCTCCTCTGCTAAGCCCTCTAAAGGGGGCTGTGGTCAGTGAACAGCTTGGCCATAGGCACCACTGGTCACTTCCCTCAGTCTTTTACATAGTCCAGGCCAGGCCCCCACCTGTGGTCGTGCAGCTCACCTGCCATGGTGTTTTGGAAAAACCTGATCCCAGGGTAGGAGAACTGGCCACCAAAGACTGAGCTGTCACGAAGCCAAAGGGGGTGGCAGACAGATCCAGGATTGCACAAAGTACAATTTACTGGGGACTTACAGATGGAAGCATGCCTTGAGCAGCCACAAGACATGTGCATCACTGCCTCTCAGTGCAAGAGAAAGAGTTTTATATGCTAAGCTACACAAAGATGGGCCGGCATCAACTGGCATACAGTATACCTGGCCTTTCTTAAAACTTACTAAGTTGTCTAATGTTGTTTAAGAAATAGTCTAGGTACCAGTGGTCAACATAACACAGTCAGCTGACTATCTTGTTTGTTGTTAGGGCTTGGGAGGCATACCAGGGTCAGCTGGGAGACAAAACAGCAGGCCCTAACACGATAGCTGTAATCATGTCAAGGTGGATCCCTCCTCATGGTTTTTCTATTCCCTGGATTCTTGGAAGCAAGGAGGGCAAGACTCAGAGAGATAAGCCTCAGAGCAATACTTCCTTTCTGGGTGCTTGTCCCTTTCTCTTGTTTGGATGGCCATCATTCTTATGAGTCTGTTCTAGCAACAACCTAGAATACAGTGTCCTCACAGAGGGCAGACTGGTGACAGTGGGGGCTTGGTGGAAGTCTGTGTGCACCTTGGCCATTAGTCATTCTTTTTAAAATGGTGGTAAAATACACATAACATAACATGTATAAACTTAACAATTTTAACTGTATATTTCGGTAATATTAAGTACACTTACATTGCTGTCCAACCCTCACCGCTATTTATCTTCAAGCTTTTTTTCATCTTCCAAAACTGAAACCTACTAAACAGTAAGGTCTTCTTTCCTCTCTCCTCAACCTCTACTGTGCTTTCTCTCATTGTGGATGTAACTGCTCCAGATACCCCAGATAAGTGGAATCATGCGATATTTTATTTTTTTGTGGTTGGCTTAATTTTCTTAGCACAATGTCCTCAAGGCTCAGATGTTGTACCATGTGTTAGAATTTCATTTCTTTTGAAGGCTAAATAATATTCCACTGTATGGATACACCACATTGTGCCTACTCCTTCATGTGTTGATGGAAATTAGGTCATAGTTTGTCTAAGTCATTTCCTCATTGCTGAGATACAGTACTTGATCCCTGCAATTTAAAGGAGGAGAGGTTTATTTTGGCTCACATTTTCAGTTCAAGGCAAAAATCACATGGAAGGGGCTGACAGAGAAAACCTGCTCACGTCAAGGCTGCCAGAAAACAGCAAACGAAGGAACCAAGGAGGAAAATATACTCTTTGAGGTCATGCTCCCAATGACCTGCCAGACCCTACCTCCTAGCAGCAAGTCAGCAATAGTGCTCTTATAATCCACTCATCTTCAAACACATGAGGCTTTAAGGGCCATTTGATCTAGGGCGTAACAATAATATTCTTAATAAAGATAACATTTGCCTTCACTTTCAGTCTCTACTGCATTATGCTTGAAGATGTTCTTGGATTATTCTAGACCAGTGAGTTTCAATTTTCAGAATGCATCAGAACCCCTGAAGGGCTCGTTAAAACATGAGTTTCTGGGTTCCATCCTCAGAGTTTTTGAGTCCATATATCTGGGTGAATCTTGGACATTTCCATGTCTAACAGGTACACAGGATGCTGATGCTTTTGGACCACACTTTGAGAACTACTGGTCTAGAGATTCAGTTTGTTTGTTTTCCAAGTATGCCTATGGCATGTGGAAGAGTAGCTGGCCAGTAGCTGCTTTCTGCTGGATCTAGCAGTGCACAACCCCTGCTGTCCTTAATCACCAGGTGCTGCCCTAGAGGGAGGCATCTGTAAGCTGGCCACTGACCTTTGACTTGTATGATCTCACTCCAAGAGGTGAGCTAGCTTGACCCCTTATGAATTGGAGTGAGGTGACACAGAAAGAAGTTAGATTGTTGACCAGTCTGAAGTCTGAGGTGGAATGAGACTGGGATGACCACTGTGGGACTGGTTGGGCTGAAAGCCAGTGATGGAGAACATGAAGCAGACATGTACCCAGAAACAGTAACCCTAGCGCCCAGTCCTTTTCCAAAGACCTCCCCCAACCTTGCTGCTTCCGCCCTGCCTGCTGAGCCCATCCTGGATGCCAGAAAGAATTGGCCCCTGGGCTTGAATTTCAGTGAAGCCATGAAGAGAAAATGCACCATGAAATTATATGGCTCCTGCAAAAGGGACGGCCATCTGCTTTTTCTTTAGGTCTTTTCCCTCTCTACAGTATATGAAACCATTATGTTCTGGTGCTGTCTCTCCTTCCTGGAAATGTTGTGCACATTAAAAGAAAAAAGTCCTTATTGAAACAAAACAGAATGCAGAATTTAAGGCACTGGTAAATTCCCTGAGGCATTTGTGGTTTATTTACCATTTTCTCTATATTAGTATTAATAATCTGTTAATTTTGTGTTTCCAATTCCCCTTGTCCCAATTTTGGGATAGAAATATGTAGCCTTCTGGTGCATATCTGTAAGTTGCTCTGTATGTCTAAAAGTATATGCACTTAATTTGGTCTCAAGTAATACATGATTTGAAAGTATCTTCTCTCACATTTCTGAGCTTTGGAAGAAATGTGATCTTGTCTCTTCTTGGTGAATAAGGCAAAAACATCAATCAATAACAGGTGAAATAAAAAGCAAGACCCAAGCAAAATAAAATAAATATTCTAAAAGTAAACTTTAACTAACAACTGGTAGGTTTTATTTTGCAT
This sequence comes from Heterocephalus glaber, assembly GCF_053883595.1. NCBI lineage: Eukaryota > Metazoa > Chordata > Mammalia > Rodentia > Bathyergidae > Heterocephalus > Heterocephalus glaber. The sequence goes on along the minus strand of NW_028258146.1, from coordinate 1,455,841 downwards.
TTTAAGGAAGTCCAGGAATAATTAAATGTAGCAAAAATAAGGAGACATTTTGGTTCCATCTTTGAAGGTGGACTTTTAAGACCCACTCTGGAAGGTAACATGTTATCATGAAACAAACCACAGCCCATACTCCAGGGGGCATTTTCATCCCTGTCCTTTTTATTGTTTCCAGACATGGGAGCTGTCCTCCTGCATGGCATGTCCTGTTTTCCCAAGGGGCACTTGATCGCCTTCTCTAAACGTCCATGGATAAACCGAAATGTGAGACTGTCTAGGAGTGGATACCTGATATTTCTCAAATTATCAGCTCTGTGTTTTGACCTGGGAGGGTGTTTTCTATGTGTTCCATGTGATCCTCATCTCATTCCTTTAGTCCAAGAATCAGAAATGATGTTGGCTTTTTTTTTTTTTTTTTGGTTTGTTGAAATCCATCTGTTTCAGATGAGGGACATTCCTATGTGGGGATTCTTCCACTGGTTTCTACTTCTTTCCAAGTACAGTATTGTGCCCTTACCCACGTTTTTGCTTTCTGGGACTATGGAACCCATAGTCAACCATGGTCCAAAAACAGTAAGTGAAAAATTCCATGAAGAAACAATTCATATACTTTAAGCAACTTTTGTTACAGTAGATTATAATTTTCTATTTCATTATTAGGTATTATCAATCTATTAGCAGATCTAATAAAGCTTATACATTAAAGTTTATCATAGTATGGTTTGGCCTTATTCTTGATTTCAGGTACCCACAGGGGTCTTGGAATATATTCCTCAAGGATAAGAGAGAAGAGCTGCATTGATTCTGTCCTTTCCCTCTCCCAGTGACTGAGGGTTGGGAGGTGTGGAGATGTATGTTTCCCTACTTCTGGCACCGAGGTGGATTTTTTCAGGGAGTTGTGGGTTCCTTTCTGGATGGCCAGGTTCAGGTAAGTGTGCAGAAGAGGAGGTAGGCTTGCTGGGGTTGTTGCTTGCCAGACTGGAGGACAGTGGGAAGTGGTTTCTGCGGAAGCCAGTCATCTGACACCCACTGTGGGAACTGCCTGTGCTGCAGGGAGCAGTGTGCCTCTCCTTTTGTGCCACCTTGCGGGGGCATGGTGGCAGTGGTAGTGGTGGTAGTATTTCAGTCAGGACTTGGGAAGGTGCAGCCTCCAGGTGCACTCTTGGAAGATAGTCTACAGGAAACTCCTTCTTCCCGTCTGCCTCAGCCTTCCTGAGTGAGGCCGTGGCTCTGAACCCCAGCCGGTTCCAGTTTTGTCATCCCATCTTGCAACCTTTCCTCTGTTGCTCCAAGTCTCAGGGAATTTCCTGAAGGACTGAGGTCCATGGTAATTTTTCTCTGACTCTGAGCTGATACACATTTTTCTTTGGGTCACTTCAGTGGGTATTCGGGAAAAGTAGTGGCCAATGGGTTTGGGTGGCTTTCTGGACAGGGAGGTGTCTGAATCCAGAGGGTTTCTCATCATTTATTATTAACTACCCCCTAATTAGAGGCAAGCTTTTAAAAAACAACAGTCACCATATCTCCCTGGACTCCATTTATCTCACACTTGCTTCTTAAAATGGAAAGAAGCAGAATCCTGTTTATGCTGGACTCAGAGATGCGATTCCTTTTTAGATCTCCTTGATGGTTGCTTCCCCTGTGAGAGAGGTCCCAGCCCCTCAGTCTTTTTTTTTTTTTTTTTTTTGGTATTAAAGATCAAGCCCTACCACTGAGCTTTCCCTGTAGCCTTTCTTATTTTTTGAGATAAGATCTTGCTAAGTTGCCTGGGCTGGTCTCAAACTTGTGACCCTCCTGCCTCAGTTTCCTGAGTATTATAGGTGCCACCAACCCTCATTTTTCAGCTGTGTTGTCTGACAGAGGCTAAGCTCCATGTTTGGACAAAGACACTTCCTCCACCACTCCATCTTATCCCTTAGGGTCACCCTCAATTCCTTAGGATCTGGATTCTCAGGGAACTGAGATCTCAGAATCCTTTATGATTGATACAGTACAGGGAAAGCTGAATAAGCAGATACTCATCTTATGAATACTTATGAACTGTCCATCATGCCTGGACACATTTTAGGTCACATTCTGATTCTCTGACTTAGTCTCACTGAGTGTGTTTTTCAGGGTTCCCTAGAGAAACAGAACCAGTAAGATGCATGTTTGAGAAGGGGGGGGTCATTTTTAAGGAATTGGTTCATGTGATTATGGGAGCTGGGAAGTCTGAAATCTGCAGGACAGACCAGCAGATTGGAGATCCAGGAAACAGGTGTTGTAATCTTGCATTTGAAGGCCATCAGGAAAACGAATTCTTTCAACCAGGAGAAACCTCAGTCTTTTCTCTTAAGGCTTTCAATCGATTAGATGAGGCCCTGGAGGGTCATTTGCTTTGCTCAAAGTCAACTGAGTTCAGTGTTAATTCCATCTAAAAAAAAACCTTCATAACAACAGCTAGGCTAGTATTTAACCTAACAACTAGGCCCCATAGCCTAGTCAAGTTGACACAAGAAAATTAACCATCATACTAGAAGAGCTATAAAAAACATAGGAGGCCTGAGTCCCACCCCTAAGGACTCTGGTTTAATAGGTCTTGGGTGTGGCCTGGGTACTGAGGTTTTTCAAAACTTCCCAGGTGATTGTAATGTGCAGCCAAGTTGCAGAACTGCTTTCCTAAGCACCTGGGTTACAGCAGGAAACAAAAGGAAAACATGAGGGCTTGTTAGGAGTTTGTATTTAGTGGTTGGAGACAAAGGACCGCCAAGTAAACAAATACTCATTCAGAGATGGTGCCACCTCATGGGATGAAGTGAAGAAAGCAAATGGGGAGATTAACAAGGACAGGTGCTTTTCTAGATTAGGTGATGGTGTGGGGAGGCCTCCATTATCAGGAGAGGAGCAGGAAGTGATGACTTGTGATGCTCAGTAAGGAATCCTTTTGCTGCATAATACTGGTCCCAAGCAGGAAGAAAACACTGCCCCAAGGATTTGAAACTCTCTTCTACACACACACACACACACACACACACACACAACATATTTTGAAGGAAAACCAGCTGCTCAAAGACACCAGATAGGGAGAGGCAGGGAGCATTGCACAACCGCCCACAGCCAGATGGGCGAGCAGGCATGGGTGGCTATGGCCATGAGCAGAAATCTCCTGCACAGACCTAGGGTTGAAGACAAGCCAGCTTTGCAAGCAAGCAAAGCAAACACAGAAACAATATAGCACTTGGCCTCACCTTTAGCAAATCCCTGGTCTGCCAAAACTTCAGGGCTGTGAAACAAGAAACAGGCACCCTAATACAGCTGGGAAAAAAGGGACACAGAAAGAGAGAGAGGGAGAGGGAGAGGGAGAGTGAGAGGGAGAGAGAGAGAGAGAGAGAAAGGGAATGTACACACTGACACAAAGTTATTACTCCCTTGGTACCGAGAAGAAATAAGAGATGACCATAAATGTCAGAAGCAAAATATCATATATACATTTAGTATGTAATATTTATTTTATATATGGTATATATAATATATACTATAATATGTAATATGTACTATCATATACTATACATAAAAATAATGTCTCCATGTATTTTACTTTTCAGAATAGCTTTAGATTTACAGAGGAATTGCAAAGATAGTATTAAAAGTTCCTCTGGTGTGAGAAACCCAAAGTGTAATTGGGAACAGAAATGTATAATAGATATTGTGAAAGAGCAAGAAAATGTTCAAAGGGGAAAGGGAACTAGGAGGGAAGAGGAAAGAAGGGAAAGAAAAAAATGAGTAAAGAATGAAAAAATAGAAACAAAGCTTTTGGAAATAGGAAGAGGTAGAAGGGTTGAAAGGAGGGAAGGGGAATGGGAAAAAATAAGAACCAAGATATATCATGTACAGGTACAAATTCCCAATGATGAATGTCATCATAGTGTATACCTAAAATGTACCAAGAAACTTAATAAAAAAATTCCCGTATAACCTACACACAGTTACCTCTATTAAGTTGGATTAGTGCAGTACATTTTTTATAATCAATGAACCAATACTGATATATTATTAACTAAAGTGTACACTTCATGCAGATTTTCTAGGTTTTTACCTAACATTCTTTATTTTGTCCAGTATCAGCATTACACACAACATCTTGCATTTTGTCATCACATTCTTATAGCCCAAGAAATGAATTATATTTTTGTTATATAAATGTATCATTTTCATACAAATTCATTGTCATTAACACATGATATGGCAGTCTTCTGGTAGAATGGGAGCATAAGCACCCTCAAAAATATCCCTCAATTGTCTTCCTCAAGACCTGAGGTTAGGGCTCGGGGATGTAGTTAAATGGTAAAGCACTTGTCTAGTGTGCAGGAGGACCTGAGTTCCACTCTCAGCACCTTGATAAATACATGCATACAAAAGAGATGTGATAAAAATACAGTGAAGGTTAAATTTTAAAAAATTACTACAAAAATAACTCATTGTCATTAATACCCCTCAGAATACGCCCTCTCACTTCAAACACATTTATCACATTGTTCTTGCCACTTTCTGAAGCAGTTCTGGAAATCTTCTTTTGTGTTTTTAGTTATTCTTTCTTGGCTGCTTCAATGTCTTGAATCCATTTAATACGTTTACCTTTCATGGTCATTTTGACTTTAGGGAAGTTGCACAGTGCCAGATCCAGTAAATAAGGTGTGTAGATACATAACAAGTTTGCCTTTGCATTTCCTTCACTGGATGGTACTCAGCAACAGCCTTCACTGTATTTTTTTTTTAATCACAACTCATAAAGATGAGAAAGAGAACTTCCAGAGCTGCTTCACAAAATGGCAAGATGATGGAATAAGCATGTTTGAAGCTAGGGGGATTGTTGAGGGGAATTGATGCCAATGTGTCTTCTACTGTAATTTATTTTTAAAAACACCATATTTTTTTTTATACCTCATATATATCTTAGATCAGAACAGTCCCTTAGGAGGTGTAGACTTGCACAGTGGGTGAGCCCCAGATGACTATTTAGTCTGCGTGGATGGAATTTTGTAATAGTTGTGTTTTCCATGACCAATCCATCCTCCATGTCTATGCCTTAGCACAGAGGGTGTGACTCAGCCTTAGGAGGTAGGAAGCAGTAAGGGATACCCGTAGGTAATACTGCCACCTACCTAGTAGGTGTTGTGAACAGTTTAATGACTTGGAATAAGGTCTCTGCTGGGCTGGATCCTAGGAAAATTTTAGGCCCAAAGGTGGCTCTTGGAGAAGAAAGTAGATCTCATAGAAGGAGGCTGGACAAGTCATCAAATATTCACCCACAGATGAGCTGAACAATGTATATTTTGTGGTACTAGAGAATCTGTGGGCTCTTTGGGGACATAACCAATGTACCGCTAAAGAAAAGTAGAAGACCTCCAGGCTGGCTGAAACACCTCCTCTGGCCAGAGGCAAGGGACAGCAGATTTACTGATGGCAGGAGAGAGCTTGCAAGTCCCAATATTTCCTCCTCTTCCCTTTGTTTCAAGCTTGGAAGAGCAGTAATGGGCTTGTGTGAGGAATGAATTGAGAAACAAGAGAGAAAAACTTTCCTCTTTCCCTCTTTCCACTTCTAAGGGCTGAAACAAGCTTAGTCTGGGGGAGAGAGAAAACTTTTCTTCAAGTAAAATTCAGAATTCTAATTTTACATAGAATTGGAGATTTTAATTCCTGAAATGGGGATGATAGGTTGTGATCAGATATAACTTTAAGATTCTTTTCACAATCTGAAATTGACCAGAGAAGTCATAGGATCTGCCCTGGTCTCCATTGATGAATGAAGAACTAGCCTTACGGAGGGAGTGAAAAGGGCAGTGGCAGGAGTAGGAGGTAGATTATTTTTATCTCATTGCTGTTTCATTTCTGGATATTGAAAGCTTGCTTGTCCAGCTTACCAACTAGGAATCCATGAGTGAGGATAGATGCGAGGAGAGGAGACCTAAACTTGCCACGACTGATGTTCAGGTTACAAAGTCATCTTGATATGTTTGCAGGGGAGAAAGTCGAGCCTACAGAGGCAATAGCAGAGTTCCAAGAGAGAATTCTGCATAAGTGAGTAAGGGGTCTCCGCAGAAAATGAGACTCCTGACATTCACACCTGTAGCTAAAGATGGTAGTGGTCCATGGTCCACCACGATGAAGAGTGTGCGAGCTGGCTCACACCTGCTCGTGAGAGCCTATTGGTCACATTCCTTTCCAATGTGTTCAGTGATATCAGGTTGGTTGCTTGAAATCAGCCATGGTGGGAATGTTTACTCCATAGAATTTGGCAAATGCTGCAATTGAGGTATTTAAAACATTTCTGAGAATGGGTTTACTACCATAATAATGTATAGAACTATTGAAGCCAGATATATCAGTGCATGTCCACAACCCATGAAGAAAAAGTCCCATGTGTATGAACTCATTCTGAGGCACAAGCATCCCGGCTGTTGGTCCCCTGTCAGGTGTAAGGCAGATGCATTTTCTGCATCTTTCAGAGCCTTGTGCAGTTGGCCTGCTCTGTGTGTGTGTGTGTGTGTGTGTGTGTGTATGCATGCGTGTGCATGTGTGTGTGTGTGTTGGGGGTACAGTGAGAACAGTGCAAATATGACCCTGGGTCAGGAATGAACAGAAGGGCTGAGGTGGGCAAAGAGAAGCCAGACTTATGGGCAGGCAGGATAGCAGGACCTATGGCAGAATGGAGATAAGATGGGAACTGTAGAAGACAGTGGCAGGGGGATCCAGGCTGTGGTGCCAGGTGAAATTCACCTTGGAAGCTCTCAGAAATTCTTTATTTACAGAGGTATTTGTACAGGGCTAAAATTTCTCAGCACTATAGCCACTCAAATATCAAGTTTAATGCCACCTTGGCTTACCTATAGTATTGAACTGTAGGAATAACCTCTAGAGAGTATCCAGTCCCAAGTCTGGCACATAGGAAGGACAGTAAAACACAGCTTTCTTATACCTTAATCTTTCTCACCATTTAGTTAGTACCCACAAAGACCAAGAACCTCCAATCTGAAAATCCAAAATCTGAAACTTTTTGAGTAAAGATCTACACCACAAATAGAAGACTTCATACTATGAAACACTGTTGCATGCATAAAGTTATTGAAAATATTGAATATAATTTCCTTCATGCAATGTGTATAAGGTATATTAAAACCCAAACTTGTTTAGATTTGAGGCCTCACCTTGAAGATAGGGAAATGTTTGTCCCATTCTCCATTGGGTTCTATATTTGGTTTTCACCTCTGTCCCCATAGCAGAAGTGTTTATCTGTCCTCTCTCTGGACACTTCTGATACCAAACATGGACCACACAGGAGCCACTTCATTTATTTCACTTTTGGATGAAGCTTCCTGTGTAATTTTGATGCCATGTAAGGAAAGCACAGTGTCCTCACATCTTTCATCCGAAGAAAGACATATCATTGGCTTGGATCTTGCTTGTTCCTTATAAAATATATTTTGGGAAACTCAAACAATTTGTTTCAGAAAAATCTGTTATGGAGGTGTACACAGTGTCCAATAAGCTGAACTGTTATTGTGAATAACTAAAGGACATCCTTCATGAAAAATAAAGTAAGTGCACTTACAATGGATCCAATGGGAAACATGCTTGTAGAATCGGCTTGAATAGAACAGTAAGGAATATCATGTCTTAAGAAAATGTCAGGTCTACCTGTTCACCCACATTATAATACACAGACTAGGGAGGGAAGAGATCCAGTTCTACAGCCCAGCTGAGTGGCCCAGAGCTTTTTACCCTACCACTTGTCTATAGAGTCTAGTAGGACAAGTAGTGGGGGAGAACCCGGAGAAAGAGTGAACATTTGATTAGCTGGAGTGAGTGAACAGCCTGGCAGAATGTAGCCAGAGAGGGCAGGCAGCAAATATCTTCACAAATCCAAGCAGTTGGATCCATAATTCTGGAAAAACAAGAAAACTGAGACCTTGACTCACTGTAGCATAGATGGGACATAGGAGGAGAGTGGACCCTGGGAATACAGCAGAAATATAGTTATAAGTTCTGGATCACAGAGGTTTGCTTAGTGCTATAGTTTGGGTGTGATTTGCCCTTGTCTCCAAAGACTCATGTGCTGGAAGCTTGGTCCCAGTGTGGTGATGTTGAGAGGGTGGAATCTTTAAGAGATAGGGCCTAATGAGAGGGAATTAATGCTGTCTCATGGGAGTGGTTCAGGTCTGCAGGGACTGGATTACTTCCTGCAAGAATGGGTTGTTATAAATAAACCTGGTGCTTCTCTTACTTGCTCCTGCCATTATGGTGCCACCTGCCATGGGCCTTTCACCAGAGCTAGGCAGATGCTGGCACTATGCTCTTAAACTTCTAAACTATGATCTAAATAAAATTTTCTTTTTGGAGTGTCCAGACTTGGGTATAGTATCAGAAAATGGACCAAGACTCTTAGGGATGCTGGGTATCCAACAAGAGGTGCTTAAAATCTTCCCTCTTAAAGCCAGGATGGCCCCAGAGACTGAAGGATTTTTTTAAAGTAGGCAGGCAGTTGTTACTCAAGGTGACCCACTGAGGAGAGGTGAGCCCAGAAGCTGCCGGCCATGCAAGGACTTTATCAAGGGGTTTAAGTTATTGACTTTTTATGTTTTTGTTGTTTGAAGAAATGGAGTACTACTCTGCCATAAATAAAGATAAATTTGAGTCATTTGTAGGAAAATGGATGCACTTTGAGACATTATTTTAAGTGAAATAAATCAGACACACAAGGTTAACTATTACATGGTTTCTCTAATATGAGAAACCCAATTATAAATAAAGAACAAAATAAAAGATAGAGAATAGGAAGTAGGGAGATAGATCTTTCTCAAATGGGACGCGGATAAAGAGATGGAGATGGGGAGGGAGAGGAGGGAAAAGGGGATAAAAAAGGAGTCGCGATGTGTTATGCACATGTGCCAACTCCATACAAGGAATGTAAATATTACCTACTGCAAATATGTATTAACAAAAATTTATTTAGAGCCAAATCTTATGAAAAATAAGTTAATAACATTTAAAAAATCAAATGTAGTTTAATCATTCCCAAAAAGACAGGATGGCAAACTGAAATCATATTTTTTTGTTCAAGAAACATATCAGAAAATTTAGAAAATGAAAAAATACTTAAAGACAAAAATCTTTCTAATATTAAAAATATACAGATACACATATTAAAGCATATATGTTCTGGGCTTCTTACTGTATATTAACTTTGTGTATATGCATGTTTTATACACTCATTATTACTTAGTAGTAATTTGGAAGTCCATATAAAAACAGGATATATGTTGGCTTCATAATATTCTAATATGTGGATATAACATACCTATGTAATTAATTGTTTTTTATCTGTTCACTCATATCAATTACTGTGATTGGCACCTTTGATTATTTTAGTAGGACAATATCTGAAGTTGGAATTACTAGGTCAAAAGGCGTGTTTTTAAAGCTCTTGGTTATGTATTGGCAAATTGTTTTTCAGAAGCTATGCCATTTTATACCACATTCTTTCTGGCATTGAATATTACTAAAAAAAAAGTAACAGATGGAGATGGTATATTATTGTCTTATAAGAAATGGTTACAAGAAATGGTAGTGGGTGCTTCCTGGGTGAAGTGCTACCTCCTCTCTAATGACAGAAATATTTGGAATGACATTACAAATAACATGCTAGTTTTTCTTAGCAAGAAGCACTCTTGCTTGATGTTGGCAAATGCTAGGGACTTTCTGAGCTCAGCATTTTCTCATCTTCTTCCACTTCCAGACACCCCCCCCCTTTGCCCAATTTTAGATCTTAATCTGTTCAATTTTACAGATGTTAAGATTGCTCTCAATTCGCCCACACATCTGGTTAGATTAGTGTTTCCGTGACTGGCTTGCATATTACCAGCATCTGTCAACTTTAATTGCTCTTGGGCATTTGGAGGAAAAGCCTGCCTTGAGACTGACACACTCACATGAAAATAGTACAAACCAGTCACAGGCTGGAGCACACATGGAAAGAATGGTTAAAGTTAATTTTTAAAAAAATTATTTATTGCTGAGCTATTGAATCATCATAAAATAAGCATCCAATTGATAGTTCTCTTTGGTCTTATTCAGCCAGCTGTCTCTCCAGTGGAGTGTAGGGTGCCTGGTGGGATGGAGGCATTTGAAGAAATCAGAAAAGAAAAAAACGGCCAAGTCCCCAGGGCCCATTGATTTGTTTTATGATGCAAACACCTGTCCTATTTTATATTGACTGCCTTGTGACTCTTGAACCTAAAAACAAAAGCAGAATTTGTAACACCTCCAGGTGCAAAGGCATCGAACAGATCTAAATACAGCACCAAGAGAGAGGCCAGCTATAAGTCACCAAGATTAGCTTTGATGATCAATGGGTGGAAAATAGGGATTCTCTCCAGAGATGGGTGTGGGTATTGCTGTTGTTTAACATTTTTTCCCCTAAATAAATGATCTAGAAAAACAGGAAGCATGAAATCTTTAAATTAGCAGATGGCACAAAGTTATCCAGAGAGTGCTTGCTATGGGGGTGGAGATGAATTGCAAGAAGAGCTTAGAGATTGTATTCTTGAGCAGCAATGCAGCAGCTGAGTCTGGAGGAGATGAAGTATCTGGTAATGAACTCAGGCAAAAATAATCTATTTATGGCAGTGAAAGCCGCCTGGGGCATTGGTTACAACTGGACTAAGGGAACTAGCAGTACAGGGCTGGGGGGGCGGTGGTGGTAGGGATGACCCACTAGATCTGCTATCTGCAGCTAGAATGACTATGAAATACTGTGTATTGCAAGTAAATATGGGTGACAAGGTGCATAATCAGATGGCACCCTTGTTCATGAGATCTGAAATTCTATGGGCCACCTTATTTGCCTCATTTCAATGATGACATAGCAATCAGGGCCTTCTAGGATTCTTAACTCTTCTTTTGAATTAGTGAGAAACTGGTTCACACAGGTTCCTCTCACAGTTTCTGAGTGTGTTTGCCTTCAAATCTAAGTCACCCAGGTGTAGAACACAAAGCTTCTGCATCAGGCACACATGACCCTCTCTTTCTTTGCTTCCTAGATCTTGGGTTACTGTTGCTTAGATCAGGGGAATCTGGCTCACTCAGTCCTGGTTGTGATCCTTTGGCCTGTCCTCTCCTCCCTGGTGTGATAGCCTGATACTTTCTCACTACCATCTTGCTGGTCTGTGGGATTTGGCAGAGCTCTTTCTGGTAGAGGGTTCCTAGTAACTGGTTCCCACCCCAGTGGACCAAAGGGAGCAGCAGTGTAGCAGGAGAAGGTAAACCCAACAATGTGGGCTACAGTGGACATTTGTGATTTGTCTGCCCACATCCATTTCTTCTTCCCCACTTCCCATTGGAACCTCACTTTTTTTTTTTTTTTTTTTTTTTTTTTGAGACAGGGTCTTGCTTTGTAGCTCAGGCTGGCTCTGAACTCACTATGTTGTCCAGACTGGCCTGGAACTCATGGCGACCCTCTTGCACCAGCCTCTCGAGTGCTGGGATTACAGGTGTGCACCACCATGCCCAACAGGAACCTCACATTTTAAAGCTGTATAACTTTGGGTGAAAATGAGCCCACCCTGAGCTCTAAAATGAATCCTAATTAATTTAATACAATTCCTACATCTCATTATTGCCTGGCTGCCATCTTTGGTTCAATGATGAACATTTCATTTCATCAGGCCATGGAGCAGTTTGGGAACATTTACAGGAGATTCTGGGAAGGGCAGTTCTTTTCTTTCTTCCAAAACAGCTAAAATATGCTGCTCTCCTCATGAAAGAGAAAGCAGAATTCAGGGGAAGCTGACATAGTAAAAAGGAGAGAAGAAAGAGAAAAATATAGAGCCTGAGATCTAGGTGACATCAGTGAGTCACTGAGTCAACTGGGACCTGAATTCCGTGTATCTCTGGACTTAATAGTAATCAGGGTGAATAATATGACATTCCCAGTATCTATTACTGACCATCAAAACAACAATTTTATATAATTCATCCTAATATTTAAGATATTACAAATATTTAAGGGGTTATTTGAGATGAAATACCAATATTTTGTGTGGACATGACCTTCTTAGGTTTACCTACATCATTCTAACACATCGCACAGCGGGCCCCCCTGATCTTAGCCTGCTCTCTCTAGGCCATTCTACACCCTGGCTTCCTATAATTTTGCTTTGACACTTTTTTTTCCCATGCTTATGCTTAAAAATTGACAATGGTGCTTGATGGTATGTATCAAAGATTGATGTATTTGCCTGGCTGGTTAGGCTTTTTTCCAATAAACTCTGCTAATCTTATTTTCCATTGTTCCCAAATATAAAAACCCCTCTCTCTGGTCAAACTAGTACAGACTTCATCCCGACCAGAGACTAGGTCAGTGTTCACCATGAGCCTGTGATTAGTGTCCAAAGTTCTTCTTGCTCAGGTCTCTTTCTTCCTTTGGCCCTCTCTTCCTCTTTCTCTCTCTTTACCTATCTCCCTCCTTACATACCTTGTATTTAAGTCCATCTTGAGGCATCTTATCTTTCAACAGATCCTTCACTGTCATGAATTGCTATCACTCTTGAAATCTGTTCCATGTAATTCATAGTTAATTACATTTCACTTGCTTCACATCTAAAAACTCCATCTCCTAAGCTTGCATCGGCCATATGTTATAATTATTTCAGAAACTTTCTAGCCAGTACAGTTCAGTGTGCATGGCAGGGACAGGGATGTAGAATGAATGAAATTTTCCAGAGTTAAATATTTAGGCATAAGCATGGAATAAAATTAAGTAAGAACACTAAGAGTCTTATCCAGTTGATGCTCTGAATTTTTTACTTCTGCATATTCTTTTACAAAGCTTCATCCAACAAGACTATTTACTATATTTGACATCAATTCAATTCTAACACACACCACATTCAAGTAAACCTATTGGTTTCAGTCCAGACAATGAGAGGGAAACATTGACATTCAAACACAAATGCAGCTTACAAACTTTGAGGCACATTGGAGAATTGTAAAGTTTAGACACAGCTCACATTTCTTTGACTGTGAAGAGATCTGAGCCAAAGGGTTTCTGCAGTTTGGCTTCTGTTTCATTCTAACCAAATGCATCTCATCATTGTAGAAACAATTTCCTTTGAATCACACAAGATATCTTGGACATTGCACAGGTTCACAAGCCCAGCTAATGAACTAAGTGCAAATGGACCCAGAAATGCCAGGCTCGTGTTTTTCTTAAAATAAACAAGCATAAACAAAAAGTTCTCAGGGGCAAACCACAGTTGGATTTTAGCAGATCTGAAAACACTTGAAAAATAGTTAAAGGTTTCATGCTGATCCCAAGACATTTGGAAAGCTGTTCAACATTTTTGTGGCCTCCTAGCTCTTCAAAACCCCTAACTGGACACTGGCCTTACCTGAGACAAATCACCAGCCTGCTCGACACTGTGTTACCATGCCAACGTTAATGTGGGTGGGCACAGAATACAGATGGTAACGGAGTTGATGACTCTTTAGGAATGAACAGTTTCTGACCCCCATCTTACAAATCTTCTTATTTGTCCTTTTCCATCACCAAGAATGACTTTGAGCAGGTCCTTTCCCATCACACTTACAGTTCTCAGAAGAAAGAAACATTAATACATTAATACACATCACAGTAGCTATTGTATTATTATATAAAACTTAAGCTTCCAAGATTTTTTTGTTATCTTAAAATCTCATTCACTGTTGTATTCTATGATAACTTTTTCAATATTGGAAAAGTGACATTTAGATTAGCTTTCACTGTTTGAGAATAAATAATGATAATTGTTTTTCTTCCAGTTCTAATTTTCCAACACTGTAATCCTGTTTCCAATTCCTTCCATCTTTGCCTCTACAGCATTCCCATGGGATAGACAGTGAGTCTGGCCATGTGACACTGACTCTTATTTCTTTCTGAGTTTTGGTTTTAGTGAGATTTCTAGATAATTACTAAGGTAACCCATTGAGTTCACTCTTTCTCTGTAGCTTGGGAGAAATTAGAAATTAATTTAGTTTTAATTGTCATGCTTGGTATAACTTTGTTAAAAGCAATCTTATTAATAGAAATGTCTGACAGTTGGCTAGATTTTGGTGTAACCTGAAGACTGTGTACAACCCAAGAATATAAGACAACTGAAAGGCTTGCATTTTATTTGGCACTTTTTTATAGTTCTCAGACCTTGTAAAAAAAAATATGGGGGAGGTGGCAGGATGAAGAAATAGAGCTCTTAAATCAAATGAAAACTGCATTCAGACCAGGCCCCAGACTTGGGAGAGAATTTCTAACCCCCTCCCTGTATAAGAGAAAAGAAAACATCCTTTACTCTTTTAAACAGAATGGAACATTGAAAATCTTTTAATTTTAGTTGCTGAAAATGAGCTATTTCCTGTAATGTATGCTAGTCCATATTTTTAAAAAAATGGTTATTCTTTCAATTATAAAAATAACATTTTCATTATAGAGGAAATTCTAAAAAAACAGAATGCAAAAACACAAAGAAGAAAATTTTTAAAATTTTCTATAATCCCATCACATGAAGAAACAGAATTGATACTTTTATAAATGTGTAGTACTTTTTAAAAACTCTTTAATCACTCTCATATTTCTTCTCTTTTTAAAAAACACTTAAACATTGAAATTATGGTGGAAACACTACTTTGTAACTCAATTTTTATGATAGGAATTATTCTTATACAGGACACTGATGGTTTAATTAAAAGGTTACAACATAATTATTGTATGGTTCTTTTTTTGAATCAACTTCTGGGTTTTAAGGAAATAGTCCATGGACTTTTAAATGTGATTTTTTAGGGGCCAGGGATGTAGCTCAGTGGAGCCGCAGCTGCCTGCTCAGCCCAAAGGTCCTAAGTTTGATTCCAGGTACCTGAAAAAAAAAGTGATTTTTATTTTAATTTATTATTTTATGCTTATTACTATCTTCCAGCTCTTTTCTATGTTATTCTTTGGTTCTCACAGATCAGTTTTAGTGTCAAGTGTTGGAGCCTCCTTACCTGGCACCCCTTTCATAGCCCTGCCACTTAGCCAAAGACCCTGCATTTCCTTTCAGTTTGTTGTTTTGTTTTTTTTCTCAAAATTAACCTTTTTCATGAGTTTGTCGGAGCTACTGTTTCTGAAATATCAACACATACCCAAAGTTTCCCCTATTTTGTTTTGTTTTGTTTTGCTTTCTTGTCTTCATTTCTCTCATTAGCACTTAACTGTTTAACTACATAGGACATATTTATATAATTTATTTATGTTTCTTCCACCAGCCTATAAACTCCACAAGAGCAGAGACTTTAATCTGTCCAATTTACTCCTATCCCTCCCAGCCTGGTTCCTAGTAGGTGCTCAATAAAAATTTGTCCACCGAGTGAATGAATGGATGAATAAATGAAATAGCCCAGGAAACCTCAAAACACAAAGCATTTATTAAATAGTAATCTCTAAAGAATCAGCTACATTTATGAGACTCAGAGGTCCATCCTTTAAACTATGCATTTTATTTAGTTTCATGACGTGTCCTAGTGTCACGTACTTGTCCTCATGGCTGGTGCCTGGTGCTGTGAAATATGAGGGGCCATGGAGTCTTGAAACACATCTGTCTCTGCTATAGCCACCCTATTGCAAGGGTCCCAGGACATAGATGGGCACAAGTCAAGAGCTCACCCCTGTTTCAGGTGACAATTGTTTACCATACTGGTAAGGTCTCCTGGTGAGATCTGCTTGACTGTGAGAAACCCACTGGACTCTTGGGTTTTGTATTTCTCTCCTATAATCTTAAAGGAATAATTTCTTTCATGAAAGCACCACAGTCAATGATCAGAGCCTTTGCCCAAAATGCCTGGGGCTGAGCTGGTCTCTCCCTGATGAGCCCATTACAGGAGGTCCCTTCTCATGCCCTTCCAACCCTTCTAGCCAGTCACATGGAGGAGGCATCCAAGAAACCATGCCAAGTGAGCTCAGGACTTTAGCCATACTTCTGTGCACCCCAAATCTATCCCTATCACTAACTCCCTGATCACACAAACATAAGGACTGGTGAGCAAAAATGAGTAGGTATGAGAAGGGACAATTACCCTTCTTTCTATTCTAGGGCCACAAATTCTTGAAAACAGGGAATTTCATATCTAGGTGAAAATTGTACCGCTCATGAGAGGCAGCACGTGTCCTGGCCAGACAGCTGTGTTCCCTTGCAGAGAGATGAGAGCAGCTTCCATGGAATTTTATGTTTTCTTTTTGATGGGACCCCCTTGAATTAAACACACCAAACATTCTTTGACAAGGAGGGCTTTTTATATGTATAGAGCTATTTAAAAGTTAATATCCAAGATTTGACTGAGTATTCCATATGCATCCTGAGTAGAACAGATTACTAGTCTTTTTTCTTTTTTCTTTTTAAAGAATCGTCTTTCCAGAATGGAAGTGATAAAGTAGTGAAGAAAAGATCTAGAATTCATGTCTTCACAAGAGAGAGGTAAAAATTCTGGGAGCAGTTGCCCTCAGAGGGGTTGTACATGTCTTTGAATATTTGAAAATCACTCTATGGATTTGTTCAATGTCTTTGCAGAAGGCAGAAGAAGAACAATGATGAGGGGATCAGGGAGATGGACTTTGATTTTATATGAAGGTGTATTTTCTGAGACGTTAGGCTATTAAACAATGGGCAGAAATGACTCTAAGAACAGTATTGGCCACTTTTTGGTTCAAACAGAGGCTGCTGGAGCAGATGTTCTGTCTTCTGTGGAGATGTTCATGCATGAGAGGGGTTTTGGTAGGTGGTCTCTGAACTCCTTTGTGTCTAACTTTCTTTCTCTTTTCTATAATCAGAAAGCACAGAGAACTGGGAGAAAAGAGCGTGGAGAAGCATAGTGACCAGGGTGGCTCTGTAGCTCTTTCCCTCAGCCTCAGTGGGTTCAGAAAAAACAAAGACGCTCACATTGTTCACTCCTACTCTGTAACTAGCATTGTGAATGGGTGGCACCTGACAAAGGGAGAAGACCACAGCCCCCTTCCTACAACACACTGAAGTCACTAAAATCTTTCACAGCATGTTGATAACCATGCCAGAGGCGGGGTTCTTATACCCAAGCGTAAGAGTTTCTGGGGGCTGTTATAAGAGAATGTCCCACACTTGTTGGCTTAGTACAACAGAAATTTGTTCTCTCACAGTTCTGGAGGCCAGAAATCCTAAATCAAGGTGTCAACAGAGTCATGTTCGCTTAGACTCCAAGTAGAATCCTTTTTTTGTCCCTTCCAAGCTTTTGGTGGTGGCGGCTGTGGGTCCTTGAAAGTCCTTGGCTGGCAGCTGCATTGTTCCAATCTCTGCCTTATGCATCATCCTCTCCCTGTGTCTTCATATTGTTTTTGATAAGGGCACCAATCATGCTGAATTAAAGGCCCATCCTACTGCACTGTAATCTCATCTTAATTTAAATCACTACCTCCAGGACCACCCTGTTTTTAAAGAAGGTCACATTCACGTTCTGAGGTACTAGGGTTAGGATTTCAATATATCTTTACGGAGAACACAAAGCAAACCATAGCAGCAAGAAAGATGAAAGATAGGAAGAATTGTAAGTCCAATCAAAGAAAGAAACAGGACTCTTAATCCATTTTATCCATTCCTTGCACAGATGTCTTCAATTCTCTGTATAAAGTTAAAGAAGAATTTTGAAAAGAAAAGTAAATGACATGGTAGAAAATAAAAGAATCATTTATTTTTATACAGTAGCTTCTTCTCTAGGGTGTTTTAAATACATATTTATTCTTTTAATGTTGTTTATGTACTTGTGTGTTTTTTTACAAGACATATAGAAAACTGCTTAAACTATTTCTCTAGGGAGAAAAAGAAACATTTACATAAGTGATTTATCAGAAATCAAAACGGGATTTTTGGATGATTTGGATTTTTTACATAATCCAAGAGCAAAAATGTACTTATTAGAAGCTAGTTAACTGGTAAGACACTGAACTTTTAAGTTAAAATGTGAAACATTTCATGACGAAGGAGAGGAATAGGGGAGATTGTATGTCTACATGCTTTGTCCTGCAATTTTGCATGTTTCCTGAGATTTAAAAATGTGATTTAATTTGAACAAAAGGAGTCAGAAACCATGGTGTGCCCCCTTCTGAGACTATGTCCCAGGAAACCTTGCATGGTTGCTCTTGATTTTTTTATTCATCTCTTGTCAACACGAAGGAAATTTGCCCAGTCTTGCTTCCTAGCCAAGGAGGAGGTTGAGATATGTGGACTAGTGTTGAAATCTACCTAACTCAACTGATCTCCACCATCCCCCAGGCCTCTGAGAATAAATTATGGTTGTTTTAAGTCACTGATTTGGGGATAACTTATTATAGAGTAATACTTAAGCCATAATTGATGGATGCAAGAAAGATGATCCACACAGTATACTAGTTTGTCTGTGTATAAGACACACAGAGGAGATTAGAAAAGAAAGGTCCTTTACTTTATCCACAGCTAGTATTTTAGTATTCTTTTTAGAGGTATTATTATTGTATGCACCTCTTACTTTACTATCTAATTTTTAAAATTCACAGTCCTGTGGAGATTTGTTGAAAATGCAGATTCTGAGGTCTATCTCCAGGCATACTGAATCAGATACTCTTGGGTGGATGGAGGGGTCCAGCAGTCTGATTTAACAAGCCTTCAGGGGCTTCCAATGTGATTCTATACAACAGGATCACCTGAAAGACATGCAAGAAGAAGTGCCCAAGTTTTACAACTCTCTCCTCACAGGTTCTGATTAAGCTAGACTGGGACGAGAACCAGGCATCCTATAGTCCAAAAGCTCTCTAGATGATTCTCATATGCAGCTAAGTTGAAGATGACTGCTTTAGAGAGATTTATCTAGAAAATAGCATGCTTAAATTTGAAATCGAGTATGTAAATATCTTAGAAATAATAAAATTTGGCCAGATAATTGGGGCAAACGAAGTCAACCTTAAATCTTATTCAACCAATCCAATACTTCTATCTTTGCACTCGTCTATCAAGAGCCTCTTCATGCCTTGTAGCACAATAGATTTCTCCCTCAGTCTTTGTCTTATCATGTGCTGTTTCAGTGGTCTAGAAAAATTTTACCTTATTCGTTTTCCCAGCCAACTCTTATGTATTCTCAAGACCTTTTTCTGCCTTTCCTAAGTTATCACTGTTTTTTTTATTCTACAAAGTCCTTTCTGTTAGAGCTCTTATGTCCATAATTGCAATCATTTTCTTATGTACATATCTCTTATTAGACCATGAACACCATGATTTCAGGGACCGTTATTCATTTCTCCAGAAGCACAAAGTACTTGATACACAGAGGGAGATGCTTGAATGTATACTGAATGAAATGAATTACTCCTATAGCTTCTGTTTATAGGTACTTTAGTCAGCTTTCTGTCACTGTGAAAAAAACAACTTGAGACAATCACCTTAAAAAGGAAGAAATCCTTAGTTTGACTCGCAGTTTTAGAAATTTCACTGCATGGTCAATTGACCTATCACTTTTGGGCCTGTGGTAAGGCAGCACGTCGTGATGGGGAGTCCATAGTGAAGGAATGAAGCATCTCACTTTGACTTTGTGGAAGCTGGAGAGAGAGAGAGAGAGAGAGAGAGAGAACAGGACCCTAGTATTCTCTTCAAAAGCACACCTACAGTTACCTAAAACCTCCCACTAGACCCCATCTCCTAAAGGTTCTAACACCGTCCACTAGTGCCACAGGTTGGCAACCAAGCCTTAACATGGGCCTTAGGGTGACATTTGACATCCATGCTATAGCAATGTTAAAGGGTTATCTCTTCAACATTCCTATATTTTTAACTATTTATTCTTCCCTTGAATACACTACATATAGCAAATATACCCCATCAAAAGTAGACCCCTTAAAGATTTTCTTCTCAGCATTTCTTCCAATATATTCCCTACCTTCCATTACTCCCCACCACTCTTATGTGAATTGATTCTCAAATCTATACTTCCTGACCTGCCTCTTCTCTTAAAATCCAGAACTATGTTTTTAATTGCTTGCTAGAGTAAGTAGTGGGTTTCCAGAGATTGTAAAACCAACCAATCTAAAATGAACCCTCCTCACCTTCACTCAACCCCTAGCTCAGTGATGGCGAACCTTTTAGAGCTTTCAAAACTAACAAACAGCTGGCTGCAGCACAAGTGGCATAGGTTTGCCACCACTGCCTAGCTCTTCTTTTCTGATTGGTAAGGCACTGATTAGAATCAGTATGTGTTGCTCATTGATTCTGGACAGCTGGTCACCAGCAACAGCACTATCACCAACTTTCCAGGCTTCCATACTGGCATTGTAAACATTGCTTTCCCTGCACTCTGCTTCATCCAGTCTCTCCATTTAGTCTTCCACCTATCTGTGAAATGGAATCCTGAGAGGTCCCCCTTGCTCCCTGTCTTCTTCTCTTTCACTGAACCTCTGCATTATCAGAACTATCATATTGAGAAAGACTGAATAAAATGATTCTCTTGCAGAGAATCTCCTAAGCTTGCATTAAGTACCCCCCCTTTTGGGATGCATATTTTCTGTGAGCCTGGAAAATCGAATGACACTTTAACTCGGTCAGCATAGCTCACTGTGTGTGATAGACCCCACTTGTCTTTGCTGGGGTTGTCCCATTTCACCATCTTCCCCAGCTCTGGGCCCCTGAGCTTTCCAGGAGGTACCAGAGCATTGCCAGCAACACCTACAAAATGTCATCTTTTTGACCTCATGATTATTATGTAAGCTCCTTAAGGCCAAAGATCAAACCTTGTGTTTAGCTGCACTCCTCAGCTGTACTTAGCACAAAACTGGGTAACAAGAGCCTCTGAGGAAATCCTTCTGAATGGGTGAGTGTGTGAGAAAGATAAATAAATACCAGTGATGCTTTGCTCAAAAAGTCAGAGCTGGGCAGCTCTCCGGGGCTGCTGAGGCCACAACAAGCTTTGCTGTAGTGTGCCTGGCTTGTAATTGATGAGTGCATTTTGCATCTGGGCTTTTAACCAGAAGGGCCTCTCCTCACCTTGAGGAATGTGGAATTGATGGCTCACACTGCTTGGTGTAGCCAGAGGGTTTTCCCAGTATAGTGCAACATCATGTTCTACTTACCAAATGGTGGGGCTCTCTCTTCCCTTGGGGATTGGCTCGGGACCTGAGTGGCTGTGTCAATGGAAGACTCCTTGATGTTCATGGTCCATGTTTCCGGCTAGTGGGGCATCTGATTACCAGTGTGGACCAGGCTCTGCTCACCTCCCTCCTCACTCTATATTGCTCATGATTTTCATATGTTTTGGGTCTGTTTTCAAGCGCCGCCCCCCAGTCTCTGCTTAGCACAACTATAAATGTGAAGCCTCCTTTCATCTCTTCGCCAGCAAGGATCCTCCCTGCTCCCTTGATCATGTGGCCAACTTGTCTCTGAACTCCGTCCAAACTGTCTGTCTACTCAGGATTCCTCATCTCCCCAACCAAGATCAGTCTCCCAGGTGTGGCGGATGATTAGTGCAGAGGAAGGAGTCCTGGACACTGTGATTAGCACAGTAATAACAGTGATGTTAATAAGAAGAAGAACCTGGTGCTGACAGTGCACCTGGGCTGCAGCAAACAAGAGGAAAATATTCCCTCAGCTCAAGATGCTGCTCTTGCCTTGCTTTTACTGTAAAACTTATTGTTCTTCCTCTCATTCATTCATGTTACAGCAGTAACAT
This sequence comes from Heterocephalus glaber, assembly GCF_053883595.1. Taxonomy (NCBI): domain Eukaryota; kingdom Metazoa; phylum Chordata; class Mammalia; order Rodentia; family Bathyergidae; genus Heterocephalus; species Heterocephalus glaber. The sequence continues at coordinate 1,434,094 of NW_028258146.1, read as the reverse complement.
GTGTTCTTTTGTGGGACATTTGAGAAGATAGAAAAACATAAATAAATCAATATAAACTAACCATAATCTTGCCATGCAAAGATAACCACTGAAAATGTTTTGGTTCTTTTGAGATATATTTGATGCATGCACACTTAGGCTCACGTATCTAAATACACTGATTATAAATGCATTATGCTACATATTCCTCTTTTCCCCCATGTTGTGCTAGTACAAGGACTTCTATCCATCATTCAATATTTGTATTTATTTTTAAATATATAAAAGCTTTTAAATATTTGTATTTTAAGTAGTTCCATAGACATATATATATTCAGTGATGTGTGTGGTCATTTCTTAAAGGGTTGACGGATCTGTGGAATATAGCTTAACTCTGCTGTTCTGAAAATCCTACAAAGAAGGAGCAGAGGATAGAGCAAGTGCAAGTGACCCACAGAAATAGCAATCCATCTAGAGAAGAGCTGGCGGGAACTCACTTCCCCACACTCAGTTCCCACCAGTGGAACCAGGGGGTGTGGTAAGTGTTGTTTCTCCCTAGCCACATAAAGAGATGACTGAGAGATGGGGCGACAGAGGGAAACAGCAGAAGAGCTGGCAGTCTTTTTGTTTTTTTGGTACTGGGGATCGAACTCGGATCCTTGTGCTTGTGCAGCAGGTGGTGAAACCACTGAGCTAAATCCCCAGCCCAAGCAGTCTTGCTCATTTCACTCCGGGAAGCCAGTGAATGGACTCACTCACATCTCAAAGCTTAACCAATGCAAGACTCACTGAGAGATAAATCACCATGGTGAGAAACTTTTCTTCAGGGCCACAAAGTATTCTTTGAAGGGACAGAAGGCAGCAGGTCAAAAATCTTTCCATGTAGAAAATTAGTGCTTCTCTTCTTTTCATAGCTGGATACGAAATGCTCTGTCTCTTCTGAAGGGTTGGAATGGCAGAGACAATATAAAGGGGCCTGGAGGATTTTATTGCAGGATTGAAAATTTTCTAAAACTTATTTATGGCAATGGTTACACCACAGAGTAAAGTTATTAAAAAGTCATTGAATTATATACTTGAAATGGATCAATATTATCATATGTAAAATATCCTTACAATAAAGCTATTTAAAAGGTAGAATTAAAAACATCTACTTAGAAAAAGAAGTCTAGTGTGAAACAAAGAAAATAGACCCCTCTGTAATGTTGACGAGGTGCAGATTGAGAACCAAGGCCTTGTGTTACCAGGTTTCAGGGTGCTGGAGTTTCCTTATGGAGGAGGTGGTTTTCTCCTGACCAAAGAATTGTTCAAGACAAGTGTAAATGGCAGCAAAATCTTATTAAAGGTGGGAAAAGAAATGGGCTCCACAGAGTGAGTTTGGGCCAAGTAAAAGTAGGAAAAGAAGTACACCCTACAGCGTGAGGATGGGCACCATTCAAGAGTGAACACAGTGGCAAAAACTCAATGTGAACTGTCCTTTTTGTATCACCAACTCCTCAGGCTCATGTCAGGTCTAGGCCATCCTTTTGAAAACCTCCTCGAGTTTTCAGGAGAAGTCCACACCTCAGGGCTTTGGGAACTGTTCTGCACGTGTGTTCTGGGATCTTGTCACGCCCCCTTTCCCAGCCGGTTTTAGCTGTGCCCTACCTTCCTGTCTCACCTGGGCACAGCAAGATGGTGAGATGCATGGTGAGCACTGTCTCATGTGGCCCCAAGACACAGGAGGTGGCAACTGACTGTAGCAGCATTGACATAAGACACACTTTTGCCCTGGGTCTGTTTTCCCTGGAAAACTGCTTGTCATTTTCCAGCTCTGTTCAGCAGTCATTTTATCTTTAACAACAAAGAATTGCAATCTGGAATTAGAATAACCTTTTCTGACTCTAACTTTTTTTTTCTCTGTAACTTTGGATGAGTCATCTCACCTTGCTGGGACTCGGATGCCATGCACAGAAAATAAAGGGTATTGACTTACATTTGAAGGGTTGTTTACTTGTAATATTTCTCTAACTCTATGATTTGTGCTTCATGAATGGTTAAACACGATTTTATAATAAACTGTATAGTCTCGTGCTCTGGATATGTATGTCATATTATACTGAAACAACCCCTAAGTAATGCATAACTGTATCATATTATTTTATAAATAAAATAATAGACCTAAAAGGGATTTGCTGAAAAAAAAATCCCAAACTTGGTGGTGATGCAAAATATTACCACAAGCCATTCTGCTTTCCTCTTCCAATCAGCCATCTTTACTCTTTTAAAAATATGCTTCCTAATCTTGGAGGAATGGTTATCATTTGTTGGACTCTGCTGGGCTGTGATACTAATTTGTTGGTTTGCTCCGACCTTTAAAACAAAAATTCTATCCTAATACAGAGAAATTAATAATATTGTCACTGCAAAATAAAACAATAGTAATAAGCTGAGGGATCTTAACTGAGTATCTGACAAGGGCTAAGAATTGTAGAAAGCAAATGGGATGTAATTCCAAGTGATCTTACAATGCTAAAGTTTTGCTCTTCTGTGAGCCTGAGAAAAAACAAATGTTTTATATTCTGGCTATGATAAGAGAGTAAAACCCCAAAAGCCTCCTATGTGGTTCTTTACCAAGCTTTTCCATAGTGAAATAAGGGCCAGTTAAGTGTGTGATTCTGAGAGCTGATGTATCAGCCACCTCCTATCTGTGCAAATGTGAGCAGGAACAGAGACAGGCACTGGGAAAGTCTGAAGGAGGCTCTCACAATTCAAGGTGACATATAAAGGAGCATTCAGTGTCTGTATGCAGATATATGTAAATATATTAGATTTTAATACAATTCTAATGTATCAATTGTATAAATCAAATTTATGCTCTTACCGAGCAAGAGACCAGTTGCCAAAGTGGCACTTTGCTTTGTGCTACCTGAATAAAGCCTAGGAAATCTTATTTTCTTCTTCTTTAACTTGATGAGTGCTAGCTTGTATTTGTTCAATAAAGCTCAACATCTTGCAATAACAGCCTTTCTGGCTGCCTTCCCACACATGGGCCTTTCTTGGCGGAGCATTCCTGTGGCTGAGTAGGCCTGAGAACACACATGAAAGGTTGTTATGGCTTGTGTCTAGATGCCCCCCAAAGCCTCATGTGGTCTTAGATGGGGCTTTTTCAGTCATGGCTGAATCTAGAGTGTGTGACTGATTCATGGTGCAATTTTAGGCTCAAGCGCACTAGGATTGAGGGCGTGAGTGGTACCCCTAGGAAGTAATCTGCATAAGATAAAAGTGACCTGAAGAAGCTGTTGAGGGCCCCTCCCCCTTCCCTTGTTGCTTTCACTATAGTGTGGGCTCTAGGAACTGTTTCTCCTTTGTGATGCCCCTATGCCATGTGCCACTCTGCCTTGGAGTCACCGATTATGAACTGAAATCTCTATAAACTATGAGCTAAATAAACCTTTCTCCCCTTAACTTTGGGTGTCGAGTAGCTTGTCTCAGCAATGAGAGAAAAGTAACTAACACAAAGCTTAAGGTCATAATGCAGGACTTTAGTTCCTGGTCGGGTGGTTAATCTGGAGGCCAGTGAGTCTGAAAGGTGAAAATGAAATAAACATTTTCCCTCAAACCTCTCCCACATTCCCTAGTAGTTTGAATGGTGACCAAGATTCAAAGGATTACATGCCAAAGTTAGCTGCTTTGACACATTGGTGCACTCAGTCATGGGTTCATTCATTAAAACCTTATCCATCCATCCATCCATCCATTCACTTCCCTCCGTATTTTCTGCTACTCCAGTTTTACAAATGCTATAGCCTGCCTTTACATGTCCAGAGTTTTTATTTTGTTCTGATGATATGAAGGTGAATAAGAAATGGTCTCTTTTTCCAAAGTGCTCACTAAAGGAAGACAGAAATAAAAGCCTATAATTCCATCCCTGTTGGATAAGGGGTATGACTAAGGCTTATAATGAGTGTAGGCATGAAATGATTAATACTGCTGAAAGAACCCCAGAAAATGTGAATATCAGGCAAAATAATTATTTTGACCATCAGATAAAGTGATAATTTTGGTCAAGTCTACTCACAGTTTATTTTTCTCATGGATAAAAACATCTGACTTTAGGAGGAAAAGGCACTTCTGTAAACTATACAGTTCCTTAAAGGAGCTGATTTTCCAGTACCTTTTGCAAAGTATGCTTTGTTTCTTTCTTGGAAGTTCAGAAGTTTGTCTAGATAACTTGTTTACCTGGCATGGAGGCTTGAGGCCAGTGGACTCTACCGGTAGCATCTCTATTCTTCATAGTCTGAGACCAACAAGGTATCTTACCAGCAGCATTTGGAATTCCTTTTACTTTCAGCTTTGTCACTCTGAAGACAAGGATCTCACAATACCAGTGAAGAAGATCCAGGTTCCATTTTTTAAAACATGACTTCTATGTTTGTCAAACAATTAGGAGAAGTCTTCCTAAAAGCTCAGCAAAAAATCTAGATAGAAAGTTTTTCTTTTTTTTCTTTTTTCTCCTTTTCTAAAGTAACTATATAGCCAGGCATAGTGACTTATGACTGTAATCCCAACACTCTGGGAAGCTGAGGTGGAAGGATCTGAAGTTCAAGCACAGCTTGAGAAATTTAGTCACTCAGTGAGATCCTGTCTCAAAACAAACAAACAAACAAACAAAACTGGTAGTTCAGTGTGAAGGGCTTTGATTCAATCCCCAGTACCATCAAAAAAAAAAAAAAAAAACCAAAACCAAAACAACCCAAAAAGCCCCAAACCATTGGCATTATCCTAAACAAACAACAATGGCTTCTTTGTTTGGTTCAATTCTCTTTCACCTAGTCATGCATTTAATAAACATTTTTGGGGACCTCATCTGTGTTAGTTCTGTGCTAAGGTCTTGGATACAAGCCACAACATCCTGAACAAAGTAGAAGGAAGGATGCTTCTCCCCACCTTCATCTAGGATGTTGTTTCCTCTGACCCACTCACTCCCTTTTCTGCTCTCTCTTTTCTGCTCATATTATTCTCATCAGCACTGTGCATACTTGATTGGGGCTTACCAGCACTTCTTTGTTGATTGGGTCTGTGCTCTAACTGGATCAATCACTAATCTCTGTGGGTTCCCTACAGGGCTCTAAATAATGTAGGGACTTAGGAAGCTCTAAAAGCAGCTTAGGAGACTTAAATCGGGCATCCAACTGTGTAGCTGCAGCATGTCCTGAAAATTTACAAAATATTTAGACTTTCAATCTTGGTTTTTCTCCATCCCCAGTGGAGGTGAAGATTGTAGTCCAAGGAGGAACAGAGAGAAAGCAGAGTTTTGCCTGCTCTCCTGACACAGGTATCAACTTTGAAAGGACCCCAGAGAATGCAATATTTGATCCATACCCTTATTTTTTCCCTGAATCATTGAATACTAGAACTTGTGTCTACCTTAAGCTCTTTGTACACTAGTACAAAGATTGCAGGAGGGGAAAAGATGGGAAAGGTTCCAGAAAGATGTCAGATGTGGGGTCTGAGGGGTGCCCCCTTCCTCCCTTGGTAGTTTCCCATCCAGCTCTATGTGAGGGTAAGTAGCTGAGCACTGTTACCATCCTCTGTATCAGAAAGGCTGCCTGGGTGACACTGGGACACTGTTCCTGGGGAATGAGTTAAGGTTTTGGTGAGTCTGAGCACTCATTTATAGAGCCATCCTTTCCTTACTCTTCTACATCTCACCCATTCAAAATACAAACTGTTCTCAACTATAAAATAATAGGAAAAAGTCTAGTGATATTACATTTTTTCCACATTTTTAGCATATTTTGGAATATCAAATTACTTCAATTTAAAAAATTTGTCTTTTGTTTGTGATCCTTCTCTTTGCTGGTGCCCTAGGCACATACTTGGGCACATGCTTCATGGGTAGTTAGAACTGAAGAGTTGTTTCTGCCCAGGGAAGCCAAGGCGTTCATGAGCTAAATGACCAAGGCCCAGGATCCCACTCTCCTCTCCTAGGACCAAAGACTGGCTCCTCTGAGGTGAAGGGTGATGGGTGATGGGACTCTGGAGAAATGACTCACTGGAACCAGAGCACTCCAGACTAAGAAAGACACCAGAATACAAATCTAGTAATTTACAGTGACAGGCCATTGTCACACGGACTGGAAAACTCAGAGCGTGTGTCATAAACACATTCTCTCCTCATAGGCAAAACCAAGTACAGGCAGACCAATTTATAATCAGAAAGCTGCTTGCTCAATGTGGAGCCCAAACTGAGTAAGATGAAATCTGGTTGAAGTCATGTCTCTCATTCCATGTGCTTTAAGGCACAGCACAAAGAGAGCTGGAGGCGGGTATGGGCACTTCCTGTACCAGACATGGAATAAGAGACATAAGAGACAATAGGGTGGATTAGAAGTTGTATGTAAATATACTCTAAGTATGAAGCCATTATGTTTTACCATTTGGGTTTTTATCTACAAATCAAGACAGCACACATTATTCTCAAAATATAATTTTCACAAGCAGCTTCTTTCCCTTTTATTAATATTTTAGGAGTTATAGGAGCAAGGTAGTGAAAAAGAGGAAATGGTAGCTTATCGTGATTCCTAAGAATGGCTATATTTCCCCTCACATTCAAATTAGAAAACCAAGTAATTATAGTCATAGAGTTTCTGATAAAGCCAGAGATGTAATCAAAATTATTTTATTCGTTCATCTAATACATGTTAGTTGACCATCTGTTGTGCAGTAAGTATTGTTCTCAGCTCAGAGGGTAGAAAAGAAGTTTCCTGCCTTCATGAGCTTGCATTCTAGTATGGGAGAGAAATAAACAACATAGAAATATATCATACATTACAACATGGGCTAAAATTGGAATTAAACTAAGGCAAAAATAAACAATATAGAAATATATCATACATTACAACATGGGCTAGAATTGGAATTAAACTAAGGCAATATGATGGTGATAGAATGTCAATGGTGGTACTTCAAGAACTTTCTCTTCGAGAAGATAACACTTGAATTGAGACCTGAGTGCTGAGAGGGAACTAGTTATTCAAATAGCCCAGAAAAGACATTCCAGTGAAAGTGGAGCCAGCTGGGGGAAAGATCCTGTGTGCTTAAATAAGAGACTAAGAGGAAGAAATTTTAAGAATGATAGGAAATTCCTCAAAGGTTCCAAGCATGTGGGTGATATCCCATGACTTGTGATTTAAAGCAAACATTCTTGCTGCTATGCGGAATATATATTTCAGGAAATTAAACATGGATGTTAGTTCAAATCTAAATTTTCAACTTTATACTCTTTTCTCCACATTATCTGCCTTCTTCAGATTGTTCAGCAGATCAATTCAGTTAAAAAGAAAAACTGTCAAGTTGATATTTGATTAACTAAATGCTTTCTTCTCTTGATGGGCTTTTGTAATATCAAGCAAATTCAGTCTTAGTCTGGCATGTTTTAGAACTTACTTTGAATTGCTTATAGTTATTTGAAAATGCAGACTGAGTTCAGATGTTTTAACTAAGCCTGTTTGAGTCTGAGTTTTCCATTTAAGATCTAAGAACTGTTAGACAAAGATTCTCATTCAATCTCTGAAAGTTTTTATTTTCCTCCTATTTCTAGTTGATCTGTCTTCCAAAATTACAACAGATCATATTCTTCTTCTTTGGCCCACTAGGAGTTCTAGGCCAAAAGACTTTGAACCAAATTTGAGGCAGCTACCTCAAAAGTCCCCAGAGCAGCCATCAGCTAAGAGATTGCCTGTCTTACAACGCATCAGAATCAGAAATCAAAGACTGCTCGATTGTCTATGTAGATTCCTACAGGAGCCCACGGGCTCAGAGGGAGATTGTGACATCAATTACTACTGTTCAAGAGTTTGTTTCCTCATATTTCTCCAATATGACCCTTTACTTATATCAAGCTTCATAGGGCTGGGGATTTAGCTCAGTGGTTTTGTCTCTTGCTGAGCAAGCGCGAGGACCCAAGTTCAATCCCTGGTACCAAAAAAAAAGAGAAGCTTTATGACTTGTATTTCCTTTTGCAATATCAAAAATTCAGAGTAATTTTATTAAAATTTTCCCCCTGAAGTTTTATTTCCGACGATTTGGCTCTTCAATCCTCTGTCCTGTTGAGTCAAGATTGATGAAGAATTTCTCCTTTTTTGATGCAGACACCAAAATCTGTTCACTGTGTATCTTCTTCATTTAGGGTTGCCTCAACGTTTTTTAAAAAATTCTGTACAGCACAGAATGGCATTTGGACTAGGTCATAGCTCGTGAGAACACGGTCGAAAATACTCCTTTGAGGGTTTACAGAAAATTTGGAGGACAAAAGCTACAGTAATCTAATCTGGTCACTGGGGAGGAATAAATTACTGCTCTCTGTAGTGTACATGACCTTCACCCTGTTATATTTTTTGAAATAATTACATGAGAGTATGTCAGTGTGAGAGTTAAAACAGAATTTACAATGGAGTGCTGTGTTTACCCTTGGATATGGCTCAGTGTCATGAGATAAATTTACAGTTCAAATAACAAAGACTCTAAAATTCCTCCAAAGCAGCCATTTAATTCAGAAAATTAGTGAAATGATGTCTGAAATTGAAGAGAACAACCATCTAGCTGGTCTACTGATTAAATTTTTATACAATCACTATTTTGATTTGATTCATCTATCCTGATTAGAATACTTGTTTAATTTTATTGATATATTATTTCAATCCATCAGTAGATCCCATAGTTTATGTCTATTCTTGCTGGATATTATTGTTATTGTTTTGGTCAAATGTGGATCCAGTCTTAGCATATTATCTCTTTGTGCTAATGAGGTTTGTTGGGAGCTCTTGTCTGAGAATTACTAGTGTAGGAAAAGAAGGCCAACATTCTTTGTTAGTTTTTTAAAATTAAAATTTATATTTATCACAGTGTTCTTCAGGCCTATGAGATAAAATTCCTTCAAAAATATGTAACTACAGACCCAATTATATACTGCTTATAAAAGACACACCTTAAATATAACCCATGCAACCATTAATCATAAGAGAAGATTGGTGACTATATTAGTTTCAGAAAAGAAAGAGACTTTAAGACTAAAAAATTATCAGAGATAATTCCAAAATGATAAAAAACAAAATATGACAGAATTAAAATGAGAAATCAACAAATACATAATTATAATTAGCAATTTTAGCAATTCGCATTCAATCATTGATGAAGCAAGTAAATGATACAAAGAAAAATAACAGATTCAATGGGACACAATGAAAGCAGTTCTATGTGGGAAATTCATAGCAGTGAATGCCCATATTAGGAAAACAGAGAGAACTCAGATAAATAACCTAATGCAGAACCTCAAACTCCTTGAAAAAGAAGAGACTAACAAACCAAAAGCTTGCACAAGAGAGCAAATTATAAAGATCAGAGCAGAAATCAATGCAATGGAAACTAAGAGAACGATACAAAAAATTAATGAATCAAAGAGTTGTTTTTTTGAAAGAATAAATAAAATCGATAAATCTTTAGCCAATCTTATCAAAAAAGGAAAGAAAAGGCTCAAATCCATGCAATTAAGAATGAAAAAGGGGAAGTCACAACAGAACCAGCAGAAATCCAGAGGATCATCAATACCTACTTTGAGAACCTGTACTCTAATAAAATGGAAAACACAGAAGAAATGGACAGATTCCTAGATACATATGAATTGCCAAAGTCAAATGAAGAAGATATAGAAATTCTAAACACCCCAATTACAATGAGTGAAATTGAAAATGTAATAAAATATTTAGCAACAAAGAGAAGCCCAGGTCCTGATGGCTTCACTGCTGAATTCTACAAGATATTTAAAGAAGAACTAATGCCATTACTCTTTAAACTCATTAAGGAAATTGAAAGGGAAGCAAGGCTTCCAAACTCATTCCTGGAAGCAAGTGTTACTTTGGTTCCAAAACCAGGGAAAGACCCAACCCAAAAAGAGAACTACAGGCCAAGCAAAAATCCTCAACAAGATCATACACCCTGATCAAGTTGGATTTATCCTAGGGATTCAAGGATGGTTCAAACATTCATAAATCAATAAATGTAATACACTATATTAACAGAGTCAAGGACAAAAACCATATGATCATCTCAATAGATGCAGAAAAGATGTTTGACAAAATCCAACACCCATTCATCATAAAAACGCTACAGAAAATTGGAATAGAAGGTCTTTATCTCAACCTGATTAAGGTTATTTATGAAAAACCAACAGCCAACATCATACTAAATGGTTAAAAACTGAAAACTTTCATGCTAAAATCAGGAACAAGACAAGGATGCCCACTACCACCACTCCTATTCAATATAGTTCTGGAAACATTAGGCACAGCAATTAGAAAAGAGAAATAAATGAGAGGAATAAAGATAGGAAAGGAAGAAGTTAAACTGTCATTATTTGCTGATGATATGATACTTTATATAGAAGACCCAAAAAACTCTACCAAAAGACTTCTAGACTTAATTGACAGATTCAGTAGAGTAAATGGATATAAGGTTAACACTCAAAAAACAATAGCCTTCTTATGCACAAATAGACTGAGAGAGAAATTAGGGAAACAATTCCTTTTACAATAGCATCCAAAAAAATGAAATATCTAGGAATCAATCTAACAAAGGAAGCAAAAGACCTCTACACTGAAAACTACAGCACTCTGAAAAAGGAGATGGAGGAGGATATAAAAAAATGGAAAGACTTCCCTTATTCCTGGGTAGGAAGAATCAATATAGTGAAAATGGCCATGCTTCCAAAACTGCTATATAGATTTAATGCAATGCCAATTGAAATTCCAACAATATACTTTACAGAACTAGACAAAATAATCCAAAAATTCATTTGGAATCAGAGGAGACCTAGAATAGCAAAAGCAATTCTGAGCAACAGAGACATGGTTGGGGGCATCACAATCCCCAACTTGAAACTATACTACAAAGCTACTGTGATAAAAACAGCATGGTACTGGCAAAGAAACAGACCCGAGGATCAATGGAATAGATTAGAAGATGCAGAAACAACTTCAGAAATACTCAACCACCTTGTCTTTGACAAAAGAGCCAACCACCCTCATTGGAGGAAAGATAACCTATTTAATAAATGGTGTTGGAAAAACTGGATTTCAACCTGTCAGAGATTTAAAACTAGACCCATATCTATCACCATGCACTAAACTAAGATCGAAGTGAATTAAAGATGTAAATATTAAGACAGAAACACTAAACTTGCTGGAAGATAAGTTAGGTAGAACTCTTGAAGATATTGGCATAGGAAAAGACTTTATGAATAAAATCTCAATGGCACAGGAACTAGCAGAAAGAATCAACAACTGGGATTTCATCTTATTAAAAAGCTTCTGCACTGCAAGAGAGACCACCAACATAGCTAACAGACAACCTACATTGTGGGAAAAAATTTTAGTAGCTGCAACTCAGACAAAGGGCTACTATCTCGGATCTATAAAGAACTGAAAAAAATCAGACCCTCCAAATTCAAAGAGCCAATTCAAAAATGGGCATCTGAAATGAACATACATTTCTCAGACAAAGAAGTAAAAGCAGCAAATAAACATAAGAAAAAATGTTCAACATCACTGGTTATTTGAGAGATGCAGATGAAAACAACACTGAGGTTCCACCTCACCCCAGAAAGAGTGGCTGGTATCAAGAAAACAACCACTAACAAATGCTGGCAGGGATGTGGAGAGAAAGGAACCCTTCTCCGTCATTGGTGGCAGTGCAGACTGGTGCAACCACTATGGAAATCAGTGTGGAGATACCTCAAAGAACTAGGGCTGGAGGCCTCATTTGACCCAGCTATGCCCCTGCTGGGTATTTTCCCAAAAGAATTAAAAGAATCATGCCACAGAGATATATGTGTACCCATGTTTATAGTGGCACAGTTCATAATAGCTAAAGCTTGGAAACAGCCCAAGTGCCCATCAGCTGGAGACTGGATAATGAAGATGTGTTTTTTTACAAAATGGAGTACTGCTCAGCCATAAAGAATGAGAAACAAGAGTTATTTATAGCTAAATGGATACATATTGAGGCCATACTCTTAGTGAAATAAATAAGACACACATGTGTAAATACCAGATAGTTTCTCTAGTGTGAGAAATTGAGTGTAAATAAGGATTAAAAGGATTAATAACTAACGATTGATACTTTGAAATAGGAAAAGGTCCAAAAGAGTAGGGGTGGTGGGAGGAGATGGGGAAAGGGAAGAATGGAAAGGGAAAATTATGAGAAAAGAAAAATCAATGGAAACTTATTTAAATAGGGAAGGGTGTATGGGTGAAGGGCACACAGGTAATGGGGAAAAAATAAGAATCAAGATACATCATGTACAGGTACAAGCACCCAATGATAAATGTAAATGTATTATATACCTAAAATGTACCAATAAAAGAACTTAAGCAAAAAGAAAGAAAGAAAGAAAAATAACAGATTCAAAGAGTACTATAATTTAACTCAACCTAACTGACATGTATTGAACTGAACCTAATCATAGTATAAAATACATTATTTTCTGGTGCAAATGGAACATCCCATATAGGTCATACTCTGGGCCAAGAAAAATATCTATCTATCTATCTATCTATCTATCTATCTATCTATCTATCTATCTATCTGGCTGATGCTCTTTGACCACAGTGGAACTAAATTAGAAGTAAAAACATAAAAGGATAGCCAGAAAATTCCCAAATATTTAGAAAATGAGCCATATACTCTCAAATAACCTACAAGTAAAAAAAGAAAGAAAGAAAGAAGAAAGAACAACAAAAAAAGAAATTATAGAAGTATTTCAAACTCAATGATAAAGGAAAATACAACATACTAAAATTTGGAGAATGCAGCTTAAATAAAATATAGTTTTAGAGAAGTTATAATTCTAAATGTATTTGTACATTTTAGAGAATTTATAATTCCTGAATATATTAGGAAAGAAGAATATTTTAAAGTTAACATCCCAACTTCTAACTTCAGGCATAGTTAAGAAAAGAATGAATTACACCCAAGATAAGTGGAAGAAGGATATGGATATAGCTAAGATAAGATGATCAAACAGTCAAATACAGAATGGACACATAATACAGAAAAATCAGTAACATCAGAAGTTAGTTCTTTGGAAGATCAATAGAATTTAAAAATCTGTAGTTAACTGATAAATCAATACTCCTCCAGATAAACTAATAAAAATGAGAGAAAATACAAATTACTAATATCAGGAATGAAGAAGAATTAAGGTGTAGATGCTGAAGATATGAAGAAGGGAATATGAGAATACTATAAAATTTATGTCATTCAGCGTAACAACTTAAATGATATGGGAAAATTCCCAAAAGGGCACAAATTGCCAAAACTGACACAAGAAGAAATAGAAAACGTGAATAGTCCAAAATATGTGAAATTAAATTTAATTCATAAGAAAAATCTTTCTTTGAATAAATTTAAGACAAGATGGTTTTACTAGTAAATTCCACCAATCAGTTAAAGAAATAAAACCAATTTTATACAAACTTTATCAGAAAATATGAGGTCAATATAACTGCTACGAAAACAAAAAAAGGATGTTAAAAAATGAAACACAACAAAACCATAGACAAATAATCATTATGACATGGACTCCCATCTCCCTGGCTAAATGTTGCCTAATTCAACGTAGCAATATGTAAAAATGATAGCACATCAGGACACAGTGGATTATTTTCTTTAAGAAAGTATGACTGGTTTTAACATTCAAAACCAATCAGTATGTTTCACAACAGTAACAGAAAAAAAATTCCATGATCAACTCAGTTTATACAGAAAAGGCATGTGATAAAATTAAAAAACCATTCATCATAAAAACTCAGCAAACTAAGAATAGGAAGAAACAACTTAATAATGAGAAACTATGAAAAATTTACAGCTAGCACAGCATAGTTAAAGGTGAAAAAAATTGAGCACTTTGCATGTAAGACTGAGAACAAAACAAAAAGCAACTACTATTGTAGAGTTTTATATTTATTATTCCTTTGTTTCTTTATGTGAATATGTGCTTTTATTTTTTAGCCACCTATGTTTCATGTTGCTAATTTTTAAATTACATAAAAATTAAATCATGCCATATGTAGTTCCCAGATTTGCTTTTTATCATTCAACATTACATCTCTAAGATACATCTTTTTGTTGCTGCTGCTCTGTTCATTCATTTTTCTGTGTTATATTCTGTTGTGGGAATTTATCACAATTTACCTAGTATTTAGATTAGACTTAGATTTCTTCTTTTGTTATTATTTTGTTATAATCTCATTGATCTTTGGAGCAAAATATGAAACATCTTGGTATAAATTTATAATTTAAACAGTATTTTAAAACAAAAAATTTATCAATTTTATGTTATCAGTATTAAACTTTCAAATATTTTGTGACTTTCCATATAACACACTTTCTCTGGCCTCCAGGGTTGTATATGCAGGATGAGCAAGTGTATTCTCCCCCACACTTCTTGTGCATCTAGATGGATTCTGCTAATAGTTCATATATCAGATTTAAACTCCATGTCATCAATCCTGACACTTTGGAGCCTTAATGTGGCCATGAACGCACAGAAACATTGTTATAGCACTTTCAAGTCCCTTACAGGAAGAAGTTTCCAGACATGTCTATTTTACTCATAGTGGAGAATATGATGATCCAATTCTAGATGTGAATCTTAGGTAGGATGTACTTTTTAACGAATGAAGAAATTGAGTCCTGTAGACACAATAATAAAGTCATGAAGGTTATTAGAGACATAGCAAGACCCCAGTGTCTTTGGGGTGAGTGATTGTCTCTAGATAACCAATTAGTATGTAAATAAGTTACATTAGAGAGAAAATGCATGAACCTTCCAGGATCATTAATGCATTAACAGGATTACCTTTATTAGATTGGCTCACTCTTACCTAGCTGAGAGCAGGCCTGAGGGAAGGGGTCACTGGAAGGGTCAGTTTTGACTAGATGTTTAGCATGTCCTATTGTCTGAGAAGGGCAGGCCCAGAGGAGGAGCCCAGGAAGAAGGGTAGGGTTGGAGGGGGGCGTAGGGCAAGGATTAGCATCAGAGGACAGGAGATGAGGATGTTTAGAGGTATGATAGACGTGTGAATTTGCTTCTGTTTACAGGGAGATTTCTGTGCACAGAGGGAGAAATAGCTAGCTTCATACTTTTACTCAGGGTAGGCTGTGACCATTATAAAGCCAAATGCCTGAAGAAACCTTTAGGTTCTCTCTTTCCTTCATTTCCCATATCCATCCTTTCTTTATTGTTTGTTCTCCCATCTTCTCTTTCATTCTCTCTTGGTGTGTTCCCTTTCAGAATCTTCACCATTTCCATATTGGATTTTTCTGAAAAATTTTAAGAGACCTACTTGCCTTGTCCCTCCTCTCATTCATAGAACCTGCTCACAAGGTCCCAAGTTTGATCCCCGGTACCAAAAACAAAGAAACAAACATAGAACCTGCTCACTATAGTAAATTCATCTTTCCACCTGTTCCAAATCCTACAGTGGCTCTCAGGACAAGCCTGAATGCTTCTGCTTCTCTGGCAAAATGTATTCCCAATACTGCCAGGGACAATAGCCTTCTTACCCATTGGTAGCTTTCTTGTTTGTTTTTAATGTGAGTTCCCATCCAATTTCTGCTAACCTAGAAGCCCTCTTCTAATCACTGAGAGCCAGATGCGGCCAGCTGCCCACCCTGCAGTCTTCTCAAACCTGGTCCTGTGCTGAGAACCAAATCACATCTTGAGTCTCAGCTCAAGCTGGGCTCCTAGTCAGCAACGAGCAATATGTACCCTCCCTGCCTCAGCAGTGCCCCAACTCTGCTTTTTCAGCTGGATTTTTGTTGACCTTTCCAATAAACTTTCAGTTTTGTCTTTTTAAAGACCAATAAATAAAAAAATAAATTAAGCAATAATAACTACTATTTATTGAGTGCCATGTTATGCACACATCTAAATGTGATTTGCACATCTTATCTCACTTAAATCCCCACCTAACTGTTGACTTGGGTGCCATTATTATTTCCATTTTACAGTAGAAGAAATTAAAAATGGCAAAGGTAGAATTACAGCCAATGTCAATTCCTCCATGTACTATGTTTTCCCTTCTCTTTCTCTGACTAATATCATTACAACCCTCACTGCTCATTTTTGCCTAGACATCTGCTTAAATTTTTAAAAATCTCCTTTATAGTAGCTATATTCTTCCCTGTATATTGGAAAGTGCCCACTCCATGCTACAAATGCCTTTTTTTTAATTGGAAATTTACACCTTTATATAATCTCTCTTGGTTCTTATTTTTCCCCCTTCCCCTGCCCTCCCTCCAACCCCTCCATCCCTTCCTATTTACAAAGACTTTGTTTCCATTTTTTCATTGTCTCATATTAATTCCATTCCCTTCTTTCCTTGCCCCTACCCTTCCCACTTCCCCTTCCCCTTTGCCCCTTTTCTTCCTATTTCACATCATCTATTATACCGTTTAGTGCTTATTTACACTTTCAGTTTCTCACACTAGAGAAACTCTTCAGTATTTACACATATGTGTCCTATTTATTTCAGTTAAGAGTATTGCCTTCAGAGCTCCCAGCCTAGAGGAGGCTTCTGGGTAGATGTGCCGCAACTCCCAGCACGGAGGAGGCTTCCAGGTAGGAATTAATATGGGAAAATGAAAAAATGGAAACAAAGTCTCTGTAAATAAGGAGGGATGGGGGAATTGAAGGGAGGGCAAGGGAATGGGGAAAAATAAGAACCAAGAGAGATTATGTAAAAGTGCAAATTTCCAATTAAAAAAAGGCATTTACAGCATGGAGTGGTCACTTTCTGATCTACAGGGAAGAATATAGCTACTATAAAGGAGATTTTTTAAAAAATTTAAGCAGATGTCTAGGCAAAAATGAGCAGTGAGGGTTGTAATGTTATTAGTCAGAGAAAGAGAAGGGAGAACATAGTACTTGGAGGAATTGACATTGGCTCTAATTCCACCTCTGCCATTTTGAGTTTCTTCTGCTGTAAAATGGGAATAATAATGGCAACCAAGTCAACAGTTAGGTGGGAATTTAAATGAGATAAGATGTGCAAATCACATTTAGATGTGTGCATAATATGGCACTCAATAACTAGTAGTTATTGTTGCTTAATTTATTTTTTTATTTATTGGTCTTTAAAAAGACAAGCCTGAATAGATGGTCTCTACTTCAATCTGATAAAAGCCATCTATGAAAAGCCAACATCCAATATCATACTAAATGGTCAAAAACTGAAATCCTTCACACTAAAATCAGAAGTAAGACAAGGATGTCCACTGTCACCACTCCTGTTCAATATAGTTTTGGAAACATTAGCCAAGGCAATTAGGCAAGAGAAAGAAATAAAAGGAATAAAGATAGGAAATGAAGAAGCAAATTATCACTATTTGCAGATGACATGATACTCTATATAGAAGACCCGAAGAACTCCACCAAAAGTCTTCTAGACTTAATAACCAAATTCAGTAAAATAGCTGGATACAAGGTCAACACACAAAAATCAATAACTTTCCTCTACATAACAGACTCACTGAGAGAGAAATAGGGCAAGCAATTCCTTTCACAATAGCATCCAAAAAACTGAAATACCTAGGAATCAACCTAACAAAAGAAATCAAAGACCTCTTCTCTGAAAACTGTAGCACTTTGAAAAAAGATATTGAAGGGGATATCAGAAAATGGAAAGACATCCCTTGCTCCTGGCTAGGAAGGATCAACATAGTGAAAATGGCCATACTTCCAAAACTGCCATATAGATTCAATGTAATCCCAATTGAAATTCCAGCAGCATACTTCATGAACTTTGAAAAAACAATCCAAAAATTCATTTGGAACAAGACAGACCCAGAATAGTAAAATCAATTCTAGGCAATAAAGACAAGGTAGGGGGTATCACAATCCCCAACTTGAAGCTATACTACAAAGCTACTGTGATTAAAAACAGCATGGTGCTGGCAAAGAAACAGACCTGAAGACCAGTGGAACAGATTAGAAGATGCAGAAACAACTCCAGACACGCTCAGCCACCTCATCTTTGACAAAGGAGCCAAACAGCCACTCTGGAGGAAGATAGCCTCTTTAATCAATGGTGCTGGATAAATTGGCTTTCAACTTGCCAAAGACTAAAACTAGACCTATATCGCTCACCATGCACTAAACTAAAATCGAAATGGACTAAAAACCTAAATATTTAAACAGAAACGCTGAACCGGCTGAAACAGAGGTTAGGTAGAACTCTTGAGGACTTTGGTGTAGGAAAGGACTTTATGAACAATTCAGTTGCCTGTGAACTAGCACAATCAACAAGTGGGATCTCTTCTTATTAAAAAGCTTCTGCATAGCAAGAGAAACCACCAGCAGTGTGAAGAGACAACCCACAATGTGGGAAAAATTTTTCACCAGTGGTCCCTCAGACAAAGGTCTACTATCTCAAGTCTATAAAGAACTTAAAAAAATCAGAACCCCCAAATTTAAAGATCCAATCTAAAAATGGGCATCTGAAATGAACAGACATTTCTCACACAAAGAAGTAGAAATGGCAAATAAACATATGAAAACATGTTCAACATCAGTGGTCATTTGAGAGATGCAAATGAAAATAATGCTGAGATTCCACCTCACCCCAGAAAGAATGGCTGCTATCATGAAATCAACCAATAACAAATGCTGGCAGGGCTGTGGGGAAAGAGGAACCCTGCTCCGCTGCTAGTGGGAGTGTAGACTGGTGCAACCACTGTGGAAATCAGTGTGGAGATACCTCAAAGAAGTAGGACTGGAAGTCCCATTTGACCCAGCTATTTCCCTGCTGGGGATCTTCCCCAAAGAATTAAAAGAATCAAACCACAGTGATATATGTGTGCCTATGTTCATAGCAGCACAGTTTGTAATAGCTAAAACTTAGAAACAGTCCAAATGCCCATAAACTGGAGACTGGATTAAGCAAATGTGTTTTTTTAAATAAAATGGAGTACTACTCAGCCATCAAAAACAAGAAATTAGAGACATTTATTGCAAAATGGATGCACATTGAGGTGATACTCTTAAGTGAAATTAATAGGACACACATGTGTAAATGCTGAATAATTTCTCTAGTGTGAGAAACTGAAAGTGTAAATAAGGACTAAAAGATATAATATATAATATGAAATAGGAAGAAAAGGGGTAAAAGGGGAGGGGAGGTGGGAGGGTTAGGGGAAAGGAAAGAAGGGAATGGAATTAATATGAAAAAAGGAGAACCAGGGATGTAGCTTAGTGGTTTCCCAGCCTCCTGCACAAGTGCAAGGGCTGGAGTTCGATCCTTGGTACCAAAAAACAAACAAACAAAAAAAGGAAACAAAGTCTTTGTAAAGGAATGGAGGGGTTGAAGGGAGAGCAGGGGAAGGGGGAAAAATAAGAACCAAGAGAGTATGTAAAGGTGCATATCTCCAATGATGAATGTCATTATATTGTACCCCGAAAATGTACCAATAAAAGGATATACAAAAAAAAAGAAATACTCCTTCAATTCTTGCTAGAAAGTAGATGAAGTGAAAATAAATTGATATAATGTTCTCACACTAAGGAATTATACTTTAGCCCATGGTTATGGATGACCTTAATAAGGCTATGACAAGGTCCAATGTATTTTTGCTCATGTATTTTTTAGAATTTCCCCTCTAGTAGTTCTGGGCAAGTGGGTTGGAATGGGAAAGAATTGTGTCGGGAATAACAGCTACTGAAATCCTGTTAGGTCTCAACAAATTAATGAAATTTATGCACATAAATACATATGTATCTGTCTCTATAGAGAGATAATCTGTACATGCACACACACACACTCACACACACACACACATATGCTGTGTTAATCAGTTTCCTGTCCCCTTCAAGGATCTCCCTTCCCCAGTAAGGGCCTCCTTCTCTAAGGCCTCACCCCTGAAAGGTTCCACCGCATCCCAGTAGCTCCACAGGCTCAAGACCAAGCCTTTAGCATATGTTCTTTTGGAGGGATATCGTAGATCTAAATAATAGTATATGCATATCTATATTTCACACATATGTTTAGAATGTAATCTGTAAATATTTTCACACAACTCTCTTTTTTTGTCCTACTAAAACTTTTACTATTCATATTTTTATTGCTTTATGTTCCATAATATAGTAGATATGTATATTAGCAAGGGTGAGTACAATTAATGCTGCTGCAACAAATAATCCCTGAAATCTCAGGGGGTTAAATGATAAAATTTATTTCTAATCCATACAAAGTCCAGTTGGGATCTGAAAGCTTTCCAGCAGCTTCTAACTTCTGGCTCTACCTTCATACCATGGTCACCACCAAAAAGAGTGTTGGGAGAAGCCCAATAATTTTAAATGTTTCAGCTCTAAAGTAAAATATGTCACTTCCACCTACAACTCACACTTTGAAGTCAGTCTCACAGTCTTATTACCTAATTCCAAGGTGCCTGGAAAGGATACTTTAGCAGGAAGGGAGGAGCAGCACAGGCTAGTGTCATTAGTCTACTCATTTCTCCATACTTACTAAGGGAATAAACACACTTTTACTATTAGGGAATACAGGCGAACTCTGATACTAAAAAAAGATATATGTTGAAAATTTGATATTCATGACTGTCACTGTGGAATATAATTTTTTCAGTGAAACTTTACTAAAGGTTTTATATAGCTTTTGTCTTCTCATTTTCTTCACATTCATCATGATATTCACAGTTTCCTTGTGAATCCTTTGAGATTCACATTGTGTTTTATGGTTTTATAAGAAAGTTGTTTGTTTTTGTTTTTGTTTTCAGTTTCTCAGGAGTTACTAAATACTTATCAGCCAGCCGAAGCAGACAGAGCCTCGGGAGAGGTAGGTGCCTGGGTCCTGAGGTGGGTTGCCACTACATTATCCTTTTGGCTCATCTGACGTTTAGGCTATATGATTCAAATTCTTAGCTCAGAGAGATTACAAATTGCTACGTGGCAGGAATCTTCAAGGTTACTCTTACATAATCAAAACTACACATATTAAATCTTTGAATCCTCTACTGTAGGGGTATAATTTGGGGGAGACATTTCTTTCTGTTATGCATATTTTTTGAGTTCCATATAGAAAATATGGCTTTTGGTGCTTGATGGATTGTGTCAAAGCCATCAGTGGTTTATGTGTTCTTTTATGACTCCTAAAATAACCAAAGAATTAATCAGCAAAAGACATTTTATGAAGGCCAGAGATGCTGCTATAGTGTTGTCCTGAAAACTTGGTGAAGGCTTCTAGGGCTCTGTTTGCAGTGGAAAACATGGTTCTCGGAATGAGCAGGCAGACTCAGAACCATATGGGAAACGTTCCTATTATATACTCACCCCTTGTAGGCTGGGTCAGCATAAGGACACATTTGCCTGTGCTGGAGGTATAAGCATAGGTATAAGTGAAGAGCTATATGTATTCCTAAACTGGGAGCTTGAACTTCAGATTAGCAGATGCAATTCATATTATATCCAAAACCCATTAAAGGTAACAATTCATACTTGGTTGGTTCTAATAACTACACAAAAAGTCACAGTGTGAGTATTTTCTATTGTTCATTGTGACACTTGATTTGTATGAGAAAATGCATTTAACAGAAACAATGGCATAAATTGATGACATTCTATGGAAAACATTCAATGTGAGCCTGCTTAGGACAGTTTAGAAATAAAGAAAGAAATGTGATAAGCATCAATAATTTTTCCCCTATTGTGAGAGTCATTTGCACACTGCTAATTGGTTTGACTTGGCAAACTTTTTGTGCCTTATGTCTTTTCTTCATCTTCAAAACAGTCTGGGAACAGTGAGGCTGATTCTTCTCCAAGGTTCTCACTAAGTTTTTCATGCTGCAAGCAGCAAGTCCAGAGGCTGCATTAACCTGCTAGAGTATGGTTCGTAGTATGTGGCAGGGTGCAGGGGTGACATCTCTGCTCTCCCAATCTCAGCTTGCTACCCAAGAGGAGACCAAAGGTACCAAGGGGTGTGTGGCTCTCTCAAGTTTCCACCTTGGCAGCACAGTTATCCAGGGAGGTACATCCCCTCAGAAGAGCAAAGAAGTAGGAAGAACCATGAACATGCAGGAGGGTTGTGGCAAGACTGTGGCAGAAAAAAAGAAAATGAGTTCACCTAAAAGCTGCTACAAACTCTTAGTGAGGCCTGAGAATCAGACCATTCTTCCATCTGCTGCAGGTCCTCACCCCATATACCTGTGCTGAACTTCTCCTTCATTCTACCTGAAATTCTGCCAGGTGTAGTGATTCAGAGTCCTGCTTTAAAGAGTAGATTAAAGAATTCTCACAATGCTATGCTTGGGTGAACCTTGAGGATATTATGCTAGGCAAAATAAGCCAGTCATAAGACAGTCACAAAGACAAATGTAGACATGTTACTTTCTGACAGAATATGTTCTGAAAATGTTTCATAGAGTTTACTTATACAAAACAAGACAATAATGACACTATTAGTTATAATAATCTTATGGAACTACCATCATATAAGTTATCCATTCTCAACTAGCACATGACTCTACTGTATGAGATATGCAGAGTAGCAGAGACAGTAGAATGTAGAGTGGTGGTTGCCAGGGTTGGGTTAGGGGTGTGGGAAGTGATTATTTAATGAATATAGATTTTCTATTGAAAAGGATGAAAAACTACTGGAGATGAGTGGTGGTGATAGTTGCACAACAATGTGAATGTACTTATTTTAATACTACTGGACTAGACACTTAAACAATAGTAAGATAAGTCAGTTACAGTGGGGCATGCCTGTAACCCCAGATACTTGGGAGGGTGAGGCAGGAGATTCACAAGTTTGAGGTCAGTCTAGGCAGCTTAGTGAGCACCTGCCTCAAAATGAAAAATAGAAAGGGATGGGGATGTGTCTCAGTAGTCCTTGGTTTCAATTCTGACTACTGAAAAAAATTAAGTGGTAAAATTTAGGTTATATGTATTACACCACGCTTGTAAAAAATCTATTCTCAGCATCTAGCTAACGTAGGCCACCCTAGGAGATCATAGCCATATCAACAGACGAGGATGAGAAAGAACAAGTAGTGTTTCTAGAAAGAGGGGGAAAGGGAGGCTGTCTTGGCATCAGGAGGCAATTTGAGGACACTGGATGAAAGTATTCATACCCAGGAAAAGAGAGTGAGATTTTAGACCTACTCTGAAATTTATTTACTAACTGTCCTGTCCTTCTCTTCATAGTTTGTCTCTGGCTTCTGTTTTTGAACAGGCTTTTTAAAAAAGTTTTTAAGTTTATCTTTTAATTGTTCCTTCTGTTTTTCCTACTAAATATACTTGGATAAGTATTCCTCTAAAATGTTGACCACACTTACATATATTTTGACCTAGAGAGTTCTCAGTGTAGCCATTTATAAATTCATGTTTGCTTCATTTTTGTTTGTTTCATTTTCCCATCAAGCATCTGTGATGCAGGTGGCACCACCAGCTCCAAGGTAGGTGGAGTGAGGTTTCAGGGGTGGGGGCTTATGTGAGAACAGAAGAGCTGGTGGGTGGGAAGAGGGGAGGCAGTGGTGATGCAGCTTGGCTTAGTCTTCACCATCCAGGGCCCTGCTCGTGACTGATTGCTTTTAGCGGAAGAAAGAGTGCTGCCAATCACCTGGAGACCTCAACCTTCCAAGGGTTGTCTGGGGTCCTCCCAGGATGACCACAGTGCCCCTCTCCCCTATGTGCACCCCCATCTCCTCTTTGTCACTCTGAAGGTGTTTTCATTCTTGTTCATTCTTGTTGTCTTCTTTCTCATCTCATCTGCCTTCCTTTTTACAAGGACTCTTCATAATTTACGGCCCATCAGTGACTGCTTTTTCTGTTTCACTGCTGCAAATCCCTCTCCTGCACTTCTAAGAACTTGGGTAGAGGGTAAGGGGATCTGGTGCTTGGCAGGACATACTTGCTGCAGACCTTCTTTAACCCTTCCATAGAGCTCAAATTTATTCTCACCTAGGATTATGCTTTATTAAACAACTCATTTTTCATTACAAAGATAAAATGAGTTGTGATTTTTTTCAGGGGTCTCGTTAATGATTCCTGGGGAATGTTGTGGGTTTCTTTAGATTCTCATGTCAGCCTCATTGTGGGATTTGCAGAGAGTTGATCCCAAACCCTTTCCCTCTTGATCCCAAATGCATTCCTCCTCAGTCTCCACTCTCTGCTAGGATATACTGCAATGATTTTAACATTAGCAGCAGCCCAGACACCTTTTCTGAGCTCACAAAACACTATTTACCATTAAACTTGTTAACTCTTGGTCCACAAGCTTGTTTCTGTTGCAGTGAAAATCATCACATTCTACCTCATGAGGGGGGTGAGTCTTTAAGTTCTGCAGATTTCACTCGTTACATTCTGAATGTAACGTGATTGTAAATATTCCTTTCCCTCCTTTCCTGTTTTCTTCCCCCATTATAGACCCCACTCTCCTCTCTGACCTTGGACCATGCAGTTACTCTCTACCTAGTAGGCCCACTTTCAATTCCTTCTCCAAAGGGTCTTTTAAAAGTGATTTGTTTGTAACACTAAAAATAAGTACATAGAATATGTGCTTTTAAACAAGATGGGCACATCAAGAAAAAAAAACAAGAAGGCCCTCCTTCTCTTTCCACATCTGAGGTCACTAATATCATCAGTTTTTGTATGTCTTTCCATATCTGCTTTTTTATACCTATTCAAACATTTCACAAATAAATGGACAGCTCTTTTCCCTAATTGTAACAAAAATGAGATCATCCTGTAGATAGCATGGCACAGATTGCCCTCGTCAGATCTAACAAGTGGTTCTAAAATACAAATCATTTCTCTGTTCTGGCTGAACCAAAGTGTATTGCAAGTCAAGGCACTTCTCCCCATCCCCATGGCTTGCACCCTGGTGTAACCACCGTATCCCTTCTGTGGTTCATTAACTTGTCCTCCTACTGGGTCTGTCTACTGGTGTTTCTGCTCTTGTTTTAACACAATCAGTTGGGGTTTTTTTTCACATAGTAGTCAGATGAATTATTTAAACTTGTTACTCAGATATTAGTCCTTGGCTCAAATCCTCCAGTGAGTTTACACTGCACTTGGATTAAAGTTCAAACCTCTTACCCTAACCTGTCAGACTTTGCCTGCATCTCCAGTTTCTTTTAAAAAAGAATCCCCAGACCCCTGTGTCCTTACACCTCGGTTACATGGGTCATTTATCATCCCAGGAACATGTTAAGTTTGTTCTGCTTCAACCCTCTCCATTTGCTGTTCCCTCTGCATACATTTTCCATCTAGATCTTCACATGATTGGCTGCTTCATGTCATTTGGAGCTGGGCTCAAATTTCCCCTCCTCAAAGAATCCTGAAGTTCTGATGATGCTCATTAAATGAGCCATGTTTTGTCATAGTTCATCCCACCCAACATTCTCTGTAATTAATTAATTACTTGTTGTTTCCCCCTGCTGGAATTTGAAAGACCTCAAAGGCAAAGGACTCATGTGTGTTATGCACTGTTAGGTTCCCTGGGCCCAAACCACACCTCACTGATAGTAGATTCTGTATAAAAGAGTTGCCAAGCAAATGAATATGTCTAATTGTGACAGCTGAGAGAATGGAAGCCCCACCTAATTTAAGGAGAGGCATTCTGCAATTTAGCACTCTCTCTGGCATTTACTAAACTGTATGCCCTTGAGAAAATTTATTAAAATGGCAGTAAGAACATGACATACTCTTTGTACCTTACTGGGATCCTATAAAGTTGAGACTGGCTCATGGATATGAAAATATGCTACTAAGAAATGTAGAAAAGTATATTATCAATCCTAAAATAGGTGAATAATTTGAATGACCTGCACCATAGTCTAATATCTGTGTCCTATTAACTGCAGTTTCACTATGGAACCATTGAAGAATCTCCATGAACTATCAGTGTTTTTTGAACATTGCAATTGTGAAGGTGGAATGGACAAGTTAAGGAAGCAGTGAGCAAGAGAGGGTGAAACATAAAAAGTAGACAGTGCTAA
Organism: Heterocephalus glaber; assembly: GCF_053883595.1. NCBI lineage: Eukaryota > Metazoa > Chordata > Mammalia > Rodentia > Bathyergidae > Heterocephalus > Heterocephalus glaber. The sequence continues at coordinate 1,408,063 of NW_028258146.1, read as the reverse complement.
TTTGTCAATACTAAGTAAGTACATGAGAACAATTCCCACTGAGAAAGAATGACATCTTTTGGGATTGCTTCTCAGAGGGGTACCATGTTGAATTTCCTGGAAGTCTCAAAGACAGCAGCTTGAATTTCTTGCATCTGACAAGGGTGGTAATGTCTATAACAGAGCAGAACTACTATGTGAGCACCACTTGTTGAGGGCTCTGATCAAATCTGAACTTATGAAAGATGCAAGACACTGTCATTATTTATTCATCAGCTTTTTCATGGCGTCGGATTGCCTGAAACTGGTTATAGTTTCTTCTATTTATATGTTGCAAACCACCAACCATTCTTTACCAGTGAGCCCAACAAACATTTGTGGCTGTTTTCGTCTTGGGTTCCTTCTAGAAAATAAGTACATTGAGATATTGCAAAAAGTGGAAAAGTAAAGGGGAAATAAAACCAACTCTGTTGGATGGAGAAGGTTATTCACATAAAATAATAAACAGATGCCTAATTTCATCCTAACTTCTAAGCAACCCTTTAAAATTCCAACTCAGAAACTCTTTGAGCAACTTTGATTAATTTTTACCTTCCTTGTGTCCCCTAAAAAGGCTCAATCACAGAAGATGTTTAATAGTATTTTTAAAAATGAATGAAAATACATAGTTTCTGCATTCATCACTCTTCTTGGGTCACATTTCCTTTGCCAGCTATGGGATTCATTGAATGTAGGTAAAAATGTTTTCTTGAATACAGCTTCCCAAAACCCACTTTCTGCTCAACTTATATTTATTTTAGCATAAACTATTCAATGACTATAAACTTTTTATAAACATATTTGTGAATATTCTCTTAGATGTTTTCTGAATTGTAAACTGTCATAACTTGATAAACACTATTTAATATACACTGAAAAATTTGAAACAAATGTTTCAGATCTTACTTTTATGGTATAATATTCATCTAATACTGATCTACATAGCAATTTGTATTTTGAGAAGGACATTTTCTGATTACAAAAGTAATGTTCATTCAATGTACATAGTTTCAGAAATATTTTATTGTATTTTTCTTTAAGTTTTCACACATTTTAAAATGTACAAGTTAGAATTATATGTATTTTGTTGGGACCCTTTTTTACTTCTCTTAAAACTTCCTTGTAAACATTTCTTTTTATTTCCCATCCCTTAGGATTCAATCTAGAATGGTTATGCAGTATTGCTTTGTCTGTGTGTATCATAATATTTTAGTAATGTCCTAAAACTTCTGTATTTAGATCACTTCTAATTCCTTGCTGTTAGTAAATACAGTGCATTAAGTACCTTCATATATGCATTTTAGTAGCAATTTATCACGGTTTTTACAGTATGAATTTCTAGAACAGAAAATAGGGTAAGAGCGTGAAAAAATTTTAAGGCTTTTCCTACATATTTCCAAATTTTTCTTTGTGAAAAATAAGTCCTTTTTAGTTAACACTTAGAAATACTGTCATTAATAGTTATAAAGTATTTTATAACCTACATTTTCTTCTAGTTATTTTATGGTGTACTTTGGCATTTATCTTTTTTATGTATAGCATGATGTGAAGATTTATTTTTTATTCAATTATTCAGTTTTTTTTGGGGGGGGGATTAAGGTTGAGTAATGTGAGCATTGTAAATTGTTTTTACCTCCTATCTGCATCAAACAGTACATAATGTCATGTACGTGGGTCTATATTTTGTATTATACTGTTTGATTGCCTTTTATTGCTGCAATACCATGCTATTGTAATTATGCCAATGTTAGTACACTGAGGAATTAAACTGTCTAGTGAGCACCTGGCCTGTGCCCTACCCCGAGCTAAAGATTGGTTCATGAAAATAAACCAAAAGGCACAAGCCCTCACCTCATGTCTTAGAGCTAAGAGGGAGGGGATGAAATAAACAAGGAAGCAAAGATCATTATAAATACCACTAACCACAATGAGCCCAAAGCATAAGACTCCATGGTTAAGAATACCATTGGTGAACTTTAATCAAAGGAGTTTCATGATTAGAGTTATTTTTCTGTCTGGTTTGTTTTCTGTTTGTTTGTTTGCTGAGTGAGGTGATCAAGAGTGAAAGAACTCAAAGCAATCCGCAGAAAAATGATAATCTGACACAGTTATTAGGCAGTTTATTAGTTGATAAATCAATGAAGTCTAGAATGTGGAACTAACAATATTGATGACTGATTTAAACAGAGGTGAAAATAAGCCAGATGTCAGGAATAATTTGAAGTTATCTAGTCTGAGAGACAAAGATGTTGTATATAGAATAATATAGACAAAATCTTTGTACAGTGGAGGCATGAGTTCTGCTTCAGACAGGAGCCAGCTGAGATGGCTGTGAAGCATCTGAAGATGTTGTGGCTGATAGTGCAGACAGGTCTGGAAAAGAACTGGAAGAGACCCAGGTGGACAGGTAAAGTCAAATGGAACTATGTGATGAGGTCATATGGGAAGCCTAGAGGAAGGAGAAGCCAATCCAGGAACAAGCCATAAATAAACTAAAAACTCCAGCCTGCAGAAATTATAAGAGATCTCAGAATAGAATGGAAAAGATGGAGCCAAGAGGTGGGAAGACGAAAGAAGAGTATGGAGTCACCAGAACAAGGCATGGGCTATTACTTGGAGAAAGGCATTAGCCAGAATGTAGCTGAGACCTTTGATAAGATGAAAGAATTGAATCCATTGGCATACATTTGACCTTAGTAGTGTAGGAGACAGCAATTTTGGTGACATGTTGGAAGTAGAAATCAGATTGGGGTAAAACTCAAATCTAACCCCGAGAGAAAAAAAAATATTCTTTTTGAGAATTTGGGCCTTAGGAGATTTTTTATTTTATGATTGGAAACATTAAATAGTGTTTCTAAATGGATGTCTTAAGCAAAGAGAGAGAAAGAGAGATGGAAAAAAATCTTTGTGAGATTCATAAAGTGATGGCTTTGACAAGTGAAATTAAACTCCCTTCACAGTCACAGAAAGAAAGGAATGGAGGTAGAAGTTATGGAAATTTCTGTTCGATGGCTTCCTTCACTTCCTAGTGAATCATGAGGAAAGGCTGGTGGTGAATGGGAGGTGTTGGTTTAAAGATCAAAGGTGAGATTGGCACTGCAGTGTGAAGGGGGATGCAATGAGAGAAACACCACAGGATAGGAGGAGCCACAGAGCGCCTCTGAGTGTTTCCCTGTGAGTTACACTACACAAAACCCAGTGACCGAATCTTTTTGTTAAATCTCATCATGTTGTTGTCATAATATTGTTCTTCTGTAGTAACTTTAGAATAATTTTGTCAACTTTCTAAAACAATATTCAGGAGGGGGTTGTTTCATAAAGTTTGCACTAAAATAATGAATTGTTTTTGGAATAATTGACATCTCTGCGATATTGACCCTTTACTCCAGAAATCCATTAAGTCTTCTTTTCTAACCATTGGAAAAGTTTTATATTTGTTTACATGTTCTTCTGCACCTTATGAATAAAAAAATCATGTCATATCTTCAGTGTAAATGAATTGCTCCATTTACTGTTTATCTTCAGTTCTACTATGCAAGATATAAATTTTGGAATATCCAGTTCTTTTATTTGTTATTTTCCTGATATATTTGTTCTTGCTCTTTTTCTTTTATTATTGTTGTTTCTTTTGTCCAGTTTTGAGTCCTGCAACTTATATACAACTGGATTGTATTCCTTTGACAAATGAAGAAAGATTATTCCAGGTCTATTTATTGTACAAACCCATGTTTAATTTTACTCTATTTGTTTTCTTTCTTATTATCTCCTGTGGATTTAAAAAATAGTTTTGCTGTGACTTGTTTTATAATATTCTGTTTCTATTTCTATTAGAGGATATTTTCTGTCGAAAAAATTCTTTTTAAACTTATACTGCTGTATTGATCTGTATTTTTAAGGACAGTATTTATTATCTCTGCCTATGAAAACAGATTTTTAAAATTTTTTCATTTCATTTTATCTTGCTACAAATCTTCCCTGACTTTTGTAGTTATATACATTATGATAGTCAACACAGATAAGTATTATATGCAAGACTTATAGTTTCATTTGTAAAATTTCTTTATATTGTAATCTAGTTTTAATTCTGTATTTTACTTAAGTATACTGTCTTTATTTCTGAAATACCACAGTGGTTCCATCCTTTAGTTCTTTGTTTGGATACATCATTTGATTATTGATTTATATCTTGGTGGTTTTTAATATTAATGGTACATGGATGACATTTTTATCTGTATTCATCAATACCTTATGTTACCTCCCAATTAATTACCTTTATAATTAATTAAATAAGCATCTTTATGTTACAAGCTTTCCACCTTGTAAATCTGATTACCTTCTTTTTCTAGTGTTTAACATTATAGAGAAGAAATCTTAGATCTCACATTTACAAAAATTATCTTAAAAATTTTTGTAAATGCTGATAAATTATTTTAGAGATAATCTATTTTGTTCAAGCAAAATTGTAGCTCTTTCTTTATTTTTGGAATATAATAATTTCATAAGAATAAACTCTTTTTGTTTTTAAATTAATTTTATCTGGCCCTTGAATCTGAAGACTGATTTTTCCTGGGTTCTAGAAAGATACTTTTTATTCTATTTGATCTATTACCTTGATTAAAAATACAAATTACTTTGTCAACTTGTTTAAAAAATTCTTAAATAAATTCCTTTTGTTACTGATTTCTTGGATTTATCACATTTCCATCCTATTTTGAAAAAGCTTCTGAGGTCTCTCCAAATGAATAATTTCTTTTGTGTTAGTGCTTGTTCTACACTTTATTGCTTCTAATAGACATTTTTATTTTGCAACTACACTTTACATTTTTTATATTGCTTACCTTTATTTTGTCCATTTCTATTTTATTTTTGTCAAAGACTGTTATTGTATTATCACTTGTGTTGGTGTTTATGGTTGTGGAATTTAAAAAAATGTGTAGAACACAAATCAGGTGATTTCTAAAATGTACTCTTTTCTTAGAATAAATTATTTTTAAAGTTTATAATTCTTTTTAATTTTGGAAAATCTGACCTCTTTCTCTTGGGTAATTTAAGGTTTTTTTGTGGCTTCTTTCTTAATCTTCCTCTAATGAAGAAATGTTTACCCAGGTCTGGTGTTTTTCCATGCATGAGAGGGATGGATAATCTTTGGATTCTCTTAAAGTCCAGCCAATATATAGAATTCTCCCCCATCATCAGATGTGGCCCAGCAGAGGTCTGCAGTTTCTTCTTTGCCAGAGGATGAATGAAAACATGAGCCTTCTCTTCTGTTACTTCTTCATGTTTCTGCTCCTTCTTATCTGTCTCTAACCTAATCCTATTTCACCAGCCATTATTGGAGGGCATTTTTGCAAAATAAAGGTTGAAAAACGCTATTGGGGTGGATGATAGGGTGGTTGCCGAAGCTCTTAGCCCAAACTACCTTAGGTGGGGAAGGACATATTTTCAGTTTTCTGGGTGTTACATCACTGAGTTGGGCAGTAGACAGAAGGGGAAAAAATGAATCACTTTCTTACTGATAGATTCTTGACAAGGAAAATATTTCTGCAGCAGTGGCAGGTTGGAATTTCAATTTTGCATCATAAGTCTTATTGAGTGTGGAATTCTTCCAACTCTCACAAAAACTTAATTTTTGTAAAGTCTCTGAAGTTGTATGAGTTTTGGTTTCTTTTTTATTTCTTTCTTTAAATATAGAGTTGTTTGTTTGGTTTTTTTAAACTGGTGATTGAACCCAGGGCTTCATACTGAGCTATATAGCCTCAGCTCTTTTTATTTTTTAATTTTGAAACAGGATCTCACTAAGTTGCCCAGGCTGGGTTGGAATTTGCAGTCCTCCTGCCTCAGCTTCACAAGTAGCTGGACTTGTAGGCATGTGTCACCATACCCAACCAGACTAATAGTATTAAGTAGCTGAGTCTTAGAATTCTTGCCACATAATTTCCACATCTTCAGTAACAGTTCAGTTCAGATTCTGTTGCTGACTAATCCAGGAGTTGTTTCCAGACTTTTTCAACCCCCGATCTTTTTCAGGCATCTGTTTCCCACTCTTTTCAGCAGCTGGAATTGACCTACATCTGCCCAATAAGATAGAGAACATACATTAGGAGCACTGGCAAAATTTTCCTCTCTAATAAAATGAAAGAAATATGGAGTGAGATTTCTGACCTCCTTCTCTCCTTTGCTGTATTGGATTTTAAAAATAGTTAATATACTTTTTTTTAAGTGCAGTTTTAGATTCACAGAAAAATAAAGCACATAATACAAAGAGTTCCATATACCTGGAGTTCCCCAACTTTCTTGGCATAGTTTCCTTTACTGGTATTGCATTAGTGAGTTGTTAAAATTAATGAGTCAATTTTGATATATTATTATTAACTGAAGTCCCTTGTTTGCACCAGGGTTGACTTTTTGTGTTGTGTGTTCTATGGTTTTGACAAATACATAATGTTAGATATTATCATTTCAGCCATACAGGCTAGTTTCCTTGCTTCACAAGTCCCATGCTCTCACCAGTTTAGGCCTTTTCTCTCCCTCCTCTTTCTTGATCTTTCCTACTGTCTCCATAATTTGGTCTTTTTCAGAGTATTGTACAATTTAGAATCATACAGTAGGTAGCTTTACAGACTGGCCTTTTCCTCCCATGTAGCAAGACGCACCTGAAGTTCCTCCATATCTTTTTGTAGTTTGACAGCTCATCTCTTTTTATTAACTAACATTCCATTGTTTGGATATACGAAATTTTCCTTATCTGTTCACCAGTTGAAGAACATCCTGGTTGCTTCTAAGATGCAATAGAGGCAATAATGAATAATGAGGCTATTAACATTCATTTATAGTATTAAATTTTTTGTGTGAGAAAGTAATGCCTGGAACCGTGGAAGTCATTTTCCAGCACGAGGTAACAAATCTAAGGATAAATATAAGCACGCTGAGGTGACAAGTGGAAGGAAAGGAAGAACTAGGATCTGGACGTTATGTTTGAGCCAGGATGCCAAATCTAGGATCTCTTGGCAGATAAGCAGTAAGTGTGTCCATGAACTATGCCCAATTATCTGTGAGTTGCCACATTAATTATCCCAAGTAATGAAATTATCCCAAGTAATGAAAGGGCTAACCCATACCATACTTTATCCAGTTAGCATATTTTTTCTGTAGCATATTATAGTTTTTATAGAAAAAATACTGATATTATGTGCTTTAAGTAAAACATTTTCTAATGTTTCTGTATGAGTCTTATTTTACTGTGAAATTTTTTTTCCAGGACCGGAAATTGAACACAGGGCATTTTCCCTGAGCTATATCCTCAGCTCATTTTTTATTTTTTATTTTGATACAAAGTTGCATTAGGTAGCTAAGTTGCCCAGGCTGGGCTCAAACTTGCAATCCTCCTGCCTCAGCCTCTTAGAATGTTGGATATCATGAGAGCCCCACCACACTTGGTTTTACTTTGAATTTTCATAGGTACTAACTTGAGCACAGTAAATATTAAATTGCAGTGACTATAAAAGAGATTCACATTCCAATGTTCACATTTGTTCTCAGGAACATTGGTTTTTAAAGTGCTTGGATACCTCTGCCTTTTCTTCCTTTTAAGGTCAGACTCTTTATCAGCTGTCTCTTGAAGGAAGGGTGATTATCTCACTCATCTTCACAAGTCAGAGGCTGCCAAGCAACCAGTATGTCCCTTTGGAAATATTGGGACACACTGAATTTATTAAAAGTAGTCATTCAGAAAGCTAACAGAGAGAATCATTGGTGATTAAGGAAGAAAATCAGAGCCGTGGCTGCAGCCTGAGTAGCAATCTGATCCTAAAAGCACCAACATTCTAAAAAACTTTTATCTAGACACTAATCTCCACTCCAAACAGGCTAAGTCTATTAAGACCTTGGCTTTGTTTGTCATTCTGTGCTGCTGCCAGCCCTCCTCCATTTTCCAGGACTGAAGCATCAAGAGAGATTATGTAAACTTGCAAAATTCCAATGATGAATGTCATTATATTGTATACCTAAAATGTACCAATAAAATTAATTTTAAAATACACATTTAGTAAAAATTGCACTGCTTATTTTGACTTTTGATCTTTTCTCAGGCTACCAACACCTGATACAATACTCTCTTTCAATACTGGGCAACAGCACAGAGTGGTAACTCCCAGTCAGCCAGGGGATCATGAGGGGAAACAACCAATGCTCTATGATATTCTGCATTGCTAAGCTAGGATGTTCAGTCAATTAGGGATAATAAATGCATTTTGACTTGATATTTTCAACCTAAGATGGATTTATTGGGATATAATTCCACTGTAAGCGGAGAAGCATTTGTATAGTCTATGACTGTTTACTCTGTTTTATAAGCAGCTGAATCACATCCTTAATTCCTTTAAAATATGTTATCAATCAAAACCCAAAGATTTGCTTGCCGATAGCCAAAACCTCTGCCAACTTGTACGTAGGCAATTTATTTGCCCTTTGACACACTGTGGGTGTCAAAAAAGCAGAAATCTGTGTGCATTACTCATCCCTTTTTTAGTTGGTTTGGAAGTGGAACTCCAACTTGTGAAGATTCACTCTTTTCCCTGGACCTGCTCTGCTTCTACACTACCTGTTTCTTTATCTTCCTTTGGCTGAAGGCAGGCATTCCTGTTCTAACACCTTTTTCCTGGCCACATTGTAGACCTTGTAGGCTCTCAAGTCTCAGCTCTGTCATGGGTCAAATAGTAGGGCATATTATTCTCTGGTAAAGCTTTGCACATTAAAGAATAAAGTTGCATAGCTGTCATAAATAAAACCTGGAAAAACCACCTACTTTGCCTTCTAGTGAAAGATCTCAAGAAAACTGACTTTTCTCTATAAATGCTTATGTCTAAATCTAGATTTTCCACAGAAAGTAAATTCATTTATAAGGGTGCACACTTACTTATACTGCAATTAGGTGTGCTCAGAAATTATAACTTCTTTTTTTTCTATGATATATCTAGTTTTTCTCAGCATCCCCTAACCATGCTGGGAAGAAGAGGGTGAGTGAACTAGATTTGCCAGTGTTTGCTATCATAGTTGGTTCTAATGTCAGTAGGCGTTCTGATGACTCGACTAGATTTAGATCTGAATTAAATCTTTTAGATCCGATTCTTTTTCTCCCAGATTCCTTTCCTTGACTGATCTCTCTGGGTGTGGAGACAGTTGTGTGGAACTGGGAGTGCACAGTGCAGAGAGTGCAGCCCTGTCTTGGCTATTGACATTGTGCCTGCTACTACCTCTGGAATATTTGGTTTGGACCACTTGCCTCGGGCTGCAAACACCTTGTGCACTGTAACCTCTTTGACTTTATTCTGGGTTTCTGTAGGCCACCATCTGTTCTCCATCTCTATGTCCCTTTAGCGGAGCACACGGAGCCTCAGCCTACTCCAGACAGCTATTGAGTTTCAAGAGTCTACAATGCAAACAAACATTAGGTTCATCTATCCTCTGGTGACTTCCTTAACACTCTGTGCCCTGCTAGATATATAGACTGTGGCAATTTTTATTGTAGCATCTCTAGGATGTGGCCAAAAACTCTTGAAATTCTTAGATTTGCCCTCACCTGTCTGGTTGTTTCTCATTTCACTTATTTGAGGTTCTGTTGTAAGAAAGGAGAAGCAAGAGCACATGCATCTGTCTCACTTCCTTTGCAGATGAAATAGTTCCTGCTCACCAAGTATTTCATTCCACTTCCCTGCAGTGAGTAGGATCATGTGACTTTGAGCCAGTTACCACCTTAGGTTGATTGGTTAAGAGCCACTGTCTCTCCATTATCTCTCTCATCTCCTGTTATGACAAGTCACCAGAAGCCACAGAATTACGGATGGGAGAGCTCCAAGTTGGAGGGAAGATGCCTGTCCTACATCAGGCATTAAAAGAACAAGGAACAAACCTTTGTTACTATAAGCCCTGAGCTATCAGATAGAGTTTGTTATTGTTTGTATAGAGTTAATCACCCTACATGAAACATACTGCCCAGTCTTCTAAAGCAGGAAGGGATAGATTTCCTTCTTCCTATTTCTGTCTGGAAAGGTCATTTCCTACTGCACATCCTTCTTCCTGAGGAGTGAAATGCATTAATTCAGCTTCACTGCTATGTCTTCATGGTGTAAAACTAAGCCTAAATGGGCCAGCTTGGTTGGATTTTAGTATATATGCTGCAGAAGCGATCATTAGCTTGGTTGCATTTTAAACTTGGATTCATTGCCATAGCATATATTTTCGTATGTAATTATGTTTGTTTTTCCATCTATACTTTTATATGGCTGCTGATCAGACACAAGGAGCCACTCTGAATCTAAATGCTAGAAGTCTTATGCCAATAAAATCATCAATGAGCTAAAAGGTGGGTCAGGCCAAGTACAAAAACCTGCATGGCATGTGTTAGGGGTTGAACTGTGTCTCCTCAACACCCAAGATGTTGAAGTTCTAATCTCAGAAACCCATGAACGTGGATTTTGGAGATGATTGAGGCATCAAGAGTATAAGAGTGGTCCCTAATTTAGTACAACTGTGTGCTTATACAAAGAGGAAATTTAGATAGAGAGACAGACAGACAGACACAGATGAAAGATGATATGTAGAGACAGGAAGAATACCATGTGGAGATGGAGGGCTGAAATGACATGATCACAGCCAAGGAACATCTGAGGCTACTGGAAGGTAGCAGAGAATCCTGGAATTGATTCTTCCTCAGAGTCTTCAGAAGGCACTAACCCTGCTCAGGCCTTGATTTCAGACTTCCAGCCTCCAGAACTGTGAGACAGTACATTTCTGTTGTTTCAGCCCATCTGTTTTTGGCACTTTATTGTAGAAATCTTAGTAGACTAATGTGGGATGATACACACTAATTTTGGCATGGTAGCAACTCCAGAGAGACAGGAAGAATGGATGGATGGGAAGGACAGGCTGCAGTTATGTCTGTAACATTTCCTCTCTTTTAAGAAAAAGAGATCTATGCAAATATGGTAAAGTATTAAATGTGTTAGATCTGTGTTATGTACCTGGTGTCATCTTATTTAATGCATTTTTCTATTTGTTTGGAATACAGCCAAAGTCCACAATTATTGGGATATATGTTTATTTCTCATTCTGCACAATAGCTTAGCCTGGCTTCATAGTTCTCTTTGCATCCTATGACTTTGGCTTTTACACATTTCCATTTTCTAGACTTTCTGCATACTAGGTAATTCATAACTGCAAATTCATAATGCTCACCACAATTCATAATTTAGCATTTTACAACTGCAATTGCACCTTCCAACATCAAAGCTAACAATAACAGCATCGATAGGAGTGGCTTCCAAGGCTACGTGGGAGGATGAAAGCCAACAGCGAGGGCACTTTTATCACCATGGCACTAGACAACTTTGGATAGAGGTGGGGGGCATATGGACTCTGCCCTGTGGACTTGAAGCCCTGTAAAGCCTACAGGTAGAGTGAAATTTGCCCTAATAGACCCAAGCCTTGGTTTAAAAAAAAAGTGGAAATTTAAAGCTAGTCACCAGCAATAGCATCATTTACTTCAGAACTCAGAATTATGCAATAATCCTTAAATTTAAAACATAGTTCTAAGACTGCCAAAACATAGACTTCATACTTGTTGGAAGTTTGCTCTTAATTTAAAAATTACACCATACTCTGACAAAGTATGTGCTTCGTAAGTACTTTGATCTTAGGGAAGAAACTTCTCTGGGCCTCCATTTCTCTATCTATATATTGAGGATTATAACAGGACTATCTCATAGGGTTCCTAGGAAGATTAAATAAATTCATTATTTTCATAATGTGTTGGACAGAGATATGTAAGTATTTGTGTTATTTTAGATTTAAGAAGTATATTGCCACTCTGAAAGTATGTGCCTTTTGTTAACCCAAATCGCAGCAGTTCTGTGTTATATGTGGGTATTATTAAAATCACATGTCTTCTTCTTCTTTTTTTTTTTTTGAGACAAGCTTTCACTATGTAGTTTAGGCTGGCCTTGATCTCACAGCAATACTCCTGCCTCCACCTCCCCAGTGCTGGGATTATAGGTGTGAGCCACCATGTCAGCTTCTTTTTCTTTTTTCATAAAGAGAAAACTTGATTCAGGCAGCTTGCTTCTGCTACTATAAATACCAGGTAGAAGAGCTGGGCTGGAGCCTCAGGTCACTCCTTTCAGACAATTCATGTAACAGTGGAGAAAAAGTGAAATGTCAACATTTTGTGAGATCTTTTCCATGGCTTGTTGTATTAGAGTTGCAGAGATGACTTACTTTGTAAATTTACAAGTGTTGACCAGTCCTTTCTAATTAGCCCCCAACTGCAATTTATTCCGAAGCTCTTGTCAAATGCTTAATATCATGTAAGGAAATGCATGCAGTTGGAATCTTGCAACAATTCATTTCCCAGTACAGTTCCATGCAATTGCAGTGTAGAGAACCACCCTCTGTTGCATATATGCTTTGTTTTTGCTTAAGCAGTACATCTGCCTCCAAGCTTTAGAGAATTACACAGATTCCAAATCTCTAGCTTGCTTTCTTCACTGTGAAATAATCTCAATGATAAACTCCACTCCTTCCCTGTCAGGGTGATTCTGGCCCATTCAAGAAGAGGCATGAGCTGTGAGTACCATGAGGCCAACTTTCTCTGAGCCAAGCATCTTTAACAAATGCTCAGATGTTCAGATAGTAAAGAAGAAAGCCCCACTTGAACAAGTAGAGTTGAAGGACACATAAATAAGTGGTGAAGCTGCTACATCCATTTGCATTTCACACCCAATAATTTCAGACTTGCTTTCTAAAACCTCAGCCTTAAATTAGAGAATATGGTTGTTCAGCACAGACATTTCCTAAGTGCCACGGGTGTGAACATTGGAAACATAGATAGCAGATTTTCTATGCATGGGAATGAATGCAGTTACTGGCTTGATTTTCCTCTCCTCCTTTGCTAAGGGAGAAAGGCCTCTGGGCAATGTCTCTGTGCACAATGTCTTAGGCCTGGGGGCAGGGCATGGACTGATCTTTCTACTTCCAATTTCAGAAGTCACATTTTCAGAGCATACCTTGTAAAGTTTCCCTGAGGAATGTGGTTCAGGGTGCCCTTTGGTTCCCAGTATGAGCTCACTGTCCTGGAGAGCAGTAAATTATTTTGTGCTGCAGAGGGCTTAAATGAATTTGGAAAGGTAGGCTCATAAAGTCATGATTTATAATTAAGTTAGACCTTAGGAAAATGTCCCAAGTTATATCTATTTGGCTTTCTCTGGCCTTTCTGAAGGGCCCACAAACAGGCTGAATGGAAATTTCACTTAAGAAACTGTTGTCATAAAATTTTATGGGACCATCTCAGTGGTTAGGGGACTGTTAAACATCCCTGCAGGGGGAAAAACAAACACAATTAGACACAGACTAGCTACTCTGCTTGGGGGGTGCAAACCAAAGTCACATTGGAAATGCCACATCCACAGAAGCATAGCATTCATTTGGTCTGAGCTGGATTTTCTGACATAAGATTATCATTAAAAATCTGCCATGTTCTAATTTTCTATTTGTTTTTTCCCTTTCTTTTCTTTTTATGTCCTGTTTTTGTAAAATAATGTTTTGTTTCATTCTTTCTTTTAAAATGTTTTCATAGTTTTAGCAAAATATACACAAAATGTACCATCATAACTAGTTTTAGTGGTACAGTTCATTAGTACTAGTAGGTACATTTACAGATTTGCACAACCATCACCATTTTCCATCCTCAAACTCTTTTCATCTTGCAAAACTGAAACTGTGGCCCTTGAAACAAAAGCTCCCCATTTCTCCCTCCCTCCAGGCCCTGGCAGCCACCATTCAACTTTCTCTGTCTATGAATTTGAGTATTCCAGGTACTTCATATAAGTGGAATTATGCATGATGCATGGGATAGAGTATGTCTTTTTCTTTCTAATTTATTTTACTAGGTATGATGTCCTAAAGGTTATTCTATTTTGTAGCCAATGTCAGAATTTTTTCCTTTTTAAGGGTATATAATAGCCCATTATATGGATATATCATATTTTAAACACACCAGTTCTTTCTCTTTCTGTTAATAAGTGATATCTGAAGCCATGGAGAGTTTTGGATAGGGCTGCAACAACCTTTTCTGCTGTAGGAGTTTGCTGCCATTTACAGTGAGCCCTGGTTTGAAAGACTTGAGAAATTTCAAGGTCATTTGACATTCAGGGATGCTCCTTTTGAATCTCTTATAACCCAACATTCTAGGAAGTAGGAACATTGGAGGAAAACATAGGACAAAGAGTTCTTAGAATGAAGTTACAAGTTGCAGGCCATGTTTAATTTTCCAGACTGAGAACTTTCATCGTGAAGCCAGCAAATATTCTAAAATGCAGCTTATACAGACAAATGAGGCATTTTTCTGTCTTACTCTCTTTGACTTGATTACTCTGTCTACATTTTGCATAAATTTAAGGCATTGACTTTTTAATGGTCTCCACTGATATGGTATCATTTTAACTCATTCTTCTGTTGTAGTGAACTTTGCTGTCTCCCTCCTAACATCTATCTTTGCTTGGGCTGACATTTTTCCTTTTCTCTCTCTAATGGCCAAAGTACTTATTTCCCTTACTGAGCAGGCAGTCAACCTAGGTGACAAATTCTCACTTTTCACCAAATTCTTTTTAAGTGCTAATAATAAGTGGCTATATAGAGCAATGCACTTTTTAACAGTCAAGAATTCTGCTAGATCATTTACATACCTTATGTGCTTTAATACTAACAATGCCTGGTTCTACTCCTGTTATATAAACAAAAACCTGAGAATCACCAACATTCTGTGATTTGCCCAAGTTTATAGAGCCAGGTAGAGATGGAACAGGGACTCATTTGCAGGCTATGGGACTTCAGGTAATACTTTTTGATTTGAGTTATTTTTATTTATTTATTTTTTTTGGTACCAGGGATCGAACTCAGGACCTTCAGCTTGCAAGGCAGGCAGCGGAACCACTGATGTAATCCCTGGCCCCTGAGTCACTTTTTTTTATGCTTCATATATTATTCACTATCTGTTTTGCTTGACATCATAAAAAAAATTGAAGCTAAGTGTAGTTAAAAAGCTTTTTGCTGTAAACAGCAGAAAACTTGATCAAAACTGCTTAAGGCATACAGTTAATTAGCTTCTCACAGGTCAATAAGTCCAGACAGAGGGTGAGTGAACACTGGGATTGGTTGATATCAAGTTCACAATAACCAAAGAAGTAACGAATGTGGCATCCTAGCTGATGGCTTCCTCCTTGAACTAAGAGTAAGATTCTTGTGAAAGTTCTAGGCATAATGCCCAAATAGTTGTCATCTTATCTTGTCATGTCTCCTTGAGAATGACAAAGAATTTTCCAGGCACATTTTTTAACCACTTTTCATCATTTTTCATTGGTCAGGATTAAGCCAGGTATAACTGAAATTTAAATATGGAAAAGGGAAGTGGAAAGACCAGAGTAAACCAGTCATTTGGGAGTGGTGGTAGTTGAATTGATGGTAGAGTGTCAAGATCTCTCTCTCTCTCTCTCTCTCTCTCTCTCTCTCTCTCTCTCTCTCTCTCTCTTTCTCTGTAATTGAAGCCAAGGTCATCATATAGAGGTAGCTGTGAGGTGGATAGTTCATAATGATGTGTGCGAAGTGTGTGTAGAGAGGAGTCAGGTTGGGTGGCTAAGGTGGTGACAAGAAGCATTCCAGAGAACTGAGAAAGAATCAGATTTGTTCCCAGGAAGTGACTAAGTGAACACATGGCAAGAGCAGACTTTGGGAAAGTGAAGGTCAATGGACTGTGGAAAGTCTTGAGAGTTGAGTCCAAAGAATTAGTCTCCAGTGAGTTTATACCTAAAAAGATGTGCACAAAGATGAAAAGAGGTAACTAAAGCAAAAAAGAAACATAGTAAGTGGTGATACTAATCTAAGTGTTTATTCTTACACCTGTTAAAATCCAAAAATCCAATCCCAAACTGTTAATCAGGGTACTGGACTTAAATTCTTCCTTAATAAAAGTTACAAGGATCCCACTAGTTACAGTGCTCAAGAATGGGTCAGAATGGCTTCATCTTCTCTTCTCCTCTTCTCCTTGCTTCTTTCTATTTTTTTCTTCTTTCTTCCTTTTTTTTTTTTTTTTTTGGTCAGTTCATTACTAAAATGTGACCTTGGTTTCTACAGCTCTCAGTGTAATGCCTTGGGCATGGAAGGCACTTCATGACTGCTTGATGAACTGAAGTTTTCATTTGCTCTCCTCCCTCTCCTTTTAAAATACCCTTCTCTTCCTTTTCAGCATCAGTCTTCTTTGTCTAACTTGAAGTCTTTCTAAGGAACCAGGGAAATTTATTCATCCAGTTATGGATTCTCAGGGCCCTGGGGCTTCCATGAATGAACTTTTTGACATGGTATATATTGATGTGGCAAGTACATTTTTCTCATAACTAGGCCAAATATCTTTTTAAAAAAAATTCTCCAGGTGATAGTAAACCACCAGAAAAGTTAAGAATCCCCTGTAAGACTTAATCTAAAAGGAGGCTTAAAGGTGAATATTCATACCCTTTGTACTTAAACTATTTATACCAATCTTTATTTATAGCCACTTAGTTGGTTAGAGGTGCAGGTCACCATCTACTACTTCTGATTGGCATCAGAAAGAAGGCCAGTGTTATGAGACAGAGCCATTTACCTATGGTATCTAATGTTATCTCCAGGTAGACATTATCAGAATTGAATTCAGTAAGAGGACTCTCAGCTGGTGTTCACTAGATAAGCATTTATTCATTGGGGATAAACCCTCACACACTGTGGTGACCAAGATAACTCGTGTGTGAAAGCAGAGTAGGAAAAGCACTTTGTCTTATTTTATATTATTTTTAAAACCCATCATTTTGCTGAAGCAGTATGAAAGCCATGTTCCTGAATTAATCCATGAGTTTTCGATGACAAATATTAAGGAATGAAATACCTCCATAATACCTGAGGATTTCTTTCTACAATTGTCATTTTTCTCAAGAACCCCTATCCGCTGATTCAGAGACATTGTCCCCTTGGAGTGAGAGCAGACTCAGCCAAGGGCAAATAAGGCAGTGCAGTTTCTGAATGTTTATAAAACTTAGTACTAGAGACATGGTCTTGGAAGCTGGGGTTTTCTGCAGCAAACCAGAGTTTCTTTTAAGAGCGTGCTTCTTGATCCCCAAAAGACTCAGGATCTGGTAGACTTGGAGGTTAGAGTTACTTCCATAAACCACAATGCACAATGATGTAAGAAGAATTTTCCAAGCCCAAAGCAGATAAAGGGTGGTGGCTGGCAGAAGGAGAAACACTGGAGAGGATATGGTTTGCAGTTAGGGATATCAGGTACCTGCCACATAGCAACCACATACAAACCTATCTACTGAGTCTAACCTCAGAGAATCTTCAGAAATTTTAGGAAGTCATGAGCAGTCTGCCTCTTCTATTTCAGATAAAGCTAAAGAAAGCAAGGAACCTTTTAGGGCTCCCTTCTCAGGCTAATGAGGTAGAGTCTCATAGAACACAAATGATATGTGGCATGGCTTATATAGGAAAAGGGTTCCCCAGGTCCCTTTCTCTTTTCAGTCTTTCATGACATCACAGTGGAGAAAGACAAGGTGTGAGTTCCTTGTACATTTAGGCCAATGTGGCATGGTTTGAGCACAAGTTGGGAGACACAAAGAGCCCTCACTACTGGGAAAGGGTAAGGCACTTTAACACTAGGTGTGGCAGGTGGGACGAGTCACAGCATGGGATTCTGGGATGAGCAGGACTGAGACAGGGCCAGCATGGGACTGCTTCTCACACTAACACTGCACTAGATTACCAGCAGAGAGGAAGGGAGAAAAGGGGGCAGTTGGAAGAAAGACCTTGGCAAGTCTGGATGTTTATCCAAAAGAGACTACATATAATTTATAAGCAATTGAGTTTATCTTGAATTAGACAGCTTTGGTTTTTCTACCATTCTCAGAACTGGAGTTTAATAACTTTGTTATACTCACAAAGAGATTATTTTTTTTCTGCCAAGTTTATGATTATAGCATTCAGACCCTCTACACATGGCTATCGATCACTATCCATCATTAAACTGAATTAACTTTAACCCAAAGCTGCATTTGTGCATATTTTAAGTTGGCCTAAATGTTTATATGTTCATACTGAACTATAATGTAACTTGATTTGTAGAGTATAACCTAACCTGGAAATGTATCCTTGGAACAATGAGAGTCTCAGCCAATCATAGCAGCTGAACCTACAACCAATCAGAGGCTAAAACATACCCAATTAGGCAAATACCAACTGTAACCAATCAAGTTGTTTTTGTGTGTCATTTCCTGTACACAGGTTAAGAATATAACCATATGATTAGGCAGAGTATTCCGAACCATTTTCTGTTTGAATTCATGAAGGATTTCTTTGCTCAAGTACTGCTAAGTTCAAATTGTCTAAAGTTTTTCTTTTAACAGTGTGAAACTGACAAGTGAATTCACCTTCTTACTGTTCCTTTGAGCCAACTGAAACCTGGGTCTCTAAATAACTAAGTCATGAAGAGATCTTTGGGGATAGAAACCCCAAACTTATATGTGTATGTGCTGTGCTGTGTGTGCATGTGTGCACATTTATGTGATGTGCACATATGCATGGGTGGTATGTGTATGCATGTAGTGTGCACATGCATGTGTATAATGTGTATGTATGTGTTTATGCAGGGAGTGTGTACTCATGTAAAAAGTGTAGTATTCAAACATATGTGTGTTCATTATGATGTTTTAAATTCCATGTCAAACATATTTTACATATAGCTAAATTTTCTATCATCTTTTCTCACGTCACTTGACAAAAATCATTAAAGTTAATTAATAATTTAAAGAGGTATTTAAAGGTGCTGACAAAATAAGATTCACTTCCTAAATAACACTTCTGCATACTGAAAAAATAGTTTTTTTTAAATGGAGATAGTAGTAGCTTTTTAGTCCATGTTGTCAGACTTCAGAGATTTCATTCATCTCTCAGGCCATAGGGCAAAGGGGCCATAGGATGGCTAGCATCTTTCAGGAGAGAAGACTGAAGCTGGTCAAGATTATGTGTGGTTTAAGATCATGCAATAGGAGAAAATGTTGAGAAAGCCACACAGGTTGAGCATCCTGTTAGGGTTGAGGTCCAAAATGTCTCCCCAAAAGATTCACTCTGTGGAAGGCTTGCTTGCCAATTGATGGGCTTGTGAAGTGATTGGATTATCAGGGTTCTAACTTCATCAGTGAACTGAACTATTGGTGAGATCACAATTTGATGACATCATCACTGGGATGTGATGGAAGCAAGAGGTGGAGTCTAATCAAAGTAAGTGAATCACGGTGGGATGACTTTGACTATGATCAGACTAGGTCTGGTCCCCAGTCCCTTCTTCTCCGGCTCTCTGTCTTCCTCTGCTTCCTGATCCCCATGAGGTGAGCTGCTTTGCTCCACCATTCTGCCATGCTGTTCTGCCTTGCCTCTGCCTTGCCTCAGGCCTACAGCAATGGAACAAGCCAACTGTGAACTGAAACCTTTAAAACCATGCACCAAAATAAATTTTCTCCCTTCTAAGTTGTTTTTTCTCAGGAACTTGGTTACACTGATGAAAGGCTGAAAGTTCAAAGTCTGAAATGGTCCCAAATCCAAAACTTACGTATGAACACCAAAATATCATTACAAGTCTGATGGTTCACTACACACAAACATTGTTCCATGAACAAAATTTTTAAAGTATTTTGTACAGTTGATTTATGGCTATGTACATAAAGTATCTATGAAATATATATGAATTTCATGTTTAGATTTGACTCCCTCACAC
This sequence comes from Heterocephalus glaber, assembly GCF_053883595.1. Lineage (NCBI taxonomy): Eukaryota > Metazoa > Chordata > Mammalia > Rodentia > Bathyergidae > Heterocephalus > Heterocephalus glaber. The sequence goes on along the minus strand of NW_028258146.1, from coordinate 1,388,202 downwards.
AAACCTAAATATCTCATCATGCTAATGTAAATATTTCAAAATGCCCTGGAAATACAAAATTTGAAACTCTTTTAGACCCAAGGATTTCAGATAAATGATAATTAACCTGTGTTATACAAGAAATAGCATAAAGAAAATAAATTTAGAACAATTACAAAGTCAGTTTTTAAGTTTCTGGAGGGAGTGAAAGACAGACTACACTTGATCAAAAAAGTGATCATAGTGAGGCAACTTTCTGCATGAAACACAGGAGCACTCTTCACCCTTCAGATATGAATCAGACAATTCCAGGTGAATTGCATTCCTTAGGGATAGGGTAAGAGGACTTCATCCTGGGATGCTGCTGAGGAGCATACGGTAGAAGCTTGACTGAAACACCTGTGGTTTTCTTCAGGGCAGTGCTGTGATTTGATGAAATTTCCATGCTGTATAAATTTAAACAGAATTATGACCTACTTTTTCCCTCCTCTTCGATTTTTTCCTGGCCTGTTAATAAAGATTTAATGACCTACTGATGCTTGAGGCACTCTTGAAAAACCACTGTCGGATTAGCACTTAGTTTTGTTTTGTTTTTTTAAAAATTAATCTCTTTCTTTGGTTTGTTGCCTTTCCCCTCAAGTAAGATGCATGGTTTTGTCTGCTTTCCCACCTTTAGTTTCAGGAACTAGGCCTCTGGGAGATAAGATTTGCTGGTGTGGAGACCCATTGGATACTTTAATTTAGGTGAAGGCTGTGTATTTTGCACTTAGAAAAAAGGTTGTTCCTCTAGTGTCCCAATAATTAGCTTCCCCTCCCTGTCTGATGACTCTGTCTTTGTTCCAAGTGAGGTGTGGAGCAAGCTGCCATGGGCTGGAGCTGTGGCTTGCAAGATTTTCCCTCCTCTATGATTGGATACTGAGAGAGGCCCCTATAATAACACCCAGGAGGGGAAAACATAGAGGGAGTCTGTGGTTCTGATTGACTACAACAAATTATTCTTAAATCCAGTCATCAGCACAGGCATATTTTAGTGGTTCCCAAATCAGGGTGGAGGGTAAAAAAACCCAGAATTTTTCTCTAAATTTATACAGTGGTATTTGCCACAAATTTTCAGGTTTTATAACTTATGCAAAGACAGATACTGTAGTCTGAAAAGTCTTCCCTATTTTTTTCTAAATGTGTAAATTCTGTTCATCCTTAAACACTGCAAAAAGCTTTTCTCAACACCCTGCCCCCCGTCAGAGGCTACCTAATCTCTGTCAGAATTTCCACAGCATGTTGCTCATAGGCCTCTTTAGCATAAATGTCATTATGCATTCCTCTGTACCTCGTTGTGTGCTTCATAGCATTGCACATTTCTCAATAGCATCTTCATCTTTATAGCCCTCTCATGGCATTTGGTTATAATGCCTGCTAATTGGCAGGTGGTGGGTTGTTTGTGGAGTGAACAGATTAACGAATCAATCATAACTCCTTCCCTAACCACATTCTTCTCCCAATCAGAGTGAAGCAAGCTGTGGAAAAGTCCCCAGAGCAGGACAAGACTCTAAAGAGAGTAAATGAAATAAGTATTTGATGCTTTACAAAAAATTGCATTAAATTGGCTGAAGAGGAATAAACGTCATTTCTAGAAGTCTTTGTTCTTAGAATGATTTTATTTTTTTATTTTTCCCACCAGAAGAACTAATATCTGCTTTAAAATCAGGTTCAAAATTCAGTCTCTGGATTTGCATTACAAGCTTCCAAAGAACCCAAACTGTCTCTTTCATTTTTGTTCCCGGATGCACTTGGCCGCATCCCAAGCAATTGTGGGTCTTCTGTAAGATTCATATTCATTTTAATGCATATTTTACTCCATCTAATGCCAAAACATCAAGGACTGAAGTTTTTACTTTTTAACCATTTGTATAAATTTAACCTAGAAGATAAAAGCCAGGGAATTGAAAAATGGGGTAGTATATTGGCTACTTCTAACTAGTTGGTTAGAATTATGACAGAGGCAGTAACAAAAAATAATAAACTAACAAAAATGTGGTTGATTCTGTGGCCTTGTGTAGACACAGCTTAGTAGAATTGTTCTAGTGAATAATGAAGGCCATTCAATACTTAATGGCTTCCAAACTAATGTTTAAAGGGAAATGAGTGGTTTATACCAGAATCCAAATCATATAGTTCTCAGCCAATAGTGCCTGTGAGTGTTGATCTTGGATTAGGGATGGTAGCATATTAACAAGATAGCTGAAAGATTATCTCATCTCTGTGGGTTATACAAATAGATTTACACAAAATATCTTTTGGGGGAATAATAAGAGTAATGTTATATGTGACAGTGAGAAAGTCATTGTACTTGGCATCTAGAGTCCTGGATGACTTTTCTGGCCCTGAAACCAAATAACTCCTTCCTTTAAGAACTTTGAGTTTTGCTCATCTTACGGTGAGCACAGTTACAGTGTAGTTTGTTGTATAAATATTTGTATTTTATTACCTCTTCTAGTTCACAGTTGTCATGTTTATACTAGACTTCCCAGTGCCTAGTAGAATGCCTAGCAGTGTGGATCTCCAGTGTATATTCAGGGAATGCATTTGTCACTAATTTCTACATCTAGTTTTTGAGATTCTCCATACCAGAGAAATTCAGCACATACAGTGAGTTTAAATTATGGTACAATTATTTTTCAGGGAGAAATTATAAGTGCATTTAGTCCATTTTTCCCCATCATTGAAGAGTATAGCAATCCACTCTCTACACCTTACAAATGCAACAGAAAGCATCAGACAGGAAGTCCTGTAGTTTTCTAACACGAATCATATTACCTTGACCCACCAGTGCCCATCTCATTTCTGTCTGCTCAGCACCACGGGTTCTGGTATCTCTTCCTGTGGATCCCACTCTTTTTGTGGATGCCACATTTTCCACCATCTCTTAGATATGACTTAGATTTATACTTCCATCCCAGATCCTTCATTCCTCTTGTCCTTTTGAGTGTCTGAAACACAAGCCAGACATGTTCTAAAACAACTCATTATATTTCTTCTTGCCACTAAATGTTTTGATCCCGTCAATATTTTCTGTTTTTATGAAGAGCCATAACTATATAACCATTTATAAAATCTGTATCAACTTACTTCCATATCAAGTCCTCATCAAATTCTATTGGCTTTCATCTCCATAATACATTTATTTTGTTATACGTCTTTACCTCAATTGTCAAGGTACTATTATCTCTTAGGCTGCTCACTGCCTTTTAAATGGTCACTGACATCTTCTCTTGCTTTCTTCCAATCCAGTCTCAAAAGTTCAGCCAGACAGATCTTATCAATGTCAGTATCTGTTCACATTATTCATCCTGCTTATATATATATATGTCAACAGCTTCTTATTGCTCTTAAGAAGACTAAAATGCTTAACAAGACCTCATTGTCATGCATGGTCCAGTCCCTACTTAACTCTCTGTTTCATCTTTCCTCATTCTCTTCATTATTTGTCCTGTAGATACTTCATTTTCTTTTCTTCCCAGTACATCTGATTTCCTCCCTTTGACCATAATGCTTTGTGATGGTGTGCTGGCAATTGTCTAAAAACTGGCTCTCAAAAAACAAACAAAATTTCATCCTCCATAAAAAGCCCTGCTTTTGAAGCATTTGCTAATTTTTATTTTCTATATTGTAAGCATTCTCAACATAAAATCAATTGGCTTGTGAAACTCCTAAAAACTCAACATTCTACTCTTGTGAGTCTGTATGAACTGGATTTTTGCACACTACTGCAACTATTTCCTTTGCCTGGATTCTCCGTTCTTGTTGCTTTTCAAAAGCTTCTTTAATTTTAGGAGTTCAGATAAATCATTACTTCCTTAAGAAAGCCTTCCTTCATTTATCCAATAAAGTTAAATCCTCCTCCCAAATGTTCTGAGATCTCATATAAGGCCTCTTTTGACACTTAGCACATGGTACTTTTATATTTATTTGACAGATTTGATTAATGTTTGTCTCTATTAATCAATTTTTTAGCTTCAAGACTAAGAAGAACATATCTGCTTCCAGTCAACATGTAATTCAGGGCTCAGAACAGTATCTGGCATATAGTAAACATTTAATAAATATTTGTTCAATTAATGGTTTAAAAGGATTCTGGGAATAGAGAATATCTTAGTTATCTACATACATGTGGAATGGAAATGTTCAGAGCAGGGTCAGTAGTTTTCTTACAAATACACTCAAATGTGCTGTCTTACAAATCTAAACTCAAAATTCATAGACTGTACCTCAAGAACCCAAGTAGGTTCAGTGCAAGGAGGAAAAGCAAAGTTAGGTTGAATCTGATTCCTTGAGTTTGATTCGTAAGATAACTTTAGATAATTACTTATTGGCATAAAATGTAGTTCTTTCACTTTCTCTCTCCTATCTTTCTCCCCTAGATGGATAACCTGGGTTCAAGGAGGAAGGAGTGTAGCTTACATGTCCTCAAGACAGTAGAGGCAAGTCAGGATCCTTGGGTATGCAGCAAAGTCTTGTCTCCAGACTGTCAAAGTGTGATTAGGTGTAAACCATGGAGTGTACCAACATCTGCTGGTGCTATGCACGGTCCAATGCCTTTACTGGTTTTGGTCACTGCCACTAGCCCTTCTTGCTGCTCTTTTTTCAGCATTTAATCTTACTTGAGTTACAGATACTTCAAAGTCTGACCACAATTGAGCTCATATGTTTCTTGCTAAAATTGTTTGCCCTTTGGCTTTTGGCCAGAGGATCATTAAAGCCTGCTGCAGTAATCAGTTCTGGCAAATGCCCAGCCATGCTTCTAGCTGATGAGGCAATGTGATGAAATTTTAGAGTCTCTTCTTTGCATTGTGGGAACCCAGAAGAAGTATGCAGACTACTGAGGAATTGAGGTTACTCTGAGTTGGGGACTTGAGTCTGGAGAGAAGAAATCTGGAGCCACATGAAATAACCTCCATCTCTTACTTCATTCTTCTCACAGTCGGAAGTGCAAACATTTCTACCCTCCTTCTTACTGTCTGTCAGAAATTTCCTTTCCACAGGACACCATGATGAAACCCATCAGGACAAGGTCTTTGTGTGGAAAATGGGAAACAGAAGAAAATTTACAAAAATCTTTCATCTCAAAAGAGCTGAATTTCAAGATGATCTTTAGCTAAAAATCTCATTTTGAATATCAGAAATGGTATAGTACATCTTTTCATTCTTGCTATAAATGCTTACATCCCTACCTCATTCCCCTAGCAGGTAACAAATTTCTTTGAAGAAATTAATATACAAGAAGATGCAAAAGAGGAAGGAACAGGAATTGATTAAGTATGCATGGGTCTTCCTTACCTTTTGGAAGTGCAGCCATGAGGGCAGATTTGTGTAATTGAAGTTTCTTACGTTTTTTCCATATCCTATGTGACTCAGCTCAAGAAATAGAAAATGCCCTCCATGATGTCATAGGTTCTTCTAAAACATCAAAATCTATCCAGTGCATTGCATAGGCCTACCCTTTTCAAACTCCATTTTTTACCTTTCTTAATACTGTTCTACTCTCTGCACACTCTTCTGGCCCCCAGGGAGGATAGGGTAAATTACAAAACTTTCTTGATTCCTGAGGCTCTCATTAAGCCATTTCAAGACTTTTTCCACCTCAAACTGGAATGATCTTCACATCCATTGAGCACATTTTGAACTTTAACCTCCATATTCTTTTTTCATATAGTTCCCCTCTCTTGTAATGTTGAAATCCAAATCTCATGCCAATCTTATCACTTCCTGAAGTTTCTCTGTTGTTTTCCAGCCTAAGAGAAAAGAATCCACAGAAATGTGGCCAGCTTTGCCATTGACTTAAAACTGAACTCTGTGCCTCTAACTATTGGGGTGACCTTGTGTAAGTCACTTAACCCCCCTAGGTTCATTAAGATTGGGAGTGAGTGGGAAGAGGAACATGGAGACAGATAATTAAGTGGCCTCTGAAAGTCCATAGGACATATTTCTTAATTCATAATGTAAAGTTTATGTAGTTCTAAAAGCTGGGAGATTTCTTATTTCAACAGGTTGGTGCCAAGTGCTTGTCCCATTGAGAAAGAATTTTGTGCCCCACTGCCTCACATCCCTACTATACTTTTGCATTTTAAGCTACTTGTCACATGCGGACAGTTTCTGGACTTGGACCTAAATGTTCCTTGTGCCATTTCTTATACTAAATTATGATTCTTATATTGTTGATTAATGATTTGTGAATTACTGTTTCCCCGGATACCCTATAATTGTCTTGAGAGCAAGGCTTATACCTTACCATAATAATGGTAGTTAATACTTTTGATCTTTTACTGTATTCCAGGCTCTGTTATAAACATTTTGCAAGTATTAACACATTTAATTGAACTTCCTTATCCCCTCAGCAGCTAGGAAAATGTATTGCACATAGTTGTTGGCAAAAGTACTTTTGGATTATTTCATGAACTATTTGGCAAGAAGTCAGACTGTGTTCAGGTTCTATTTCCTCAATAATTTTAATGAAATTACTTTTTTCAAACTCCAAGAAATACTAAGATCTCACTTCTATTTATCTATTAGCTATCTGTCTATCTATTCATCTGTTATGTATAGCTGCCCTTTTTAGATATTATTTTTATAAATGAAATGCATAGCTCAGTGAATTTTAACAAACATTTAGCAAATACATGCACCAATGTAACCAGCACTTCAATCAGGATAAAGAACATTTCTACCACTCCTGAATTCTTTCATGTCACTTTCCAATTAATATCTACCATCTTTCAACTTCTAGCACTATAACTTAATCTTATCTGTTCTAGTGCCATCTATATTTAGAATCATATTGTATGTATTTTATTTATTTTGGCTGGTTTACTTGCTCAGCATGATGTTTTTGTGACTTATCCATATTTCAATCCTTATCAATATTTGCTCTTTTTATCATTTTGTAGTATTTCATCTTATAAATATACCACAATCTTTTTATTCATTCATTTGCTGTGGACATTTGAATTATTTCCAGTTTTGGGTTACAATCAGTAAAACTTCTATGAATATTTATGCAAGTCAGTTTTTAGTAGATAATTTTCCCTTAATTTTTTCACCTGCTGAATAGGACCAGAATAATTCCTTGCCTTCTCCTGAGGATTAAGTGAAAACTTGCAGGTAAAACAATAACACAAGCCCAAACACATAACATATTCTCTCAATTAACTTTGTCTATTATTGATTTACAAGAGTAACTAAGATTTAACTTTGCTATGTACATAGGCAGAATTAAGATGTTCTTTCACTTGCCTACAAATAAAAATTAAAACATCATTTCAAACCATTCTTTACTTGACTTTATTTGAACTACACAGATACTTACATTTGAATCACTTAGATAATGTCTGCAACTAAATTCAAAGGCATTCAATTGTGAATTAAACTCAAGTCACGCATACACATGCAAAACTGAAGGGCATGCAAAACCAGTTATTTGAAGAACTTGTTTATAAGAAGGACTAATACCAGTCTCATACAAGAAGCTCAGATACTTTGCTGGACTTAAAATGAATCTTAGGGATAATGTTTTGATAAGTTGAATAGAAGTGAATTAGGACCATGTGGGAGTGTATTTTCCATGAAAGGAGTCTGAATGTTTAAACATAATGGAAAAAAGATGGGCAAATGTGTTTAAAGCTCCCAAAGACCCATAACTTGCAACAGTTGCATAACATGAAGATCATTACTGCTCAATTTACCCTCAAGGGCTAGGATGCTCTCTCCTACCTGCCGCTTTGCTCGTGGACACATGATGAAAACACACCTTTGGTACTGGCAAGAGAACTGACCATGATGTATCTCATGCCGTAGGTGACTTATTGGCCATTTCCTTCTGTCACTGCATTCATTTACATTCTTGCTGAAAGTCTAACATTTCCCATGTGCCCTTTATTCCAGTAGGTTCTCTGAGACAAGCAGACAAGTAGGGAATGGAGGCAACCAATCTTTTAATCACTTTTGGGATGATTCTGTTGGAAAGAATTACAGAACTTGTCTCAGTTGATTTCCTATGCCTCTGTTACCTTGTTTTCCACAGTTATAATTACCAGAAAGCTATTCTAGGTATACATGGCTGCATGGGCTAAATGAAGTCTATTAAAGTGAAAATACTTCTCTTATATTAAATAAAAGAATTTGCTCTATGTTTAAGATAGGAATGATATTATTTAAGAGCATTCTTTGTCCTCTCAGAACTTAACATTAAAACAAGGAGCTAACTCACGGGTATGTAAAAGCTACACTTGAGAGAAAAAGGCACATTTACATTTAGAGTTATTCCTTTTTCTAATTCATACACATGGCCCTAAAAGATGAGTCACAAATCTAACTTTTCAGAAACTTTTATATCAACATTTTTATATAATTCCTCAAATTTTCTGTGAATATTTCACATATCTGAGATCACCTGTACTGTGCCTGTTTTCACTGAACTTCAATAATACTTTTGAAGTAATTAAAACTCTTTCAAAATAGAATTTTTAATGGACATATTCAATTTAATCACATGTATCCATCACATTATCTTTAAACATCTATGATTGCTGGGTATTTAGTGTTGTTTTCTTTATTTCATCAATGTAAATGACTATCTTTAAACTGTTCTATATTTTATATTAGAGCCTTATTCTTCTCTCTTAGATAGACATAGGGTAGTTAAAGTGTATGAGCAGACTACAAACTTGCCCTAAAATGCCTGCACCAAAAGGAACATCCATAGATGACAGTACATGATAGTAATTGTACACTTGCAGGCAACAGCTCATTGAAAATCTTGGCTAATATGATAATTGGAAAATGATCTTGCTTTGTGTCTACTTCTAGTTTTCTGATTACTAATGATTTTGAATACTTTAATACATTTATTAGCAACTTAATGTATAACATTAACATTTAGAAGAGCACTCATTTTTTCAATAAGTGTGTATCAAAATCCTATTATGTTAATTAAGTGGAAACCACTCAAGTGTCCATTGATGAATGAATGGATGACAAAATGTGAAGTATTTTGATAGGAGAAAATTATTCAGCTTTAAAAAGAAACAAAACACTGATCCATTTTACAGTGTGGATGAACACCTTCCCAGGGATTTAAAGATTTTAGTTAAAAATATTTTATTTATATTAACATTAATCAATACATATTAATTGTACATATTAATGGGGTTCTGTGTGATACTCCAAGAATACATACAGTGTGCACTAGTCAAACTTTGTTTCCTGTTAATCTACTCTTCTATATACACCCTTCCTAACCTTTAGTATTCACCATTCTATATTCAGGTAGAATTTTTGTTTCTACATATGAAAGAGAACATGTGGTACTTGCTTTTCTGTGTTTAGCTTATTTCACTCAACACAATGTCCACCACTTTTATCCCTTTTGCTATAAATGACAGGACTCCATTCTTCTTCATGGCTAAATACTATTTAATTGTGTACATATACCATATTTTCTTTATTCATTCATTTGTTGATGGTCACCTATGTTGATTCTATCTTAGCCATTGTGAATAATATAGCAATATTCCTGAGCATGCAGTTTTCCCTTTGACATGATAATTTCATTTCCTTTGGATATATACTCAGAATTGCGTTACTTGGATCATATTTCAGTTTTTTGAGGACTTCCATACTGTTCTCCATAATGTATGTACTAATTATATTACCACCAACAGTATATGTAAGAGTTCCTTTTTCTCCACAGTGGATGACACTTAAAAACATTATGTTAAGTTAAAGAAATCATTCAGTCACAAAAGATTGCATGTATCATCCACTTTGCATTAAATCTATGGACTAGGAAGATTCCTAGAAGCAAAAAGTAAATTAATAGTTTCTAGGGGCTGAGAGAAGGGGAATAAGGGTGATGGGGTTTCTTTATGGGAGGATGAAAATGTTCTGGGATTGGGTAGTGGTGATGGTTGCACAGCCCTATAGCTAGTTAACCAAATTTTACACTTTAGACATGAATTTTGTGGTTAGTGAATTATACATAAATTTTAAAAACCTTTTATGCACTAAGAATTAGGCTATTCTGGAGAATCCTAAATCCATGAGATGGAGCTTACAGATCCTGGAGAAGAGGAGCACCTAAGTGCATGGAGGATGTACATGTGATAAGGCTTTGACAATCTTTTGAAAGCCAAACAACTTTGCAGACCAGTGTGCGGCAGAAGAGTTAGAGATGGGGATGTCCTCTATGGGTTGTCTATGGTCTCTGTGATGTGGGTTCTTTCTCTCCTTTAGGAAGTCAGACTTTGCAGTTTGTCTCTCTTGATCCAATCAAATTCCATTTCTTTGTGGGCTATATATTATATATGGATAGCTTCATTTCTGTGCCCCACTTTATTAACATTTACAATGAGATATTTTTTGTTCTCTTCTGAGACAGGGTCTCACTATGTAGTCCAGGCTGGCCTTGAACTCACTATGTAGCTCAGACTGGCCTTGCACTCATAGTTGAGTTTGCAGTTGAGATCGTCCTCTCTCCCAAGTCCTGGGATTGCAGGTGTATGCTACTATGCCTGGCTACAATTACATATTAAACCTGTCCCTCCCCTAGAGTGAATGCCTTGAGAGCATCTTAGTGGCCCCCATCTATACCAGTGATTGATTTTGACTAACTGGTCCAAAATTATGTTTTAAAATTTACTCAAGAAATAAGTACAGCAATTCACCCATCTCTTAACATGCTTTTTCAATTAAGTGTAAAATAATTTTGGCCAAATTGTCTATTTTATTTTGCTTTAGTTTTTAAAGATCTGTTGTTTGTAAATCCTGCCTCTATGGTAATGATGTTGAATTTTTTCTGTGGTCTGTAAAATAGTAAGGATTTAGGTCTCAAGTGGCTCAGCCACATGCTGGAGAAGGAGACTGTGGGACAGATGATCAGGAGACCTGGTTTAGACACCTGACCATCTTCATTCCCTTAGTTCTTTAAGAAGCTCCATAATACTATGCAAGTTACAACCTCTGGATTCCATTATCTCACCTGAAAATATATAATTTGCCTGCACAATCTATTTAATAGAATACATAGTAGAGATTAAGTAACAAATGTGATATTTTCCAAAGCAGAATGCATTCTGTAATTCTTTTTTCCTTAAATTCTTTTATTGGTACATTTTAGGTATACAACAAGTTTACATTTATCATTGGGTGCTTGTACCTGTATATGATGTATCTTGGTTCTTATTTTTTCCCCATTACTTGTGTGCCCTTCACCCCCTCCACCCTTCCCTATTTACATAGATTTCATTTCCATTTTTTTTCTTTTCTTATAATTTTTCCTTTCCCTTCTTTCCTTTCCCCTTCCCCTCCCACAACCCCCAAACCCTTGGACCTTTTCTCCTTATTTCAAATTATCAATCATTCATTTGAATAATTTTAACCCTTATTTATACTTTCAGTTTCTCACACTAGAGAAACTATTCAGTATTTACACACGTGTGTCCTATTTATTTCACTTAAGAGTATGGCCTCAATATGCATCCATTTAGCTATAAATATCTCTAGTTTCTCATTCTTTATGGCTGAGTAGTACTCCATTTTATAAAAAAAAAACAAAACCACATCTTCTTCATCCAGTTTCCAGTTGATGGGCACTTGGGCTGTTTCCAAGCTTTAGCTATTACAAACTGTGCCGCTATAAACATGGGTGCACATATGTCACTGTGGTATGATTCTTTTAATTCTTTTGGGAAGATACCCAACAGGGGGATAGCTGGGTCAAATGGGACCTCTAGTCCTAGTTCTTTGAGGCATCTCCATACTGATTTCCACAGTGGTTGCACCAATCTGCACTCCCACCAACAATGGAGAAGAGTTCCTTTCTCCCTACATCCCCGCCAGCATTTGTTATTGGTTGATTTCTTTATTTGCTGCTTTTACTTCTTTGTCTGAGAAATGTCTGTTCAGATGCCCATTTTTTAACTGGGTCTTTGACTTTGGGGGGCCTGGCATTCTATAATTCTATAAGCTACAATATCATCATTGTGCCATCATTCGTCTAAGAATTATTTTAGTTGCAAACTTTTTTCACTTGTGCATGAGGAATGGCAAATAATAAGATTAAGACACAAAATAATTTTTCCTTATTACTCAAAACCAATACCAGGTACGGTAATATTTGTCACCTTTTCAGTTGTAATTGAAGAGGAATATCACACTAAACTCATTCGCTTAAAGTATATAGGAAAATATGTAGGGCAGCAGAGTGGTTTTTACTTCTAGGTGGATTGATCATTTGTGGGCTGATTTATCTGAATGTAGCATGGCTGGTCTTTGCTGTAACCTCTAGGCAGTGCACATCTCATTATTTTGCAGGAGGTTTTCTGGAAAATGAGGTTGAGTTATGACTGGTCCTGACAGGGACTGTCATTTTCATTTGCTATCAGTGAGTGCTGGAGAGTGAAGAGTCACTGGGGCACTATATTTTGTGTCATGCGAGATTGCCCTGTGATAAATGATTACTGTACAAGGATCAGGACTAAAGTAATCAGTCACTGGAGGATGATATTGACAAGCACCCATCACCTTGGCAGCAGGGAGGCAGAGAAAGGGCCAAATGAATCTATGCTTTACAGCTCTTTTTAAGATACAGCCATTACCTAGTGATGGAGGAGGAGGAAGCAGCAGCATTGTGTTACCACCTTTGAACCTTTTCTGGGTGATGTGGCATCAAGGAATGGCTCCTAGGCTGTTTATGCAAAGCTGCTAGCAGAATTATATGGAGTTACTAAATATATTAGAAATAAGCAGAGATCATTTGGCTACACAGGGGTTCTGGGCTGCACTTTCAGAGTCTACTTAGAAAACTCTCTTCAATGAGTTTTTCAAGATCTAAGAAGATACTCCCAATAGATAAGCATTGTCCCCAAGAGTAATGTTCCAAGGGCAGCTGCTCCAAGAGTATGGCATTCACTGCTTCTTTCCTGCTGTGATTGCTAGTCCGGAATCATAGGTGCTTTAGGTTTCTTTGACCTGTGGTGGCTCTGCCCCCCACCTTCTAGTTGATGCTTGAAATTCTTTTATCAGAGAATCATGTTTTGGTGAATGTAATTTCTCTGTTCTTCCTTCAAAATACAGCTACTGATGAGTTCACAAGAATGTGGCTTTTAGTTTACCTTACTTGCAGGAGGAGAGCAAATATCTGAGGACTAGAAGGCAGTAAACCAAAAGGAAGAAAAGGGATGGTGTAGGGGCAAGAGAGCAGGGTATATTCCAAATAAACTTGGCTTCTTTTCCATGTCTTCCAGCTAGGCCTGCCCAGATTCCTTCCCTTTGGAAGCCGATCATTCAAAAAAATGGGACATTTTTTGGAGTAGACGGATAATTGAAGGTAGACCTAGACAGCTCCCATATTCCCAGCCACACCTTGGAAGGGGCAACAGGTAGGACAAGCTGGCTTCACCCTCTCTAATGGTCACTATCCAGAACCACCCAGGCAAGACTGAAAGAAAGAGGCACCCACAAAGGCCGCTCCCTGTTAGTGTTTCACCTAAGGTAATGGAGCAGTTCCCACACCCTTTCTAATTCCTTCACCAGTTTGAGTAATAATGCAAGTGACGCTTCCTCAAGAATTAGAGTTTATAGACAAAAGTCTGCCCCATGTCACTGACTACCTTCATCTGGAACAGTCTTTTTCTTAAGCTTTTATTCCATCACAGAAGAAAGTGTATTCATTTTATACAAATTATAAACAAAGAACACATCAGTAAAATTCATGAAAATATCCATTATGAAAATATTATCTTCACCATTTGGAGATACACGTGGTTATTTTCAAGCATGACTTACATGGTTTTTTTAACAATAGAATATTTTACAGTCTACCTTACAATATAATTCTCCTCACTAATGTTCATATTTTATGTGAAATACTTATCAGTATGGTCTTGAGATACAATCCATTTTGTCTTCATTTTATTTACTTAACCAATTCCATTTTGTTGAACAATTAGGTTTCCTTCCCCATTTCCTTCCTCTCTCCCTCCTGTTACTGGATGGACAGGTCACACCCACTTGCCTGGCCAACTGGCCACACCCTAATCTCCTGCCTCACTCCTACCTTTCTATTACTGTTCTATATTGATCTACATATGTGTGTATCTATCAGCTATGTATGTACATATATACATTTGTATCACTACTTTAAGTTGAAAAAATACTCTTGGACTAAAATTATTTTTACATCCTTATTATTTCCCTGTAATTGGGGTTTCTGAATCAAATGATGTATTTAAGATATATATTTACATAGAGATCTATCTATAGATCTATCTATATCTATCTAGAGATCTATCTATATCTAGAGAAATAGATATCTATTACACATATATCTAGATATAAATATGTATCATATTTTACATTTGCTTCATCACTGTAAAAGTATCCACTTCCTCACAGTTTAGGCTTTCAAATATCCATTAAATTGCCTGGAAAGAGTTTAGAACAATACCAATACCTGGACTCCACCACAGAAGACAAGAACAAAATCTCTAGGTGAGAGGCCCAGGCATCACTCTGTTGAAAAGGCTCTCCAAGTTGATTCTAATGTTCAGCCAGGGTGAAGAAAGTCACAGGTCTACGGTCAGCCTCCTTTTCTGATACCCAACATCTTTGGCAGACATCATCAATCAAAACTGCCTTTCTTCTTAATCCTGATTTCACAGTCTCCATCCCTCACAACCTAGTGCAGCAGATACCAACCAACAAATGACACATTGACCTGAGAGGTAGTTGTTAAGATTTCCCAAGACTTACATGAATTTTTTTTTAGCCAGATATTCTTTCAATTGTTTAGACAGAGTATTAAAACTTTATAGGTGTAATTTACTGACATATATATTTCTTCCTTTAATTAGATTTTGCCATTGTTTGCTTTACAAAGTTTCAAGTTCTGACATTAGGTGCATATTCATTAATGAATGCTATATCTTCCCAAGGAATTTATTCTTCTACTATTAATATATGTCTTGAAGATTAATTTCACATTTAATGTAGGCAATCAGTTTTCTTATGCATACTATTGGCATTGTGTATCAACTTTCATCCATTATTTTTAACCTAGCCATGGCTTAGTGGACATTTTGAAAATACTATTTAGTTGGGTCTTACCATTTTGACTATTGTAATAAACTGTTTTTGGTTCATCCCCTTTGGTCTTTTTTGTTATTGAGTTGCTGGTTTTATTTTTGTTGTTGATCATCTTTTAATTCTTCTTGCCTTCTTTTGAGTTATTTGAATATATCTTCAATGTTCCATTTTAACTTACTTATTGGCTGTTGAGATAAATTCTTTTTCATTATATTTTTCGTGAATTTTTATGAAATTAAAATATAAACCCTTAACCTTACATAGTTTATTTAGAATTAATATTGCAGCATTGGAGGACCTGAGTCATGCGGAAGACGCTGAATCACCCTGCTGCAGACAGGCAGGTCTGTTAATGCCCTACCAAGGTCCTCAGTCGTGTGGAAGATGCCCAGTCAGCCCACTGCAGACAGGCAGGTCTGTGCATGCCCTACCGAGGTCCCAAGTCACGCAGAAGATGTTGAAACACCCTGCTGCAGACAGGCAGCCACCTAGTTACACACTACAGAGATGCAGAGGGCACCAGACCACCAGACCAAGGTACTGAGTCCCGCTGCTCCTGGCCCAGAGGTAGGGGCTGCTGAGCCACCGTCCCACTGCTCCTGGTCCAGAGGAAGGGGCTTCACGGTCACCATCCCTCCTGTTGCTCCCAGCCCACAGGAAAGGGCTTTTGGGTCACCACCCCTACCGCCACGCCCGGCCCCTGTCCCACCTCTCCCAGCTAAGAGGAGGTAATCTGAGTAGGCACTAAAAGCCTGCTGCCCCAGTCAAAATGAGAAAACACATAAATAAGTCTCAAAACCAGACTTCCAGATCACCTACAGCAACCCCAAAGGGGAATGAGATGGAACACTCTGATACTCAACCACCTGGACCCACTGAACTGGCAACAAAAGTGGATCTGGAAAAAATGAAATCAGAAATAATTTCTCAGATAACAGGAGAAATTGTGCCCCTAGTGCAAGACATGATTAATAAATCTAGAGAGGAGCTCAGGAGCATGATGGAATCCCAACATAAGAAACAAATGGAATCCATAAAACACATGCAAATAGATTTCTAGGACATGAAAAACTCCATTGAAAGTCTACACAGCAGAATGAGCCAATGTGTGGACAGAATTTCAGATATAGAAGATAAGATTGCAATTAGTGACCAGGAAAAGAAAAATTGCTTCAAAATTATGAAGGAACATGAGAAATCAATCCAGCAGCTGCTAGATGATGCAAAGAAGAATAACATAAGACTGATTGGAGTCAATGAAGAAACAGGAGAGAGCGCAGATGACATAAAAAAAATCCTCTTCACAGAAGTAATGGGAGAAAATTTCCCAAGCAGGTGAAAAGAACTAGACATACAGATAAGTGAGGCATATAGGACTAAAAATAGCCTTGATCAAAAAAAATCTACACATAGGCATATAATTGTTAAGATTCCAGAAACTCAACAGAAGAACAAAGTTCTACAAGCATTTAGAGAAAAGAAACAAATCACATACAAAGGAAAGCCCATCAGAATCACAGCACACTTCTCAATACAAACCATCAAGGCAAGAAGAGCTTGGAGTGACATATTCCAAGCCCTAAAACAAAACAGCCTCCAACCCAGGTTGATGTACCCTGCAAAACTATCTTTCAAAATGGATGGAGAAATAAGATACTTTCATGACAAAGAGCACCTTAGGAACTTCATGAATACCAAACCATCACTCCAAAGAATTTTACACAATATCCTAGGAACAGACATTGAGGATCACAACCTCAGGAAGCAAAGCAGAATGAACCCATCTAGCATGACAAGAAATTAAACGCAAAGGGGGAGAACCCAACAAAAACAAAAAGTCATGGCAATGATAAGTCAATACGTTTCAGTTATAACCATCAATGTTAATGGTCTCAATTTACCAATCAAAAGAAATAGACTGGCAGAAAGAGTCAAGAAGCAAAACCCAACAATATGCTGCATCCAAGAAACACACTTAATTCAAAAGGAAACTCATAGACTGAAAGTTAAAGGGTGGAAAACAATACTGCATGTGACAGGAACCCGAAAAAAAGCAGAAGTAGCTATCCTCTTGGCAGATCAAGTAGATTTCAAACCAACACTGATTAAGAGAGATGAAGAAGGACACTACATCCTTGTAAAGGGAACAATCCAAGAGGAAGAGATGACAATCATAAATATGCACCAAGCACTAGTGCACCGAACCATATTAAACAAATACTAACGGACATGAAAAGTCATATATGCACTAATACAATTGTAGTGGGGGACCTCAACACCCCACTGTCACAAATGGATAGATCAACTAGACAAAAAATAAGTAATGAAATACTACAACTCAATCGAACTCTTGAACAAATGAACTTAACAGATGTTTACAGAGTCTTCCACCACACAAGATCAGAACACACATTCTTCTCAGCTGCACATGGGTCATTCTCAAAAATAGACCACATACTCACACATAGAACATGTTTAAGTAAGTGCAAAGGAATTGAAGTTATCCCCTGTATATTATCAGACCATAGTGCAATGAAATTGGAGAGCCATAGCAAAAGAAACTCAAAACATTTCATAAACACGTAGAAATTGAACAACACACTTCTGAATAACCAATGGTCACAGAGGAAATTAAAGAAGAAATCAGACAGTTCCTTCAATTAAATGACAATGACAATACAACATATCAGAATCTATGGGACACAATGAAAGCAGTCTTATGAGGGAAATTCATAGCAGTGAATACACATATTAGGAAAACAGAATGAGCCCAATTAAACAACCTGATGCTGAACTTCAAGCTTCTAGAAAAAGAAGAGCAGGACAACCCCAAAGCTCAGACAAGGGAGGAAATTATAAAGATCAGAGGAGAAATCAATGCAATGGAGACTAAGAGAACGATACAAAAAAATCAATGAAGCCAAGAGTTGGTTCTTCGAAAGAATCAACAAAATTGACAAACCTTTAGCCAACCTTGTCAGAAAAAGGAAAGAAAAGGCCCAAATCCATGCAATTAGGAATGAAAAGGGTGAAATTACAACAGACCCAGCAGAAATCCAGAGGATCATCAATACCTACTTCCAGAACCTATACCTCAATAAGATGGACAACACAGAAGAAATGGACAGATTCATAGATACATATGAATTACCAAAGTTGAACGAAGAAGACCGAAAAATTCTGAACAACCCAATATCAACCAATGAAATTGAAAATGTAATTAAAAGCTTATCAACTAAGGAAACCCTGAGCCCTGATGGCTTCACTGCTGAATTCTACAAGACATTTAGAGAGGAACTGCTGCCACTACTGTTTAAACTCTTCAATGAAATAGAAAGGGAAGCAATACTCCCAAATTCATTCCTGGAAGCAAGCATCACCTTGATCCCCAAAGCAGAGAGAGACCCAACCGAAAAAGAGAACTATAGGCCAATCTCACTAATGAACATATATGCAAAAATCCTTAATAAGATAATGACAAACAGAATACAGAAGATCATCAAGAAGATCCTACACCCTGATCAAGTGAGATTCATCCCAGGGATGCAAGGATGGTTCAACATATGCAAATCGATCAATGTAATACAGTATATCAATAGAGCCAAGGAGAAAAACCATATGATTATCTCCATAGACACAGAAAAAACATTTGACAAAATTCAACATGCACTTATGATAAAAAAATCCTACAAAAAATTGTTATAGATGGTCTCTACCTCAAACTGATACAAGCCATCTATGAAAAACCAACAGCCAATATCATACTAAATGGTCAAAAACTGAAATCCTTCACACTAAAATCAGGAACAAGACAAGGATGTCCACTATCACCACTCTTGTTCAATATAGTTCTGGAAACATTAGCCACAGCAATTAGACAAGAGAAAGAAATAAAAAGAATAAAGATAGGTAATGAAGAAGTCAAATTGTCATTATTTGCAGATGACATGATACTCTATATAGAAGACCCAAAGAACTCCACCAAAAGTCTTCTAGACTTCATAACCAAATTCAGTCAAGTAGCTGGTTACAAGCTCAACACACAAAAATCAATAGCTTTCCTCTACACAAATGACAGACTCACTGAGAGAGAAATAGGGCAAATAATTCCTTTCACAATAGCATCCAAAAAACTGAAATCCCTAGGAATCATCCTAACGAAAGAAATCAAAGACCTCTTCTCTGAAAACTATGGCACTCTGAAAAGAGAGATTGAAGATGATATCAGAAAATGGACAGACATCCCCTGCTCCTGGGTAGGAAGGATTAATATAGTGAAAATGGCCATCCTTCCAAAACTGCTATATAGATTTAATGCAATTCCAATTGAGATCCCAGCAGCATACTTCATGGACCTCGAGAAAACAATCCAAAAATTCATTTGGAACAAGAAGAGACCTAGAATATCAAAAGCAATTCTAGGTAACAGAGACATGGCAGGGGGTATCATAATCCCCAACCTGCAACTCTACTACAAAGCTACTGTGATAAAAACAGCATGGTACTTGCAAAGAAACAGACTTGAGGACCAGTGGAACAGATTAGAAGATGCAGAAACAACGCCAGACACACTCAGCCATCTCATCTTTGATAAAGGAGCCAAACACCCTCATTGGAGGAAAGATAGCCTCTTTAATAAATGGTGCTGGAAAAATTGGGCTTCAACTTGCCAAAGATTAAAACTAGACCTATATCTCTCACCATGCAGTAAACAAATCAAAATGGATTAAAGATCTAAATATTAAAATAGAAACTCTGAACCAATTGGAATAGAGGTTAGGTAGAACCCTTGAAGACATCAGTGTAGGAAAAGATTTTATGAACAAAACCTCAGTTGCCTGTGAACTAGCACAAACAATCAACAAGTGGGATCTCTTCTTATTAAAAGGCTTCTGCACAGCAAGAGAAACCACCAGCAGTGTGAAGAGACAACCCACAATGTGGGAAAAAATCTTCACCTGCTCTTCCTCAGACACAAGCCTACTATCTCGAATCTATAAAGAACTTTAAAAGATCAGACCTCCCAAATTTAAAGACCCAATGGAAAACTGGGCCTCTGACATGAACAGACATTTCTCAGACAAAGAAGTAGAAATAGCAAATAAATATATGAAAAAATGTTCAACATCACTGGTCATTTGAGAGATGCAAATGAAAACAACACTGAGATTCCACTTCACTCCAGAAAGAATGGCTGCTATCATGAAATCAACCAATAACAAATGCTGGCAGGGCTGTGGGGAAAGAGGAACCCTGCTCCACTGCTGGTGGGAGTGTAGACTGGTGCAAGCACTGTGGAAATCAGTATGGAGATACCTCAAAGAACTAGGACTGGAAGTCTCATTTGACCCCGCTATTCCACTGCTGGGGATCTTCCCCAAAGAATTAAAAGAATCATACCACAATGATATATGTGTGCCCGTGTTCATAGCAGCACAGTTTGTAATAGCTAAAACTTGGAAACAGCCCAAATGCCCATCAACTGGAGACTAGATAAAGAAAATGTGTTGTTTTTTTTTTTATAAAATGGTGTACTACTCAGCCATAAGAAATGAAAAATTAGAGACATTTATAGCTAAGTGGATGCACATTGAGGCAATACTCTTAAGTGAAATAAATAGGACACACATGTGTAATACTGAATAGTTTCTCTGGTGTGAGAAACTGAAAGTGTAAATAAGGACTAAATGTACAATAGGTAATGTGAAATAGGAAGAAAAGGGGCAAAGGGGAAGGAAGTGGGAGGGCTAGAGGAAAGGATAGAAGGGAAAGGGATTAATATGAGAAAATGGAAAAATAGGAACAAAATCTTTGTAAATAGGGAGGAATGGAGGGGTTGAAGGGAGGGCTGGGCAAGGGTGAAAAATAAGACCCAAGAGAGACTATGTAAAGGTGCAAATTTCCAATGATGAATATCATTATATTGTATACCTAAAATGTACCAATGATTAGAATGAATAATCGATAATGTAAAATAGGAAGAAAAAGTCCAAAGGGGTAGCGGTAGTGGGAGGGGCAGGGGAAAGGAAAGAAGGGAAAGGAAAAATGATGAGAAATGGGAAAAATGGAAATAAAGTCTTTGTAAATAGGGAAGGGTGGAGGGCGTGAAGGGAGGGCTAGAAACTCTCCCAAGATGCATTATGTAAAGGTACAATTCCCAATGAGAAATGTAATTGTGTTGTATACCTGAAATGTACCAATAAAAGAACTTAATTACAAAAAATAAAATAAAAAAATAAAAATTAAAAAATATTGCAGCATTTCTGTAGTACGTAGGAATTACATAAATATTAAGATAGAGTGGGGTTTCGGGGAGGGTTTTTTTTCTTGGTACCAGGGATCGAACTCGGGACCATGTGCCCGCAAGGCAGGTGGCAGATCCACTGAGGTAAATCCCCACCCCAAGATAGAGTGTTTTTAAACTCAGCCTCAGAGTTTTTACCTCTTACCAGAGGAATTTATACCCTCATCTTCCTTTTCTTCTTCTATTTTTATCTTTCTTTCAATTTTGCAATGACTAGTATGTTTTGTTCATTTAAAAGTGCCCTTTCACAGAATTTTTTCCTTTCCTCTCTTCCCTCTCTGTCTATTTTTGTTTTTGTATTTTTTGTTTTTTGCAGTGCTGGGACTTGAACCAGTTTGATGCACATCTTAGGCAAACTCTCTAGTGTTGACCTACATCCCTAGTTCTTTTTAAGTTTTATCTTGAGACAGTGGCTCACAAAGTTGTCTAGGCTGACAGGAATTTTTGATCTTCCTGTTTTAGCCCCCAGATTGCTAGGATTACTGGCATGTGCCATTGTACCCAAAGACTCTTTTTTCCTTTTCGAGGCTTTTACTGTGTTTTTTAAATACCTGGAATGTGCTGGTTAAGGGCATGCATTTTGAAGCCAAACTACTTGATTTGAACTCCAGTTTTACTACCTACTAGTTGTAGACTCTTGAGAAGCCAACTGCCCTCAGTTTTCTTTTCTGTAAAATAGAGATGGTAAAGAGAGCTCCCACCTCATAGGACTACTTTTATCATTCAGCTGACATACACAGTGCACTTAAAATGGAGACTGGCACATCAGAGTATCCACATATGCATTTACCCTCTAGTGCTCTGGAAATTACACATTCCATTTTATTTCTAACAGTAACTACTCTTTATATAAAAAATAAATTCTCCTTTAATAGCATCAAGAATAATATTGTGGCTGTTAAATTAACTAGTAAGGAATAAGAGCCTTAGTAATCCTCTTCTCCTTTTACAAACTACACATCATTTGTTTGAATGATTTTTAAACTAGATAATGATGTTTGTAGATATTCTCTCAATAATTCCTCTTATAACTTGTTTTGTCATGTTAGTATTAAATAATAACTAATTCTTTTATTTCTTCACTGCTTCTGTTTTTCAGGTTTGATTTCTCTCAATGAATTATTCTATGCTAAGTTGATTGCTTTGTTTTTGCTCATCATTAAGTTATTATTGAGTAGGGTGGGGCAGAGTGAAGGGCATGTATAGTGCTCACATTACTCTAAATTTCTACTTGTTTCTTTCCACACAGATGTTAGATAGTTTGGACACAGAATTCTTTTATTATTGTCTATCTTAATATCATTTTCTGGAATTTAGTTTAGTGGAGGAGAAGTCTGATGACAACCTTTTATTCACCCTCTAGTAGAGGAGGGAAAGTCAGGAACTTCCTGTTCTGCCATCTTGCTGACTTCAGCATCATTCTTGAAATAAGAAATTTTACTACAGGGTCTATGTGTGGACATTGTTTTATAAATGTATTTGGTATATTCTGAAAACATATCCTCATGTTTGAAGCTTCAAGTCTATTTCAGCATGGAAACATTTACTTTCATAATTTCTTTAATGACATTTAAAAGGGAATTTTAATTTAATGAATTATATATTTTTGTTTACTTCCTCTCTGTATTGCTGAAAATCTTAGTTCATATTGCGTTAAATTTTTTGGTATGTGTTGAAGAACTAATGATGATCATGATGATGACCATGATGATGATATGACTATTTAAACAATCTTTCTATGTAGGTCATCTAGTTTTCTCATGTTGTGTTGCGGGAATTTACTGCATGAATTTTAATTTTGCTGCTTTCAATAGAATCTATGTTAATGAGAGCTGCATTAATCAGAAGAGCTCAAGTTCTTCATCTGAGGACCTGCGGCCAATAGGTGCCAAGTGACCTGGAACACTCAGGGAAGCTCCTTCCCTGAATCATTGCTTATGACTCGGTACAAGTTCATTTATCTCTCTGTGCTTCAGGTTCACATCACTTGGGAAGGTGGGAATAGAACATATCAAACATATGATTCTATAGAAGAACCTGAAATTCCCTTGTTTCCATTCGTTTTCCATATATAAAGATAGTATGAAACTCAGGAATATCTATAAAACTAAGTGCTTACTTAGCACATATTTCACTATTGCTTTTATAATCAAATTTTAATGTATGTTTTTCATAAAATAAAATGCATGTTTTGAGGATATAGTTCATTGAGTTTTTAAAAAAATTTTTTTTATTTCTTTAATTCTTTTATTGGTACATTTTAGGTATACAATACATTTAGATTTATCTTTGGGTGCTTGTACCTGTACATGATGTATCTTGGTTCTCATTTTTTCCCCACTACCTGTGGGCCCTTCACCCCTCCACCCTTCCCTATTTACATACTTTGTTTCCATTTTTTTCTTTTCTCATAATTTTTCCTTTCCACTCTTTCCTTTCCCCTTCCCCTCCCACCACCCCTACCCCTTTGAACCTTTTCCTATTTCATTGACAAATGTTTATACTCATGTAACCATCACTCCAGTCAAGATATATATCATTTTCATCATTCTAGAGAGTTTCCATCAGACCCATCCCAATCAATGTCCTACCTTCTCCCATGCTAACCCAGACAGCTGCTTATCTGTTTCCTGTCATTTTAGGTGTGTTCTGCCTTTTGTAGGACCTTATGTAGATGGAAACATCCAGTATGTTTTTCCCTCCGCCAATGTGGGTGCTTGGTCTCTCAGTTCTGTAAATTTCCTTTTTTTGTAGTAATTTATGTTGTTTTGTTAATTAGTAGTGTGTTCTGCTTCCTTTTTTCCATCTTTCAAATGGACTAAGTGAATTATAGTTGGGCCTGTTAATACTTTTTGCTATATAATATTAAGTTATTAACACTTACACAATAGGTTGTCAGCTATTGCTGTAATAACTGATTGAACATTAAGTAAATTCTAATTATCACTATAAATGTAGGTTATTTTGGTCTTCAGTGAACTGCTGAGGCAGAAGGCAGGACTGAAATCTACCACTAGCAAGCTGTGTGCTGGCCCCTTAGCTTCTCTGGGCACTACTAGCCTCATCAATAAAATGAAGTTAGAAGTAGTAGTTCTGAGGTCCAGATCTGGATCTAGCCAAAATAATAGACTGTAAAAAATGCTGGATCCCTGTACCAAGAGTAAACTTGGAAAGACCATGAAGGAAAATGCAAGAAATAGAAGGAAACTGTAATAAACTGTGGGTGAAGGAATCTGTGTGTGTGTGTGTGTGTGTGTGTGTGTGTGTGTGTGTGTGTGTGTGTGTAGGAAGTTGGCTGGGAAAGGATGAAACAGAGAAGATTTAAAATTGTTCTGCTTTTTCATTGCCATTGCCTAGGGATAAACAAGTACCTGTCCTCACACTTGTGTCTTGATCTCTGATTTAGGACCCCTCAGGAGTGGAATTAGAGGAGCACCAAAGTCCTGTACTTGTGCTTGTGAAAGCCCAAGAAGAACAGATGAGGGAAGTTAATACTGCAGTAATTCAGCAAAAAGAGAAAATTGACAGGCAACCTTTCCCAGATACAGGCTAGCAAGTGAAAAGAAGTAAGAAAACAGAATAAAACCAGGGAATAAAGTTAGATATAAAATGAGGAAATTTCTAGGGTGGAAGAGACATAGAAGAACATACAGAATATCAAAAAGAGACAGGCATTTGGGAAAGATGAAGTGTTGAAATCCAGATAATAAAAATACCATGGTAGAAACTTTTAAAAATAAAAAATAGGTGGAGGGGTTGAAGGGCGGGCAGGGAAATGGGAAAAAAATAAGAATCAAGATATATTAAGTAGGGCCGGGGATTTAGCTGAGTGGTTCCACAGCCTGCCTCACAAGCACAAGGTCCCAAGTTTGATCTTCAATACCAAAAAAAAAAAAGATATATTACGTAAAGGTACACATCTCCAGTGATGAATGTCATTATATTGTATACCTAAAAATGTACCAGTAAAAAATTTAAAAAATAAAATTTTTTTAGAAATGAAAGATAAATATTTCCTGAATTAAAAAGGGAAAAGAACCAATGAAGATAGATAAGAAAATTTTCACGCCTATATACATTAAGGAATCCTTTAAGAATATCAGTACATGTGTGATCAGAAAATATAGTGACTATTTAAGAATTTGTTTGTTTGTTTTTTCTTTTGTTACCAGGGATTGAACTCAGGATCTTGTGCTCGTGAGGCAGGCACGGCACCACTGAGCTAAATTCCCAGCCCCCCCAAATTTTTAAAATGTACTACAGTAAAAGACACATTGCTATTAATCCCCCTCATAGTACTCCCTCTTGCCTCTTGCTTTCAACACGCTTACCAATTTCTTGCCACTCTCTGAAACAGTTCTGGAAGTTCTTTTTCATGAGTGCCTTAAGTTGCCCTGTAGAGGCTACCTCAATGTCCTTAATTGACTCAAAACATTTACCTTTCAGATCATTTTGACTTTAGAGAAGAGCAAGTAGTTGCATGGGGCCAGTTTCAGTGAATAAGGTAGGTGAGGACACACTGTGATATTCTTACAAGCCTGCTTTTCCACTGGGTGGCACTGACATCAGCATTCACCTTATTTTTATCATAGGTCATAAAGACATTCATGAAAAAGGCTTCAACAACTGCTTCAGAAAGTGGCAAGAATGGCCATCGTCAAGAAATCAAATAATAAAAAATGCTGGAGATAATGCAAGGAAAAAGGAGCCCTTCTACATTGTTGGTGGGAATGTAAACTAGTACAACTACTATGGAAATCAGTATGGAGATTCCTCAAAAAACTGAAACTAGAACTACTTGATCCAGCTATTCCCCTTCTAGGTTATCTTCTCAAAAGAGTTAAAGACAGCATATTACAGTGATACATGCATACCTAGGTATATAGCAGCACAATTCATAATAGATAAATTTTTGAAGCAGCCTGTATGTTCATCAACATGAATAGAAAAAGAAATGTGGCATTTACATACAATGGAGTACTACTCTGCTATAAAGAAATGTACACTTGAGTTATTTGTAAGAAAATGGATGCACTTTGAGACCATAATATTAAATTTAAAAAATTAGACACACAAGTTTAAATATAATACAATTTCTCTTATATGAGAAACCAAAATATAAATAAAGATCTAAATAAAAGATAATAGGAAGTAGGGAGATAGATCTTTCTCAAAGGAGAAGGAAATCAAGAGATGGGGGAGGGGAGGGGCAGGGGACAAAAAAAGGGATTAAGAAGAGTTCTGTACATATACCAACTCCCCATAAGCTATGTAAACATTATGCGCTGCAAACATGTATGAATAACAAAGAATGATGGGATAAATGTATTTAAAGCAAGGGGAAGTACTGTAAGGAGAATTAGTGGCAATATGTCTCTCTCAGTAATAAGTTCTGTTTTGGTTTAATCACACAAAATATTTAATCAGCCCTTGTGCATAAAACTAAAATCTTACAGAGAATTGATTAATATAAAGGAATCAGATTGTCATCATAGTTTTTAACAGCAACAGTAGATTAAAAAAAACCATGAAAGGTTGTTTAGAAAGACTTAAAGAGACCTAGAACATCTAATTTTATTTTTCCAGGTTATTCACGGTATGCTTCACAAAAAATTTTTTATGTTTAAAGTTTACAGTGTAGTTTCTTTGATATACATTGTAGAATGATTGCTATAATTAATGTATTCAACATATATCTTATCTATATATACCTATACCATATACCTATACCATAGTTGCCTGTGTGTATGTGTGGGTATATGGCAAGTATATTTAAAATCAATGCTCTCAGCAAAGTCAGACATCACATACATTATTAACTATGGATATCATTCTGTATTTACTTATCTTGTAACTGAAGATTTGTTCCCTTTGACTAACGTATTGCTATTTCTCCCACTGTCTGCCCCAGACAACCACCATTTTACTCTCTGCTTTTATAACTTCAAATTTATTTTTCAACTTCACATATAGTAAGATCATGCAATATTTTTACTACTTTCTACAGATAATTTTACTTATCATGTGATCCTCCAGATTTGTCCATGTTGTCTTCAATTGCAAGATTTCCTTTTCATGGGTGCATAGTATTTCTGTGTCGGGTGGGTGGGTGTGGGTGTGGGTGTGTGTATTCTATTGGGGCAGAATGTAGCACTGACATCTACTACTGATGAGCTATGTGCCAGTCACTTAGCTTCTCTAGGCTTTAATGTCCTCACCAGTAAAATATATATGATATATATATATATATATATATATATATATATATATATATATATATATATAAAATGTCCCCACAAGTTCTTATGTGTGAGGAAGGCAATTGGATCATAGGGGTGCTATACTCATCAGTTTATTCATTCATTGATGAGTTCAGTAGCCGAATGTGCTGTTAGAAGGTGGAACCTGCTTAATGGCAGTGCCCTGGGGGTGTGACCTGGAAGGGCTTATTTTTGCCTCTGGCTCTTCCCTTCTCTCTCTACTTCCTGGCTGCCATGGGTTAAGCACCTTTTGCTCTGTCATACCCCTCTGCCATTCTGTTTCTGCCTTGGAGCCAACCATGGACTGAAACCTCGAGGCAAAATTTCACCCAGCAACAGGAAAGTGGCTGATATATTAATATATACACATAACAGCCAATGTCATCGTTGTACATACAATGGAATTTATAGGTATGTATATATTCATAATAGTCTCATGATCCTCCATAGTTCTGCACTGTCAGTTGTGCCTTCCTCTTTCATTTTGGGTTGTATTTATTGTAGTTTGGGCCATTTTTAGTTGGTCTGTGGCTGGAGCTTGGGTCTGCTTTCTCAAAGCAGCTATCCTTGTTTTGGGGCTTCACCAAATTTTCCCAGCTTCCCACCTAGATCCCAAGGCTCCCATACAGGCACTTTTCCCGTGGAGTCCCGTCAGATCATTGTTGGGGTGGGGTGATATGCATTGAGGACAAACTATTTCATCATCTTGCTGATGGCTGGAACTCTAATTTTGTAGCCAGACAAAGTGTCACTTCAATAGAACGTCATGGTATAAAATATTCTTAGGCATATCAGGACTTAGAAACTTTGCCATTCAGAAGACCCACATTAAAAGCACTTTCAATAAATTTCTTTCCAACAATGGTGATGGGTGTCAGGAAATACTATAAAAGATACAAGAGGTGGTCAAATACATTGATAAATCTTTTATAAGACTGAAAATATGTAGTGTTGGAGAAGCTGTAAATCCATAAGTTCTTGCAGGGGAGCTAATGGTAGCATGAAATTTGATCTATAGTGGCACCAGGTTTATTCATCCATTTCAAACACTGATAATATTAAGTACATTAAGACAATGCCTAAAAGAAAGAATATAACAAAGGGGAAAACAGTCAAACATGGCAAACATCTCAAGGAATCACTAAGTTATCTCACACCTTTTCAACTCAGATCTCCCTTAGTCTGTTTTTTTTTGTGGGGAGAAGGTATTACAGAACATTTACCTCAAAGATGCTTGTCAATGGCATCAAATGGACAAAATGGTTAGCAAGGGACTTGAAAAATCTAACTGCAAGGAATATAGGACATATAATTTAGAGATACACTCCTGATTTGAGGCAAATTCAAGAATAAATAACCACCTCAGGTACATGTTATAATAGATGAAATTAAGTCTTCTTTTGGTGATTTTTTAAAAAGTGTTGTCACTACTTCTTTCAGCTATTAATCATTTCTGAGAGTTCAAGCAGAAGGTCATCTTAACCTTTCCCAGGATCCAGGTCGATCTCAGCTTCTAATTTGCCTCCTGAAATCCCCCATATTAGTTTCTCAAACTCATCTTCCGTGGAGAATGTGGGCTTTCCTGTTGAGACAGAGCTGAGCTGGCAAGTTTTTGTGGCCATTTGAGTTGAGAAAGGGCCACCTGCTTCTGGGGGTGAAGAGTATGCAGAGGATTGGTTGGAAGCAGCATAAAGCTGTTGCTAGGTCTTTCTGTTTCAGGCACAGTGACTGATTTGTCCTCAGGAAGGAGTGGGACAATGGCCACAACTGCTTTTTTGGCTGGGCTTTCCTGCAGGACACTGGTGGAACTGAGTGGCTTCAGAACTGTCATGGTGGCAGGATGTATCTCCACGGCCTTGTGTCTTGGGGCCAGTTTGAGTAATGAACAACTTTAACCACAGATGGCTTCACATTTACTTTGGGTTTAACTTTACCCTTTTTTTCCCCCAAAGACTGTGCCACACATTTCACATTCAATATTGAGTCCCCAGTCCCTGAGGTTTCTACTTCCATCTTCTGGCCTGACTTTGGAGGAAGCCACTTAGTAAGGTGTTATGTGACACTTCACATAGCAGTGAACACCACCACGTGGGTATTGCAAGAGGGTATAGCTCCTTAAAGGGTGTCAAGACTGATTTTTCCTTCTGTGAGGCTCTATTCTGCTGTTTTTGCATATGATTCTTTCATATGGTCTCACATCTCTTCACAGGAATTGTGATATCAACTCCTATAGTCTCTTCTAAATCTTCATTAGCCTCTGTTCTAGTAACACTATTATGAGAAGCAACTTCACTTCTTTCCTGAAGCATCTGCTCTTTTTTCATACATGTTCTTTTGATCATTTGGAGCAGCTGCCTTTTTCTCAGGGTGGCCTCGGGTTGGGGGTGGTAATGAGTGAGAGTTCTGCTGTACCCACTCTCAGTTACTTTTCCAGTTTCATTTCCTCCAGTGTCTTAAAGCACGCCTCCTGCATAGATTTTGTTCTACCTGCAGGCTCTTCTGATTGTCCTTTGCTGGCAATGATGAGTGGCAAAATCTCTGGGGTTTTTCCTTTTTTAAAATTTTCACTATCAGTCTTTAGTTTGATGCAAGTTGCACCCTTTCTGGGTTTTTTTGTTTGTTTGTTTGTTTTTGTTTTCTTTTTCAGCCAGGACCTCAGAGAAAGTTTTGATTTGGATGGTGGAGGAGCTTCTTGTTTCTGTTGTAGACTCATCAGCATTTGAAGGTCTTTCTGTCTTAAGTATAGTTTGCAGTTCTCCACATTTTTGACTAGCTCTTTCAAGAAGAGTTTCTTCTAATGTCTTCACATATATCTCACCAACTTTATTAACTCTCTCATTGTTTGACCCAGCTGAAATGCCTAATTACTCCTCCAGAGAGTTGGAAACTGGAACTTTCTTTGGGAAACGTTCTTTGTCAATATTTGTTTCTGGAGCTTCAACTTTCTTCCTTAGCCTCTGTGCCAGGCATTGCTTTAATGGGGGTCACTGTTACCACCCTCTGTCTCTCAGAAAGACTCAGTCTAACCAAGGGCTTTCCTTCTTTTTTGACAGAGTTACTGTCCTTATCACAGTTCCAACACACTCTTTTTCAGGATCTGGAATGGGCTGAGATTGGCGAAGACTGGAAACTCCTGACAAACCAATTACCTTGTTTCTTGGATCTTTTTTTCATTTTCTTTGACCTAATCTACTCCAGTTTTTAATCTCAAAATTTAAACTTTCACTTTGCTTTAAATTGACTCCAAGTTTCCACACAGAAGCCACTTATAATCCGTTACGGATTTCAGAATTTGGCCATAGAGTAAGTTTTTTGGTTTTGTCATCCTCAGAAAATTGGTCATTATTATTTTTATCATTATCTGCAGTATTGATTACAACTCGTGGATATGTGGGTCTAGGACATTTTTGGAAATTTTTCTTTCATAACATTCTGCAGGTGAGGGGATAGATTAGATTGGATGGATAATTTCCTCTGAACTGGGAGTCTGCCAGACTTTACTTCTTCTGGTGAGTCAAGTGCACTGGGCAATACAGTTTTCCTTGGAGGTAGGAACAAGCCATCATCGTAGCATCCTCTGTTCTGATGGAAAGCACAGTTTAATTTTCCTATTTTCTTATTTTTCACATTAACACAGAATTTCACTACATTTTTTATCAATCTGCATGTGCTGAAACCTGAACACCTGTCAAAAACAATGTCCTGCTTGCCATAAGGTGCAAACAGTTCATTTCCTAGTGCAGCTTGACAGTGACAGAATGGGCAGCTGTCACCTTTAGTACAGGTAGAATAGAAAAAAAATGCAGCCATCTCCTGGATTAGACATTCTGAGTGAACTCTCAGATCAGAGGTGGCTTCCTGAAATAAGCCACTTCCTCCAGGAGAGGGCCAGCTCCAAATCCTCTTGAGATAGGCTGAATCTTCAAATCTTCCAAATGACCACTGAAGCACAGAAACCATCTTTAAAATGAAATCATTAGCTGTGTTCTCTCAACAGGAACATCCACATCTTCACTGAGTTTCAATCTACTAACCACTTAATAATCAATTTTCCAGGAATAGTTGGGGCTGGGAATACCCCACATCTGCCCCTTGGGGGTAAAAGAAGATTTGGTTTCCAAGGCCTCTCAGGCCCTGGCTTTCCAGAGTGCGAGAAGTAGGGCAGGGGAGGAAGATTGGTCTGCAAGGAGCAGGCGCCTTGTGGAGGGGTGCAGAGAGTGCAACAGGGCCGATGGGAAAAGTGAGCCCATCCCCGGCCCACCACCTGCAAGGCAGCCAAGGTGGAATCATTCTGAGATATTAGTTCCCAAAGTTGAACACTAAAATACCCAGTAACTCAGCAATTATACCCCTAAGTGTACACCCAAGTGAAATGAACATATAACAAGTTTTCAAGACAGTTCATAGCAGCACTGTTTACTATAATCTCTTTTCTTTATGTTTTATCCAACTTCAGGTATTTCATTACAGCAACAAAAGTGAGTGAAAGCAAGAAATAAGGAAAGGAAGAACATGTATTAAACATAAGTAATCACCGAAGTCCTCATTTTTGTTAGGCCTAGTGGGGTCATGGATACTTGTTGCATTACTATAAATTATGTAAGAAATGAAAAAAAGAAGAAAAGAAGAGAGAATGAAGAATATAGGAAAGCAAACTATGCATTAGTCAAAGATAAATGTCTGTTACAAAGCAGAGATGATTGATCTGATACTTTTTACCTGAATTATAAACTCAAACACATAACTAAAATGATAGGGCATGACTGCAAAGTTTTCTGCCTCTTTTCAATTGTAGCCTTGCTGCTCAAAGTGTGGCCCATGCCCAGCAGCATACACACCATCTAGCACTTTTCTGGGAATTAAGATTCCTAGCTCCCCTAAAGAACCTACTGAAGCAGAATCTACAAGAAATCCAGGTGATCAGTGCAGAAGCACAGATCTGCAGCATTTCCCACTTTAGAAATCAGAATAATCATTCAAAAATGTCGTGCTTAATGGCCTTTGATGGCCCAGACACCAGCGGTCTTGATCATATTTGTCTTGGTCTCTTCCTGCCAGCAACTCCTTTATACCCACAAGACTCACCCTTGTATGTCAGCCCTAGAGTTACTGCCTCTGTATAGCTCCCCAGACTTTAAGTTGAGACTGGTCACTATGTACATTTTATCTCCACTCTACCCTAGTCCCACTCAACAGTACTTTGATCTCATCACCTAACTTGATTCATCAAACTTGTTTGCGATTACACATGTATTGGACCATGCAATTCTAGTTGTTGTGGTCATCTCTGAAGTTCCAGTGGTTTGCACTTCGGCACTTTAACCTCCTAACACATGGTTATTTAATGAGAATGAATGTAGCATAAAATAAAGATGAATTTTAAAAATCATGAGAACTCAACAAATCCTGAAATAACTGTAGGTGCTTACAATGGTTATAACCAGAACAACACAATTTACAAAAATAGTTCTGCCAAGGTATCACAAGGTCATAAGACAATGACATAAGTTTCTGAGTCAGAAAGAACTGCTTTTATGTTTGATTATTTGATCATGTAGCAAACACATTCTTGTGTATCCACGAGTTCCACATCCATGGATTCAACCAACTTTGGATCAAAAATGATGGAAAAAAATGCATCTCTGTTGAAAATGTATATGTATTTTTGTTGTCATTATTCTTTAAAATACAGTATAATAAGTATTTACTTGGTATTTACATTGTATTAGGTATTATAAGTCATCTAGAAAGGATTTAAAGTATGCAGGAGGATGTGCATAAGGCATATGCAAATATTGCACCATTTTACATACAGGACTTGAGTATCTATTGATTTTGGTATGTATGAGAGTCCTGGAACCTATCCCCATGAATACAGAAGGACAGGTATATTTTTGAGCACCTATTATGTTTCTTTGTTTTCATTAAATTCTTTTATTGGTACATTTTAGGTATACAATACATTTACATTTCTCATTGGGAACTTGTACCTTTACATGATGTATCTTGGTTCTTATGTTTTCCCCATTCCCTGCCCTCCCTTCACCCCTCCACCTTTCCCTATTTGCAAAGAATTTGTTTCCATTTTTTCCATTTCTCATCATTTTTCCTTTCCCCTGCCCCTCCCACTACCCCTACCCCTTTGGACCTTTTCTTCCTATTTTACATTATCGATTATTCATTCTAATCATTGGTACATTTTAGGTATACAATATAATGACTTTCATCATTGGAAATTTGCACCGTTACATAGTCTCTCTTGGTTCTTACTTTTGCCCCTTACCCTGCCCTCCTTTCAACCACTCCAAACCTTCCTATTTACAAAGACTTTGTTTCCATTTTTCATTTTCTCATATTAATTCCATTCCCTTCTTTCCCTTTCCAACTTGCCTTTCACCTTTGCCCCTTTTTTTCCCATTTCACATGATCCATTATACCTTTTCATCCTTGTTTACACTTTCAGTTTCTCACACTAGAGAAACTATTTGGTATTTACACACATGTGTCCTATTTATTGCACTTAAGAGTGCCACCTCAATGTGCATCCATTTAGCTATAAATGTCAGTAATTTCTCATGCTTTATGGTTGAGCAGTACTCCATCTTATAAAAAAAAACACATTTTCTTTATCCAGTCTCCAGTTGATGGGCATTTGGGCTGCTTCCAAGTCTTAGCTATTACAAATTGTGCTGCTATGAAGATGGGTGCACATATATCACTGTGGTATGATTCTTTTAATTTTGGGGGGAAGATACCCAGCAGGGGAATAGCTGGGTCAAACAGGACTTCCAGTCCTAGTTATTTGAGGTATCTCCATACTGATTTCCACAGTGGTTGCACCAGTCTACACTCTCATCAGCAGTGGACGAGGGCTCCTGTTTCCCCACTGCCCTGCCACTGTTTGTTATTGGTTGATTTCATGATAGCAGCCATTCTTTCTGGAGTGAGGTGGAATCTCAGCATTGTTTTTATTTGCATATATCGAATGACCAGTGATGTTGAACATATTTTCATATGTTTCTTTGCTATTTCTACTTCTTTGTCTGAGAAATTTCTGTTCATTTCAGATGCCCATTGTTGGATTGGGTCTTTAAATTTGGGAGGAGTGATCTTTTTCGGTTCTTTATAGATTTGAGATAGTAGGCCTGTGTCTGAGGAACAGCAGGTAAGGATTTTTTCCCACATTGTGGGTTGTCTCTTCACATTGCTCATGGTTTCTCTTGCTGGGCAGAAGCTTTCTAATAAGAAGAGATCCCACTTGTTGATTGTGTGTGCTAGTTCATGGGCAACTGAGGTTTTGTTCATAAAATCTTTTCCTATACCAATGTCTTCAAGAGTTCTACCTAAACTCCATTCCAGTCAATTCAACATTTCTGTTTTAATATTTAGATCTTTAATCCATTTCAATTTTAGTTTAGTGGATGGTGAGAGATATAGGTCTAGTTTTAAGTTTTGGCAAGTTGAAACCCAAATTTTCCAGCACCATTTACTAAAGATGCTATCTTTCCTCCAGTGAGGGTGTTTGGCTCCTTTATCAAAGATGAGATGGCTGAGTGTGTGTGGAGTTGTTTTGGCATCTTCTGATCTCTTCCACTGGTCCTCAAGTCTGTTTCTTTGACAGTACCATGCTTTTTTATCACAGTAGCTTTGTAGTATAGTTTCAATTTGGGGATTGTGATACCCCCTGCCATGTCTCCATTACCTAGAATTGCTTTTGCTATTCTGGGTCTCTTCTTGCTCCAAATAAATATTTGGATTGCTTTCTGAAGCTCTGTGAAGTATGCTGCTGGAATTTCAATTGGGATTGCATTGAATCTATATAGCAGTTTTGGAAGTATGGCCATTTTCACTATATTGATCCTTCCTACCCAGGCACGGGGGATCTTTCCATTTTCTGATATCATATTCAATCTCTCTTTTCAGAGTGCTATAGTTTTCAGAGAAGAGGTCTTTGATTTCTTTTGTTAGGTTGATTCCTAGGTATTTCAGTGTTTTGGACGCTATTGTGAAAGGAATTGTTTGCCCTATTTCTGTCTTAGTAAGTCTGTTGTTCGTGGAGAGGAAAGCTATTGACTTTTGTGTGTTGATCTTGTATCCAGCTACTCTACTGAATTTGCTAAGTAAGTCTAGAAAACTTTTGGTGGCATTCTTGGGGTCTTTATATGTAGAGTATCATGTCATCTGCAAATAATGACAATTTGACTTCTTCATTTCCTATCTTTATTCCTTTTATTTCTTTCTCTTGTCTAATTGCTGGGGCAAATGTTTCCAAAACTATATTGAACAAGAGTTGTGATAGTGGATATCCTTGTCTTGTTCCAGATTTTACTGTGAAGGATTTCAGTTTTTGACTATTATTATGATGCTGGCTATTGGTTTTTCATAGAAGGCTTTTATCAGATTGAAGTAGAGATGTTCTATTCCAATTTTTTGTAGGGTTTTTATCATAAATGAGTGTTCGATTTTTTCAATTGCTTTTTGTGCATCTATGGAGATAATCATATGGTTTTTGTCCTTGGCTCTATTGATACAGTGTATTACATTGATTGATTTGCATATGTTGAACCATACCTGCATCCCTGGAATGAATCCCACTTGTTCAGGGTGTATGATCTTCTTGATGATCTTCTTCATTCTATTTGCCAGTACCTTATTAAGGATTTATGCATCTATGTTCATTAATGAGATTGACCTATAGTTTTCTGTTTTGGTTGGGTCTTTCTCTGCTTTGGGAATCAAGGTGATGTTTGCTCCCAGGAATGAATTTGGGAGTATTGCTTCCCTTTCAATTTCATTGAAGAGTTTAAACAGTAGTGGCAGTAGTTCCTCTCTAAATATCTTGTAGAATTCAGTGGTGAAGTCATCAGAACCCGGGCTTTTCTTAGTTAGTAAGTTTTTAATTATGTTTTCAATTTCATTGATTGATATTGAATTGTTTGGAATTTTTAGTTCTTCTTCGTTCAACTTTGGTATTTCATACTTATCTGGGAATCTGTCCATTTCTTCTGTGTTTTCCATCTTATTGGCATATAGATTCTGGAAGTAAGTATTGATAATCCTCTGGATTTCTGTTGGGTCCATTGTAATTTCACCCTTTTCATTCATAATTGCATGTATTTGGGCCTTTTCTTTCTTTTTTCTGATAAGGTTGGCTAAGAGTTTGTCAATTTTGTTTATTCTTTCAAAGAACCAACTCTTGGCTTCATTAATTTTTTGTATTGTTCTCTTAGTCTCCATTGAATTGATTTCTCTTCTGATCTTTATAATTTCCTCCCTTGTATGAGTTTAGGGGTTGTCCTGCTCTTCTTTTTCTAGAAGCTTTAGTTTCAGCATCAGGTTGTTTAATTGGGCTCACTCTGTTTTCATAATATGTGCATTCACTGCTATGAATTTCCCTCATAAGACTACTTTCATTGTGTCCCATAGATTCTGATATGTTGTATTGTCATTGTCATTTAATTGAAGGAACTGTCTGATTTTTTCTTTAATTTCCTCTGTGACCCATTGGTTATTCAGAAGTGTGTTGTTCAATTTCCATGTGTTTATGAAATGTTTTGAGTTTCTTTTGCTGTGGATCTCCAATTTCATTGCACTATGGTCTGATAATATACAGGGGATAACTTCAATTCCTTTGCACTTACTTAAACATGTTCTATGTGTGAGTATGTGGTCTATTTTGGAGAATGACTCATGTGCAGCTGAGAAGAATGTGTATTCTGATTTTGTGGGGTGGAAGACTCTGTAAACATCTGTTAAGTTCATTTGTTCAAGAGTTCGATTGAGTTCTAGTATTTCATTACTTATTTTTAGTCTAGTTGATCTATCTATTTGTGACAGTGGGGTGTTGAGGTCCCCCACTACAATTGTATTAGTGCATATATGACTTTTCATGTCCATTAGTATTTGTTTTATATAGTTGGGCGCACTAGTGTTTGGTGCATAGATATTTATGATTGTCATCTCTTCCTCTTGGATTCTTCCCTTTACAAGGATGTAGTGTCCTTCCTTGCCTCTCTTCATCAGTGTTGGTTTGAAATCTACTTGATCTGCCAAGAGGATAGCTACTCCTGCTTTTTTTCAGGTTCCTGTCACATGCAGTATTGTTTTCCACCCTTTAACTTTCAGTCTATGAGTTTCCTTTTGAATTCAGTGTGTTTCTTGTATGCAGCATATTGTTGGATTTTGCTTCTTGACCCATTCTGCCAGTCTATTTCTTTTGATTGGTGAATTGAGACCATTAACGTTGATGGTTATAACTGAAACGTATTGACTTGTCATTGCCATGACATTTTCTTTTTGTTGGGTTCTCCCCCTTTCCATTTAATTTCTTGTCATGCCAGATGGGTTCATTCTGCTTTGCTTCCTGGGGTTGTGATCCTCAATGTCTGTTCCTAGGATATTGTGTCAAATTCTTTGGAGTGCTGGTTTGGTGTTCACGAAGTTCCTAAGGTGCTCTTTGTCATGAAAGTATCTTATTTCTCCATCCATTTTGAAAGATAGTTTTGCAGGGTACATCAATCTGGGTTGGAGGCTGTTTTGTTTTAGGGCTTGGAATATGTCACTCCAAGCTCTTCTTGCCTTGATGGTTTGTGTTGAGAAGTCTGCTGTGATTCTGATGGGCTTTCCTTATATGTGATTTGTTTCTTTTCTCTGACTGCTTGGAGAACTTTGTTCTTCTATTGTGTTTCTGGAATCTTAACAATTATATGCCTATGTGTAGATTTTTTTGATCAAGGCTATTTGGAGTCCTATATGCCTCACTTATCTGTATGTCAAGTTCTTTTCCCCTGCTTGGAAATTTTCTCCCATTACTTCTGTGAAGAGGATTTTTTTTATGTCATCTGCACTCTCTCCTGTTTCTTCATTGACTCCAATCAGTCTTGTGTTATTCTTCTTTGTATAGTCTAGCAGCTGTTGGATTGATTTTTCATGGTCCCTTATGATTTTGCAACAATTTATCTTTTCCTGGACACTAATTGCAATCTTATCTTCTATATCTGAAATTCTGTCCTCACATTGCCTCATTCTGCTGTGTAGACTTTCAGTTTAGTTTTTGATCTCCTGGAAATCTATTTGCATCTGTTTTATGGATTACATTTGTTTCCTATATTGGGATTCCATCATGTTCCTGAGCTCCTCTCTATATTTATTAATCATGTCTTGCACTATGGGCACAATCTCTGCTATTATGTGAGAAATTGTTTCTGATTTCATTTTTTCCAGATCCTCTTTTGTTGCCAGTTCAGTGGGTCCAGGTGGTTGCGTATCAGAGTATTCCATCTCATTTCCCTTTGGGGTTGCTGTAGGTGATCTGAAAGTTTGGTTTTGAGACTTGTTTAAGTGTCTACTCATTTGGATCAGGGTTGGGGGGGTGCTTTGGGGGCCCACATGGCTCACCTCTGAGCTGGGAGTGGTGGAACATGGGCTTGGAAGCCCCTTCCTCTGGCCTGGAAGCAGTTGGACAGAGGTCTGAAAGCCCCTTCCTTTGGGCTGGGAGTGGTGGAATGGGCACCTGGAAGCCCCGTCCTCTGGGCTGTGAGTGGCAGGACAGTGGCCCGGAAGCCTCTTCCTCTGGGCTGGGAGCAGTGGACCAGCAGCCCAGAAGCCCTTTCCTCTGGCCTGAGAGTGGTGGAACAGCCAGCACCTATCATGTTTCAAGCATGTACAGTGACTAGCCATAACAGCAGCAGCAAACCACCTTGCATGGTGACACCTTTGTTTCCTCATTTGTAAGCGTAGTTACCCTATCTGCCTCTTAGAGCTCTAGGGAGAAGTAAATGAGATAATCTGTGAAAATATTGCATTGGGTCACATTAAAATTATGTAGCTTGAGTATGTAGATAGCTTTTGATCTCTCTATATGAATTACCTGCATGAATCTTGCCTTGTATTCTACCATTCTAGGAGAGTAGAGTGCATGCATCCTGAGAGACCAAAGGGAATCTGACATCCTGCACATCCAGATGGTTAAGATGGAAGTATTGGAATCATGACAAAATCATCTTGGGTAAGTGTGAAATTCTAGACAAGCTGCCTTTGGAAGTTTTCCTCAGAGTACTGAAAAGTTATGGTGAGGATTTATCTTTTGCCTTACATTGCAGAGGAAGGGAAAGTTATGACATGTTTTGTTTTTTGTTTTTTGTTTTTGTTTTTGTTTTTTTGCGGTGCTGAGGATCAAACTTAGGGCCTCACATATGCTAACCAAGTATTCTACTCCTTAGCTACATTCCAAGTCCCTGAAAATGTAGAGAATTATGAGATGAGAAACTATTTTAAATTAATGCCCCTATCCTTACTATTTTATAGTAGAAATAGATGCATGTTAAATGTAAAATTTTATGTTCCTGATTTTAAGAATCAGAATCATTTATTTTTCATCTTATTATTTAAAAATGAAGGAAGGAAGGAAGGAAGGAAAGAAAGAAAGAAAGAAAGGAGAGAGACAGGGAGGAAAGAAGTTGGAAGAAAACATGAAGGAAAAAAGTAGGAGGGAGAGAGGGAGGGAAAGAAAAGAGGAGGAGAAATAAGAAAGAAAGAAAGAAAGAAAGAAAGAAAGAAAGAAAGAAAGAAAGAAAGAAAAGAGGAGGAGAAATAAGAAAGAAAAGAGAAAGAAAGAAAGAAAGAAAGAAAAGAGGAGGAGAAATAAGAAAGAAAGAAAGAAAGAAAGAAAGAAAGAAAGAAAGAAAGAAAGAAAGAAAGAAAGAAAGAAAGAAAGAAAGAAAGAAAGAAAGAAGCAAGCTAGCTTACTGATGGCTGCTAAGTGTCTTGGCATCTCCACAACACTGAGTTCTCAAACAGACCCTCAAATATCACAGTGAAGCACATGACCCACTCATTAACTCATTTCCCAAACTTGAGCTCTGACTAAATCTGTCCTCATTAGATACTAAAGAAACCATTGATGTAGCTTAGAGAATGCATGTATGTGAACAATTGCCTACAGCAATGACACATTGCTGGCATATATTTAAGGTCAACACGTGTGCATGTGGGCACACACACACAAACACATACACATTATAATGTATCTCTTGTATGATCAAAAGACAAATCCTCAGCAATTTGTGTTCTTCTGTCCTTTTATCTTTTCCTTCTTCCTTCTCTTTTTGTCTTCCTTTCTTCCCTCATCTTTCTCCTAAATCTCATACATTGCTTGTTCTCTGAAGGTCCCAT
Source organism: Heterocephalus glaber (assembly GCF_053883595.1). Classification (NCBI taxonomy): domain Eukaryota; kingdom Metazoa; phylum Chordata; class Mammalia; order Rodentia; family Bathyergidae; genus Heterocephalus; species Heterocephalus glaber. The sequence continues at coordinate 1,347,351 of NW_028258146.1, read as the reverse complement.
TGTGCAGAATTCCTTTAAGAAAAGGCAGGAATTACATTTTTGCCCTAGCAGCATTAGAATACATCTTGTTTGGCAATTTCTATTTTACAACGCACATGAAGATTACTATGTGGAATTTAACAACCCAATTGGACATCTTCAGTTAAAGCCAAATTGGAGTTTATTTCCTGATTTCTGAAGGAGGTTGCTGGGCTTAAGGATAGAAGAACTTCTCACAGATGGCAGCATTTTGATTTAAAAGATTTTTTTTTCTGCCAAGAGATCAGTTCCAGACTTGCCCAACTAGTAGTGCTTGGGGGAAAAACAGAACGGAAGGTGGCAATTTGCTAAGAAGGAAGCAAAAACAATAATATTTACTTGATTACATTTTCTCATGTTCTAGTGCGGGGTAAATTGCAGGCCTAATGACTTCAGTGTTGAGAGTTTGCCCAGAACATAGCTTCCTAAGATACTGAGGCCTTTGGAGTTAAAAGAACTCAGCAGAGAGGAAATACTCACTACTGTCACCATTAGGGTTTCCTACACAATGTAAGCATTTCCAATAATACTGTTAGACTCTGCACATCATTTTCCTGCTCTTTTTACTGACTACAAAATGAGCAGTAAAAGAATAGAAAATACATATGGATTATTAATATTTTTGTTATTAGTTAATGCATTAGAATTTCAAAGCCCTTTCATTATTGACAGTTTTTAATCCCATAACATTGGGCAATGATATTCTTATGAATATTTAGTAGGTGAGAAAACTAATATTTTCTGTTCTTGCATATGACTAATTAGTTTTTTAGACTTGAATTTTGTACAAGTGTCTCCTCCTATTATTATTGAAAGAATTAATTCCCTCTTCTTGCTGCAGGAATCCCAGGCTGCTCCTGACAAAGGCTCTGCAGGCTCAGAAGAGACAAGGCTCTGTGGCCTCAAGGGTCAAGCTGGGCTGGGCTGACCACTGTCCAGGTGGCTAACCTGCTTCAAAAGCTTGGTCCATCCTCTGCCCGCCTCCACCTGTGTGGCCCATGCAGGCTCTGTTCCTTCCTTCCCAGGATTCCGGCTACAGGAAGCATAGGTAGAGACTCAAGACTGGCCAACTTGTGTTTAAATCCAAGTTTCACTATCCCCCAACTTAGTGATCTTGGAGGGATTATTTACCACTTCAAATTTCATATTCTTCATCTTTAAATTAGGGAAAATCATGCCTAACTTCTGTAACTGTTATAAGGATTAAATGCTGCAGGAAATGAAGGGGTAAGTGAGCTAAGCTCCCAGCACAGAACAAGTGCCCCCTGGTTTGCTTTGTTGTGGGTCCTAAGGGGACTTATGTCTGTATCTTAATGAAGGAGTAGGATCCTTGCTGCTACTGCTGCTGCTGCTGCTGCTGCTGCAGTGTGTGTGTGTGTGTGTGTGTGTGTGTGTGTGTGTGTGTGTGTAGGGGAGAGAAAGAGAGAGGGCAAAGACAGTGGGTCAGAGACAAATATATCCATCTCCCCTTGATTAGGGTAGAATTGCTTGGGATTTCCTCTAAGCAGGAGCAAGGCCTCTCTTCTCTTTGCAGACACGAATCCCGCCCTTGGTTTATAATTCTAGGAGGAAACCACAGTGGCAGAAATAGCTCTGGATTACAAACCCTGTGACCCAAAATTCCAACACGGCCAAAACCTATGTGAGTGAACTTGAGCCACTCATTGGCTTCTCTGGGTCACTCGTAAATAAAAACTCTATGTCTGCTTCATGGGGTTCAAGGAATTTAAGCTACCAGACATGTTGAAAGGTTTTAAATTATAAAGTAGCCTTCAACATAAACCTGTACTATCTTCATTAGTGTAATTACTCACATTCTATTCTACAACACTTATTTCTTCTTTAAATTCCTCAAGGAGACTAATACTTAAAAAGCTTCTTCCTAAAACAGACTAGAACTTTTCTTTGCTGGTACAAGGTCCAGCCTGTGTGGCCCTGACAGCTGAGTTTGGGGATCAAGGCTATCAGAGGCATCTTTTCTTAATCACTGGGAAATTTAGGGGACTCTCTCACTTGGAGGACTAGACAAGAATAACAGCTGACCCTTCCTCCATCTTGGCAGGCAATAAATGGTTTGCAAACACAGCTACCCACCTTCAAATAAATGGGCCCCCATGACCAGGTATTTGTAAAAGGTTAATTGAAGGCGTATTACACATTTTCAGGGAATCTCAGTCCAGGGACATGATTGCACTTGGTGCAATTTACCTAGTTTTCATCTCTCTTCTGCTTGCACTCATCTGATGATAAAATACCCTATCTCTATTACTGGCACTAGACCTTTAAATGGCAAAGAGCTGCTTTGTCATCAGATAGAGTCATGAGCAGCCATAAAGGAGGAGACACTGTTAGAATACTAACATGTCTGAGGCTATTGCATTATTGAGCCCCATCCAGTCAGGCAAGGGCTTCCTGCTAGAGAATAAGGGAAAGTGAAGCTTCTAAACTTCCTGTAGCAATACTCTCCATCACTTCTTGAGAGCCTGCCATGTGCTGATACATCCATAGCCTTCCTTCTGTCAAATTTAGAATTAAAACTGCTTTTTCCTTATGATTCCTTTCTTCTTATCCACTTCTTATATTCAAGGTTTAAATGATAATCATTTATCCTTTTTTTGCCAGCTGCATGCTAATACATAACTCTGTCTGCTTGGGTTATTCCAAATGTCCCTGGGTACGGATAGTGAAAATCTTTGGAGTATGAACATTCTCTGTAGGATTACAGTAGGCAGGTGAAATAGTGGGCAGAGCATTTAGAAGTTAAAAATGCATCTGCATCTTCAAATTGCTGGGCAACTGTGCCAACTGACTTAACCTTTCAGTACCTCTGCTCTCCTAGCTATAAAGTAGAACGCATTTAATGGTATCACTCCCCTCTTAATGGGACTGTTTGCAGAAATAGCTAATACTAAACCTTGTAAAACACATGGGGAAATATGAGACATGACAAGAGCCCTGATCTTAATTTTACTTTTCTCTAGGGCTGTGAAGAGTTGAGGAAAAAGATAGACAGAGAGGGGAACATGGTGGGCTGTCAGTCAGACTGCAGGGTACAAAGCAATTCTATTAAATACTCTAAACAATCAAGCCCTTTAATATTTTTACACCCCGGAAATCAATATGTAATATCTCCAGCATGGCAAACAACTACACAGTGCATAAAAGGAGAATGAATGCTGGAAATTCTTGCCTTCCTTGCGTGATAGCTTAGCACTCAGAGATGATAATGTTTCCACCTTATCTGCCAATCCTTCCTGTTCCTGGCCATCATCATTATTCTCTGCTACCTCTATACCAATCCCTGCATGCAAGAAATTGCCACCAAAGGGTACACTTTTAGGAGATGCCACATTCATTGTTCAAAATCCTTGCTTGAGGTCCCAAAGCATAAAAATGATACATATTTATACTATGCAATGTGATGTTTTGATTTGTGTATATATTGTGCAATTTTCAAATCAGGGTAAACACTATTCAAACATTTATCATTTTTATGATCAAAGCATTCTTTTAGCTTTTGGAAATACACACTAGATTATTGTCTATTGACTTGCTACTGTGAAATAACACACCAGAACTTTTTAACTATAATTTAGTACACATTGGTCAACATTTCTCTATCCCTTGCTATCTCCAGCCTCTGGTAACCATCATTCTACTCTCAACTTCTATGAGATTAACTTTTTTAAAACATTCTATGTATGAGTAAGAGCATATGGTATTTGTCTTTCTGTGCCTGGCTTATATCACTTAACATAGTAATCTCCAGTTCCATTCATGTCATCACAAATGACAGGATTTCATTCTTTATTATGGTTGAATAGTATTCAGTTGTGTGCATATATCACACCTTCTTTATCCATTCATCAAATGTATACTTAGGTTGTCTACAATTATTGGCTATTGTGAATAGTGTTGCAATAAACATGAGTCTCTTTGACATATCCATTTTACTCCCTTTGGATATGTACCCAGTAGTAGTATTGCTAGATCATATGATAGTTCTATTTTTTAATTTTTTGAGAAACTACCATACTGTTTTCCATAATAACTACATTGATTTGCATTCCCACCAACATTGTGCATTTAAAAGTATCATTAATGTAGTATGAAAGCATAAAATGCTGAGAGTAGATGACAGGAACTGCAGTGCTACTCAAGGTCACCTTAATATTTGGGCAGAGAGGCAAATACCTATTTATAGTGTGACTTCAATAGTTTTAGAAAGCATCCAAATATCACAAAAGAGCACTCTTCTGTATTCTCTGGGTGACTGAAATTCCACCAACAGCACTTAATATCTTTAGTTTAGGGTATTGATCTCTTCTAAAATATCTATATCCCTAAGAGTGGTAATAATTTAAGCTTGCTCCCTTAAGCTACTGTACCATCTTTTAAAGTTTTTGCTTTCTTAATTCATGTATATACCTACAGTCCTCATTTCCTTACTACCCACATTCTCCTTGATCTCATAAAATCTCTCTGTCCTCCTCTCACAATGGAAATCATTCTCTCCAAGTTTGTCGATGATCTGCCAAAAACCAACATTCTCATCACTTTTGAAGCTTTACTTGGCCTCTTACTTAATGAAACTCTTC